>NC_066582.1:288721123-289372623 GCF_024323335.1 Lathyrus oleraceus | reverse complement strand
AGACGAAGATGGAATCACAGGAAAATGTGCGAACTCAAAGATGAATGCATATTACCAGCTCAAAGTTGCAGGTACTTCACCAACTCAAAGACGAAGGTGGAATCAAAAGGAATCTGTGCTAAACTCAAAGACGAAAGCACGCTACCAGCTCAAAGCTGCAGGTAGAACCATGGAACTTTCTGTGAGGATGTTATCAACTCATAGATGGAGATAGTAATTAATTTATCCGAGGGATAACAAAGGTTACCACTCATGGATGTAGGTAACTCAAGTTTGTAACGGGTACCTGTCGCATCCTGCGAAAAATCAACCGGCGAGCCTAAAAATAAAAACACACAGAGCCGCCACTAAACGTTATTTATCCCAAGATAGGGAAAGGAAACGCTCAGAGAAACCTGGAAAGGAAATGGTCTCGCGACCAGAGAGAAAGGGTAAGGGAGTCGGTTACGCAAGGGGAAGGTATTAGCACCCCTCACGTCCGTCGTACTCGACGGGATCCACGTCCTAGAATAAAGAAAAGGTTGCTAAACATCACACACACACGGGGAACGCAGGTGGGGTTAAGAGAAGGGAGCTCGATAAGGTATCGCACCTTATGCCTACATATCTTGTCTGGAACAAGAATCAGAGCCACTGTAGTTCGGCTTACGCACGCCAAACAACACAAAACAACACAAACAAACAAGAGTGGCAAACATGGAGCCCGACAACCACTGGATGGAATTACGTCGGCATCCGAACCGAAACACGCACAAAACGGCAAACGTGGAGCCCGACAGCCAATCACTGGGCTTACGTCGGCATCCGAACCAAAACACACATAATCAGATAACAAGTAAACGCACGCAAAAAAGAAAAAGGTTGCCCGGAGTGGTCTCGCACGACCACCTGCCTACATACCTCGTCTGGAACGAGGATCAGGGCGATGTAGTTCCCCTGAAAGGGACTAAATTGCTAACCAGAAACCGGGGAAAGATACACAACTAGGGAGCTGAGACTCGAGCCTAATGTTGTCATGCATCGTTAACCCTAAGTTTGGTTTTCTATCCTACTTGCATAAGCAAACTAACCTAACCAGGAAAGAAGCTAGCACACAAGCATACAATCATATATCATACATCAAATGAGAACAAGCATCTCAATCAGATATCCACATAGCACGCGCTATAACCACACAAGGGGCTCAATCAATCAGGTTTGACTGCCTAAGCAATCGTCTGTACAGGCTGTGTTTGCTCTTAACCTTGCCATTACGAGGCTAAGGTGAAGCAGATGAAAGGATGAAGTGAGGATGAGACCTCACAGCTCTTATCCCTAACCAGGGAGAGCTGACAAATGAGCATGGGTCCAGAATAGGGGAACCCTTCTATACTCGATGACTCTGACACGACAGATCTTGGGCTTTTGATCTCAATGCTACAACCATGTAATGGGAGCAAGGAGAAGACTCACTGAATAGTGGGGGACAGGTTGCTTGTCCCTACCTTCCACCAATTGCCTTACTTGAAGGACTTTCACCTGCTTGGGCTTAAAAATAAACAAACACAATCATCGCCTCTTAAGGAGGACTTCAGACATTTATTTGCCCGGCCCGGTAACAGCCGGGTCTCCAGACTACATGAAGTCAAGGAGACCTACCTCAATGCAAGTTGCTTAAGCAACGCAAAGCAAAAGTTCACAAGGAACTGAGCAACTAAAGTACCTGGAAACAATCGAACACAGTTAGTACTCAATCAGACAAACTGTAAACAATAAACAGTTAACCAGCTTAAACAAACTATGCACAACACAAGGCAAGCTCAAGGCCTAAGCCCAAGCTTCAACACCTACAAAACAATGCTATGTTAGTGTACAAACATCAACAACATCAATCAAAATTGATTTGGACCATTATCCATGTGCATTGCTTTTTAATCCTGAAAAATCAAGCAAACATTAGCAACTAGACCACTAGGCCAAGCCTAGGGTCAAAAAGCAAGAAAAAAATCTAAAACAGCAAGGTATTCATCAACCAACATCAAATTAACATCAAACAAGAGCAAACATCATTGGTCTCATGTTTATATCATCCATCATGTTCAATTCATGCACAAACAACACAAAATGAGGTCAAAAGAAACATCAAACATGCAAACAGAATTATTGCATTCAAATCCATATCAAAACACATCCAAAAATTCTCAAATTAATTACACCTAAACAGGGGGCAATCAAGGTCTACCATGTCAAATTTGAGTTCAATTGGGCAAATAGAACCATGTCAATGAAAATCAACAAAAACAGACACAATTAGATGCTTCAATTCACAACATCAATGCATACATCCACTTCAAAAATTCATAACTCAATGAAAACAAAAAAGAAATGGATGAGACCAAAACAGGGAGGTCACACAATGTGTCTAGTTCATGCATATCAAATTTCATGGCCATACAATACAATATGAGGATTTCCCAATCAATCTACCAACATGTATCACATGAGCTTGCAATTTCAATCACCAGAAATGAAAAATCATGATCAATTAGAAAAGGCAGTGAAAAATTCTACAAAAATTCATACAACATCCTAACATATCAACAATTCACCATGCCAAATTTCATTCAATTCTAACATGCATAGGTTATCCTATTAAATTCAACAAGTTGACATCAAGAGGTGTGACACAAATTGTCACACCTAAGTTCCAGAATTTGCTGCTCTCTGACCAGGTATCAAAAATTCATGAAATTTACATATAAATAATCCTCAATGAGTCCACAATCATCACAAAAATTTTCAAGAATTTATTTTACAATGTGAGCATTTCATGATCAAATTGGTGAGATGTATCAAAATGTGACATACATTAGAAAAGCCTATGCCAAATAAAATATTTGCCAAGCACAACTTTGACCAATAGGTCAAAAAAAACCTACACAAGTCAACAAAGTCAAGGAAAAAATCTCCATATTTTTAGGATTTTTTAGCTATTTTTTATGGATTTTTTAATGTCTTAATGATTAATTAAGAAATTAAACAAAATTAATTAAAGTCCAATGGCATATTGGTAATTCCCAGTGGCGGGAGCGGGAAACTCCCAGTTTGAAAATTCAAACGCTTCCACGGATCAAACACACTAATTCATCGTCTCCTTCACACAGAAATTCCAGAAAATGAAAAAATCGAAGAACACTCAATGTTAACGAAAATGGACATGGCCATATCCGTTCGAACCGTCTGGTCATGAGGATTACAAATATCATACTATCATAACCTAAAAGTTCCTAAATCGACCGGATCGAAGCATTTAGGGTTTACATTCAAAACTTTAACTCTAGATTTCTCATGCTACAATCATCCATTCACAAAACTGAAACTAGCACCGTGCTCTACATTCCATGCTCTACAGAAAGCACATAATAAATAAGCAAAGCATGAGATTCGAAACTTGAGAGAACCTGTTATGGCAGTGATGCTCCAATGGTTCTTTGCGCGATTCAGCTTCCAACAGGTGTGCAATAAGCTTCTAGAAACTAGATGCCAAGCTCAGGTGCGTTTGATCTCTCTCCTATCGCGCCAATTCTTGAATCTCCATGGATGAAGGCATTAGCAACAGTCACGTTTCACCACTTTTCTCCCTTCAATTTATCAAAACAGAGGATGTTGATGATGATATGAGATCAAAGCAACAAAAACCACACGATTTGGTGAAGGAATGAAGAAGAAACTTGAAATTGAAGCTTTGTGTTCTTGAGAGAATTTTGAGAATTTGGAGAGTTTCTAGATCCAACTTTGGGAAATGCAACTTTCTGTTATGATTAGGAGATGATTTAGAATATATATGGTAGCTTAATCCATTACTAATCATGTTAATTAGCATTTTGGAATGTTAGTGAAATGGCAATTTTTGTAAGCAAGGGCAAATTGGTCAATACACAATGACAGCTAGTGCCAGCTGTTTTGACAGCTCAAGCAACCCCCAAATGCCATATGTGATGTGTAGAAACTATTCCCATTCCAATTGGTTGAGTATTTCTCAAAATCATATGTGTGTGGTAATTGATCCATTTTTGACCATTCATTTTTCAAACCAAAATCCAATTCACATGCCTTAACCATGAAATGAATATTCAAACACACTTAAAATGCCATTCCTGAGGTGTTGGAAAAAGTCCCATTCAAAAATTCCAATTATTTTGACATTTGGACAATTTTGCCCCTGATCCAATTCAGCTGTCCAGTTGAAAAGTGACTTTTTGCCTTGGCCATTTTTGGGAAAATCCAATGATGCACCCTCAAAGTAAATGTCAAATGGAGTTTGTGCATATAAAGAACTTGCAATTTGGACAAAGTATGTGGTAGTTATGGCCTCCTGATTACGGATCTTTTCTGAAATTCACTGAGCCATATCTCCCCAACCATACATTGGATTTTCAAGTTCTTGGACTTTTTGGAAAGGTGAGAACAAGATCTACAACTTTCATGTTGAACAATTTTTCATTTGAAGCTTCCTTGGACATCTGTTTTTGAGGTCAAAAACTTTCCATTTTTGGAAACTTCAACTACAAGTCACTTTCTATTTTTGGCAGTTTTTGTCCTGACTTGATTTTCTTCATTTTTAAGCTTTGAGATGTCATTCAACACTTGTTCCAACATGAATGAAGTGTCTTCAACTCATTTCCACCTCCCAATCCATCAGATCATGTACAGTTGACCACAGTTGACTTTTCATCTGACAGATGAATCTGGCCATGCACAGACCAATTTGAACCCCAATCTTCAACTGAAATGGCTCAAGGGTGAAACCCTAGCCTCAATAAGCTCAATATAATCACAAAATGAACCCCATAACCATCAGAAACTTCATCTCCTGATCCAGCCCAGACTGGCCCAATACAACTGATTAGGGTTGACTAGTGGTCAAAACCCTAATCTCAAGGAATCTTCTTCAATCTTCTGATGACACCCAATCATGATGATGATGATGTATCATTGCAAACAAGATGAAGACCAATACCCTTGGAAATCATGAAACCCTAATTCACAGTCCAATCCTCAGATGGCCCATGATCAGTCATTAAACCCTAGCTTGCACCTTTGAACTTCCTCATCTCCTGATTAAGACTTGGGAAGATGGCTTGCACTATGTAACCACATGATATGCAATATGAGATGCCTAATGTCCTAAAATGATATGCAAATATGTTAATGCTAGTCCCAAGAGAGGAGGGCAAATTTTGAGGTGTTACAGCTGCCCCTATTCAATCCACTGTGAACCTGTTGATACGAAATAGCCTCGGCTTTCGGATGATCAGGATGAAGAGTGATTGAATACCAAGAACAGACGAACAATTTGCACTCTGATGGGATAATAATTAACAACGCCTGTCAGCATCGGCGAAGAAACAAACTCTGAAACGTCGACCTGGATACCAAAATAAATGGTAACTCAGGGATAACCATGGCCTGATCACCACATCCACTCGGGATTCTCATTCTTTTTTTGCTTTTCTTGAACCCCGAAAATTTTCTCTTCTTCTACCTGGTCCGAAAACCACTTCGGTCTGAACTCCGAAAAACTGGCCTGAATACCATAAGTGCTTCAACCTGATAGTCGGAAACTTCACTAATCACCACTCTAAGGGCAACACGTCAGAGGGTACACCTTCAACCAGACACTGACTGATGACTGGGAAGAAACTCGACGTTTACTGAACATCGGACGATGATGTTTACTGACACCAAAAAAAAGCTCGACCAGACATTAACCAATGACCGGGAGGAAACTCGATGTTTACAGGCACCGAACAATGATGTTGACATGACATCAAACAATGATGCGGACAGACATCAAACAACGATGCGGACAGACATCAAACAATGATGCGGACAGACATCAAACAATGATGCGGACAGACATCAAACAATGATGCGGACAGACATCAAACAATGATGCGGACAGACATCAAACAATGATGCGGACAGACATCAAACAATGATGCGGACAGACATCAAACAATGATGCGGACAGACATCAAACAATGATGCGGACAGACATCAAACAATGATGCGGACAGACATCAAACAATGATGCGGACAGACATCAAACAATGATGCGGACAGACATCAAACAATGATGCGGACAGACATCAAACAATGATGCGGACAGACATCAAACAATGATGCGGACAGACATCAAGCAATGATGCGGACAGACATCAAACAATGATGCGGACAGACATCAATCAATGATGCGGACAGACATCAAACAATGATGCGGACAGACATCAAACAATGATGCGGACAGACATCAAACAATGATGCGGACAGACATCAAACAATGATGCGGACAGACATCAAACAATGATGCGGACAGACATCAAGCAATGATGCGGACAGACATCAAACAATGATGCGGACAGACATCAAACAATGATGCGGACAGACATCAAACAATGATGCGGACAGACATATCAAACAATGATGCGGACAGACATCAAACAATGATGCGGACAGACATCAAACAATGATGCGGACAGACATCAAACAATGATGCGGACAGACATATCAAACAATGATGCGGACAGACATCAAACAATGATGCGGACAGACATCAAACAATGATGCGGACAGACATCAAACAATGATGCGGACAGACATCAAACAATGATGCGGACAGACATCAAACAATGATGCGGACAGACATCAAACAATGATCGACCAAACACTTACTGATGTCTGGGAAGAAACGGTGGTTCCAAACTCCCAATGCTGAACTCCTCGAAGCATCGTCTTCGCTGTCAGACAAAACCAAACCTCAAGCGGTAACCACGGCTTGAATCGCGCTGATCGCGTAACGACTTCTGACTGTATCCCCATCTCTGTCCGACGGGAACATTTCCTCCAATATCGCACTACTGGGGAACATTGTTGATCTGACGTCATGATGCTAATCTCCTCAGAGTAACATCTTCACCTTTGGTGAACCCCAAATCTTCAAGCGGTAACCACAGTTTGGGTTGCGTTGAATACATCCCTTTTCCATCTCCGTCCGACAGAAGGAGTCTTCTCCAGTGTCGTACCACTGGGACAATACCTGTGATCCAATCATGAGGCTATACTACTCGGAGTAACACTTTCATTTTCGGGCAAAATACCTCTCAAACAGTAACCACGGCTTGAGACTAGCTGACGTTTGCAATGATGCATGCTTGATTTCTTCTGCGTAATGCTCCATAATTATGGAAATGCTACGCGATTATTTATTTTTCTATGCAATATGCAATGCTTATTCTACATGATGAATGCATAAAAATATCCCCCTCAAGGGAATTTTCTGGGGAATACGAGACTCTCTGCTGAGGAACTCGCCACTGCTCCGATTTCCACCCTGCCGGGGATAGCACTGCTGCTAGGAAATCGACAACCCTTGCTGGGGATACAGATCCTTTGCACCCAACCCTCTCGAGGACATGCTGGGGAATACCTCCTTTGCACCCCACCCTCTCGAGGACATGCCGGGGATACAGATCCTTCACTGCACTCTGTGGGAATACCACAGTCTTTGACTTGCTGGGGATATAGATCCCAACTCTGCTTTGGGAACCCTCACAGATACTCCCGCTGGGGAAATGAGCAATCTTCAACCTGCTGGGGGAATACCATCCAGACCCTGCTAGGGGAACGACAACTACTCCGCTGGGGAGGACCCAATCAATCCACATGTAGGATACCCTCGGCTGGGGATGCAGATATTCGTCTGCTACGGAAACTCGTTCAATCCACTGGTAGAATGAACACTGTTGGAGAGATATGTCATTGAAAAAACCCGCTCCACTCGGGGAACTAGCTGGGGAAATAAGAAAAGTTGGCACAACACCTGTCGACTCATCGAACCAAGGTATCCACCTCCTAATCTCGCACCAGCTTTCCACTTTTGAGAACTCCCAGACTCGTCTGGACCTTTTCTGCTCCATCATCTTGCATTCCAAGTCGTTCCGCACTCGACGAGAGACGTACTCCTGGGAGTTATACAGAAATTCGATTTTCCGACTTTGAAGAGTCTTCTTGATTAATTTCAAAGGTCATCGGACGTCCTCGTCGTCTCTTCGTCACCCCTCTTCGTGCACTCGTCCCTGATCGAACTCTGCGGGGAATTACATACTTTCCAATCTTCCGACTTTGAAGAGTCTTCTTGATTACCATCAAGGATCGTCATACGCCTCAACGTCACTTCGTCATTCTTTCACTGATTCGTCCCCGAGCAAACTCTCTGGGGATTTGTTTCATCAACAGCTTCCACATCACAACCTGCAAGTGAGTGAAGAATATCTAACGTTTCCTGCAAAACAGACCGTCAGATAAAACCGTGCCCCAGGCGTGTCAAGATTTCAACACTTGGGTCACTCAACCTTCCAAATAAGATTTCAGGCTTTCAATCTTATAAACATGCATTGGAAGGAAACCTGTATGTCTTAAAATGCAAGATTCTTTATCAAAAATTTCTGGATGTTTTTGCAATCAAAGCGGTAATGAAAAACAAAAACAAAATTATTTGACCGAATATGCATTTTATTGATTGGAAAAGTGTGTGGCTCAAGTTGAGCAGTACAAAGGAAGCAATTCCTGAAAAGAGGTAATTGCGCTCAAAAGGAAAAATCTATCCTAAATGGCAATGTGAAACCCGCGATCTCATCGAGTTCCAACTCGGTTACACCCCATATGTCCTCAGACTCTCCATGCTTTCTGCCTTCTGAACAAGACGATTCCGATTGATCCCTACCGGGTATTATCCATGATGCTTTAACCAAAGCGCAAACGATCATGCTAGACGCAGTTGTTCGTTTCAATCCCTCTTTTGCCTGGACCGCCCTCTCGGGTTTTCAGTCCACCGGGATACCCTTTTTTGCCCAAGTCGCCCTTGTGGGGTTTTCGACTTGCCGGGTGTACAATTTTTCATTTTTATCCCTAATTTTTGCCCGAACCTTTCTTTCTGTTTTTGGTTCGCCGGGATGCCCATTTTTGCCTGGACTATTTTGTTCTTTTCGTCCAGCGGGTCTCTTTATACGAAGTATTTTTTAACTGCGTCCGCATTCACAGGGGATGGAAAATCTTCGCCATCCATGGTCGTCAACAACAAGGCTCCACCAGAGAAAACCTTCTTGACCACGAATGGACCTTCATAATTCGGTGTCCATTTGCCCCTTCGATCGTTTTGAGGAGGAAGGATCCTTTTCAGCACCATATCACCTACGTGATATACCCGAGGTCGCACCTTTCTGTCAAAAGCACGCTTCATCCTTTGCTGGTATAACTGCCCATGACAAATGGCTGCAAGCCTCTTTTCCTTAATCAGGCTCGACTCTTCGTACCGGGTCCCTACCCATTCAGCCTCTTGCAATTTCACGTCCATCAGGACTCTCAAAGAGGGAATCTGAACCTCAACGAGTAATACAGCCTCCATCCCATATACCAATGAGAAAGGAGTTGCCCCAGTAGATGGGCGCATCGACGTTCGATACCCAGGATACAAGCTTCCTACTCAATCACACCATCGGTGCATTCGAATGTTATCTGGGCAACAAAAGCTCCTTCACCTTAACCTCCCCATCAGACATCAGAATCCGTTCGGATTCAGGGTCAGGCCCCTCCTCCGGGATCGGTTACTCTCAATCTTTCGATCGGAGGACCTCGAGATGTCCTCATCAGGGAACTCAAACTTCATCGGTTGATAACCTCAACGGGTTGCTGGGCTATGTAATCAGACAATACACCCCTTGATGGCTTTCTGAGAGTATTACGAATTTATCAACATTTTTCCCTTCTCACAACCCGTCCGGTAAATGCTGGATTCTCAAACCCACTTGATCAGATCCATCTCGGAAATCCACAAAGTGGTATGAACCAGCATATACTGTCTCAGTCGGCGAGCAGCCTATGCCAAAGTACAACAAGTTTTCTCGAACAGTGAATGTATTGTTTCACAGTCGGTAAACTTTTTGCTAAGGTAAATTGCATGCTCTTTTCGACAAGACTTGTCATGCTGACCCAATACACCTTGTGGATCCCTCGAAGGCCGTCAAGTACAGAACTGACAATTGCTCCTCCCACAAGAGATATCAGAATCAGAGGTTCCTGCAACTTATTCCTTTATTTCTTTCAATGCCCCTTGGCAATCATTATTTCACCTGAACGTTTGATCTCTTTTTTTTCAACATCTTGAATATGGGTTCCTACGTGGCTGTTAGATGAGATGTGAACCACGACAGATAGTTCAATCTTTCTAGGAGACCACGAACCTCTCTTTTCATTCTCGGTTCAGGCATTTTTTTTTGTTTTTTTTTTGTTTTTTTGTTTTTTTTTTGTTTTTTTTTTTTTGTTTTTTTTTTTTGCAGGATGAACCTCGATTCCTCCCTTACGATGAACCCCAACATCTTACCGAACCGTACTCTGATAGTGCACTTATCTGAATTCAACCTCAGTTTGAATTATCTCCACCAGATGCCCCACTCCTGTTTGGGACTTTGCTATCATGTCATAGCATAGCATTCAATTTCATGATGAATCATATCATGAAACAAAGTCACCATGGCTCTCTGATACAGGCACTGGCGTTCTGCTTCTCCAGAGGACAGTCTTCTCTCCATGGTAGCTTGTGCGCAATGACATTGGTATCCGACCCTGGCATATCCTGACATGACCAGGCGAAGGTATCCACCTGCTCTTTCAACAAGGCTACCATTCTGCTCTCGATTCGCCTCTGAAGCGGCTCTAATTTGCATCTCCTTCCTGACCTCGGCGGTGCTTGGGATAACAATCTCAATTCGCTCTTCATGCGGCTGAATCACCTTCTCCTCTTGTTTAAACAACCTGGCTAATTCCAGCAGATCACAATCTTCTTCGCCTCCTTCTTCGGCATGATTGCTCGGATTGTCGAAGTCATATGAGGTGTAACCAAATTGTTATCAACGAGATCCGGAGAATTATTTTTGAACTTTGGGACGAGACAAATCAAAAAAGAAAAATGAAAATAAACATTGCCATTTTTATTTGTTTTTAAACTGCAAAAATAAATGAAAAACAGGGAACACCGCTTTTTGACTGAAAAACATCCTTTTATTAATGATGCAGAAAATGCAAATTTATGAACATGAGGTGGCCCTTACAATGGACCATTGCGTGTCGGGCAACACGTATGGCTTTCATGCAGATAAAATCAAAACAGAAATCATTACTCTTCCGGACGAGTGACAGTGTTGATCCCTTTTTAAGCCTTCCAGCTTCCTGGCACGCACGATTTTATCCATTGATCAATTCCCCAGTCACTGTTAGCTTCTTTACCCACTGCCCGGGTGTGATCTGAATCTTCAGCAACTGCCTTCCCCATCACCTGACCATGCGCTGGCATGGGATTAGCATTAACATCTGTCAACATTGAAAAATGGAGGGCCTTGGACTCCAGTAGGTCTTGAACAGTATGCTTAAAGGCTCTGCAACCCTCAATGTCATGCCCCTGCGTACCAGAATGAAATTCACATCTGGCGTTCTCATTATAGTTAGGTGGCCACTGGTCCGATCTCAATGGAGCTAACATTCTTGGCTGAACCATCCCCATAGCCATCAACCTTTTAAACAGAGCAGCGTAGGGCATGGGTGGCTTGTCAAAATGATGATCAACCCCCTTTCCTTTCCCTTGACTCCCAGCTCCCTGTATCTTCTGGGGATTAGTCTGAGGTTGCTGTCGGACTGCCCGATTACCAGCAGGGATGGTTACAGCAGCAGTGTGCTGGTAGTAACGACCCCTACCATGTCCTCTCTGGGCGTACACAGCACTCGATCCACCCTCCTCCTTGCGCTGGTCGTTACCAAAGGATTTCTTCAGTCCAGATGACGAAGCGTTACCTTGCATGTTCCCCATCTTCAGCCAATCTTCTACCCTTCCCACCCTTTCGACAATTACTTTCTGCCCCAGGGCGAACTCTTGCATGACATTGATCAGTTCTCCCATCTTCTCTTTCAGCTCGAGAATGTCAGCGTTGGACGGATCCATCAGTTTGGATTTGTGCCGGGTGAAGTATCTGTGAGGACGGGTCGAGTGCAAAGGGATGACTCTACGAGCGCGAGCAATGATTCCTGCAAAACAGCAAACAGGTTAATATGCATGAATGCAACGTCCGTCCATATGAGGAAGATTCCGTCCTTTGATTCTGGTTTCATCGAGACAGATAAAAATTCATCAATAATATTCTGACATCCGGATGTCTCTCAACCAGATTCTCAATCAATAATATTCCCCATATGGCTAGACGTATGTTTGGTGCAGATGAATGCAAAATGAGAATGATGCAGATGTATGAATGCAATGCGTTGCCATCCTCCAAGTCATCTGATCATTTGTTGCTCTGAGTCACAGCCTTGATTTCTGAACTGATCATAACCATCTGAGGGAATATGTAACCACCAATCTGACCCACGGGTTCCGAAATAAACGGAAGACAGATACATCATCATCATCACTGTAACACCCCGATTAAAATAAGAGAATTATTTAATTGAGTTAATAGTATTTTATTAATTTAATTAAATAAAGTTGAATTATTGGATTATTATTATTATTATTATAGATATTATTTATTTTAATAATAATTAAATAAATAATATAATTGGAATATGAAGAGTGGAAGGGTAAAAGTGGAATTGGGTAAAAGAGGCCAAAGGAGATAACTGAAGGTTTTCATTTTTCACGTATTTTGCCGCAGAGTCAGAAAAGGGAGAAGCGCTGAAGAGAAAGAGAAGGAAGAGGAAAAGGCCAAAGATTGCTCAGGGCTTCCTTCAATCCAAAGAGGTAAGGGGTCTGAACCTTATTAAACAATAATATGCTGAAAATGATGTAATATTGTATGAACGAAATTGGGAGTTTAACCGAAGGAAATTCGTAAGAATTAGATGCAATAGTGTTAGAAATTGTGAGATAAAATAGGGTATGATTCGTGTTAGGTGATATGAGTGATTTTGTGTGAAATTGGGACTGTGAACGGTTGAATTGGACAGGTTCGTAGCAGAGAAAACCCATAGCAGATCTGGAAAACTGGATTCTGGTCATACGCGTATGGCACTAGGCAATACGCGTATGGGAGGGCTTAGGAAAGGGAGTTTTGGCGCTGGTACGCGCCATACGCGTGTGATACGCGTATCCCTGGATGTGGTACGCGTATGGGGTATGTCATACGCGTATGAGTGAAAGAGATGAGGTTTTGAACGTGAAATTGGTCTCTGTTGGTACGCGTATGGGTATGTGATACGCGTAACATACGCGTATGAGATGGGCATTACGCGTATGGATTTGGGCAATACGCGTATGGGTATAGGCCATACGCGTATGGGCAGACTTGTGGTTTTCCTGGGCTGTTGTTGTGCAGTTGTTAGTTGTTTCGGCTGAGCAAGGTGACTTAGCTGATGCATGACATACGAGGGATCATTTCCCGTTGCTTTGAATGGTATAGATACTAGTAGAGCGTGCTAATACTGTGTTTGATCGTGTGGCATGATGTGATATGCTTTTGTGATAGAATGTGTTAATGATGATGATAACATGACTATATGATGTTGTTGTTGCTATGTTATGTGTTAATGATGATGATAACATGACTATATGATGTTGTTGTTGCTATGTTGATTATGATGCATGTTTGATGTGCATGCATTCATGAAAGGCCGATGCCTAGTGATGAACGGACTGAGTTCCAATGATGTTGTTGACTCCGGGCTTGTTGAGAGGCTTGGTTCCTTGCGGGGAACCCGGATTCTATGGTGATGAATCTGGGAGTGGTGATCCTGTAGCTGGTCACAAAATGGGTATACCGAGTCGTGTTGAGTCATGCATGGGTGTGTGCATTGCATTTGATGTGTTGTTTTGTTGATGTTCATGAGTTTGTTGATTATGATGATGATGATGAGCTGTGTTGGTATATGTGAAATATATAATTATGTTTATATTTCTGTCGTTATATTATTATTTAATAATGTAATTCTCACCCCTTCTGCATGTGTTTATGTTCATCTATGATGAGCAATGTGCAGATAAAGAGGAGTAGCTGTTGTTGAGGTTCGAGGAATAAGTGTAGAGTTATTCTACAGAGTCGAGTCAAATGCTCTGGTCATGTGACACCGGGGATTATGGGATTCGATAGCCAAATTATTTTATTTATGTTGTTTATGATGAATAATTGTTGAGATGTTTTGTTGAGATCATGTTGACACATTACTATAATAATTATGTTGTTGTCCGCTGCGAAGTTTTAAATCAAGTAAATAATATGTCTTATGTTGTGATGCGATAAGTGTGATGTTTTAAGGAATGTAAACTCTTCTACATGTTGTACTCTGATAATCTAATTAAATATGTCGGTTGGGGTAGAAGGGTGTTACATTAGTGGTATCAGAGCATTGTCAGTCCAGTCGAGTCATATTGTGAAGTTTTCCCTGTTGGTCGATTAGTGTAAATGACACTGTCGATATTTAACGGTTGTGGTTGTGTTGTGCAGAGTATGGCTGGAGAAAATGACCGTGCGATTGCTGAGGCTTTGGCTGCTATGGCGCAGGCTATGCAGGCGCAGCAGAATCCGCCGGTCGACGAGTTTAAGAATTTGGGAAGGTTCCTGAAGAATAACCCTCCTACATTCAAAGGGCGCTATGATCCAGATGGTGCTCAGATTTGGCTGAAGGAGATTGAGAAGATTTTCCGGGTGATGACGTGTACTGAAGCACAGAAGGTGCAGTTTGGTACGCATATGTTATCTGAGGAGGCTGAAAACTGGTGGGATAACACTCGCCAGAGAATTGAAGTACCAGGTGCTGAGATGACTTGGGAAAGGTTCAAGACGGCCTTTCTGGAGAAATATTTTCCTGCTGATGTGCGATGTAAGAAGGAGATGGAATTTCTAGAACTGAAGCAGGGTAACATGTCTGTTGCTGACTACGCTTCGAAGTTTGAAGAGCTGGTGCAGTATTGTCCTCACTATAATAATGCTGATGCTGAGGGATCCAAGTGTGTCAAGTTTGAGAACGGGTTGCGTCCCGAGATCAAACAAGGCATTGGTTACCAGGAGATTCGTAGGTTTCCTACATTGGTTAATAAGTGCAGGATATTTGAGGAAGATAGCAAGGCTAGGACTGCTCATTACAAGAGTCTTAGTGAGAAGAAGAATAAGGATCGTGGTAGTCCTTATGTATCTCCGAATGGTAAAGGTAAGCAGAAAATGGTAGATGAGAAGAAGCCAAGTGGGGGAGGATCTTCCATAGCTGGTAAGTGTTTCAAGTGTGGCGAGCCAGGCCACCGTGCTGATAGCTGTACCAAGAAAGTGCTGAGATGTTTCCGATGCGGTCAGACTGGTCATAGAGTTACGGAATGTAAGGATGCTGGTCCGACATGTTTTAATTGTGGCGAGAAAGGTCATATCAGTTCGCAGTGCTCGAAACCGAAGAAGGCGGCTACTGCAGCTCATACTACTGGTAGGGTGTTTGCTCTGAGTGGGGCTGAAACTCCTAAAGAAGATAATCTGATTAAAGGTACTTGCTTGATTAATAATGTTGAATTGCTTGCTATTGTTGACACTGGTGCTACTCATTCGTTTATTTCGTATGAGTGTGCGACCAGGATTGGTGTGAGTATGTCGTCCCTAGGCGGAAGTATGGTGATAGATACTCCTGCTAATGGTTCCGTGAAGACTTCTGTTGTCTGTCGAGGTTGTCATTTGACGATCTTTGAGAGAGAGTTCGTAGTTGATTTGGTGTGCTTACCCTTGCACCAAATTGATATTATTCTGGGAATGAATTGGCTAGGATTCTATGGCGTGTTTATCAACTGCTATAGTAAGACGGTGCGGTTTTCTGAAGTTGGTGAAAATGATGAGGCAAGATTTCTATCTGCTAGGCAGGTGGGGGATTTTGTGAAGGATGAAGCTCAGATGTTC
The DNA here is from genome assembly GCF_024323335.1 of Lathyrus oleraceus. Taxonomy (NCBI): domain Eukaryota; kingdom Viridiplantae; phylum Streptophyta; class Magnoliopsida; order Fabales; family Fabaceae; genus Lathyrus; species Lathyrus oleraceus. The sequence goes on along the minus strand of NC_066582.1, from coordinate 289,356,670 downwards.
GCTTTATTTGCGTCTCTACAAGCGAATAAGAAAGTGGTGAGTGTAGAATTGCCTGTTGTTTGTGAATTTCAGGATGTGTTTCCAGAGGATGTAAGTGATTTACCTCCAGAACGTGAAGTCGAATTTTCCATTGACTTAGTACCAGGTACGAGTCCAGTGTCGATGTCTCCTTATAGAATGTCGGCAACTGAATTAGTTGAATTGAAGAAGCAACTTGAGGAATTGCTTGAGAAGAAGTTTGTGCGTCCAAGTGTTTCTCCTTGGGGTGCACCAGTATTGTTAGTGAAGAAGAAAGAAGGTACGATGAGGTTGTGTGTCGATTATCGGCAGTTGAATAAGGTGACTATCAAGAATCGGTATCCATTACCGAGGATTGATGATTTGATGGACCAGTTGATTGGAGCTCATGTTTTCAGTAAGATTGATTTGCGGTCGGGTTATCATCAGATCCGAGTGAAGTCAGATGATATTGCGAAGACTGCTTTCCGTACGAGGTATGGTCATTATGAATACACTGTGATGCCGTTCGGTGTGTCTAATGCTCCAGGTGTGTTTATGGAATACATGAATCGTATATTTCATCCGTACCTTGATAATTTTGTTGTGGTGTTCATAGATGATATATTGATATATTCTAAGACGGAAGAAGAGCATGCAGGACATCTGAGAATTGTTTTACAGGTGTTAAGAGAAAGGAAATTATATGCAAAGTTATCTAAATGTGAGTTCTGGTTAAAGGAAGTGAGTTTCCTTGGCCATGTGATTTCGAGTGGTGGGATTTCTGTTGATCCTGCTAAAGTTGATGCCGTATTACAGTGGGAGACTCCGAAGTCTGCTACTGAGATACGCAGTTTTCTGGGGTTGGCTGGTTATTATCGCAGATTTATTGAGGGCTTCTCTAAGTTGGCATTGCCGTTGACGCAGTTGACTAAGAAGGGTCAAGTGTATGTGTGGGATGCAGCTTGTGAAGCGAGTTTTGTTGAGTTGAAGAAGCGGTTGACCAGTGCTCCAGTGTTGATCTTGCCTAATCCTGGTGAGTCCTTCGTTGTTTATTGTGATGCTTCTTTGATGGGTCTTGGTGGTGTTTTGATGTAGAATGGTAAAGTTGTAGCTTATGCTTCTAGACAGTTGAGGGTTCATGAGAGGAATTATCCTACGCATGATCTAGAACTTGCAGCTGTTGTATTTGTGCTGAAAATGTGGAGGCATTATCTGTATGGTTCCAAATTCGAAGTGTTCAGTGATCACAAGAGTCTGAAGTATCTGTTTGATCAGAAAGAGTTAAATATGAGGCAGAGAAGGTGGTTAGAATTACTGAAGGATTTTGACTTTGAATTGAGTTATCATCCCGGTAAGGCTAATGTAGTTGCAGATGCACTGAGTAGAAAGTCTCTACATATGTCTATGATGATGGTTCGGGAACTTGAGTTAATTGAACAGTTCCGTGATATGAGTTTGGGTTGTGAAGTTTCCGCTGATAGTGTAAAGTTGGGTATGCTGAAGTTGACTAGTGGAATTCTGGAAGATATTCGGAATGGTCAGCAAGTTGATGTCGCTCTAGTTGATCATATTACTATGGTTAACCAGGGTAATGGTGGTAATTTTGAGATTGATGAGAATGGCATCCTGCGATTTAAAGGTAGAGTTTGTGTTCCTGAGGTGTCTGAATTGAAAAAGAGTATTCTTGAAGAGGGCCATAGGAGTGGATTGAGTATCCATCCAGGTGCAACTAAAATGTATCAAGATTTGAAGAAGTTGTTTTGGTGGGCTGGTATGAAAAGAGATGTTGCTAAGTTTGTGTATGCCTGTTTGACCTGTCAGAAGTCAAAGATCGAACATCAGAAACCGGCAGGTATGATGCAACCTTTGAAGATTCCTGAATGGAAGTGGGATAGCATTTCCATGGATTTTGTGACGGGATTGCCGAGGACGGTGAAAGGTAATGATTCTATTTGGGTGATTGTGGATCGATTGACTAAGTCGGCGCATTTCTTGCCGATGAAGATTAATCACTCTTTAGAGAAGTTGGCAGAGTTGTATATTGAGGAGATAGTGAGGCTGCATGGTATTCCATCCAGTATTGTGTCTGATAGAGATCCCAGGTTTACTTCTAGATTTTGGGAAAGTTTGCAGAAAGCGTTGGGGACTAAGTTGAGGTTGAGTTCAGCTTATCATCCTCAGACTGATGGTCAGACTGAAAGAACTATCCAATCCTTGGAGGATTTGTTGAGAGCTTGTGTGTTGGAGCAGAGAGGCTCTTGGGATAGTTATTTGCCGTTGGTGGAGTTTACTTATAATAATAGTTTTCATGCTAGTATCGGTATGGCTCCATATGAAGCATTGTATGGTAGGAGGTGTAGAACTCCATTGTGTTGGTATGAATCAGGTGAGAGTGTTGTACTCGGACCTGAGATTGTACAGCAGACGACTGAAAGGGTTAAGATGATTCAGGAGAAAATGAAGATTTCTCAGAGTCGTCAGAAGAGTTATCATGATAAAAGGAGAAAGGCACTTGAGTTCCAAGAGGGAGATCATGTGTTCTTGAGAGTTACTCCGACGACAGGTGTGGGTAGAGCTTTAAAGTCTAAAAAGCTTACTCCGAGGTTTGTGGGTCCGTATCAGATTTTGAAGAGGGTTGGGGAAGTGGCGTATCGGATAGCTTTACCGCCGTCGCTTTCTAATCTGCATGATGTGTTTCATGTATCTCAGTTAAGAAAGTATATTGCGGATCCTTCGCATGTTGTTCAGTTGGATGATATCCAGGTGAGGGATAATTTGACCGTTGAGGTGTTGCCAATTCGGATAGATGACCGAGAAGAGAAGACCCTGAGAGGTAAGAAGATTGCTCTAGTGCGAGTTGTTTGGGGAGGTCCAGCTGGTGAGAGCTTGACTTGGGAGCGTGAAGATCAGATGAAGGAGTCGTATCCGGCTCTATTTGCTTGAGGTATGTTTTCGAGGACGAAAACTTCTAAAGTGGGGGAGAGTTGTAACACCCCGATTAAAATAAGAGAATTATTTAATTGAGTTAATAGTATTTTATTAATTTAATTAAATAAAGTTGAATTATTGGATTATTATTATTATTATTATAGATATTATTTATTTTAATAATAATTAAATAAATAATATAATTGGAATATGAAGAGTGGAAGGGTAAAAGTGGAATTGGGTAAAAGAGGCCAAAGGAGATAACTGAAGGTTTTCATTTTTCACGTATTTTGCCGCAGAGTCAGAAAAGGGAGAAGCGCTGAAGAGAAAGAGAAGGAAGAGGAAAAGGCCAAAGATTGCTCAGGGCTTCCTTCAATCCAAAGAGGTAAGGGGTCTGAACCTTATTAAACAATAATATGCTGAAAATGATGTAATATTGTATGAACGAAATTGGGAGTTTAACCGAAGGAAATTCGTAAGAATTAGATGCAATAGTGTTAGAAATTGTGAGATAAAATAGGGTATGATTCGTGTTAGGTGATATGAGTGATTTTGTGTGAAATTGGGACTGTGAACGGTTGAATTAGACAGGTTCGTAGCAGAGAAAACCCATAGCAGATCTGGAAAACTGGATTCTGGTCATACGCGTATGGCACTAGGCAATACGCGTATGGGAGGGCTTAGGAAAGGGAGTTTTGGCGCTGGTACGCGCCATACGCGTGTGATACGCGTATCCCTGGATGTGGTACGCGTATGGGGTATGTCATACGCGTATGAGTGAAAGAGATGAGGTTTTGAACGTGAAATTGGTCTCTGTTGGTACGCGTATGGGTATGTGATACGCGTAACATACGCGTATGAGATGGGCATTACGCGTATGGATTTGGGCAATACGCGTATGGGTATAGGCCATACGCGTATGGGCAGACTTGTGGTTTTCCTGGGCTGTTGTTGTGCAGTTGTTAGTTGTTTCGGCTGAGCAAGGTGACTTAGCTGATGCATGACATACGAGGGATCATTTCCCGTTGCTTTGAATGGTATAGATACTAGTAGAGCGTGCTAATACTGTGTTTGATCGTGTGGCATGATGTGATATGCTTTTGTGATAGAATGTGTTAATGATGATGATAACATGACTATATGATGTTGTTGTTGCTATGTTATGTGTTAATGATGATGATAACATGACTATATGATGTTGTTGTTGCTATGTTGATTATGATGCATGTTTGATGTGCATGCATTCATGAAAGGCCGATGCCTAGTGATGAACGGACTGAGTTCCAATGATGTTGTTGACTCCGGGCTTGTTGAGAGGCTTGGTTCCTTGCGGGGAACCCGGATTCTATGGTGATGAATCTGGGAGTGGTGATCCTGTAGCTGGTCACAAAATGGGTATACCGAGTCGTGTTGAGTCATGCATGGGTGTGTGCATTGCATTTGATGTGTTGTTTTGTTGATGTTCATGAGTTTGTTGATTATGATGATGATGATGAGCTGTGTTGGTATATGTGAAATATATAATTATGTTTATATTTCTGTCGTTATATTATTATTTAATAATGTAATTCTCACCCCTTCTGCATGTGTTTATGTTCATCTATGATGAACAATGTGCAGATAAAGAGGAGTAGCTGTTGTTGAGGTTCGAGGAATAAGTGTAGAGTTATTCTACAGAGTCGAGTCAAATGCTCTGGTCATGTGACACCGGGGATTATGGGATTCGATAGCCAAATTATTTTATTTATGTTGTTTATGATGAATAATTGTTGAGATGTTTTGTTGAGATCATGTTGACACATTACTATAATAATTATGTTGTTGTCCGCTGCGAAGTTTTAAATCAAGTAAATAATATGTCTTATGTTGTGATGCGATAAGTGTGATGTTTTAAGGAATGTAAACTCTTCTACATGTTGTACTCTGATAATCTAATTAAATATGTCGGTTGGGGTAGAAGGGTGTTACAATCACCATCACCAATCTCTGATCAGATACCCATCACCATCTGAATCGGCCCGGGGAATCCCGAAATAAACGGATCCCCACTGATAAATATCTCGGCCCGGGGAATCCTGAAATAAACGGATCCCCACTGATAAATGTCCACGGACAGCACTCCGGCGTCTCGGCAATAAATGGCCATAAATCCGACTCATAAATAAGACTCTGATCCACAGAACAAAAAGTCACCATCTGAGTAATGCATCTGAAATAATCAACCCTCCCCTCACAGGTAAATTCTAAACAGGTCATCCTAAGGCGGATAATAGCCTCGACAATCGGGCGGAGATACTCAATGGGTTTGCCCTTTCGGGTGTGCCATTGCAGCTCTCCTGAGATCGTCTAAACCAAAGATCCGGGAAATGATCGGTCACCAGAGTTAATAGTTCAGATGAAGTAACTCAACCAAAGTGGAGTACCCCACAGAGGAAAGCACTATCAAATGAACCTCGTCTGGCTTGTGGTATGTCACGTTACAACAATATGCTGATCCAGCAAATGAGGAACATGAGACCACACTAGTCCTAGGTGTATACTCGGGCCTGGGTTTTAGCCCCACTCAGAACACCCACCCCAAACAGAGGAACCACCTGCACAGAGGACGGCAACAACATGATAGTATGATGCATGCAGACATTAATGCAAATATATACAATGGTTAGAATAATAAATGCAATAAATCACACAAAACAAGCAACCTAAACTATCCTAGAACGCTAGGAAGGACTCGCTTAGGGACGATGGACCAGCATAGGTCTACATCCGATTTCCCCAGCAGAGTCGCCAGCTGTCGCATCCTGCGAAAAATCAACCGGCGAGCCTAAAAATAAAAACACACAGAGCCGCCACTAAACGTTATTTATCCCAAGATAGGGAAAGGAAACGCTCAGAGAAACCTGGAAAGGAAATGGTCTCGCGACCAGAGAGAAAGGGTAAGGGAGTCGGTTACGCAAGGGGAAGGTATTAGCACCCCTCACGTCCGTCGTACTCGACGGGATCCACGTCCTAGAATAAAGAAAAGGTTGCTAAACATCACACACACACGGGGAACGCAGGTGGGGTTAAGAGAAGGGAGCTCGATAAGGTATCGCACCTTATGCCTACATATCTTGTCTGGAACAAGAATCAGAGCCACTGTAGTTCGGCTTACGCACGCCAAACAACACAAAACAACACAAACAAACAAGAGTGGCAAACATGGAGCCCGACAACCACTGGATGGAATTACGTCGGCATCCGAACCGAAACACGCACAAAACGGCAAACGTGGAGCCCGACAGCCAATCACTGGGCTTACGTCGGCATCCGAACCAAAACACACATAATCAGATAACAAGTAAACGCACGCAAAAAAGAAAAAGGTTGCCCGGAGTGGTCTCGCACGACCACCTGCCTACATACCTCGTCTGGAACGAGGATCAGGGCGATGTAGTTCCCCTGAAAGGGACTAAATTGCTAACCAGAAACCGGGGAAAGATACACAACTAGGGAGCTGAGACTCGAGCCTAATGTTGTCATGCATCGTTAACCCTAAGTTTGGTTTTCTATCCTACTTGCATAAGCAAACTAACCTAACCAGGAAAGAAGCTAGCACACAAGCATACAATCATATATCATACATCAAATGAGAACAAGCATCTCAATCAGATATCCACATAGCACGCGCTATAACCACACAAGGGGCTCAATCAATCAGGTTTGACTGCCTAAGCAATCGTCTGTACAGGCTGTGTTTGCTCTTAACCTTGCCATTACGAGGCTAAGGTGAAGCAGATGAAAGGATGAAGTGAGGATGAGACCTCACAGCTCTTATCCCTAACCAGGGAGAGCTGACAAATGAGCATGGGTCCAGAATAGGGGAACCCTTCTATACTCGATGACTCTGACACGACAGATCTTGGGCTTTTGATCTCAATGCTACAACCATGTAATGGGAGCAAGGAGAAGACTCACTGAATAGTGGGGGACAGGTTGCTTGTCCCTACCTTCCACCAATTGCCTTACTTGAAGGACTTTCACCTGCTTGGGCTTAAAAATAAACAAACACAATCATCGCCTCTTAAGGAGGACTTCAGACATTTATTTGCCCGGCCCGGTAACAGCCGGGTCTCCAGACTACATGAAGTCAAGGAGACCTACCTCAATGCAAGTTGCTTAAGCAACGCAAAGCAAAAGTTCACAAGGAACTGAGCAACTAAAGTACCTGGAAACAATCAAACACAGTTAGTACTCAATCAGACAAACTGTAAACAATAAACAGTTAACCAGCTTAAACAAACTATGCACAACACAAGGCAAGCTCAAGGCCTAAGCCCAAGCTTCAACACCTACAAAACAATGCTATGTTAGTGTACAAACATCAACAACATCAATCAAAATTGATTTGGACCATTATCCATGTGCATTGCTTTTTAATCCTGAAAAATCAAGCAAACATTAGCAACTAGACCACTAGGCCAAGCCTAGGGTCAAAAAGCAAGAAAAAAATCTAAAACAGCAAGGTATTCATCAACCAACATCAAATTAACATCAAACAAGAGCAAACATCATTGGTCTCATGTTTATATCATCCATCATGTTCAATTCATGCACAAACAACACAAAATGAGGTCAAAAGAAACATCAAACATGCAAACAGAATTATTGCATTCAAATCCATATCAAAACACATCCAAAAATTCTCAAATTAATTACACCTAAACAGGGGGCAATCAAGGTCTACCATGTCAAATTTGAGCTCAATTGGGCAAATAGAACCATGTCAATGAAAATCAACAAAAACAGACACAATTACATGCTTCAATTCACAACATCAATGCATACATCCACTTCAAAAATTCATAACTCAATGAAAACAAAAAAGAAATGGATGAGACCAAAACAGGGAGGTCACACAATGTGTCTAGTTCATGCATATCAAATTTCATGGCCATACAATACAATATGAGGATTTCCCAATCAATCTACCAACATGTATCACATGAGCTTGCAATTTCAATCACCAGAAATGAAAAATCATGATCAATTAGAAAAGGCAGTGAAAAATTCTACAAAAATTCATACAACATCCTAACATATCAACAATTCACCATGCCAAATTTCATTCAATTCTAACATGCATAGGTTATCCAATTAAATTCAACAAGTTGACATCAAGAGGTGTGACACAAATTGTCACACCTAAGTTCCAGAATTTGCTGCTCTCTGACCAGGTATCAAAAATTCATGAAATTTACATATAAATAATCCTCAATGAGTCCACAATCATCACAAAAATTTTCAAGAATTTATTTTACAATGTGAGCATTTCATGATCAAATTGGTGAGATGTATCAAAATGTGACATACATTAGAAAAGCCTATGCCAAATAAAATATTTGCCAAGCACAACTTTGACCAATAGGTCAAAAAAAACCTACACAAGTCAACAAAGTCAAGGAAAAAATCTCCATATTTTTAGGATTTTTTAGCTATTTTTTATGGATTTTTTAATGTCTTAATGATTAATTAAGAAATTAAACAAAATTAATTAAAGTCCAATGGCATATTGGTAATTCCCAGTGGCGGGAGCGGGAAACTCCCAGTTTGAAAATTCAAACGCTTCCACGGATCAAACACACTAATTCATCGTCTCCTTCACACAGAAATTCCAGAAAATGAAAAAATCGAAGAACACTCAATGTTAACGAAAATGGACATGGCCATATCCGTTCGAACCGTCTGGTCATGAGGATTACAAATATCATACTATCATAACCTAAAAGTTCCTAAATCGACCGGATCGAAGCATTTAGGGTTTACATTCAAAACTTTAACTCTAGATTTCTCATGCTACAATCATCCATTCACAAAACTGAAACTAGCACCGTGCTCTACATTCCATGCTCTACAGAAAGCACATAATAAATAAGCAAAGCATGAGATTCGAAACTTGAGAGAACCTGTTATGGCAGTGATGCTCCAATGGTTCTTTGCGCGATTCAGCTTCCAACAGGTGTGCAATAAGCTTCTAGAAACTAGATGCCAAGCTCAGGTGCGTTTGATCTCTCTCCTATCGCGCCAATTCTTGAATCTCCATGGATGAAGGCATTAGCAACAGTCACGTTTCACCACTTTTCTCCCTTCAATTTATCAAAACAGAGGATGTTGATGATGATATGAGATCAAAGCAACAAAAACCACACGATTTGGTGAAGGAATGAAGAAGAAACTTGAAATTGAAGCTTTGTGTTCTTGAGAGAATTTTGAGAATTTGGAGAGTTTCTAGATCCAACTTTGGGAAATGCAACTTTCTGTTATGATTAGGAGATGATTTAGAATATATATGGTAGCTTAATCCATTACTAATCATGTTAATTAGCATTTTGGAATGTTAGTGAAATGGCAATTTTTGTAAGCAAGGGCAAATTGGTCAATACACAATGACAGCTAGTGCCAGCTGTTTTGACAGCTCAAGCAACCCCCAAATGCCATTTGTGATGTGTAGAAACTATTCCCATTCCAATTGGTTGAGTATTTCTCAAAATCATATGTGTGTGGTAATTGATCCATTTTTGACCATTCATTTTTCAAACCAAAATCCAATTCACATGCCTTAACCATGAAATGAATATTCAAACACACTTAAAATGCCATTCCTGAGGTGTTGGAAAAAGTCCCATTCAAAAATTCCAATTATTTTGACATTTGGACAATTTTGCCCCTGATCCAATTCAGCTGTCCAGTTGAAAAGTGACTTTTTGCCTTGGCCATTTTTGGGAAAATCCAATGATGCACCCTCAAAGTACATGTCAAATGGAGTTTGTGCATATAAAGAACTTGCAATTTGGACAAAGTATGTGGTAGTTATGGCCTCCTGATTACGGATCTTTTCTGAAATTCACTGAGCCATATCTCCCCAACCATACATTGGATTTTCAAGTTCTTGGACTTTTTGGAAAGGAGAGAACAAGATCTACAACTTTCATGTTGAACAATTTTTCATTTGAAGCTTCCTTGGACATCTGTTTTTGAGGTCAAAAACTTTCCATTTTTGGAAACTTCAACTACAAGTCACTTTCTATTTTTGGCAGTTTTTGTCCTGACTTGATTTTCTTCATTTTTAAGCTTTGAGATGTCATTCAACACTTGTTCCAACATGAATGAAGTGTCTTCAACTCATTTCCACCTCCCAATCCATCAGATCATGTACAGTTGACCACAGTTGACTTTTCATCTGACAAATGAATCTGGCCATGCACAGACCAATTTGAACCCCAATCTTCAACTGAAATGGCTCAAGGGTGAAACCCTAGCCTCAATAAGCTCAATATAATCACAAAATGAACCCCATAACCATCAGAAACTTTATCTCCTGATCCAGCCCAGACTGGCCCAATACAACTGATTAGGGTTGACCAGTGGTCAAAACCCTAATCTCAAGGAATCTTCTTCAATCTTCTGATGACACCCAATCATGATGATGATGATGTATCATTGCAAACAAGATGAAGACCAATACCCTTGGAAATCATGAAACCCTAATTCACAGTCCAATCCTCAGATGGCCCATGATCAGTCATTAAACCCTAGCTTGCACCTTTGAACTTCCTCATCTCCTGATTAAGACTTGGGAAGATGGCTTGCACTATGTAACCACATGATATGCAATATGAGATGCCTAATGTCCTAAAATGATATGCAAATATGTTAATGCTAGTCCCAAGAGAGGAGGGCAAATTTTGAGGTGTTACAGCACCAACTCAAAGATGAAGGTATAAAGGACTTGGACACAATATCTGTCATGTCTGTTTTACTGAATGAGAGTCACAAAGACTATATTGTTGCCTTCTTTTACTGGCAATTTCTGAGCTTTATCTGGAGACACGAGGTTCAAACTAGGATAGAACTAGAATGAAACGGTCAAACAAGACTTCAACTGAAGAGGAATGAACTCATCAGGATTTACAACTGAAACAACCATCTTCCACGAGGCATAGATCTCTGTGGGGAACATGACCAATAAAAGGTATTTTGCTGCTTATGAGGATACTCTATATGGAGAGATTGACTCATCCCACAATATAAACAAGGAAACAAGGTGCATATGAATGCAAGCATGATATGTCATAGATATGCATGAATATTTAGTAATGAATGCATGATGGACAGACAAAACTAGGAATAACTAAAAATGTTAACAGCTGCATAAGGACTTGCTGGAGATTTGCACTGAGATTCGCTGGGGAGTAGTACAAAGACTTGCTGGGGAATTGGTACAAGAGCACCATATCCAGGTTTCTTTAAAAGTCTGTCTCTGCTGAGGATTCCATAGAAGAATGGAGATGCCTTCTACTTCAAAAATGCAGGAGATTCCCTGTGGTTCTTGAATTTGTGAGGTATATGAGGATTGGACTTTTCTGAGGACTCCGCTGGGGATACAAGGTGTTATCCTCTGGAAATAAGATGATATTGTAAGAGAAGTCCTGCAATTCTTGAATTTGCTGATAATGCAGAAGGGATTATTCTTCTGGAAGACTCCGCTGGGGATAAAGTTCGCTGGGGATAGGTGGTATCTTTCTAGGGAATAAGAATATAAGGGAAATCTATCCTTGATTTTTTTTTTTTTGCTTTAATTATCATGGAGACTTTCTGTATCTGAAGACTCTGCAGGGGATTATGGTGTCTGATATCTGGTTACGAGATCTTTCCTCTAGGAGACTCTGCCGGGGAACAGTGATGTCTGACCTTTGAATATAAATGAGAATTCAGGAGAAATCCTGCAATTCTTGAATTTGCTTAAAATGCATAACACACTCTTCTTTTACTACAAAACATTACTGAGGAGGAGACATATCCTTCTATTGAATGGACAGAGAACAACAGGAGATTCCCTGTAGTTTCTGAATATCAACTTTCTTCACTCGCTGAGGGATGGAGACCTCCGTATTACTCCTGCTCAGGGAAATCAAATCTTCCTTCTCATCCTCTGCTGGGGACATTGCTGATCCCGCCTTAATAAATTACTGGGGAAATACCTGTAGTAATCCCATAGGCCAAATCTGTAACTTAAAACCTGGATCAAAGTCTTCATGATCAATTAACCGGGGAGTCTTCATGATCAATTAAACTGGGGAGTCTTCATGATCAATTAACTGGGGAGTCTTCATGCCCCAAGTGAAGGGAACAATCTTCTTGAAATATTTCTTGCATGATCTCTTGAGGAAAACTAGGAAGCAAAACTGGGGATATCCAGAATCACAACCTCTGCTGGAGAAATATTACTGCCAAGACACCTGTGGAGATCTTTTCATCATATACATATGAGGATAGTAACATGAACATGTCTAGTTGGAATCACATGATTTTAGAATTACTGGGACCACATGTCTCAATCCTTTTATTGATGTCCACAAATCAAAATAAATAATCTTTATATTTTTCAAAAACCGTTTTTAATTCAAAACTTTTGTTTCAAAACATATCTGTCAAAGTAAAAGAACTTTCGTAAATTGAAATGAAAATTAAGAGTGCCAAGAAATATAGAAAGGCTCAAATTGATTTGATAGGATGGTAATCAGCCAACAGCGTGATTCCAAAGATCTTTATAAATTGGAAAATGGTAATTTCGTGGAAAAAGGGTACGTTGAACTACAATGACATCATTCTCTCTTCCACTTTTGACCTGTATTGCAGCCTTGAGAAAGTTGGAGAACTGTTGAAAATATTCTGATACTTCAATGATCTTATCTCTGTTATGCAGTTACTTGCCTGAAATCCCTAACTTTTGCCTAGATTGCCCTTTCGGGTTTTCAATCTACCGGGATAATATTCTCTTTGTTTTTGTTTTTTTTTATGTCTCTAATTTTTGCTTGGACCGCCCTTTCAGGTTTTCAGTCCATCGAGACGCTCATTTTTGCCTAAGCCGCCCTTTCGGGTTTTCAACTTAGCGAGCTGTTCTTTCCATTTTTTAGGCGAAGTATTTCTTGACTGCATCTGTATTCACGGGACGTGGAAGCTCTTCACCATCCATGTTTGTAAGAATTAAAGCACCGCCTGAGAAGGCTTTCTTGACAACATAGGGTCCTTCATAGTTAGGAGTCCATTTGCCCCTAGAATCATTGTGAAATAGTATCATCTTCTTGAGCACAAGGTCACCCTCTTTGAATTCTCTCGGCTTAACCTTCCTATCAAATGCCTGCTTCATTCTCTTTTGATATAACTGTCCATGGCACAAGGCAGTCATTCTTTTTTCTTCAATCAAATTCAACTGATCGTATCTGCTTTGACACCATTCAGCCTCTGACAACTGAGTTTCCATTAGTATCCTCATTGATGGAATTTCAACCTCTATCGGTAACACAGCTCCCATACCGTATACAAGTGAAAATGGGGTTGCCCCAGTTGAAGTACGAACTGATGTTCTATATCCGTGTAGTGCAAAAGGCAGCATTTCATGCCAATCTTTGTAGGTAACAACCATCTTTTGAATGATCTTCTTGATATTCTTATTTGCAGCTTCAACTGCCCCATTCATCTTGGGACGGTAAGGAGAAGAGTTGTGATGCTCGATCCTGAAACTTTCACATAATTCATCCATCATTTTGTAGTTCAGATTGGAGCCATTGTTAGTGATGATCTTGTTTGGAATGCCATATCGGCAAATGAGATTATTTTTGATGAATCTGACCACCACTTGCTTTGTCACCTTTGCATACGAAGCTGCTTCCACCCATTTGGTGAAGTAATCAATTGCCACGAGAATGAAACGGTGTCCGTTGGAAGCTTTGGGTTCAATCATACCGATCATGTCAATGCCCCACATTGAGAATGGCCAGGAGCAGAAATCACATTCAAAAAGGTTGGTGGTACATGAACCTTATCAGCGTAGATCTGACATTTGTGACACTTCTTTACAAATTTGCAGCAATCTAATTCCATGGTCAACCAGTAGTAACCAGCTCTCAACATCTTTCTTGACATAGAATGGTCGTTTGCATGAGTACCAAAGGACCCTTCGTGAACTTCTTTCATCAACATTTCTGCTTCCTTTTTGTCAACACATCTGAGTAAGACCATGTCATAATTCCTCTTATAGAGCACATTCTGATTAAGGAAGAAACTGCCTGACAATCTTCTCAAAGTCTTTTTATCTTTTTCTGTTGCTCCAAGAGGATACTCCTGAGTCTGAAGGAAATGCTTGATATCGTGGTACCATGGTTTATCATCAAAACTGGCCTCAGCTGTAAACACATGTGCTAGTCTATCAAGTCGCTTGATCACAATTCTGGGTACTTCGTTTGGAAAACCCACTTGATACATTGAAGACAACGTAGCTAGAGCATCCGCCATATGATTCTCATCCCGAGGAATGTGATGCAATTCAACCTTGGTGAAGAAAGTCAACAATCTTCTTGCATAGTCTTTGTATGGGATCAAGCCAGGGTGGCGTGTTTCCCATTCTCCTTTGATCTGATTGATAACTAACGCTGAGTCACCATAAACAGTAAGATTTTTGATGCGGAGGTCAATGGCTTCTTCAAGACCCATGATACAGGCTTCATATTCAGCAATGTTGTTTGTACATTCAAAGCAAATTCTTGCCGTGAAAGGAATATGAGAACCTTCTGGAGTGATAATGATTGCACCTACTCCATGTCCATAAACGTTGGAAGCTCCATCAAATACTAAACCCCATTGAGAATCTGGTTCAGGTCCTTCTTCAGGAAGTGGCTCTTTACAATCTCTGGATTTTAGGAACATGACATCTTCATCAGGAAACTCATCCTCATTATCATCGTGATCTTCAACGGGTTGGTGAGCAAGGTACTCAGCCAACACACTGCTCTTGATAGCTTTCTGGGTATGATACTCAATGTCGTATTCTGATAACAGCATCTGCCATCTGGCAATCTTACCAGTGAGTGCAGGCTTCTCAAAAATGTAGTTGATTGGATCCATTTTGGATATCAACCAAGTGGTGTGACTTAACATATACTGCCTCAATCTCTTAGCAGCCCAAGCCAATGCACAACATGTCTTCTCGAGTAAGGAGTATCGTGATTCACAGTCAGTAAATTTCTTGCTTAAGTAGTAAATGGCATGCTCTTTCTTTCCAGTTTCGTCTTGTTGACCCAGAATACAGCCCATAGAATTCTCAAGCACTGTCAAATACATAACCAACGGTCTTCCAGCAACAGGTGGTAACAAGATAGGAGGCTCCATGAGGTACTCTTTGATACTGTCAAATGCTTTCTAACAATCCTCTGTCCAAACACAATTCTGACTCTGTCTCAGCAATTTGAAGATAGGTTCACAAGTGGCAGTCATGTGAGAAATAAACCGGGATATGTAATTCAATCGTCCTAGAAAACCTCTCACTTGCCTTTCGGTTTTTGGTACGGGCATCTCTTGGATAGCTTTTACTTTATCTGGATCAACTTCAATGCCTTTTTGGCTGACAATGAAGCCCAAGAGTTTACCTGACCTGACGCCAAATGTGCATTTGTTCGGATTGAGGCGAAGACGGAACTTCCTCAATCGTTGAAACAGCTTCAATAGATCTACTAAGTGACCTTCTTCTGAACGAGACTTCGCGATCATGTCATCCACATAAACCTCAATCTCTTTGTGCATCATGTCGTGAAAGAGCGTTGTCATGGCTCACTGGTAAGTAGCACCTGCGTTCTTCAACCCAAACGGCATTACTTGATAACAGAATGTTCCCCATGGTGTTATGAAGGTAGTTTTTTCCATGTCTTCGGGAGCCATTTTGATCTGGTTATACCCGGAGAATCCGTCCATGAAGGAGAATATGTCAAACTTTGCTGTATTGTCTACCAACATGTCAATGTGAGGCAGGGGAAATCATCCTTTGGGCTTGCTCTATTTAAGTCACGATAGTCGACACACATTCGTACCTTCCCGTCCTTCTTAGGAACTGGCACAATATTATCTATCCACTCTGGATACACTGAAGTGGCAAGAAAACCAGCATCTATTTGCTTCAGAACTTCTTCTTTAATCTTGACGGCCATATCTGGATGTGTTCTTCTTAATTTCTGTTTGACCGGTGGACATTCTGGCTTCAAAGGTAGCTTGTGCTCTACGATGTCAGTGTCGAGACCAGGCATATCTTGATAAGACCAAGCAAACACATCTACATACTCTTTCAACAGGCTGATCAATTGCTCCTTGACCTGTGGGGATAACAATGCTCCAATTTTGACTTCTTTCACATTTTCTTCCGAACCCAAGTTGACTGTTTCCAAAGGCTCCTTGTATGGCTGAATAGTGTCTTCTTCATTTTCAAGCTGGCGGGCGACCTCTTCTGGAATCTCATCCCACTCTTCCTCTTCAGCTTCGAATACAGAATGTTCAAAGTTGGGAGAGGGCATGATGTCATTGTGTTCAACGGGTTTAAGTAACCTGTACAAACAATTGGTTTTAGAGGACTGACCATGACATGCAAAAATGTGTTCTTTTTAAGGTTTTTTTTGTGTTACCATTTTCCGAAAAAGCTGAAAAGATAAAAGGACACAAGTGTATAGGAACACAAAAGATCTTTTTCATGGATAGTACGTTTTTGACAAAAGTGCCCATTTTACAAAATTAATGCTTCGCGCTTTGGGCGAAAGCGGAAGATTTTTGAAAACTGAAAAGCTTAATTACTTTGATATGTGGACACAATGTGGGATGTCAACTGCGGTCCAGTTCTTCATAACTACTCCTGGTGTCACAAATCTGGGGCCTTCGTCTTCTGTCTTTCCCTCAAAAGTATCCTCCTCAACTGCTACCATGTTGATAAACCCACCGCTGTGAAAGATATCTTTGAAAGGTCGCACCACTGAAGTCTGCACTTGTTTTCCATCAACAAAGCCTAATCCTGCATGGTTAACGTTTTCTGGCAACTCTATCACCTTGCCCCACATTTCTGTAGGACCTGTCTTGACAATCTGCTGGGCGTCTTTGAATGACGCGATTGAAACTTCACTTTTCTTGTAATCATCGATGGTCAGGGCCTGAAATGGAGTTTGAACAGCCGTCTCGTCTACTTCTATCACACTAAACGATGAAAGGTGGCTAATCAGCATAGCCTGCTCCCCATTAACCGTCACTATTTGCCCATTTTTGACAAACTTTAACTTTTGGTGTAACGTGGATGTAATGGCACCCGCCTCGTGAATCCATGGGCGTCCGAGCAGACAGCTATAAGCTGGCACTATGTCCATAACCTGGAAAGTGATCTGGAATACGTGTGGTCCAATACCAATAGGCAAATTAACTTCTCCAATGACTGTTTTTCTTGATCCATCGAACGCTTTCACAATAATTCCACTGTGCCGCATTTGCCCCCCTTTGTACTTTAGCTTCAACAAGGTAGACTTGGGCATGACATTCAGAGATGAACCGGTGTCAATTAGGATATTAGACAAAGAATCCCCTTGACAATTGGCTGAGATATGGAGAGCGAAGTTGTGATTCTTTCCTTCTTCTGGCAGTTCTTCATCACAAAAGCCTAAGCCATTGCACGAAGTGATGCTGCCTACAACATTGTTGAACTGCTCTGTTGTTATATCCTGTTCTACAAAGGCTTGATCAAGCACCTTCAGTAGTGCTTCTCTGTGGACAGCTGAGTTCAATAATAAGGACAGGATCGAGATTTTTGACGGTGTCTGTAGCAACTGATCTACCACTTTGTAGTCACTGATCTTGATAATTCTGAGTAGTTCATCTGTTTCTTTGTCAAGGGTTGAATTGCTTGTTTGCCCTTCTGCTTCTCTTGTCACTGGTACCACGACTACTGGATCTTTCTCAACATTTCTACTTGGGATAACCGGCGGAGCGAACACGCGGCCACTGCCCGTCATTCGGCTATTTGCTGCGATATTGGTAACTGAGGCTAAGGTTTTAATCTCAACCTCTTTACCGTTCTCAATAATAGTTGCTGCATAGCGGTAGGGGACCGCTTTATCTGAAGTGTAAGGCATTGGGCCCGGAGGGCAAATCACCACCGGCTCCCTCGGATGATAAGCTATCTCTACTTTCTCTGGAATGTTGAAGCAAGGAATAATGACATTCACTTCTTGTTCTTGTGATTCTGGAGAACTCACTTGTCTAGAAATCTGAATCAAACCCTGATCAAGGACGCCTTGCAAATCATCTTGAATCTTTCTACAACCTCTTGAATTGACTGAACATGTAACACAGATCTGGTGGTCATGTTGGAATAGACCATGAGCACATAAAACAGAATGAATTTCAACCAAAGACCGCCGAATCTCCTCCATCTTCGTAACACGTTGTTCATTGAGACAAACTTCTATATTGTTCACTGATGAAGGACCATGACTTGGCATTGGATTGTCCTTCACATTGGGACCCATGTTCTTGAAGGTCAGGATACCTGCTCTTGTCAACTTCTGTACTTCCAACTTTAAAGCAAAACAGTTGTCTAAGTCATGACCTGAAGCATTCTGATGAAAGGGACAAGATACCTCTGGCTTGTACCACCAAGGTAGCACTTCTGGTACAAGAGGTCGTGGTCGTGGTTGCACAAGGTTTTTAGTGATCAAAGCTGGATACAATTCTGCATATGACATTGGAATTGGATCAAAATTGGTTCTGCTTTGCTGCTGTGGTGGACGTTGTTGTAACTGATGTTGATGTTGTTGAGGTTGATGTTGTTGCTGATACTGAGTATTCTGTTGGAAGCGGTTGGTACGCTGCTGAGGGTATTGGACTTGAACTGGAGCGGAAGTGATTACTGGAGTCACGGCTGCTATATGTTGGTGTTGGGAATGGTAAGGATAATTGATCCTTCTTGGATGATTATAGGACACAGCATTAGTTTCTTGTTCCTTCTTTTTCATAAAACCGCCGTACCTCTTTGCCCCGCTTGAAGATGAACTTCCTTCTCTGACTAGACGCCTTTCTCGAACTGCTTCCTCTAAACGGACTCCCATGTTTACCATGTCAGTAAAGTCTGTAGGAGCGCTTGCAATCATCCTCTCGTAATAAAAAGTATCAAGAGTCTTTAAGAACACTTTCGTCATCTCCTTTTCTTCCATAGGTGGAACAACCTGTGCTGCAATTTCGCGCCACCTTTGCGCGTATTCACGGAATGTCTCCTTTTCTCTTTGTTGCATGGACCTCAACTGATCTCGGTCTGGCACATTATCAAGGTTGTATTTGTAATGTTTGATAAAGGCCTCGCCTAAATCGTTGAAAGTCTTGATCTGAGAACTGTCTAATCCCATATACCAGCGTAAAGCTGCACCGGTAAGGCTGTCTTGAAAACAATGAATGAGCATCCTTTGGTCGTTGGTGTACATTGACATCTTTCGCACGTACATAACCAAATGGGTCTATGGACAAGAACTTCCTTTGTACTTTTCAAATTCTGGTAGTTTAAATTTTGCTGGCATCCTTACGTCTGGAACCAAACACATATCATTTACATCTCTGCCAAACAGTTCTTTCCCACGAAGAGCTTTTATCTCTTTTTGTAATTCCGCAAACTGATCCTGGAATTCATCCATTCTATCATTGAGACCAGGATCCTCACTTGGGGTAGGGCCGTGATAGACAGGTTCTCCTAGGTGAGGAGTATAGTGAACAACGGGAGGCACATTAGTGAAGACAGGAGCATTTGGTGGAACGAACTCTTGTTGATATCTATCTTGATTAAGATCCCTGGGTATTTCCCAAGGACGGGATGTTGTTATGGTAACAGAAGTGACTGGGACAGCGTTGATTTCTGAAGTGATGACTGTAGTGACGGGTGCTGCTGTTGTCTGATTCTGAATTTGAGGTTGATTCTGTGCCGAAGTCTGTCCTGAATTATGAACTTGAGCCCTAGCCTGGGCTTCCTCTGCTTGTAGACGGGCGGTTAACATTTGGTTGCGCATCTCTGCTGCCTGTGCTTGCGCCTGGATCTGTGCATCTTGTGCTTCGGCAACCTGAGCTTGTGCTGTTTGAAGTTGAGCAGCTTGGGCTGCTTGGTTTGCTATCAATGTCTCGACCATAGCAGAAAGGCGGTCAACCTGAGCTTTCAATTCTCGGTTCTCGTTATCTGTTATCTCCATTCTTCTTTTGTAGTTGGCTCTTGTGTTGTAATTATGCGTCAGCTTGAAATGGATCTGCTGGCGGGAAGCAACTGTTAGAAGACTGGACCAAGACAGACAACCTGTATGCACGTGATGCATGGATATGCAAAATGAATGATTTTCCAAGGAACTCTAAGTGAAGGAAAAGATAGAATTGCAAACATTTTTTATAACAAAACAAAATTATCAACCCAAAATACAACCAAGAAAACCATTTAAGGACATGTGTCATCAGGACGAGCATAAACAAGTAGGAGTTGTCCTTCAAGTCTCTCAATTCTTTCTTCATAGGCCTTCTGCATAAAAGCTTTCTCCTTCACCAAACTGTCTACAAGACCTTTCCATGCACCTGAGGACTGTGGAATCTGGGAGTAATCTGTTGTGCCTGAGGAAAATAAATCCTCTTGCACCCTTGGACGTTTACCTGCACGATCTTCTCCACTCTGCTCCTTTAACTGTCTCTGAAGTTCTTCATTTTCCATTTCGAGCACCTGGGCCTTATCCTTCCAAGCGTCTCTCTCTTTCTCGACCCTCTCCAAGGTGGCTTGGAGTTCTTCTTTGTCATCTAGCGGAAGGTAGGGGGTCTTCAACGGAGCGGGTTTGATAGGATCATGATGTGGGTATGGCATTTTCAACTGTATAGCTCTGGCTTTGATCCACTGGAGGTACGGCTCATAGGAGGTACAATCTTTCTTACCCAATTCAAGTCTCCCTTTGCGACAAACACGATGCCAAGCTCTTACTACTCTCTCTTTCATGGTAGGGTCCTCCTCGTTATCCCTCAAGAAAATACCTTCTAAAAGAATGTTAGGAGGCTTGTCCTTCATAGGGTAACCGAGTTGTCTCCTAGCAAGTACTGGATTATAAGAAATGATTCCCTTTGTGCCCATGAGGGGCACATTGGGGAACTCCCCGCAACTATCAATGATCTTCACATCGTCTAAAACTCTACTATACCATGCAATATCTGACTGGGTAAGAGACATAATCCTCTGTGACCACTGAAGTCCTGACTTGCGATCCCAAAAAGTAGCTGACTTAGGAAGATGAGAGACAAACCATTTGTAGAGTAACGGTATACAGCAGACTATGGTTCCTCCTCCTTTCAAAGTTTGGTAATGGATGGAATGATAGGTGTCTCCGAGCAAAGTTGGAACAGGATTACCACTTAGGAAGATGCGTATAGCATATGAATCCACAAAACCTTCAATATTAGGAAATAGTAACAAATCGTAGATCAACAAGGCGAACAGATGCTCCACAATAATATCACAACCTTGACTGGCAAAATAAGAAACCTTCCCCATTAAGAATTTGGCAGTGAAACCTGGAAGTCCTCCTTTGGTGGTGAAGTTATTCTTGAATTCTGACTTCTTCATGTACAACACTTTTGCAAGAGAACTGTGCTCGGGTAACTTTTCTGAACCAGAGAAAGGTACTGTATCAGCAACTGGGATGTGAAGCAACTGGGCATACTCTTCCAATGTAGGCATGAGTTGATAGTCTAGGAATGTGAAACAATGATAGACTGGATCATAGAAATGTACTAATGTCTGCAATAACCCTTCTTCCATCCTAAGTGTCAATAAAGATATAAGTGCCCCATATCTGTCTCTGAAACCAATAGGATCTACGATCGAAGAAACCAGTTTCTTTAGTTCATCTATCTTTGGATTGATGAGATTGTACTTTTTCACACTTCTCCGTCCAAAATCCATGTTTCCTGCAATATTTTCAATCCTCACTTTAAGTTCTTTGGAAAAAGGTTGAAATGAGGGGAATGAATGCATGTCATGCATGCATGCAACAAACACAAACATGGTCAAACAATACAAGGCTCAAAGTTCATCACCAGCATGGAGTTTAGGACAAAGCCCCAAGATAAGTTCTAAGGTTCACCTGCCAAACGGGTTCTAAAAGTTCCCAAGGTTATGGATCCTTCTTCGGATAATACCGGGTTAAGCAACTGCTCGCTTTCCAATATTATTCTCAAAAGAATCTCGCTTGAGTGTGATATCGCGTATCAACCAAACCAGACTTTTGGTCTGAAGTGGTCACCGCATCACATCCTAAGTAAGGCCAAGATGGGGTAAAGGTAAACTGAGGTCCTTGGCTTCACGGGCCCGTCGAAAGCAACAATGCCTCACAAATGACTTGTTTTAGCACTATCACCCTCAAAGAGGCCTCCACCAAGCGGACGAAGGCTCAAGTCAACTCGGTAAGGATTGTCTCCTATCAAGTCAACCTGAATTATCATCCATCCTATCTCAAATGTGCCCCAAATCCGGGTATAGGATTTATCACAAGTATCCCCCAAAACCCAAAAAAACAAACATTACAAACAATACAATTTAGCAAATATTCACAAAGCAAACATATAAACAAGCAAAGATAGGCTAAACCCTCAAATAAGTTTAATCATGTAAGTCCCCAGCAGAGTCGCCATTCTGTCGCGGCGGGATTTTTCACGAGATTAAGTATTGATTGAACTTAACCCGTTTGAAAAATATTTTAAATGCAAGAGTCGCCACCGTCTTTTATTTTATCCAAAAAGAGGAAGGGAAAAATAACGATAAATCCCTTTAGAGTTACGGGTTCGGGGGTTGGTTATGCAAAGGGAAGGTATTAGCACCCTCTACATCTGTGGTACTCCACAGGAACCTTTTTGCTTATGTTTATGTGAATGCTTTGCTTTTTTCGCTTTGATCGTTTGATTGGGGAGATGAGAAAAGAACTTGATTTTATTGCTTTTGGACTCGATAAAGTCATAGACTTCATGCCTACGTATCTCCAAGGCGCAATGGAGAAATCAGAATCCACGTAGTTCTCCCAAAAGAAAAGGGGAAAGTCTGTTTTGTTGATTTTAGATTGGCGTGTCTTGCCATCTCTTGCTCGACCTAGGCGGGAGGCTTCGAGACTGACACGTCCTTTTGAAAATGTTTTTAAACTGAAAAGTCAAAGCTGGCAAAAGATTTGAATGAGCCTAAACCCCGAAACAATAAATAAATGGGCTCATTATAAGGAAGCCCAAGAGTAAGCTCGTGAGTGTGTGAAAAGGGTTTCTTAAACGGCGACCGTCGGAATCGCATCGGGTTTCTCTTTTTTGGATTTTTCGATTTTTTAACATAAAACGTGAACAATACGATTAAACACACAATACAGAACATAAAAAATGCGAGAAAGTAAATTATTACAACACAGTTAGCTATGAATAGTTAGTATTACGAATAGTTAGTGGAGTTAATCGAGCTGAAACTGAAACGAAACGGTTAGTAACAACATAAACAAATATAAAAAACAATATAAACATTTACTTTAGACAAAATAAACATTTGATATAAATAAACATTTAATTAAAATAAACATTTAAACAAATAATTAATTTAACTAACATTTAAATAAAACATATATGCAAAATAATAATAAAAGATAAACAATATTTAGTAAGCAAAAGTAATATATATATATTTATATTTTAGACAATAAATATATAGTAGACAAAAATAATATATATGTACATTTAGACAAATAATATATAATAGACAAAAATAATATATATATATATATATATATATATATATATATATATATAGACAAATAATATATAATAGACAGAGATAAATAATATATTAAAACATATGTTGGTAAGCCGGAACTTTGCCGATTTCAGAGATAAGTGAAGAATATTACCTTGTGTGAAGAGGATGAACTTCTGATCGTCCAAATGATCGACCGAAAGCTGAAAACCGTCACCGACGCAGTGCTGGCTGTCTTCGTGAGTACCTGACTTCAACGTCGCTTTTGATCGGTGAAACGACGCCGGAATGAAATGAACCTTGGATATTTGTGACTTGGACTCAACGAACTTCAAAGATATGAAATTGGTTTTGTGTTTCGGTGAATAATCGGGACGATTTTGGGTTACCGAAAATGAAGAATAAGTGAAATACGGTAATGCTTTTGGAAAAATATTTCTTTTCAATTCTCTGTTTCTTTCCTTACTGATCCACCTCTTTTTCTTTTCTTACTAACTACATCTATATATATATATATATATATATTTAGATTACTTAAACAATAAGAAACCTAAAAAATATCTAACATAAATTAATAATATATATTTAGATTACTTAAACAATAAGAAACCTAAAAAATATCTAACATAAATTAATAATATATATTTAGATTACTTAAACAATAAGAAACCTAAAAAATATCTAACATAAATTAATAATATATATTTAGATTACTTAAACAATAAGAAACTTAAAAAATATCTAACATAAATTAATAATATATATTTAGATTACTTAAACAATAAGAAACCTAAAAAATATCTAACATAAATTAATAATATATATTTATATATTATATAATAATAATAATAATAATAAACTAATATAATATTAATCCTAATTAAATAAACTAATTAACAACTAAACACAATTAATATTAAGCACAAATAATATTAAACGGCACACGATTAAAATACGATAAAATCGAGCGACACGAACGTGATAAAAATGATGACAATTTGCACAGCAAAACAGACAAATTGATAAAACCAATAAACCAGTAAACCGGTAAACCAGTAAAATCAACAACACGACTCAAACAGACTCGATTAAATCACACGGCACAACACGTAATTAAATAAACAACCCTAGGCAATAATAAAATCAACACGACATCACGAAAACGCTGACAAACACAATCACAAATAATCGGACAATACGAAAACTCTAATATATTCGAAATACAGTCAAAATACCGACAAACAAACAATTAAATAGATAAAAACGCACAAAACCTAATCGAAGCGACGCCACGCACAACAGAGATAAGCGAGATAAATACGAGGCAACGATATCGGCCAGGTTTTGCTAAAACAACGAAATACAACACGGTAAGCAACGAAAACACACAAAACCTAATCAAACCAGTTGTCACGCGAAGTTTAAGAAATTGAGATGAATACGATACAACGAGATTAATCAAGATGTGGTCAACAAAGCCAAAGTCAAATTTTGGGGTGCGACAATACGATTGTTGTTGTTGTTGCCTCGGTTGGTAGTCTCGCTGGTTCGCCATGTAATTCACCTCATCGAACCCGGGAGGTGGACAAAACCCGGTGTCATGATCACCCTTGCAAATCTCACAACAAGCTATTTGTTTAGCTTTTGAAGGCTCTCTCAACTCTTTTATTTGTTGAGTTAAGAGTTCAACTTGTTGTGAAATGAGTTTATTTTGGGCGAGAATAGCATCGTTTGTCCCAAGTTAGAGCCATACGGTTAATGATATCAGTAGCTTCATCGACGCTTTTAGACAACAAAGAACCACTCGAGGTAGCATCCAATAAAGTCTTGCAATTAGGTTGAAGGCCGTTCTTGAAAATGTGGATTTGCGTCAATTCGTCAAAACCATGCCCTTTGCGATTTCCGAAGCATGGATTTAAATCTTTCCCATGCTTCATTCAATGATTCGTTGGCTCCTTGCGAAAACACAGAGATAGCCGTTTTGGATTCCATGAACCGGTTGTGGGAGAAAAATCTTTCAATGAACTTCTCTTCCAACACGTTCCAATTCGTCATGACTGCAGGTGTTTGATCCAAGTACCAATCTTTGGCTTTGCCGAGCAAAGCATGAGGAAATAGTCTTTTGAACAACGGTAGCTCTTGAGCTTGATCAACTCCGGCTGCCAATTCTATCTCGTAAAATTTGGTGAGAAAAGCAAAGGGGTCTTCATGGTCCATTCCGGTGAATGGACTTCCGTATAGCAAGTTAAGAGTTCCCGTCTTCATCTCGGCTTTCCTTTCCTGGTGGTTGGCAAACTGAGTTGTATTCCTCGGACTATTGACACATGGTGTGGAAGCGGGCGGTGGTGGTGATGGATCCATGATAGGTGTGAAAGGTGGTGGGTGTGTTGTAGAAGAACCTTCTCCTTGTTCTTGTCGTTGTCTAGCTTGTTGCCTCCTTCGTCTCGTTCTTCTATTCAGTCTCCTTGCGGTTCTTTCGATCTCGGGATCAAAAAGAAGTTGGTCCTCAGGAACCTGCCCTCGCATAAAACGAAAGCTACACACTAAACCAAACAAATTAACAAGCACAAGTCAAAAATTCAGAAGTTAAAAATTCAGCAACTATTGCGATGCTCGCAATATCAATTCACAATCCCCGACAACGGCGCCATTTTGTTAGTACAGGGTTAGAGTATCGGGATTTGTTATCGTCTCCACAGGGATTATGTGATATTGCCGCCGTTCGACAGTTGTTAAGTTCTTAACTTATAGTAACAAGGGGGTTTTAGTTTTTCGGTTACGGTAGCTTGCATAAAAAGTAGGAAATTACGGTAAAAGTTTTGGTTTTACGATTTGAGAAAGATTGTCAAAGTTAGGGTTCGACGATCACTTGGCATGCATATGTTCGATCAAACAAAACTCATAAACTCCATTAGATGATAAACACATTCACAAAATCCTCCCAATGTGTTTATTTCTAACACACATTGTGGTTTTTCCCATTTTGATCCATTGTTGATCTCTCACACAATCTATCAAAATGACTACTTTTAGGTTCAACTTTTAGTGAACAAACTCCTTCAATACTATCTCTAGCTAAAGAACAAGGATGGATGAAAACCTAAGTCAAGAGTTGGAAAACACCTTTCAATCATAAACCAACACAAAGAGTTATCAATAAAATAAGGTTTTCACCATACATTCATCATCAAAGAGTTTACAAATGAAGATCAACCCATATACATACAAAGCTTATGATCATCTACATCTAACCTTGACAAAATGAAAGACTTAGCTACTCATTTTCATGGTAGCTTGAGCAATAAGTTTCGGAAGAAGGTTGATCAACATCCGAGTCGAAGAATCGAGATTGGATGGGAATCCACCTTCTTTTTGTAAAATATTGTCAAGAGAAGAAGAAGAATGAGAAATGGGGTTTCTAGGGCACAAAAATCCTCTCTAGCAAGAAAACAAGTAAAAAGATGATAAAAAGATCTAAGAGTCCTTTTCCAAAAAGTAGCCCATGCTACTTATAGAAATGGTTGCTGAGCTGTCATGCTCGCAAGGCGAGCAGAATGGTTCGCCTAGCAAGCCCCAAAATAAGTCATCAGAAGAGCCTGCGTCTAGAGGAGTCATCCTAGACAAGTTTGTACTGTTCGCTAGGCGAACAATCCTTCGCTAGGCGAAGCCTTCGCTTCTCTCATTCGCTCCAGCGAGTCTTGATGATTTTGCTACTGGAATTATTCGCTACATGCTCGCTGGCTGCTCGCCTAGCGAATACTTGATCTTTTTGGTTTTGTCCAAGTCTGGGAGTGTTCGCTGGCATCTCGCTGAGTGCTCGCCTAGCGAATACTTCGCTACCTTGCTCGCCTAGCGAGCTTGCTTATATTTGCTTTCTTTCTTGGTTCCTTTGCCATCTTTCTTGTACCTTAGTTTTCTACTCTTTCATGCCTAATTCCTGCACAATAACACACAAATTAAAGGTACCAAGATCGTTTCACATAGTATTGCAAATCAACAAAAGAAAGGGTGGTTTTGAACACTTTTTCGACAAAAAGGAGTGAAAGATGCCCACATATGATAGCTCAAATAAGCAAACTTGGGCATCTAACACCTTCTCCCCGCCAACAATGACTAATTTCCCGTTCTTGACAAATTTGAGTTTCTGATGCAATGTGGAGGTAACACTCCTGCCTCGTGGATCCATGGCCTTCCCAACATACAACTGTAGGCCGGGTGGATATCCATTACTTGAAAAGTAATTTGAAAATCACTCGGACCTATCTTCACCGGAAGGTCCACTTCACCAATCACTGTTTTGCGTGAACCATCAAAAGCTTTGACGACCACACCACTATATCTCATATGCGCTCCTTGATATGACAACTTTGACAATGTTAACTTCGGCAACACATTCAACGAAGATCCGGTGTCAACAAGAACATTGGATAAAGCGTCATCTTTGCAATTCATGGAGATATGCAAAGCCAAATTGTGATTCCTACCCTCCTCAGGGAGTTCCTCCTCACAAAAACTGAGATTATTACAGGAAGTGATGTTAGCTACAATATGATCAAACTGATCTACCATAACATCATGTTCCACGAAAGCTTGCTCTAGAACTCTTTGCAGTGCTTCTCTGTGCGCTTCTAAATTCATTAACAAAGACAGTACTGAAATCTTCGAGGGGGTTTGGAGCAGCTGCTCCACCACATTAAACTCACTCTTCTTTATCAGCCTAAGTACCTCATCATCATCGTTAGTCTTCAAATTACTGGACTCACCAGACTGACGCTTTGAAGCACTAACTGGATCTACTGCAGGCATTTCTACCTTCTTACCAACTGAACCATCTTCTACATCTTTTGGGAACACCGACCTAAACACTCGACCACTGCGGGTCACCTTGGTAACAACAGCAATGCTCACGACAGAATTTGTCGTATGTAATGGAACCTCTTGACCATCCTTCACCATAGTTGCATTATACTGATAAGGAACAGCCTTATCGGATGCGTACGGGACTGGACCCGTCAACTGTACGACCAACGGTGATACCGATCTTTGGCTGATATTGTTATTGTTTCTACTATCTTACTAAATCACCACTCTCTCAGGATTCTTAAACACGGGAACAATCACATTGACATCGTCATCTATGTGACGGGATTGAACAATCTGAATCAAGCCTTCATCCATCAACCGCTGGATGTCCCTTTTCACAATCACACAACCCCTCGGGTTGACACTACAGATAGCACAACCATCATGGTCATGCTCACAATTGCTCACCAAGAAAATATCCTTATGCATCTTCACCAAGGACCTACTAATGTACATCGAATACCTTGAACTCCCCGGGATAGCCGTCCACCATATTGACAGATGAATTTACATGGGCAGGCAGTCAGTTTGCTTTAACATTCGGCGCACGGTCCTCAAAGGACACCATTCCACTCTTAACTAGCTTTTGAACTTCATATTTGAGTGGATAGCAGTTCTCAATGTCATGTCCAGGTGCTCCTTGATGAAAAGCACATCGGAGTTCTGGCTTGTACCACCATGGAAGTGGTTCAGGAATTTGCGGAGGGTTTCTTGGTTGGACTAGGTTCTTAAGAACCAATGATGGATAAAGCTCTGCATATGTCATAGGAATCGGGTCTAAAGAGACCTTCTTCCTCTCAAAATTCTGTTGTTGATGATTGTTGGTATTGTTGTTGTAGTAGGTGCTTGTTCGTTGTTGTGGTTGTTGTTGTTGACTTTGTTGTTGTTGAACTGGTGCTAATTGACTTGCTGAAAATACAGGAATAACCAAAGATACCTGATGATGATGTTGACGGGGTGGTTGACTTTTTCTGATTTGAGGCCTTCTCTTCCTCCCACTAACAATTGCATTGGTTTCATTATCCTTCTTCTTACCAAAACTGATGCTGTATCTCTTATTGGACGATACTTCCTCCTTAGACAACTTTCCTTCTCGGGCACCTTCTTCTAGCCTCATCCCTATACTTACCATTTCGGTAAAATCACTGGGGGCACTGGCGATCGCCTTCTCATAGTAAAATGAGCTAAGGGTCTTCAGAAATTTTTTGGTCATCTCCTTTTCCTCTAAAGGAGGGTTGATCTGAGCAGCGAGCTCTCTCCATCTCTGCGCATACTCCTTGAATGTCTCCTTGTCTTTTTGAGACAACGACCTCAATTGGTCTCTATCAGGAGCCATATCAACATTGTACTTGTATTGCTTTACAAATGCTTCACCCAAATCGTTGAAAGTGCGGATGTTCGCACTATCCAACCCCATATACCACCTTAATGCGGCGCCGATCAAACTGTCTTGAAAGTAGTGGATCAACAGTTGATCGTTGTCTGTTTGGGTAGACATTTTGCAGGCATACATCACCAAATGACTGAGTGGACATGTGTTTCCTTTGTACTTTTCAAAGTCAGGCACTTTGAATTTTACCATAATCTTCGCATTCGGCACTAGACATAATTCAGCAGCACTCTTCCCAAATAGATCCTTACCTCTCAAAGTTTTCAATTTCTTGCGCAGCTCAAGAAATTGATCTTTTATCTCATCCATTTTCTCATATACATCCAGGCCCTCAGACGGCTCTGAATGATAAATGGTATCTTCCACATGAGATAAGGTATGCACGACAGACGGTGACACCGACATGACCGGGCTAGATGCCGACATGGAAGCAAATGTAGGAGTAAAGCCTTTAGGCACGAAGTTCGGAGGCATTCCCCATGGGAATCCGGTAGGCATAGCAGGCGCAAAATGAGAACAGTTGCGGGAACAATAGAGGTAGCCACCTCTGAAATAACAGCCCTTTGAGGAGGAGGAGTTACAGGCGTTGGAGAAGACTGGCTCTGTGCAGCTAGAACTGACTCCATCATGGCCGTCAGGCGGGCGATCTCCTCTTTCAAATCTCTATTCTCTTGCTCAAGATGTTCCATGATTCTGGAGTGATTGGCGCGAGTATTGTACCAATGAGTCAGCTTGGCTGAAGCACAGAAGAAACACCAATGAGACATCTGGCGAAAGAGAAACCTTCTTATGCAAATGATGCATGAAATGTGATATTTGGTTATTTTTATTTTCAAGGAACTTACTATATTATTTGCAAATATATATATATATATATATATATATATATATATATATATATATATATATATATATATATATATATATATATATATATATATATATATATATAAAACAACAATTGCAACAATTTGATATGACCATAAAAATCTCTTTTATTTATATAATTGGAAGGATTACACTCAGTACAATTTCAGAAACCAAATGAAAAATACAAGAGAAAAGGAGACTAGTCCTCCTAAGGATCCCTAACAACAACGTCAGAAGATTTGGCTGTAGGCACATACTTCCTTCGAATGCGTCGGATCTCGGTCTCAAAAGAAGCCTTCATCTGAGTCTTCTCGAGGACAAGCTGATCAACAATCTTCTACCAAGCAACGGAAGGCTAAGGCATGCTAGAAGATGAAACCTCTGGCTCTCTCTGTCTCTTTGTTTCTCGATGCTCAAGTAGCTCAATAAGTGCATCTTTGTCCTTAGACTCAAGCTGCAACTCCTCATGCTTTTTGCTCAAAGCATGGAACCGCTCTTCCCATATATCCTTCTCTCGCTTCATCTTGGCGAGTGCGTCTTCCAACTCCTCTCTATCTTGGTTAGGGAGAGTTAATGGCTCAGCCACAACCATAGACACAGGTCTCTCACAAGGATAAGGCATCTTCAATTCCATAGCTCTCTTCTTCACCCAAAGAGTGTAAGCTTTCAAAGGTACACAATTGCACGGACCAAGCTCGGATCTTCCTTTTCTATGCACATCATTCCAAGCATGCACAATCTTCTTCTTCAAATGTTGGGGATCTTTACCCTCTGTCGCATTACGCGAAAAACCGGCGGGAAACGAAGACAACAGAGCCGCCACCGTGCGTTATTTATCCCAAAAGAGGGAAAGGAAACGCTCGAAGTAAACCTGGAAAAAGCATGGTCTTGCGACCAAAGAGAATGGGATCGGGAGTCGGTTATGTGAAGGGAAGGTATTAGCACCCCTACGCATCCGTCGTACTCGACGGGATCCACGCACAAAAGGAAGGAATATGGTTGCTAAAAACACTGCTCAAACACACACACTAGCTGAAAGAGACACAGGAAAACAAACAAGACTGACTTGGCAGGACATCGCGTCCTGGGCCTACTTAGTCTATCAGGCATAGACATCAGAGTCGAAGTAGTTCGGACTGGGGAACAAAACATGCTCGCTAGGATGTCGCATCCTATGCATACGTATCTTCTTGGACTAAGAAGAATCAGAGCATTCGTAGCTCGGCTCACGCACACAAACAAAACAACACTGGAAATCGACTGCCAATCGCTGGGCTTACGTCAAACTCCTACACAAAACACGGGCAAACATGGAACCCGAATGCCAATCGCTGGTCTTACATCAGCTTCCGAACCAAACACACCCACACTGGAAACCAGATGCCACTTGATGGACTTATACCGGACTCCAAGCACACAACAAGAGGATACGGAATGCCAATCGATGGTCTTACATCCATCTCCTGACACACACAAGACAAAACAAAAACGGGCGCCCGGAGAGATCAGCTCATCTCCTGCCTACGTACCTCATCTGGTATGAGGATCAGGGCGACATAGTTCCCCTACGAAGGGACACAAGACTAGCCTAACCAGATAACAGAGGGAGACACAACTAGGGAGACTAACTCGAGCCTAGATGTTATCATGCAAAATCATCCCTAAGTCAAGGTTGCTATCTAACTTGCACAGGGAGCAAGCTAAACCTAAAGCACAGGCAACAGCAAACAATCACAGATAGCACACACTATATACACACCAAGTGGGGCTTAAACAAAGGTGAGGCTGCAAGAGCAAGCCAACTGGAAGGGTAATGTTAGCTCTTAACCTTGACATTGAGAGTCAAGGTGAAGCCAGATGAAAGGTGAGTGAAGATTAGACTTCACAACTCCTATCCCTGGTCAGGGAGAGCTTCAGACAATGAAGTGTGGGTCCAGAAAGTGGGAACCCTTCTACACTTATGACACTGACTCAACTGATCTTGGGTTAATGTCCACAAGGCATCAACATGTGATGTGAGCCAAGGGACGACTCAACAGAATAGCAGGAGGTGGACTACACACCTCTTGTGTCTGCCAATTGCCTTAACAAAGGTCTTTTCCTGCTTGGGGACAAAAAATAAACAAGCACAAACATTGCCTCTTAAGGAGGACTTCAGACAGATGCCTGGCCAAATAACAGGCCAGGTCTTCCAGACTACATGGAGAAGAGATCATTATACCTCAGTGCTCTAGCTAGCAAGCAAAGCACAATCAAGTTCACAAAGGGAACTATAGCAACTAAGGTACCTGAAATCAATCCAATATAATCAGTACTCAGCTCAATCAATAAGCAAACAGACAATAGTCAACAGTTAACTATACAGTCAAACAACAGTCAATGCACAAAGGTGCAAGCCACAAGGCCTAAACTCAAGTTTCAAAACCTACAAAACAAACTCCAAGTTAGTCATAAAAAGCAACAAGCCAACTCCAATTGAAGGCACATCATCAAGCATAAGCAAATTGTGCTTTTAACCTGAAACAAAGCTCAAATGTGAGAGCACAAACCACTAGTACAAGACTAGGGTCAAAATGAGATCAAAAAGTCAAAACAGAACATGAAACTTATCAAAACCAAGATCAATCAAATAAGAATCAAATCCAAGTGGTTTCACATTCATATCATTCATCAATATCATTTCATGAACCAAAGAGTACAAAACAAGCAATTTGAAACCTCATACAACCAAACAGAATGGTTCAACTCAAATCAAGTCACAAACATTTCAATAAATCACCAAAAAATTCATGATCAAGCAGCATTCATAACATGACAATCAAACCAAATTTCAGCTCATTTGGACCAAGGGAAGCAAGTCAATGAAATTCATAAAGTCAAAGCATTATCAAGCAAGCTCATACAAGGCATCAAAACATGCATCAACTTCAATCAATCATAAAACAGAAACCAAACATGATAAATGAACCAAATCAAAACCATGGCAAACTTCAAGATGTCTATAATACACATGCCAAATTTCAAGTCCATTCAATAAACCATAAGAATTTCCCAAATCATATAAAATCATGTCTCACAAGAAGTCAACAATTGGTCAAACAGAGGAGAAAATCTCAATCAAATTGGAAATGCACTCAAATATTCCAGGAAATTTCACGTTCAAACTTAACATCTAGATGTAATCTCATGCAAAAATCCAGAGCAATTCATGTTCATATGGCATAGAAAATAAAATCAAGAAGATGCACAAGACATGGTGTGACACAAATTGTCACACCTCCAAAGATCATAGCATATCTCTCAATCCAGGAACTCAAAAATCACAAACCACATATCAAAATGACCAGGAATGAGTCTAGATCACACATGTAAAATTTCAAGAATTTCTAATTAAGTATCAAGATTTCATGAAAGAAAGAGTGAGCAAGGTGCAAGAAATGGTTCACTAGAACAAACCCTAGACCTTTTCAAAATCCATCCGTGCACAATATTATTAAAAATCACCAAAAAATCAAGGACATCATGAGGGACACATCAAAAAAAGAATCATGAAATTTGGATTAATTTTGAGTGAGTTATGAGTTTATTAATGTAGGGAAAAAATAAAAAAAAAGAAATGAGCATGGATGAACATGTAAAATATGGATGACATAAAAGCCAAAACCTAAGATGAGAAAGCCACTACACGGGATCGAACCGTGTTCAAATTCCACTAGGGGCGCCACTTAGTGAAACGCCGCGTTTCACTAAGTGATGTGGCACCACATGATAGGTCTCATGGGAGAAAAACAGCGGAAACATGCACAAGCGCAGCAAGAGGGATCAAACACGAGCTGGAATGAGATTTCTTAGGGTTTATGAACATCTTCATCATGTTCATCATCACATGAACTTTTTTCTCAGAATTTAACAACCAATATACCGTTGTGTTCGTCTCATCATGTACATCAACAATTCAAACATAATTTTCCTTAATTCTCACTATGCAACATGAATCGATCAAAGTAAATTTTGGTAATCAAACTTCTAATTCAAATATCTCACTCAAAACCTAATGGAAATGCACGATTCAAAGTGCAGTGTACTCAGCAATAAAAACTCTATCAAAGCCATATCATAATTTTAGCAATTGTGAGATTTGAGTTCTAACCTCTTGGAGATGCAGTAACTTGATTTGATGGATTCAAGGCTCAAAAGATGAAAACAGATGTTGATTGATGCTTCAGGAGATGAATGAAGCCAAGTCTTTAGCTCAATTATGCTCCAGCTCGAAGAATTCTCAAACTGCCATGTGAAGCTTGATGTTCAACAGCCACGATTTCTTCAAGATTTTTCACTTTTCTTCTTCAACAGTTCTCCTACAGTACCTGCAGAGGATGAATCACACAAGAACAAGCAAGAATGATGATGAATCTTGATGAACAAGAGTGAAAAAGTTTGGAAAAATTTGAGAGAATTTGGTGATTTTTTGAGTTTGGATCTGAGAAAATGAATGTGTTCAATCTGAATTCAGTTACAATTAATGCTTTATACCACTTCCTAATCCAATTGTTAAGCATGATTAGCAAAATGAATGAGATTAGTGAAATGCACCATCATGTTAAATGGCCAAAATGACCTTATGCACAAATGACCAATGGAACAGTAAAAATGCATTTGAAGCAAGTCCAATTTTCTGTTTAGGAGCTGTTGGAAGTGGTTTGGAGTGAAAATTGCATTTAGTTTTCAAATTCACTATTTTTACCACCAAAATGCAAATTGATCACTTGAAAAATGGACTTTTGATATGATGCTTTTTGATGAAATGTAATGATGCATTATGATAGTACATGTCAAATGTGACTTGCTCAAAAAAGAATCACCCAATTTGGCCAAATGGTTCATGAGTTATCCCACTTTGAAGTTCAACTTTTCTTGAAAATGATTTGATCATAACTTGCCAACCACACATGAGAAATGAGTGTTCTTGGACTTTTTGGAAAGGTGAGAGCAATATCTTCAACTTTTATGTTGGACAAAATTCCATTTGAAGCTTTTATGATGATGTAGATTTGAGGAGAAGAACTTTCCATTTTTGGCAGTTTGAAATTACAGGTCACTTACTATTTTTGGAAACTTTTCATCTGACCTTAAATTCTTCAATCTTGATCTTTGAAATGTCAAATGAGACTTGTATGGACATGAATGAAGCTTTTCAAACCATCTCCCACCTTCAAATCCTTGATTTCTGGCACAGTTGACCACAGTTGACTTTCTAGGGTTTCAAATGAAATTCAGCTTGACTGATGACTTCTGAGCATCTAATCTTTGGCCAATCCACTTCAAAATGATCACATAATCATATGAACTTGATAAACCACCCCTAGGGCTTTGCTTCCTTGAGAAATGCACATGTTTGCTTGCTTGACTGATCTTCTGATCCTCTTGACCTAATCTTGTCTGATGACTTGCACTTGGGCAAAGGACAATGCAATGCTATGCAGTAGACTATGTTATGTTAATGACCTAATCATGAAAATGAATGTACAAATGGGAGGTGCAAATTTGAGGTGCTACAGCTGCCCCTATTCAATCAACTGGGAACCCGAATGGATGAGAGCAACGACTGTCAGACCTTCAGGGTAAACAGGGATTGAATACCGAAGAACCGTAGAAATTTGCACACTGCGGGGATCCACCAACAAAAACGTCCACTGGGACATGATATTTATTACTGGGGATTTTGATTGATTTCTGGTTTTTTTTTCAAAGGTACAAACACCTCCAGACATCTCAAGACGATGAATGGGAATGGGAATCACAACTAGACGTCAACGGACGACTAGGAAAAACTCAACGTTTACCGAGACCAACGGAGAGGTAGCCAGTCATTAATGAATGAACTGGGAGAGATACAACCATACGTCAACGGACGTAGTGGGAAAAACTCGACGTTTACCGAAACCAACAGAGAGGTAACTCTACTGGGGACGACCAGGAAAAACTCGACGTTTACCAAGACCAACGGAGAGGTAGCCAAACATCAACGGACGACGGATGAACTGGAAGGACTCGACCAGACGTCAACGGACGAAAGGGAGAAGTTCGACGTTTATCGACACCAACGGAGAAGGAGACCAGACATCAACGGACGACGGATGAACTCAACGTTTATCGACACCAACGGAGAAGGAGAAAACTCGACCAGACGCCAACGGACGAAAGGGAGAAGCTCGACGTTTATCGACACCAACGGAGAAGGAGAAAGCTCAACGTTTATCGACACCAACGGAGAAGGAGAAAGCTCAACATTTATCGACACCAACGGAGAAGGAGAAAACTCGACCAGACGTCAACGAACGAACGGGAGAAGCTCGACGTTTATCGACACCAACGGAGAAGGAGAAAACTCGACCAGACGTCGACGGACGAACGGGAGAAGCTCGACGTTTATCGACACCAACGGAGAAGGAGAACCCACTTCACTGAGGAAGGGTACAACAACCGGACCGAATAGGACGTCCACCGACGACTCTACTGGGGATTCTGGGTTGGGAATCAACCAGACATTAATGAATGACTGGGGAATAGGATTCACAATCACACGTCAACGGACGAATGAGAAAAACTCAACGTTTATCGAAACCAACAAAGAGGTAAATCTGCATGGGGAAAAGTACAACTGGACGTCATCGGACGAATAGGAAAAACTCGACGTTTATCGAAACCAACGGAGAGGTAAACAAGATGTCAACGGACGACCTGTGGGGAATACATCTAGATATCAACGGATAACTAGGAAAAACTCGACGTTTATCGAAACCAACGGAGAGGTAACCAGACATCAACGGACGACGGATGAACTGGGAAGGAGATACAACTAGTTATCGACGGATAACTAGGAAAAACTCGACGTTTATCGAAACCAACGGAGAGGTAACTCTGAGGGGAAAGATATCAATTATACGTCATCGGACATATAGGAAAAACTCAACGTTTACCAAAACCAACGGAGAGGTGACCCTGCGGGGGAAATCATCAGGTTCTACCAAATGATCTGTGGGGAACAAGCAACTACACGTCAACGGACGCATAGGAAAAACTCAACGTTTATCGACACCAACGGAGAGGAGGATCTGCTGGGGAGAGAGAACACAACCAAATCATCAACGGATGATCGGGAAAAACTCGACGTTTATCGACACCAACGGAGAGGAGGAACTCACTGGGGATCAAGGTCACGACAAGGAGCAGACAGGAAGGAACACCAAGGATGTCGGGTTATAGGCATGAAAAAGGGTGATCGACCAAAGCGTGAATTGGTTTGTGTTCCAAAACACTCATCATCCTGAAGAGGGCTAGAAAAGCAATCTTGTTAGAGGATGGACATTCGATTCCACAAGAAACACGAATCTTACTCAGTTGGGGAAACAAACAAAATGTTCAACCAAAGAGCGCATGAGATATATTATCTATAGCCGTTAAAACGTAGATAATACACTCGCATGGAAGATTATCCATAACCGGGTTGAGGTTGTTAGATGGATAAATCGACCGACATCATCCTGAAGAGAGCGAAAGCAAACTTGTTAAAGGATGGATATCCGATTCCACGAGGAATACGAATCTTACTCAGCTGGGGAGGACGACTTCGACCCAAGAGCGCATGAGATATATTATCTATAGCCGTCGAAACGTAGATAATACACTCGCATGGAAGATTATCCATAACCGGGTTGTAGGTTGTTAAACGGATAAATCGACCGAAATCATCCTGAAGAGAGCGAAAGCAAACTTGTTAAAGGATGGACATTCGATTCCACAAGGAATACGAATCTTACTCTGCTGGAGAAAACAATCAAAAGATTGACCAAAGAGTGCATGAGACATATTATCTATAGCCGTCAAAACGTAGATAATACACTCGCATGGAAGATTATCCATAACCGGGTTGAGGTTGTTAGATGGATAAATCGACCGACATCATCCTGAAGAGAGCGAAAGCAAACTTGTTAAAGGATGGACATTCGATTCCGAACAAAGGAATACGAATCTTACTCAACTGGGGAGGACGACTTCGACCCAAGAGCGCATGAGATATATTATCTATAGCCGTCAAAACGTAGATAATACACTCGCATGGAAGATTACCCATAACCGGGTTGCAGGTTGTTAAATGGATAAATCAACCGACATCATCCTGAAGAGAGCGAAAGCAAACTTGTTAAAGGATGGATATCCGATTCCACGAGGAATACGAATCTTACTCTGCTGGGAGGGACGACACTTCGACCAACGAGCGCATGAGATATATTATCTATAGCCGTCAAAACGTAGATAATACACTCGCATGGAAGATTACCCATAACCGGGTTGTAGGTTGTTAAATGGATAAACGACCGAAAAGAAAGGCATCGGGGTACCAGACTAGCTATGCAAAAGATGACCAATCAAAAAAGGGGAAACTACAAACATTACCAGCAAATGGTGAATGAAAGAGGACCCACTGAGGATAAAATTGTTTACTCGGAGCAAACATCCAAAAGGAGAAAGGGATATCAATACCGAAAACTGGATACTGATAACTGCAAAGAGGGGATTCCATCTACCGGTTAGTAGGTAGAAAACCACGGAAAAGTAACCGTCACCAATCAGGATGAGCACAAAGGGTTAACTCCACCAAGGGGAGAACGTGGAGTTTACATCTATCGGTTGACAAATAGAAGACCACAAAGATAGGACTTACAACTACCGGTTTGTAGGTAGAGGCCACAAATTCGCTGAGGATAAGATGAATGAGTGCCAGTTAGTAAGCAACTATTCATTCATGCCCCAGGGAAGCACAAGAAACAGTCAATAGAAAGCCAATTTAGGATCGATCCAAAAAGGCAAACTGAATCAAGACTCATCCTAATGAGGAAGGAACTCAATAGGGAAAACCCATCCCGTTAGGTGTGCAGGGAGGGAACGGAAACAACCGTCATCCACGAGGATATAACTCAGTGGGGAGCGCAGAAGGAAACGACAGACACTTTATGCCTAAGGGGTAGACTCTACATGGAGAGATCGGACACACCCACATCTTCCAGGAGAGGATCTATCGGGGGGAGAAACAAGTTTTCCTTTCACCACCGAATGAGGAAATAAACCTCTCTGGGGAGTATCAATCCTGAATACCGCCAGGGACAACTGTAGCAACGTGCTGTACGAATGTTTGAACAAATGATCCGCCTCTGCCGGGGATACGGTCTGACTGGTTTCGAACACATGAATGCAAATGTTTGAATTTTTCTATGGCGTAATGCTCCATATTGAATGGAAATGCTACGCAATTTTGAGGATGCAGTGATTACTATATGCCAAATGCAAATGATGAAAACTCCGCTGGGGAACCCAAAAATCAGATACTCCAACTCTGTGGGGAGACTCCGCTTGGAGAAATCTGCTTGAGGAAAACTCTACAGGGAGAGCACCGACTTCTCACTCATGCTGGAGAAAGTGATACCAAGAACCAACCAGATCTCTGGTGAGGATAGATAGGCATTGATAAAGTTCACCATGTCAACAACTCTGCTGGGATCCATTCGAGGGATGCCGGATTACTGGGTTATCAATCCACCAAATACCGAATCTTCACAGAAAAGCACCCATGCTGGGGAGAAGAGAAGACTGCTCTGCTGGAGAGACGAAAGTTGAGGTCTTCAGTCAACACTCTGCTTGGGAACTGCCCCACCAAAGTGTTCAAACAGCAAACTTGCTGGGGATGCCCCACAATAAGGCTCAAAAAGCACTCTACTGAAGATGCCCCACAATAGGGCTAACAGGGACTTTGGAGGAAGAATGTTGCACTGTAGGGCACATGAAAATGAACAACTTCAACCAACACTACACTGAGCAACCTTGCTGAGGAGGAACCACAGGAGGTTCTACAGGAAAAAGATACAGTTATGCTCGAGATACGAACACATGTCTTACCTGTTGGCAATCATACCACCCTTGGGAGAGCACTGCAGATCTCCTAAGTATCTTTCCATCATTGTGAATGTTCACTTTGTTTAAGAACAATTTTTTTGAAAAATTTGTTTATTTTGAAAACAATGATACTTTATCAATTACAACATGCAAAACATTTGTTGAGTCGAAACAAATAAGAGTGCAAATAATTGGATAAAAGCTCAAATCGATGTGATGGAATGGCAGTCTGCAAAGGGCGAGACTCCATAGATCTGTACAAGTTTGAAACCGGTGATATATATTGGAGAGGGCTACATTGAACATAATGACCTTTCCTCTACCATTCCGAATTTTCGATGTATTCGGAGCTTCAGTCGACGACGAATCGAGAATCCCTGACGGATGACAGATGTAGAACACTGTCTTGTCAGGATGCAGTTACTTGCCAAATCCCTAATTTTTGCCTAGATTGCCCCAGTGTGAGGTGCTCAATCTAGCGGGATGCAAATTTTTCAATGTCTCTAACTTTTGCCTGGATCGCCCTTTCGGGTTTTCAATCCACCGAGACGCTCCTTTTTGCCTAAGTCGCCCTTTGGGGTGTTCGACTTAGCGAGCTGTTTTGCTTTTTATTTATTTATTTTAGGCGAAGTATTTCTTGACTGCATCGGAATTCACAGGACGAGCGAACTTCTTCATCCATTGTTGTAAGTGTCAAAGCACCGCCTGAAAAGGCTCTCTTGACAACATATGGACATTCATAGCTTGGGGTTCACTTGCCCCTGGAATCGAGCGCGAAAGACAAGACTTTCTTGAGCACAAGGTCACCTTCTCGGAACACACGAGGCTTGACCTTCTTATTGAATGCTTTCTTCACTTTCTGCTGATATGACTGACCATGACACATGGCAGTTAATCTCTTCTTTTTGATCAGATTCACTTGGTCGTGACGACTCTGAATCCATTCAGCATCAGCCAACTTGGGACTTGAGGGTGCTATTTCTCTTTTGTTTCTTTCTTTCTTTTTCTTTCTTTTGATTTGGATTTCTTTTGATTTCTTTTGATTTTGCACCCTCCTCTTTCTATATTTTTTTTTGTTTTTTTGTCATGCCCCAGTTGGCTGTTCTGCTGATTCTCGAGATGCAGCTGAGTGATCTTCTTTTCTTGCTCAAGAAGTCGGGAAATCTCGTCAGGAATCCTTTCAACATCATCTTCTTCCGTTTCGAATACAGGGAATTCAAAATTGGGAGATGACGTCCGATCATTATGTTCAATGGGTTTAAGAAACAACCTGCATAATGATTTTGATATGAAAAGCTTTTTGGAAATCAAACAAGACAATCGTTATGCAGATGAAAAGATTGCTTTTATTCTTTTTTTAGGGTTTTTTGTGATCACCAATTTCATGCAAAAAGCGAAAAGGGAAAACAAATGGAAAAACAAATGTTTTAACATGCTTTTATTTGAATGAAAATATCATTGCACAAAATGTTGCCAACAAGGTCATCACTTCTCCTTTTGGCATGGGAGAAGGGTTTTTAAACAAAGTGATTATTACTCTGACTTATGAACAACTGTAGGAACGCCCACAATGACCCAATTGTGATAGATCCCCCCAGGGATGACAACTGTCAGAATCTCTTGCATCAGCAGCCTCTGCTTTGAACAACCCTTTCTGTTGAAGACATTGGAAGAAAAGCCAACGCCAGCCCGGGGCTTGTTATCTTCAAGCTTGATTAACACGGGGACCCAAGTCTTCAAAGTTCAGAATACCTGACCTCACGAGGTCTTGAACCTTCATCTTCAACTGAAAGCAACTATCCACATCATGACCAGGAGCACCCGAATGATACACACAATGCTGCTCAGGCCGATACCACCACCGAGGGTTGACGGGCACGGCCGACGGGTCTCTGGGAGTAATCAAGTTCCGCTCTATCAACGAGGGATACAGCTCTGCGTACGACATAGGGATCGGATCAAAAATGATCCTCTTCCTCTCATTATTTGTACTAGCTTGATCACCATTGGGAGGCTGGTAAGCCTGCTGTTGAGGACGATGTTGCTGGTGTTGATATTGCTGAGTTGGTCTTCTCTGTTGCTGTTGGGTTGCTGGAATAGTCACAGCGGCCACTTGACGATATTGTCCTTTGTTTGCCTTTCTTCTGTGCTGCACAACATTCGTTTCACCCTCTCCCCTTCTGGGTGCCCCGGAGGAGGGCTTCTTAGAACTCGAAGAACTTGAAGAGCCAGGATCTTGTATCTTTCCTGCTTTGATAAGGCTCTCGTTCCTTTCCCCATAGACAACAACATCAGAAAAGCTACTGAACGGGCAACTTCCCATGCGGTCCATGAACACACCTTGCAAGGTTCCAATGAACATGTCAGTCAGCTCTCTCTCCAACATAGGAGGTTGCACTCTTGCGGCTAGCTCACGCCATCTCTGGGCGTACTCTTTGAAGCTTTCCTTGGATTTCTGACACAAACTCTGCAGTTGAGTTCGGCTCGGTGCCATGTCCATGTTGTGCTTGTATTGCCTAAGAAAGGCTTCACCCAGATCTTTCCAGCTTCTAACTGATTCTTTCTTCAGATCCATGTGCCAGTCCAAAGATGCCCCAGATAGACTATCTTGGAAAAAATACATCCACAATTTCTCGTCGTCAGTGTAAGCAGAGATTTTCCTGAAGTAAGCCTGCACATGGGTGCGAGGACAAGAGGTACCGTTGTATTTGTCAAAAGATGGCGCTTTGAACTTGTAGGGGATCCTCAGCCCATCAACCAAACCCATATCCGTTACATCGAAGCCCAAAGAGTTCTGACACTCCATGGCACGGACTTTCTCAGCAAGGGCATCAACTTTACGGTCCCTATCCTCAACCCCGACTACTTCATCATCTTCACTCAGCAGTGTGAACATGTCCTCTTGCCTATCAACAATCGGAGCAGGATGACGAACAGGAGCCCGGGTAGCTCTGACATTGACAGTCTTTGCAGCAAGAGGCTGTCCATTAATCCTTATTCCTCTTAATTCATCTCCCATAGCATACTCATGAACGGGAGCAACAGCAACATTCTCTGTCACAGGAATACCAGCAGGTGAACCACGGTTAGACGCCTGAATAACCGTCTCTTGTCTCTGAACCAAAGCTCGGAGCTCCTCCTGACCCTGAGCAACCCCTTGCATCATGGTCATGAACTGGGCCATGTTCGCCCTCATCTCAGCCATCTCGTTCTGAACCTGATCCATGCTTCTTTGTTGATTGAGTCTGGTAGAATACCGGTGCGGTCTCTGATCAGCTATCCTGCCTGACACAGGAACCAGAGTGATAAGTCGTGCGCAAGAACACCTGTTATGCAAAATGATATGAATATGATGCTAATGCGTATGATGCACATGAAATGATCATTTCTCAGGCATTCAAAGAGCCTGATTTATCTTCAAAAGATGGCAATCTGCAACAAGACAACACAAGAAGCACAGAA
Organism: Lathyrus oleraceus; assembly: GCF_024323335.1. Classification (NCBI taxonomy): domain Eukaryota; kingdom Viridiplantae; phylum Streptophyta; class Magnoliopsida; order Fabales; family Fabaceae; genus Lathyrus; species Lathyrus oleraceus. The sequence goes on along the minus strand of NC_066582.1, from coordinate 289,312,580 downwards.
ACGACATACAAGAGCATTGAGTACAGAGTGAAACCAGCAATTTCATCTATAAATGAGCACCCGGGTCATACAACAAAGATTCAAATATCCAAGGGACTGTTGCCATCTCTATCAGTGAACAGGCTCTGGAATGTACCTGAGAAATGATATGCATGCAGGGATTAGTTTTTTTTTTTTTTTTTTTTCAATTCTTTTTTTTATTGCGTTTCTTTTGAAAATAAACATGCTATGATGCAGATGATGCAGACAAGACTGGCAGGCTGTGCATCTCAGAACACAGGATCGAAGCTTTGGCTCGAACTCGGAACCACAATGCATCTGAAACCCAAAGTCAACTGATAACTGTCATCTGAACCCAATCTGAGAAAACTGAATTACCAACGGGACCACAAGTCACCAACAAGTCACCGACAAGTCACCAACTGTACCTGTTAAAATGATCATTCCCTCCCCCCTCACGGGTGTTATCTAGGCCAGGGTAAGGTCGAAAGAAACGCAGCATAAATAACCTTTCGCAGAATATCATCATATACACACCCGAAGTATGTAACGATAATATCCCACCAGGGTCTGAACTGCTCGTGATATCAATGTTCCGCTAAGTGGGGCATACCACCCGCTTCCCATGAATCACTCTATTCCTAGGTTTCCTAGATTTCACTCATAGCCTGGGTATTGGGCCTTTTACCTCGAGTAACTCCCACCCCAAACAGAGAGAACGCAACACAGCCAACAGATGAATACGAATGAATGCAAACATTAATGCAAACAATAAATGCAAACAATAAACAATGAATGCAATAAATAACAGCAAATAACAACCAAAACCCTAACCTAGAGAGCGCTAGGAGAGACTTGCTTAGGGAAGATGGACCAGCAAGAGGTCAACTTCTGATAGTCCCCAGCAGAGTCGCCAGCTGACGCATTACGCGAAAAACCGGCGGGAAACGAAGACAACAGAGCCGCCGCCGTGCCTTATTTATCCCAAAAGAGGGAAAGGAAACGCTCGAAGTAAACCTGGAAAAAGCATGGTCTTGCGACCAAAGAGAATGGGATCGGGAGTCGGTTATGCGAAGGGAAGGTATTAGCACCCCTACGCATCCGTCGTACTCGACGGGATCCACGCACAAAAGGAAGGAATATGGTTGCTAAAAACACTGCTCAAACACACACACTGGCTGAAAGAGACACAGGAATAGACATCAGAGTCGAAGTAGTTCGGACTGGGGAACAAAACATGCTCGCTAGGATGTCGCATCCTATGCATACGTATCTTCTTGGACTAAGAAGAATCAGAGCATTCGTAGCTCGGCTCACGCACACAAACAAAACAACACAGGAAATCGACTGCCAATCACTGGGCTTACGTCAAACTCCTACATAAAACACGGGCAAACATGGAACCCGAATGCCAATCGCTGGACTTACATCAGCTTCCGAACCAAACACACCCACACTGGAAACCAGATGCCACTTGATGGACTTATACCGGACTCCAAGCACACAACAAGAGGATACGGAATGCCAATCGCTGGTCTTACATCCATCTCCTGACACACACAAGACAAAACAAAAACGGGCGCCCGGAGAGATCAGCTCATCTCCTGCCTACGTACCTCATCTGGTATGAGGATCAGGGCGACGTAGTTCCCCTACGAAGGGACACAAGACTAGCCTAACCAGATAACAGAGGGAGACACAACTAGGGAGACTAACTCGAGCCTAGATGTTATCATGCAAAATCATCCCTAAGTCAAGGTTGCTATCTAACTTGCACAGGGAGCAAGCTAAACCTAAAGCACAGGCAACAGCAAACAATCACAGATAGCACACACTATATACACACCAAGTGGGGCTCAAACAAAGGTGAGGCTGCAAGAGCAAGCCAACTGGAAGGGTAATGTTAGCTCTTAACCTTGACATTGAGAGTCAAGGTGAAGCCAGATGAAAGGTGAGTGAAGATTAAACTTCACAGCTCCTATCCCTGGTCAGGGAGAGCTTCAGACAATGAAGTGTGGGTCCAGAAAGTGGGAACCCTTCTACACTTATGACACTGACTCAACTGATCTTGGGTTAATCTCCACAAGGCATCAACATGTGATGTGAGCCAAGGGACGACTCAACAGAATAGCAGGAGGTGGACTACACACCTCTTGTGTCTGCCAATTGCCTTAACAAAGGTCTTTTCTTGCTTGGGGACAAAAAATAAACAAGCACAAACTTTGCCTCTTAAGGAGGACTTCAGACAGGTGCCTGGCCAAATAACAGGCCAGGTCTTCCAGACTACATGGAGAAGAGATAATTATACCTCAGTGCTCTAGCTAGCAAGAAAAGCACAATCAAGTTCACAAAGGGAACTATAGCAACTAAGGTACCTGAAATCAATCCAATATAATCAGTACTCAGCTCAATCAATAAGCAAACAGACAATAGTCAACAGTTAACTATACAGTCAAACAACAGTCAATGCACAAAGGTGCAAGCCACAAGGCCTAAACTCAAGTTTCAAAACCTACAAAACAAACTCCAAGTTAGTCATAAACAAGCAACAAGCCAACTCCAATTGAAGGCACATCATCAAGCATAAGCAAATTGTGCTTTTAACCTGAAACAAAGCTCAAATGTGAGAGCACAAACCACTAGTACAAGACTAGGGTCAAAATGAGATCAAAAAGTCAAAACAGAACATGAAACTTATCAAAACCAAGATCAATCAAATAAGAATCAAATCCAAGTGGTTTCACATTCATATCATTCATCAATATCATTTCATGAACCAAAGAGTACAAAACAAGCAATTTGAAACCTCATACAGCCAAACAGAATGGTTCAACTCAAATCAACTCACAAACATTTCAATAAATCACCAAACAATTCATGATCAAACAGCATTCATAACATGACAATCACACCAAATTTCAGCTCATTTGGACCAAGGGAAGTAAGTCAATGAAATTCATAAAGTCAAAGCATTATCAAGCAAGCTCATACAAGGCATCAAAACATGCATCAACTTCAATCAATCATAAAACAGAAACCAAACATGATAAATGAACCAAATCAAAACCATGGCAAACTTCAAGATGTCTATAATACACATGCGAAATTTCAAGTCCATTCAATAAACCATAAGAATTTCCCAAATCATATAAAATCATGTCTCACAAGAAGTCAACAATTGGTCAAATAGGGGAGAAAATCTCAATCAAATTGGAAATGCACTCAAAAATTCCAGGAAAATTCACATTCAAACTCAAACATCTAGATGTAATCTCTTGTGAAAATCCAGAGCAATTCATGTTCATATGGCATGGCAAATAAAATCAAGAAGATGCACAAGACATGGTGTGACACAAATTGTCACACCTCCAAAGATCATAGCATATCTCTCAATCCAGGAACTCAAAAATCACAAACCACATATCAAAATGACCAGGAATGAGTCTAGATCACACATGTAAAATTTCAAGAATTTCTAATTAAGTATCAAGATTTCATGAAAGAAAGAGTGAGCAAGGTGCAAGAAATGGTACACTAGAACAAACCCTAGACATTTTCAAAATCCATCCGTGCACAATATTATTAAAAATCACCAAAAAATCAAGGACATCATGAGGGACACATCAAAAAAAGAATCATGAAATTTGGATTAATTTTGAGTGAGTTATGAGTTTATTAGTGTAGGGAAAAAATAAAAAAAAAATAAATGAGCATGGATGAACATGTAAAATATGGATGACATAAAAGCCAAAACCTAAGATGAGAAAGCCACTACACGGGATCGAACCGTGTTCAAATTCCACAAGGGGCGCCACTTAGTGAAACGCCGCGTTTCACTAAGTGATGTGGCACCACGTGATAGGTCTCATGGGAGAAAAACAGCGGAAACATGCACAAGCGCAGCAAGAGGGATCAAACACGAGCTGGAATGAGATTTCTTAGGGTTTATGAACATCTTCATCATGTTCATCATCACATGAACTTTTTTCTCAGAATTTAACAACCAATATACCGTTGTGTTCGTCTCATCATGTACATCAACAATTCAAACATAATTTTCCTTAATTCTCATTATGCAACATGAATAGATCAAAGTAAATTTTGGTAATCAAACTTCTAATTCAAATATCTCACTCAAAACCTAATGGAAATGCATGATTCAAAGTGCAGTGTACTCAGCAATAAAAACTCTATCAAAGCCATATCATAATTTTAGCAATTGTGAGATTTGAGTTCCAACCTCTTGGAGATGCAGCAACTTGATTTGATGGATTCAAGGCTCAAAAGATGAAAACAGATGTTGATTGATGCTTCAGGAGATGAATGAAGCCAAGTCTTTAGCTCAATTATGCTCCAGCTCGAAGAATTCTCAAACTGCCATGTGAAGCTTGATGTTCAACAGCCACGATTTCTTCAAGATTTTTCACTTTTCTTCTTCAACAGTTCTCCTACAGTACCTGCAGAGGATGAATCACACAAGAACAAGCAAGAATGATGATGAATCTTGATGAACAAGAGTGAAAAAGTTTGGAAAAATTTGAGAGAATTTGGTGATTTTTTGAGTTTGGATCTGAGAAAATGAATGTGTTCAATCTGAATTCAGTTACAATTAATGCTTTATACCACTTCCTAATCCAATTGTTAAGCATGATTAGCAAAATGAATGAGATTAGTGAAATGCACCATCATGTTAAATGGCCAAAATGACCTTATGCACAAATGACCAATGGAACAGTAAAAATGCATTTGAAGCAAGTCCAATTTTCTGTTTAGGAGCTGTTGGAAGTGGTTTGGAGTGAAAATTGCATTTAGTTTTCAAATTCACTATTTTTACCACCAAAATGCAAATTGATCACTTGAAAAATGGACTTTTGATATGATGCTTTTTGATGAAATGTAATGATGCATTATGATAGTACATGTCAAATGTGACTTGCTCAAAAAAGAATCACCCAATTTGGCCAAATGGTTCATGAGTTATCCCACTTTGAAGTTCAACTTTTCTTGAAAATGATTTGATCATAACTTGCCAACCACACATGAGAAATGAGTGTTCTTGGACTTTTTGGAAAGGTGAGAGCAATATCTTCAACTTTTATGTTGGACAAAATTCTATTTGAAGCTTTTATGATGATGTAGATTTGAGGAGAAGAACTTTCCATTTTTGGCAGTTTGAAATTACAGGTCACTTACTATTTTTGGAAACTTTTCATCTGACCTTAAATTCTTCAATCTTGATCTTTGAAATGTCAAATGAGACTTGTATGGACATGAATGAAGCTTTTCAAACCATCTCCCACCTTCAAATCCTTGATTTCTGGCACAGTTGACCACATTTGACTTTCTAGGGTTTCAAATGAAATTCAGCTTGACTGATGACTTCTGAGCATCTAATCTTTGGCCAATCCACTTCAAAATGATCACATAATCATATGAACTTGATAAACCACCCCTAGGGCTTTGCTTCCTTGAGAAATGCACATGTTTGCTTGCTTGATTGATCTCCTGATCCTCTTGACCTAATCTTGTCTGATGACTTGCACTTGGGCAAAGGACAATGCAATGCTATGCAGTAGACTATGTTATGTTAATGACCTAATCATGAAAATGAATGTACAAATGGGAGGTGCAAATTTGAGGTGCTACACCCTCTTGATAGAAAAGACCTTCTAAAAACATGTTATTAGGTTTGTCTCTCAAGGGGAACCCAAGTTGACGACGAGCCAAAACAGGGTTGTAGTTAATTCCTCCTTGTGTACCAATGAGAGACACATTAGAGAATTCACCACAACTGTCAATAATATCCAAACTGCTCAATGAAGGATCATACCAAACTATATCATCATTAGTGAGAGACATAAGCCTCTGAGACCACCGTAGACATTGTTTGTTCTCCACAAAAGCAGGCGTCTGAGGCAAGTGCAAAATAAACCACTTGTATAGAACAGGAATGCAATAGACAATAGTTCCACCACCCTTAGAATTCCTTAGATGCAAGGAGAAGTACATATCACCCAAAAAAGTAGGCACATGATTCCCAATCAAGAAAATTCTAATGGCGTTAATATCAACAAAACTGTCAATGTTAGGGAACAAAGCTAATCCATAAATGAGCAACACAAAGATAGCTTCAAAAGTGTCCACACTACCGGCTTGAGCAAAGGCAGTAGCTTCCTTGATGAGGAACTCAGAAGTCAACCCAAATAATCCTCCTTTCTTCACCCAATGAGCCTCTATCTCAGACTTCTTCAAGTGAAGAGCTTCAGCTATAAGATGTGATATGGGAATCTTTTCCAATCCACTAAAAGGTACCTTGCTAGAAATAGGTATTCCCAAGCGATGGGCATACTCCTCCAACATAGGCATAAGCTGATAATCAGGAAAAGTGAAGTAACGGTAGAGAGGATCATAGAACTGCACTACCACACTCAAAAGTCCTTCCACTACATCAGTAGACAAGATAGACAGAAGCTTCCCATGATGTTGTTTGAAGTCCAAGGGATCTAATACAAAAGATGCTAGCTTCCTTAACTCTTTCAAGTCGGGACATCTGAAATTGTACTTCTTAGTATTCCTTCGTCCACAATCCATGGTCTGAAAATATTTGCAAATAACACCTCAGCTCCTTGAAATTTTCGTGTGATGAATGTTATGATGCGCATGAATGCATGAATGCAACAATCACAAATAAGGGATCACACACAAAGCAAACAAACAAAGGTCAAGGGATGAATCAAGTCATTGCCAAGATCAATCATCCATTTTGGTGGATTATGGTTTACACCTTATCAACATCCAAGTTCCATTGATATTGACAAGACTTGATTGGATCAACCAAGAATCAAGGGTTTGTTGTAAGTCACGAGCATGGAGTCTGTGTAAGAACCATCCTAAGGGAGTGAACTAAGGATAACAACCTGTAGATCATGTTCTAAAAAGTTCCCAGAGTCTTAATTCCATCTATCGGATATTACAGGTTAGGATAACTGACTTATCAACCCATAATATTCTCAAGAGAAACTCGTCTGAGTGTAGTATCGCGTAACAAATGTTATCAAGTTTACACTTGAACAGTCTCCGCACTACATCCTAAATAGGCCAAGAGGGGGTAAATGTTCTATGGTCCTCAACTTCTCGGACCCCAAATTAGATATAGTAATGCCTAACCATAAATACTTATGTGACATTTCCAAATCCTAAAGGGTCTCTACTGAGCAGATGGATCTCAAGCCAACTTGTTAAGGACTACTCCACACAATTCGAACATGACTATACCATCCTCCTATCTTAATTGCACTCAAGTTCGGGTTAGAACTTATCTCACCACTCAGAGATCACCAAGCACAACAAGCAGATTATATCATACAAACAAATATACATACATCAATTATACAATTATATACACACACAAAAAAGTAGGCTAAACCCACTGGAGACTACTCCCCAACAGAGTCGCCACTTAATTTCTGTAGCGATAAATTCATGATCATCAAGCTATGGATAAGCTAGACATCAAATAACAAGAGTCACCACCGCGCTTTTATTGTTTCCAAGGGAAAATGGAAAAAGTACGAACAAAACCCAAGAATAAGAAGTTTTCAAATCAAAACTAATAAAATGCCAGAGATTACAAATAAGGGGGTTGGTTACACAGAGGGAAGGTGTTAGCACCCAAAGTGTCCTAGATACTCCTAGAGAGCCCTTTTTTGTGTGCATATGTATTTTTGTATAAATTGATGTTTACGAACAAACAGAATGGCGGGATAAGAAAATAATTCATTAATTATAATTTTGTGTTTGACAAGACCTTCGGACTTGTGCCTACGTACCAACATAAAAATGAGGGATCAAAACCTCGTAGTTCGTGGTATCAATTTCAAAGTGGATGCATTGTTTTTAACAAAAATTAAGTTTGAAAGGAAGAAAGATCTAAAAATGGTTTCAATGAGTTAGTTCTTTTTGGCTTTTTGAAAATTTTAAGTCAAGTATAATTAAGTTTATTTACAAATTTGATTAAGAAAATGAGTTTGAAAATGCAATGGCATAAGGCCAAAGTTTCTAGTTTACAAAAGTGGTCAAAGTTTAGAAATCAACAAACACAATCAAAGAAGATTTTTGAAAGGGGGGAGAGAATTTGAAATTAAAGAAATGGGGAGGAGATGAAGAGACTAATCCTAAGCAAAAATTTAAAAATTGAGAGTTGAAAAGATTTGACCAATGGGCTGCAATCCAATAGACAAGAATGTCATATAGAAACCCAAATTCCCTTGGACATTAGAATCAAGCAACAAACAATGCCCAAAATATCAACTTGAAGAGCAAGACATCAAATAAAGATAGCCATATCCAAGCTTAGCTACTCCATGATCTTCTTCAAATTTGCCCATGTAGCAGATGAATTCCACAATGCCACAAGTCACAGGTTCAAAATAATAGCTTCATAATAATCATGTTGCATGTGAACTCAAATGGATCTTCAATGATGTATCAGATGAAGTTTCAAATTACAAACACTTGGTTACATGAAAGTTTGCATTGGCCAAGTCCTTTGCAAAGGGAGTGTTGCCTAAATTCTAAGTCCAATAGTCTCAGATCAAACCAACAGTCCACACAAGATATTTTTTAGGGTTTTTGTTCTTATTATGTACATTAATGGTCAAAGACCACACAACCAATCACAAACAAAATATATCACAAAATATGGTCCAAGTGGACAAAGTGAAAATGACATTAACACAAACAATTAGAATGGTATGAATAATGGCAAATGAATAAGGCTAAAAAAATAAAGTACATTGAAGTAAATGACTTGAAATTAAATGTTAGTTGTTAATGAGTTAGAAGTTAGTATTGCTTTTGCTTTTTTTTGTTAAAGTCATTCTTTGGAGAACACTCAACCCACTTATCACAAGCATGGATCCTTGAACCAAGACATCTTCCAAAGGAAGGAAAAAAGGCCAAGTTTCCACACAATACCATGAAAGAGGGGAGACTTACAATCTCACTAACTAGAATGCAATGACTTTTGTGTCAAAATTTAGCGCTATGTTAAGCAATCGTAATTGGACTTATGTAGAAGTCACAACTATTTAAGGCTGGACAATAGAATTTTGGTGTTAATGCATGTTAGAAACATAGTATGATGAACTATGATCATGAAACATACCACACACAAAAAAGAATATGCAAAAGTGGTGGCCTAATCTCATCCATACTCATGTTGATTTTGCAATCAACTAGCCTTAGGATATAGAGATATCATAGGACCATGATATGAATGCATAAAGAAGGGGAATGAGATGAAGAGGAATGGGAGATAGATCAAACTCAAATTGGACAAAGGAGGACTTTTACCAAATTAAGATCATTCATTCATTTTAAGAGATGAAATGTACATTTCATCAATCCCCTAAATCCAATGATCTTAATCTAACAAAGTCAATTCAACCTTGACCAAGACCCAACAACATAAGTCAAACTTACAAAACCAATCAAAATGGTTCAACACAATTATTTGACATTTATTCAATTTAAAAATAATAAAAATAATGCATTAAATTAAATATGGTTGGTCAAATTCCTAAAACCTCATCAAAACACTAAAGAAATGGCCATGAGATTTATCATAGGTCAAACAAGGTTAAAGAACCTTGGAGAATTTTTTTTTTGAATTTTTGGAAACTTATAAGTATTTTTAAACCATTAAAAATAATCACAAAATCAATTAAATCATGAAAAATATTAATAATGATCCAAAAAATAAGTTCAATTCAAAATATGAAAGAGGATTTTATTTGAAATTTTTTGGTGAAACTCTCATATTTTTTGGATCAATATTAAAATTAATATGAATTAATGAAAATCAAAGGAATAAAATGAAAATCAGAAAATACAAAAAAAACGTGGACCACTTGATCTCCCTCATTAATTGAGGTGGCAGATCAAGTGGACACAAACGCACGTTCCATGATGGAACTTAGTCAGTGCGCCACATAAGTGGTAATCAAAACCAACGCCTGTGATTAAAACAATTTGAAAAGGATCAATGGTTCTGAACCGTGCCACCTCACTGCCGAAGCCAAAGGTCGATCACCTTCTCAGGCGAACCTCGTCGGACTGGTTCAATCATCACCATGATTAAAATAAAAAAGAAGGACATGATCTGAAAGAGAAAATGGCATAGAGCACGAATCTGACCTCAATTTTAACTAACTCCAAATATATAGAAAGATATGAGGAGTTGAATTTTGAGGTGTGTCGACTGAGTTGCTTCGATTTGACCTCAAAGCAACTCAATCTTCTTGTCTACATTGGTAGGACTTCATACAACCAAAGATCCAAGAGAATTGATGAGAATTGAGTGAGAATCGAAGAGAAGAAATTTTTTGGAAAATACCTTTAATGTTGTGCAGAACTTGATCTCTCTTGCTTCAATTCAAGTCTGGTCTTGCCTCAATAGCTTGCAGAACTGGTTTAGGATTGGTACAAAGCTTTGGATCCTGGAGTTTCTGAATCTCCAAATAGTGAGATTCAAACTCAATTTTCAAGTGAAAATTATCAGGTTTTCCTTTGAATTATGAGGGTTTGAAGAGGGGAAGCAAAGTTGGCGCGCAAGGATCCTTTCAAATGAGCTTAGAGGGTCTCTATTTATAGCAAATTGAAGTGTTATTTGCACACTTGAAATTTCTTCCAAAATTGGCAATGTCATGCTCATGATTGCATGGGTGTGTATAGGCCCATGAAGCAATGCACTAAAGTCTAAATTCAACTATGTTGAAGTCTGAATGAAGCTTGATTGGCAAGGCAAAGTGAAATGGTCATTTGAAGTTTTGATTTTGCCAATTGATGCAGGCCTGTTATCACCATGCGCAGCCCTAGCAAACCTCATCCAAAATTAATGAATTAGGACTCTTTGGAAAGTTTAGATCAAGAAGAACAACTCTTATGTTGACCACTTTTCCATTTGGAACTTGGATCATGATTAATTTTAAGGTGGAAGTTTGGAAATTTCAACATGTTGAAATTTTTTCTAAGTGTCAAGTCATATATCTCAATATTCCACCTTGCTTAATGTTTTATGTGAGCTCCAAATGAGAAAACTGTCTTCATCAAAGTTGTAGATCTTTCAAAGACCTTAAAAATAGTAACCAATTTGAAATCATTTGGATTCAGAATGAGAGAGTTATGCAATTTTGAAGTTGAGGAAAATCACTTGTTCAATGGTATTGGTCCAAAATGACCTATAATGTATCCTCATATCACATGCTCATAAAAGTTGATTTAGTTTTCACTACAAACATAAACGTTTAAGTAGAAATCTTTAATTTGGTTGTGCAACTTGGAAATATTTCATCTCATAAACATTGAGCAAGTTATGGCCTTGGAAAGTTGACTTTCAAGTTAGAGTTTAGACAAAATGACCTATAATGTTTCAAAATAGAAAATGGCTTTACAAGCAAAATTAGCTCTAGACCTCCACATGAAAGTTGTTTGGAATGTCATTTAGAGTAACGTTTCTCTTGGAATCATTTTCATATGATGCAAATCGTAGGAGATAGAGTCTAGGGAGACCCAGTTTTTATAAGATGAATCCATCTGGCCAACCACCATCAACCAACTTGCTAACTTGCAATTATCTTGACTTTTTAGGCTCATGATAGATAATATATTCATAAGATAATGAATTTTAAATTTTCCCTTGAGAAATTTGATCAATTGATGAGGAAGCTTGTTGAAGAAGTTACTCAAGATACCTAGACAAACTATGGTTTCCAAGGCAAACCAACTCCAAACTCTTGAAGAAATCTTGATCAAAATAACATGAAAAGATCATTGGGACTCATATATAATGCTTAGAGAAAATGTGGATCATTCCTTGGTTGTGATCTTAGCCATGAGGGTCTTAAACCCTAGATATGAACTTGATAGATCAATGGGGATCATGCCCTACCTACAAAAGAGTTAGACAAATGCAAAGACATATTTTTGGTATTTTGGTTAGTAAAATGATAATATACAAGTATGATACAATCACATGGTGCTTGGTGATCTCTCCCAAAACAAACCCAATGAAAAAGGGGTAAGGAGGATGCCAATGTGTGATCCCAATGCTAGTGCATATGATGAAATTGCATGAGGAATCTTAGGGTCAAAATTGGGAGAGTTGGAGAAAAAAAGGCAAAACAAGAGTTTGAGAGAGAGGAAGGAAACCATAGCCAAAACTTGTAGATTTTTGTTGGAAATTCATGTAAGGCGGAGAGCGGACTACTTGAATATAGGTGTATTTCATGAAGGGTAGAGAGGGATCTTCATCCTCATTTATGTTTTATTCACCATTATTGTGTTTTATGAATTCTTGAATGTGGTTATGTGTAATCCATGATAATTTCCATATTTGGTGTGTAAATTTGTGCTCTGAGTATTAGTGAAATTTGGGTATATGGAATGTGTATAAATCTGAATGTTATCCATACATTGTTGTGTAATTAGTTTATGAACATATTCATGAATTCATGATTAATTGTTGAAATTGGATGTTAATTCATGAGTATATGGCGATTTTATTATTTTATAATTTGTATCTATTAATTTTTGCGCGATTAGGGATGGTAGGGGTTGCAATCAGAGCTTCAAATGAGCTCCCATGGGCAAAAATGAAGAAACAACTTCCTGCATCAGCGTCATGGTCGTGAGGTCATAATTTTTGAGATGCAACACATTGCATACATAAAAGGATACGTGAAATGAATTGTTGTGCTGGTGTATAATTGAATGTGCATTGTTGATTGTGTGATTAAACTACCTCTGCATTCATTACACTGTTAATATTTTTGAGCATATTCTCACCCTTTTTTTGTTTGTTTTGTACATTATTGTATAGATACTCGGGAGGATCAAGTCCTGTTGTGAGTTGAAAGATGACCTTAGAGATTTTACTCATTTATTTTATCATCTATCATTATTTAGTTAGTTTAATGCTTTGATGTGTAACATCGGGGAACTGGGTGTTTTGTTTGTTTGGAGTTAATCGCTGAATTATGTTACTTTAATTAAGTATTTCAATTTGATAACATAATTGAAGTCTATGTTATTTAATTGAGTTACGAAGCGAGTTTTGAAAATATTTGGAAAGTATGTATGTTATGTTTGAGTAGTATCATAAAATGTGGATTTTATCCTTTTAATTATGCGTCGGGGTTTTAGGGTGTTACAAAAACACGATATAATTAGGAAATAATAGTAGCGTGAATTGAAAAATTGCTATATAGGAACATGGCGGCCGGTGGAGAACGACCGTGAAATTTAAGTGAGGCTAGTTCTTACAACCATCGTGGGATATGAAATCTGACTTGTATGTTCCAGCCAAAGAGATTCTATATAGTTTTCCTTCACTTAACAAAAAAAGGCAACAATTGGCTCTTACAGCTGCAGAAACTATCGCAAATAAGAATTTAGAGCATTTTTTGGGTAATTGTTGCAACCCATGTGTCGTAAATCCCATTTGTGACTTGTAGTGGAACTAGCACACAACATGAATATTAGCAAGCTTAGCTTTGCTCTCTACTTCGAGAGAAGTGAACATCATGAGGACTTGAGCATCCTACTTCAAGTACATCTCTACTTGGTTGGAAGATATAATCCTCAAATCTTCACCCTCCTCTAACTCAAGAAACATCACAGTTTTATCAAAACAATTGATGTGAACATGGTTGAACTCTAACCAGATCATTCCGAAAATAACATTTAGTTGACTGAGGGGTAAAAGAATTAAGTTAACTCCAAAATATTTACTATAAATGGACAAACTAACTAAGTAGTAACCGAACCATTGGTTGGAGTGTCAATGACCATATTACCCTTCATAAAAGACACTACCAGATTTAACTTGATAACACAATAATGTGATATGAATGAATGTGTCGCACCCATATCGATGATGGAAATCAAAAAGACACCATTTTTGAAACACGTAGCTCAAATTACTTTTTATGACCTTGAGACTTCATCACCACTAATAACAAAGACTTTCCCATTGGTCTGACCATTCTGACGTACACCTCGTTCTCTTTTCGGTTTTTGACAATGGGTGCTGATGTGACCTTGCTCTCCACATTTGAAATAGGTTGGAGCGGTATTCTTACACTCAGAGACACGATGACCTGATTTTCCATACATAAAACATGTAGGGGGAAATGAGTGACTCCCCCGCTAATTCCATTCCTAGTTACTGCTTTTTGATTTCCTTTTCCAGTTGGGTTTTCATACAGCTTGCCTTAATTCTGATTAGAAAACTTATTCTCATTTACATTCTTATAGTAAGTAGATCTTGCTTTGGTCGACTTCATCATATATACTACACTTATTGACCAACACTGAGAAGCGAAGAATATCTTGATAACTAATAAACTACTTGTTCTCTGGACGCAACCCATTCTCAAAATTCATACACTTAGAACCTTTATATTCTACACCATTATAGTAAGGATAGTATCTGGATAGCTCCTTGAACTTGGCCACATAGTCAGCCACATACATGTTGCCCTACTTCAGCTCTAGGAACTCAATCTCCTTACCGTTTACAAACATCAACTGGAAAATATTTTTCCAAAAACTCACTCTTGAAATTATTCCAAGTAAAAGTAGTGCCAGCAACTTCCAATCTTTGATGGGTATTCTTCCACCAGTACTCAACTTCCTCAGACAACATATGAGGTCCAAAAAACACCTTATGAGCATCAGTACATACCATGACTCTAAAAATATTCTAAATCTCTTGAATCTAAGTCTGGGAACTTCCAAGATCATACCTTCCTTTTAATGTAGGCGGGTATTCTTCCAGAATTTTCCCAGCCCACAAAACTCACCAGCTCCTCCATTCTGATTCTGATTAGCATGCAAACCTTTAATTGCTTGAGCCATTACACGAGTCATTTCTTTGATAGCATCAACAATAGCACAATCATTTATGCTAGCCATTTCTTCTTGCACAACCATCCATAAATAATTAACTGGTTGAACTGTAAAGCAAATGGTGGTTATAAAGAAAAACAACATTGACAGGGTTAACACCCATGTCGTGCGGTAGGCTATTATAAGTTCTTAATACCTAAGGTCGAATGGACCGACCTGCTCTGATACCAACTATGTAACATTCTAAAACCCAGAATATAATTTAAAAACATTACGAAAAATATGAAGATAAAACAAGGGTGTCACATTGACAACTTCAACTTTAATTCTCAAAAGGTGGAATTTTAGTTCAAAAACATAACATAAACAATTAGTTCAAAACAACTCAAAATACATAGAAAATACATCTGATTATGATGTTACAATATTAGGACTAAAACGAAATGAATACTACAATGCGAACAAAAGATACATCGAACATAAGCATAAATAAACTACTGATGAGGTCAACTACGCCATCCTCTGCAAAACACATAGATATCACTCCTCAGTCTCAACCTGGGAATCATCTGTATAAAGTACAAAAATAGAAACATAAAGGAAAAAAGGGGTGAGAATACATTCCACAATTTAAATGGTGTATAAACATCAAGGATAGTTCAAAAATATTCAGTCATCACATATGTAAAATATACAAAATCATTATGCAGTGTGCATATCCTCTACTTCCATGCATGTGGTGTCATCCTACAACACTGGACCAATGTCCTGGATATTCGAGTTATTTTACTAAGTGATCCTCAACACTAAATCAAAGTCTACAACACGGGACCGAAGTCCTAAGCTAATCTTTGATATACATGAATGCATGATGCTACAAACAAATGCAAGAAATATCCATTTGAATCTCCTACACCAATTATCAACATTGTCGGTTAAGGCTAACATATCAACACCGGTTCTCTCGAACCTAAACATATCAACACATCAATCATTGTTTGTCAGGGCTAAACATTGGTTTGCCTTGAACCTTAAACAACCAATATTCAACATTTCCTAATCACAAGGAAGTTAATGTGACACCCTAAAAACTCCACTTACAAATATAAATAATTATAGGTAATTTCAAATACTCAAACATAGGGTGTCACACAGCGGAATTAACAAAATAAAATAACTCAAGTAATGTCATAAAATTATTCAAATATCTCAAATAGTACATGACAATACTGATATATTTCCTTTCAGACTACGATCGGCACCTGAGAACACTATACTTTCGTACAGGGGTTGGCATGCATGACTCAGGTATTAAAATAAATTTGGACAAAGAACTCTCATAATCGACTTGTGACAGATCATACAAAGAATGTTTCAATTCAAAGTTATTTGCCGCAATAGGCGGATGCACAATACTACAATGCGGTTCCTCTTCAGTAAGAATCACATAATCCTTAAGAGGCTTAGTGCCATCTATTGGATCAGCCATGACTTGCTGTCTAAGAGTTCAACGTCTTTCACGTAAGAAACACTCGAATTTGTTCACATGTTCGACTAAATTCCCAATAGAACGAATTCTTCGCATACAAGAGCAGCGAGTACTACAACAAAATAAACAGAAACATAAAGCTCTAGTCTACACAATGATTAAACAATTATTTAATATCAAACACAATTGGTCATAGTCAACAGCGCCAAAAACTTGACACGTCGCAATTGCACTGTTGTGCGAAATAGTAAAAGATTATCGAATCACAAGGACCAATGATTTAAGTACTGAAATCCGTTCTATTGATGTATACATAGAGAAATCAATAATTTGAGATTTGGTAAAAAACACTTATAGAAAAACAACTTAATTGAAAATCACTTAAATCACAATGGAGACAAACAGGACTTAGGGTCTTGATTCTCACACTGACACATCCGTACGATCCGAGTCACTTATGTTGCGAGAGTTTCGATACAATTAGAAGTGAGTTGATCAAGTTGCTTGTTTAACGATTAATGATTAATAGAGTTAGGGCATCACATTATATAGTGTCAACAATGTATTGCTATATAATACTATCAAGAAAGTGCTTCTGTTTTCATTGAGAAATGCAATACAATATGTTCAATTTCTAGTCATAATACATTCAATAAAATATAAAATACAATTAAAATAATTAATATACTACTTCATAATCATATCGTGGATGAAATTGTGTTGTTATCTATAAATTCGGCTGGCAGTGCCGCAGTGGTATGAGTTGTCAATTTCATTAGCAATTGTACCATCTTTGTCCTGTTGACAAAACCAAAACTCATTGGTGTTTCACATATTACAAACCAACGGTTTAACATAACTATGATCTACTCTTCTTCTTTGCATTGCGTTCCTGTTGAAGTCGAAAGTACACTATAATAGCAGAACAACACGCGAGAAATCCAATTGAAAACATAGCAATGCTAACATTAATAGAGTTGGAATGTGTAGGTGATATCTTGCCTATAGAAAACAGATAACAAACAACAAACCAACCCACTGGAACAAACACGAGTGTCAGAATAAATATTGCTATAATTGATGCAAAAAAGGATATCATATTCGCCAATGAAAACACAATGAAACCATTTCTTGACAATACCGATTTCCCAGCATTTCCTGAAGAAGAAATAGTAGAATTGGTGAAAGTGTTGACATTATTCTCACTAGCATTAGCCTGATAAACTCCACCAGGAGGACTCAGTGCTGATTGATAGGTTGCAGTTGCAACAAGAGTTACAACTATCAACCAAGTGTTACAATCATCCTCTGACATCTCTTCTAATGCTACGTATCCAAATTAATCCGTTATCCATAAACGCGGTCTTTGATCTTAGTTTATGTTCATATGTAAGAGTGTTGGCAACTTGTAAGCCAGGTTTCGCTCCAGCACTCAATAATTTACTCCTAATGTCTACATTGCTTGTCATGTCTAATGCAGTTTTGTTCTCCAAGTTCTTTGCCTTCAAATTAATCCTCGCCTTTAATAACAATCCAAGGGCCTCTTCTACCTAGTAATTAAAGAACAAAATAGTTTTTGTTAACAATAAAATATTCTTATATTGTGTACAATATCCAAACCACTTACAAGTTTTAATTTGGATTCGGTAGGTGCTGTTAGAAATTTCAGAAAGATTAAAGGGATCCAGACTTGAATCGTGAACGCAACACTTTCCTTATAATATTTCAAGCACTCTCGATTGTCTTAGAGTTCTGATGCAGGAATACCCAGGATAATTCAGCCTTATCGAATTTGCGCAAGACCGACAAAAACCTGATGCAGCGAAGAACGTCTGGAATTATTTAGAGGATTTTCGGATTTTGTGTGTTTTTATTCTGAATCCGGATTTATGCTTTTATAGACCATGTTGATATTGTTTCACAAGGTAGCGACCCTTGGTGAAACAATGTTCTTTTCCAATAATCATAATGGTTGGCCTGCAGCATGTTTCACCAACAATTGCATGGTTTCGCCTTTGCAACATCTCATGAAGAGTTACAATCTCCGAATTCAAAATTCAAAATTCATGAAGAGTTATCTCATGCATTTATTAGCATTAACTCACTTCCACCATTTGTCATTTTGGAACACACTTGTATTTAATAAATTACAACAATTCCCCACTTGTTCTAATAATGACGAATCCAATTCCAGAATATAGAAAGCAAAAAATGTTAATACTGTTAGGTATCTTTCGATTGAACTTAACCTTAGTAAAGACAACGCAAAGCCTAATCGGAACGTTAGGTAGCTATGCTTTGAACCATTATCCCATGTGATCAGATCGGTGTTGCTATACACACACTTTTAGAGGTTCTTCGCCTACATATCTCGCCTAGCACTATTTATGGTCATGTGCTTTTCCTGTTTTCATGAATTTTTCATGAGAGAAACTCCAACTCTCACCTTAAGACAGCACCATCTTGAAGTTCATATAGGTGAAGTTCAATTTGTATCTATTTCTTGAGATACGTATCCTCCTTGATATAGAACTTCATTAAGAGTTTCTTTGAAAACTCAACCCTCAGTTTGTAATCGTCAACATTATCGCGGAATGTTGCATAACCTTCCGAATCAACGACTTATTGTTACCCATTGAATCTTAGGTTAAAATGTGTTAACTTCAGATTGGGTTGCTATCATTGTCGGAATCCTTATTCAAGGAGTTTTAATCTCATACCTTTCGAGGTAGTCTTTACTAAATCTCTGGCCAGTGGTTTAGTAAATGGATCAGCCAAATTATAGCTTGTTTGTACATATGTTAGTGGAATGATCCCATCCTTTATCATTTTTCTCACGAGAGAGTG
Organism: Lathyrus oleraceus; assembly: GCF_024323335.1. Classification (NCBI taxonomy): domain Eukaryota; kingdom Viridiplantae; phylum Streptophyta; class Magnoliopsida; order Fabales; family Fabaceae; genus Lathyrus; species Lathyrus oleraceus. The sequence continues at coordinate 289,293,334 of NC_066582.1, read as the reverse complement.
TCTAAGACCTATGTGTCTAGACTTTCCATTGTACACTTCACTGAACGCTCTAGCCAGGGTGGCTTGACTATCACAATGTATCAATACTTTTGAAATATTGTCTTTAGCTAACGGAACCTCCAATAAGAGGTCCCTCAACCATTCTGTTTCTTGTCCAGCAGACGGAAGAGCCACAAACTCTGATTCCATGGTTGAGAGAGTAATGCATGTTTGTTTCGTGCTTTTCCAAGAAATCGCACCTCCAGCTAATGTGAATATCCACCCAGTTGTAGATTTATAATCTCCAACACTTGATATCCAACTTGCGTCGGTATATCCTTCTAGTACGGCAGGAAACATACCATAATGAAGGCCAAGATTTTTGGTCTTTAACAAATATCCGAAAATCCTAGTTATGGCTTTCCAATGTTCATCATTTGGATTGCTAGTAAATCTACTCATCTTACTAACTGCAAAAGCTATGTCAGGTCTGGTGCATTGCATTAAGTACATTAGACATCCAATTACACTTGCATATTCCAGTTGTGCCACGGTTCTTCCATTGTTCTTTTGAAGTTTGACACTAGGATCGAATGGAGTGTTTACTTCCTTAAAGTTTAGGTGTTTGAACTTTTCCAACATTTTCTCAACATAATGTGTTTGACTAAGTTCACAACCCCCACTATTTCACTTTACTTTAATCCCCAAAAATGTGTCAACTAGTCCAAGATCATTCATCTTGAATATGAAAGTTTGAAACCTATTTGTTTCTAAAATTCCATTTATCTTGTTGCTAATGATCAATCATATAATCAATATGAATACGAATGAATATCACAATATTCTCACACAACTTTGTGTACAAACACTTGTAACAAGAATTAGATGAATAATGTTTTTAGATAATCATGCATGATGATGTAAGAAGGTTTTTAGATGAAGTGAGAAGTGAAATTATGAGCAATTTAAATTAGTATAATATAAATTTCAATGAGTACCTTAGTTATGTTCACTTGTCTCAAATCTTCACTTGAAATTTCTATGTTCAACTTTCTTAATTAACTTCATCATTGATGTGCATGAACCTTTTGAACCTTTTCTCCTTTGATAATCTTTGTCTTCATCAAAGTTGAACTAGATATAAGATTTATTCCTCACAATCTCCCCCCTTTTGATGATGACAAAATATTGTCTCCTCTTAAGTTGTGTGTCTCCCCTAATTAATTGGTGAATCTTACTATGACATTATCAAACTTTTGATGTCATTGTTCCGGTGCTTGTTTGAATTCATACAAGGATTTGACAAGCTTTCATACCTTTTATTCATAACCTTATGGTTGATTCATGTAAATCTCGTCATCGAGATCTCCATATTGAAATTTCATTTTGACATCCATTTCATGAACTATAAAGTCATGCAAAGAAGCTAATGCAAACAATGCTCTAATTTTGTTGTGCTTGCTATTAGTGCATATGTATCAAATGATAAACACATTTTTTATTTAAAACACCATTGGTCATTAATCTATACTTGTAGGTGTTTAGTGTACCATCACAATATGATACTTCCTTCTAAATAAGATGAGTCCCTTGAAGTTGTTGATTCCTTCCTTTTAAGTCATAGGATCATCTTCCACTTGAAGAATAATAAGAATCTTACGAACAAAATTCTTACTATTTCCTTCCATTAGATAAAAGAAATAAATTGATTATCAATTTTGTTTGATCCTAGATCCTTAGCCTTTCAGACTCTCTTTCTTATTCTAATTTAGGATTATGTTTCAGCAATCCATGAAGAAATTCTGGTTTGTGTTTCAACAATATGTGGAGAACCCTCCTCACAAGGGTCTTCATTGTAGGAATATCAAATTCCTTATCTTTGTGATAAGGTTCTAAAAAATTTCATATATTAGAATTCAATAGTCACATTAGACTTCAAATTCAAAAGTTTATATAAGTCATGATTCATCTTTGAATAATCTTTACATACCTTATTGAATCACAAATTATCCTTTATACAAATTAATTTTTAAAATAAACAAAAGAACATCCCGTATTTTTAAAAAAAATAATTTCATACCAACTTGAATTGTTATGCAACATACATATAATATACATATAATAAGTAGTATTTATATGTCACCAAAATAAGGCACCGTATGGCAATCAATATGCCGGAAGAAGACAACATAGAACCCGTTATATGTTTATATTGTAAAACCTTTTAAAACTGTATATATAATTCTGTTTCCTTCAAAGGGCATAACATGTTTCTCTATTTCTTAAAGTAAAACAACATATTGCCATGCACTTCTATCATGGAACAAATTTACATATCATGAATGCACAATACGTATATTTACATATCATGAATTCCATATCTCATTCTGGAATGAAAAGTTTTCTATTATGTACAATACCAATGTGGAAATGTACATATTTCTTCCTATTATGTCCAAGACCCTTCAATTTCAAATCATATGGAAAATAGGTTACATAATCAAGTATAATATAATTGCGTAATCATGATTTATTCATGTATTGTCAGATGCATATCATTCAACCATCAATATGTAATAATTTGTCCAACAAATGGAAAATCATGATACGGATATTGCTTTTCTATTAAAATTTATGAAAACCATTAAATTAAGTAATACTATAGTTATTAAAGAAATCTAATTCAAAATCATATCAATTAGTTATTATCAAAAAATCACAATATCAATAATCTGACTCTGATCCTAATTGATAGAAAACTTTTATATTTAGATCTTGATATCATAATTTTCACGGTGCTCTAATTAATATGAAGAATAATAAAATCATACCAGATTTCGTAATACCGATTCTTCTTGTGTTCTTTCTTGAGTTTTTCTTTTTGATGCTTGAAACTGAAGCCTTGATAACCATTATTTGAAATTACTATAAGACTGTTAGAAATTTCGGAAAGATTAAAGGGATCCAGACTTGAATCGTGAACGCAACACTTTCCTTATAGTATTTCAAGCACTCTCGATTGTCTTAGAGTTCTGATGCAGGAATACCCAGGATAATTCAGCCTTATCGAGTTTGCGCAAGACCGACGAAAACCCGAATGCAGCGAATAGCGTCTGGAATTATTTAGAGGATTTTTGGATTTTGTGTGTTTTTATTCTGAATCCGGATTTATGCTTTTATAGACCATGTTGATATTGTTTCACTAGGTAGCGACCCTTGGTGAAGCAATGTCCTTTTCCAATCATCATAATGGTTGGCTTGCAGCATGTTTCATCAACAGTTGCATGGTTTCGCCTTTGCAACATCTCATGAAGAGTTACAATCTCCAAATTCAAAATTCAAAATTCAAAATTAAAAATTCAAAATTCATGAAGAGTTATCTCATGCATTTATTAGCATTAACTCACTTCCACCATTTGTCATTTTGGAACACACTTGTATTTAATAAATTACAACAGGTGCAATATAAAAATTAATATACATTATTATTTTTAATAAAATATTAATGTTTCATTTTCGCTATTCATTTTTACTTCAAAATGATACAACTCATCCTTTCATAAATTTTAAAAGTAAGACACACGGAAAGTTCCTGATTTATGTAATTTTGTATTGACTATTTTTTCTTTTTAAAAACAATTCAATATTATAGTTTTTGTCATTGATGTTATAAGTCACTCTATCTCTGCTGATCACAACAGCCCTCACCTCTTAGATGACAATATATTTTATGACAAATGATTCCCTTAAGTTAACGAACAGTTGACACCTAAATCATTGGCGCGCCTAATTTTTGTAAAAGATAATATTACATATTCTCTCGGTTGAGATGACCACCAAGAAAAAAGTATTCAAGAGACACATCTTTAAATTCCAACAATTATAATTTATCACCTTTTTATTCTTTTTTTATTATTTTTATCAGAACTTCAATGCCACCACGATGCATCGTAGACGGAAAGTACTGAAATGCAAAATTAACCTAATGAAATCAATGATAATAAAATGCAGTTACATGAAGTACAACCATTCTCTTAGATGAATTTCAAGAGAAAGTAAATATTGTATGGTTGGTTATTTAAGGTAATCTCTTATGCTATTATTGCTGGTTTAAAATGTCTAGAGTTAGTTAGGAAAACAAAAAAAAACAAGATTAATAAAATAAAATGCGGAAATAGAATTAGAGGTTTTACCTCCAGTCATTATTGCAGTGTTGTGAGTGCACTACCTTTCATTCTTCCAAGCTCTTGCTCTCTCAATATAGATGGTGTATTTTTTTTGTGATGAGAGAAAGCTTTGGGGACCAAAGACTATTTATAGGCTTGATTCTACCATCAAGAATTTAGAGCCATTAAAACTTATTATCACCCAATTAAATGGTCATATCAATTTATATTAAAACCAAAATAAATTATACCATTTTCAGATCCAAAATCCCAAAACTATGGACCACATTAAATTAATTTTTTTATTATTAATACTTATTATAATAAAAATAAGAAACCCTTACATTCTCCCACTTGGTCCATAGAACTGATTATTGACATAAATGAGTCATGGAAAACTTACTCAAGAAATAAATATGTGAATCATAGAGATAGTCCCTCTTAAAGCGAGTAGTCTCATCTATGTATTACAACATGTTTATTTTCAAGTATATATCTGTAATGTCGTAACTAACTTGATGAATAAACCAATGTTTACTCTTGGTCCAGATGTAACATATTTTCTCAAACTGATGTGCGCATGAAAATGAGAAAACATCACAATATAAGAGTTTTATTAATAAACTGTATGTATACAATCATAAGGAGGACCCAAGTCACATGTTCTCTACATGATCCTTAAATTTTATTGGTGGCATGCCCTTAGTCAAAGGATCAACAATCATTAAATCAGTACTAATGTGATTAATAACTACTATTTTATCTTTAACTCTTTCTCTAATGGCTAAATACTTTATGTCGATGTGCTTGCTTCGACTTCCACTTTTACTGTTCTTAGCCATAAAGACAGCTGTTGAATTATCGCAAAAAATCTTCAGAGGTTTAGAAACAGAATCCATGATTCTAAGCCCAGAAATAAAACTCTTAAGCCATACACCATGAGAAGTAGCCTCAAAACAGGAGACAAACTCGGCTTCCATAGTAGAAGTAGCAACCAAGGTTTGCTTAGTACTTATCCATGAAATAGCTCCATCAGCCATCATAAACATATATCTTGATGTTTATTTGCGAGAATCAACACAACCAGTAAAGTCGGAGTCTGAATAGCCGATCATATCAAGATTGTCCGTCTGCCTATACATTAGCATGTAATCTTTTGTTCCTTTAAGATATCTCAACACCTTCTTTGCAGCTTTCCAGTGATCCATACCTGGATTACTCTGATATCTTCCTAAGATTCCAACAACAAATACAATATCGGGCCTTATGCATACTTGAGCATACATAAGACTTCCAACAACAGAAGCATATGGAATGTTCTTCATTTGTTCCTGCTCAAAATCATTCTTAGGGCATTGATTCAAATTAAATTTATCGCCCTTGATAATGGATGCAACACTTGCTGAACAATCTTTCATTCTAAATCTCTCTAAAACTTTATTGATGTAGGTTTCTTGTGATAGACCCAAAATTCCTTGAAGTCTATCTCTGTGGATCTTAATGCCAATAACATAAGATGCCTCACCCATATCCTTCATATCAAAGTTTTTAGAGAGAAATTGTTTCACCTCATGTAGAAAACCTTTATCATTGGTTGCAAGTAGTATGTCATCCACATACAAAATGAGAAAACAAATTTTACTCCCATTGACCTTCTGGTATATACATTGATCCATGGGATTTTCAATAAACCCAAATGAGGATATCGTTTCATGGAATTTAAGATACCATTGACGAGAGACTTTTTTTAACCTATATATGGATCTCTTAAGCTTGCAAACCAAATGCTCACCACTATTAGAAGAGAAACCTTCAGGCTGTTTCATATAAACCTCCTCTAAATCACCATTAAGAAAGGCTGTTTTAACATCCATTTGATGCAACTCAAGATCAAAATGTGCAACTAATGCCAAGATGACACGAAGAGAATATTTCTTAGATACAGGAGAAAAAGTATCAGTGTAATCGATTCCCTCCTTTTGAGTAAATCCCTTAGCAACGAGTTTGGCCTTGTATCTATCAATGTTGCCTAATGAATCTTTCTTGGTTTTAAAGACCCATTTACAACCAATGGCCTTTGCCCCATTAGGTAACTCTACAAGATCCCATACGTCGTTGTTTTTCATGGAATTCATTTCATCATTCATGGCATCATACCACAAATTTGACTCTTTGCAACTCATGTCTTGTCTAAAGCTCTCATGATCATTCTCAGCTCCAACATTATAGTCAGATTCTTGTAGATACACAATGTAATCACTAGGAATAGCTAATTTTCTTGTCCTAGTAGATCTTCTTAATGTTCGATCAACATTTTCTTGTGGATCTTGTTGTTCAAATAATTGTTCATCATCTTGATGACCAACTTAATTTACTGGATCATCAGTAGCTTGTGGAGTCTCGATGATTGGTTGATCAACATCTATTTGAACTCGAGGGATGTTGTAAATAGTAACCAATCTATTACTTTAAGTGGAAGGTTCATACTCTATATGATCATGCACAGAAATTGAATTTTTGATTTGATCACTCCCACTAGTCAAATGATTTTCAAGAAACTTTGCATTTCTTGACTCCACAATCCTAGTTGTATGAGATGGACAGTAAAATCTATAACCTTTAGACCTTTCGGCATATATAATGAAATACCCACTAATGGTCCTCGAATCTAGTTTCTTTTCTTGTGGGTTATAAATACTCACCTCAGACGGACATCCCCAAACGCGTATATGTCGTAAACTCGGCTTCCATCCTTTAAATAACTCAAATGGTGTCTTTGGGACAGTCTTGGATGGAACCCGATTTAGAATATACACAGCCGTCTTTAGTGCTTCATTCCACAATGATTTCGGAAGATTAGAGTTGCTAAGCATACTCTGCACCATGTTCAATAATGTTTAGTTTCTTCTTTCTGCAACACCATTTTGGTTCGGAGAACCGGTCATGGTGTATTGGGCAACAATCCCATGTTCTCGAAGAAACTTAGCAAATGGACTAGGTGCTTGTCCATTCTCAGTGTATCTACCATAGTATTCACCACCCCGATCTGATCTCACTATCTTTATTTGTTTTCCACACTGGTTCTCAACTTCAACCTTAAAGACTTTGAAGGCATCCAATTCTTCATATTTATTGTTAAGCAAATAAATATTTATATATCGTGAGTAATCATCTATGAAAGTGATGAAATATTTCTGACCATGTGCATCCATATCAGGACAACATATGTCTGTATGAATTATTTCTAATATACTTGAACTTCTATTGGCACCTTTCTTAGACATGTTGGTCTGCTTTCCCTTAATGCAGTCAACACAAGTTTCAAAGTCAGCAAAATCTAGAGTATTAAGTACCCCATCTTTTACTAACCTTTTAATTCTCTCTATAGAGATATGTCCTAATTGTCGCATCCGCGAAAAAACAACCGGCGGGCTAAAACAAAAACACAAACAGAGCCGCCACTGCGCGTTATTTATCCCAAAATAGGGAAAGGAAACGCTCAGAGAAACCTGGAAAAAGCATGGTCTCGCGACCAAAGAGAAAGGGTAAGGGAGTCGGTTACGCAAGGGGAAGGTATTAGCACCCCTCACGTCCGTCGTACTCGACGGGATCCACGTTCTAAAAGAAAGAAAAGGTTGCTAAAACATCACACACACACACTAAAGACAACGCAGGTGGGGTTAAGAGGAAGAGGGCTCGCTAGGACATCGCGTCCTATGCCTACATATCTCGTCTGGAACGAGAATCAGAGCTACTGTAGTTCGGCTCACGCACGCCAAACAACACACGCACACAAACAGGCAAACATGGAGCCTGAATGCCAATCACTGGGCTTACATCAACATCCGAACCAAACAGACACACACTGGAACCCAGATGCCACTTGATGGACTTACACCAGCTTCCAAGCACACAACAAGAACAAACGAACACCATCAGGATACGGACAGCCAATCGCTGGGCTTACATCCATATCCTGACACACAAGCTTTAACAAGCAAACACACACAAAAAGGAAAAAAAGTGCCCGGAGAGACCTCGCACGGTCTCCTGCCTACATACCTCGTCTGAAACAAGGATCAGGGCGATGTAGTTCCCCCCAACGGGGGAGAAAGACTAGCCAGACACAAAGGGAAGACACACTACCAGGGAGCTGTACTCGAGCCTAGTGTTATCATGCATCATTGCCCTATGTCATGGTTTCTACCTACTTGCACAACAGCAAGCTAACCCTATCCAGGAAGAAAGCAAGCATGCAAGCATCAACAAAACGAAACAAGCATTTCAAGCAAGTATTCACAAAGCACACATTATATCCAGTCAAGTGGGCTCAAACAAAGGGTTTGACTGCCGAGGCAAGTCATCTGTACAAGGGCAGAATTAGCTCTTAACCTTGCCATTGAGGGACTAAGGTGAAGCCAGATGAAAGGTGAGTGAAGATTAGACTTCACAGCTCTTATCCCTGTCCAGGGAGAGCTTCAGACAAAGGAGTGTGGGTTCAGAAAGGAGGAACCCTTCTACACTCAAGACTCTGACACAACTGTACAATGTACAAGATCTTGGGTTTGTGTCCCAATTCATCAACACAGTGGTGTGAGCAGAGGGACGACTCAACAAGAATAGCGGGGGATAGATGGCATATCCCTTGGGTTCCGCCAATTGCCTTAATCAAGGACTTTACCTGCTTAAGGACAAAGTTAAACAATCACAAACATCGCCTCTTAAGGAGGACTTCAGACAGTTGCCTGGCCAAGTAACAGGCCAGGTCTTCCAGACTACATGGAGAATAGAAATTCTACCTCAATTGGTTTAAAAACCAAGCAACAGCAAGCAAGTTCTCAAGGAACTGTAAGCGACTTAACGTACCTGAAATCAATCAAGTATCATCAGTACTCAGACAAATCAACAGTAAACAGCAAATGGTTAATCAGTTAATCTGTACAAGCAACACAAGTTAATTGCACATAAGTGCAAGCCATGAGCTCAAACTTAAGCTTCTAACCCTACAAAAGAAAATAATGTTAGTGGACAACATCAAACAAATTCAATTTGCAACTTGCATTTATCTCCTTAAGCCTTTGGCCTTTCAACCTGAAAATCCACACCAAATGTGAGAAACAAGACCACTAGGCCAAGCCTAGGGTCCAAAAGAGATAAAAAATTCTAAACAGCAAGTGAAATTCAACCAAAATCAAGTTCAAGCAATTCAAAAGCAAATACAATTGGTCCCATGCTCATATCATTCACCATTATCATTTCATGCACAATTTAACATTAATCATGCAATTTGCAACTCCAAATGACCAAACAGAACTATCTCACTCAAAAGCATATCAAATCAATTCAATTAATTCCACAAAACTTCACACCTAAACAGGACACATTCAATGCATAGCATGTCAATTTTCAGCTCAATTGGACAAGAGGAAGTTGGTCAATGAAAATCAAGAAGTCCAGACAAAATTATACAAGCCAATTCAAGGCATCCAAACAATCATCAACTTCCAAAAATCATAAAACAGTGACAACAATTAAGAAATGAATGGGATCAAAACCATGATGTCCTATAATGTGTCTAGAATGCACATGTCAAATTTAATCTTCATCCAATACCATATGAGAATTTCACAAGCAAAATACCAACACGTGTCACACAAGGTTACCAAATGAGCCAACAGAGAAGAAAATTATCAATCAATTAGAAAATGCCACCAAATATTCCAACAAAAATTACATGTAATCTTGACATATCAATGATCATTCATGCAAAAAATTGGAGCAATTCAATATCTCTAGGCCAAGCAAATAAAATCAGAAAGTTGACCTAGCTTGGTGTGACACAAATTGTCACACCTCTAATCAAAAAATCATATCTAATCAACCAGAGATCCAAAATTCACAAACTCTACATGAAAATCACCATCAAGATGTCCAGAACAAGCATGTGAAATTTCATTCAATTTGGATAATGTATGAGTATTTCATGAAGGATATGGTGAAACATACACAAAATGCACACAAGTCAAAGATCAATAGGCAAAGTCAAAAATTCTCCCAGCACAACTTGTGTTATCATACCTATAAAAAACTAGAGAAAATTATGAATCTAACAAAAAAAGTCTCATTAAATTTGGATGAAAAATGGATTTTATATGATTTTTGTAAGTTTGTTAAATTATTGAAATAATTATTTAAATAGAATTAAGAAATGAATTAAGTCTGTGGCATTTTTGTAATTATCTCGCCCTGGCCAAAAACGCAGCCGTTTCAATTATTTGGTGGCGTAACATGATTGGTTCGAATTTGGCGCTAAACAGGTATTTCAAACGGAAGCACAAGGAAACAGATCAAACACCAAATTTTTCCAGAAATCTCCATGTTCATCGCTGTTCTTGAGCATTCAAACTCTAGATTTGGTCATGAACTAATCTCAACGAAAATGGACAAATGAGGTACCGTTGGAACCGTCTCTCAACCTAGATCACAAATATGCTAATGATTTCTCCTAACTCTCACTGTAGCGAAGGGATCGATCAATTAAAGTTAAGCACATCAAACTTCAAATCGAAATAACTCATTCAATAGATAACCAAAACGAAAACTAAGCACATCATGATGATCTATGTTAAACGATCTACAAGAAACACATAATAGTTGCAGCAATTGAGAATTTCGAAAATGCACCTTGAAGAAATGGCAGATGAAGATCTGGAGGTTTCAAAGCGAAAGAAGCACAAACAGATGATGCTTATTGATGATGAAGTTGAATGGAAAGGCTAGCTCAGCTCCAGCATGCTCCAGGCGCGAAAATTCTCAAAACTCCATTGATGTGCAAGGTATGAACAGTTGAGATTCTTGGAGATTTAGGCAATGGCTTGATGAAACAGATGGAGATCTTGACTTGTAGAGAATGAATCAAAAAGAATTGAGCAATTTGATGAAGAATTGATGGAGTTTGGATCAAAAATGTGATGAAGATTTTGAGAGAAATTGGGAGAAAATGGAGGGAAAAGTGGTTACAGCTCTTGAGAATTGTGATTCTGATTAACATTCTATTATGATTAGCATCTTTATACTCCACCTTAATCATCCTCTTAATCACAAATTAGCAAAAATGAGTTTAATTAGTGTAATGTCATGTTAAGTGCAAGTCCAAAAATGCCCTTGCCAAATATTACACCATGACAGCTCATGACAGCTCAAACATCTTCTAAATGTCATTTGGAGTGTGTTGCAAAAATCCTCATTCCAAAATTCCATGTATTTCTCAAATTGGACCATTTTGCCCTTGGATTTTAATTGTTGCACTTGAAAATTGACCTTTTGCATTGACCATTTTTAATGAATCTTGATTATGCACCATGAAAGTACATGTGAAATGGAGTTTGCTCATAAAAAGATCACCCATTTTGGACATTCCATGTGAAAGTTATGCCACTTTGATTATAGGTATTTTTGAAAAATGAATGGACCATAACTTGTCAACCATACATGGGAAATTCAAGTTCTTGGACTTTTTGGAAATGTGAGACCAAGATCTACAACTTTCATGTTGAACAAATTTTCATTTGAAGCTTTTTTGGACATGTATTTTTATGGTGAAAAACTTTCCATTTTTGGAAACTTCGATTACAAGTCACTTTCCATTTTTGGCAATTTTTGTCCTGACTTTATTTTCTTCATTCTTGAGCTTTGACATGTCAAATGAAACTTATTTCAACATGAATGAAGTGTATCCAACTCTCTCCCACCTCCAAATCCATAAAATCAAGCACAGTTGACCACAATTGACTTTTTCAACTGATAGATGAATTTGGCAATGCATTGATCAATCTGAGCCCCAATCTTCTGATGAAATGGCTCAAGGATGAAACCCTAGCCTCAATAAGCTCCATACAATCATGAAATGATCCCCATATCCATTGTAGACTCCATCTCCTTGCCATGCCCTGATTGGCCCAAGGCAACTGATTAGGGTTGACCAGTGGTCAAAACCCTAATCTCAAGGAATATGATCAATCTCCTGAATCTTCTAGATGATATCAAGACCATGATGATGATGATGTACCATTGCAACCAAGATCAAGACCAATCTCCTGGAGAACCAAACCCCTAATTCATAGCCCAATCCTCAGATAGTTGGTGATCAGTCAATAAAACCCTAGGCTTGCATCATAACCTCTTCATCTTCTGACCAAGACTTAGGAGGATGACTTGCACAATGTAACCACATGATATGCAATATGCAATGCCTAATGACTTAAAATGATATGCAATATTTTAAGCTATTCCCAAGAGAGGAGGACAAATTTTGAGGTGTTGCAGCTGCCCCTATTCAATCCACTTTGAACCTGTCGATATGAACAGCCTCGGCTTTCAGATGATCAGGATGAAGAGTGATTGAATACCAAGAACAGACGAACAATTTGCACTCTGATGGGAAATAATTAACAATGCCTGTCAGAATCGGCAAAGAACACAATCTCGAAAGACAAATCCGTCTGGTACGGAGAAAGTCGGCCTGAATACCGGAACAGCAACGTCGACCTGGATACCAAAATAAATGGTAACGCAGGGATAACCATGGCCTGAACACCACATCCGCTGGGGATTACTATCTCTCTTTTTTTGCTTTTCTTGAACCCCGAAATTTCCTTTCTAACTGATAATCTTTTTTTCATTTTCTTGAACCCCGAAAAGTTTTTTTTCTTTCGCGCCAATGATCCCCGATCACTGCATTTGAACCCCGTTCTCCTATTTGCCAAAATAATGAACCCCATTCTCCGGTTTGAACCCCAGTCGCCTAACGATAACTTGCGATCGCCAATGTGAACCCCATCTCCAGAAAATGTCGCAACATTTCCCTTTCTCTGTGTGAACCCCGCTTTCCAGAAAATGCCTCAACATTTCCCTTTCTCCATTTGAACCCCGGTCTCCAGAAAATGCCTCAACATTTCCTTTTCTCCATTTGGACCCCGTTCTCCCATCTCTCGTGATAATTCCGCTGGCAACATCGGAAATAACACCAAACCACTCTGAGGGCGACATATCAGAGGGTACACCTTCACAAAGGAAGGTAACATGTGCATCTCTTCATCCGAAGACACCCATAACGATTTCCGTTGGCATCCGCCAAAGTCTAAGGTGACACATGAACAGAAGATAATCCTAAGGACCTCATCCTGGATATATTCTTCATCTCCAATCTCCAATCTCCATATGAACCCCAGAACATGCCTCAGCATTTCTTTTCTCCGTTTGAACCTCGATCTCCAGAAAATGTCGCAACATCTCCCTTTCTCCGCTTGAACCCCGGAATCGCGCTGACCGCGTAACGTCTTCTGATTTTATCTCCATCTCTGTCCGACGGAAACATTTCCTCCAATATCGCACTACTGGGGAACATTGCTGATCTGACGTCCTGATGCTAAACTCCTCAGAGTAACATCTTCACCATCTGGTGAAACCAAACCCTTCAAGCGGTAACCACGGCTTGAATCGCGCTGAACGCGTCATTATGTTAAACTCATCCGAGTAACATCTTCACCATCCGGTGAAACCAAATATCAAGCGGTATCCATGGCTTGAATCGCGTTGATCGCGTCACGATGTTGAACTTATCCAAGTAACATCTTCACCATCCGGTGAAACCAAATATCAAGCGGTATCCACGGCTTGACTCGCGCTGATCGCGTCACATCTCCATCTCTGTCCGACGGAAAAAGCTTCCTCCAGTATCGCACTACTGGGGAACATTGCTGATCTGACGTCCTGATGCTAAACTCCTCAGAGTAACATCTTCACCATCTGGTGAAACCAAACCTTCAAGCGGTAACCACGGCTTGAATCGCGCTGAACGCGTCATGATGTTAAACTCATCCGAGTAACATCTTCCAACTTCTGTCGAAACCACCTCTCAAACAATAAACACAGCTTGAGACTAGCCTATGCTTGCAATGATGCATGATTGATTTTTCTGCGTAATGCTCCATAATTATGGAAATGCTACGCGATTTATTATGCAATATGCTATGCTTATTCTACATGATGAATGCATAAAAAGTATCCCCCTCAAGGGACTCTTCTGGGGAGCACGAGACACTCTACTGAGGAACTCGTCCATACTCCGATCACCACCCTGCTGGGGAATAACACTGCTGCTGGGAAAAAAGGCAACCCTTGCTGGGGATTTACCTCCTTTGCACCCAATCCGCTCGGGAAACTGCAGGGGATAAGAACCACCAACACTCTGTGGGGATACCTCGATCTTTAACTTGCTGGGGATATACATCCCAACTCTGCTTGGAGAACCCTCACAGATACCTGGCAACTTCACTGGGGAAATGCTCCCAGATAGCTATGCTGGGGAGACAGCAACCTCCAGGCCTGGCGACTGGGGAAGCATCGATCTGACACCTGCTGGGGATTACCATCCTGACCCTGCTAGGGAAGCGAATGCTACTCCGCTGGGGATAACCCATGCAATCCATAGGTAGAATCAACTCAATTGGGGATGCAAATATCAGTCTGCTATGGAAACTCATCCCATCCACTGGTAGGATGAACACTGCTGGAGATATATTTCATTGAAACCCGCTCCACTCGGGGAATAGCAACCTCCAGGACTGGCTGCTGAGGAAACATCGTTATCAACCTGCCGGGGATAACCATCCTGACTCGGCTAAGGGATCCACAGACCTTGGATCTGCTGGGGAGTTGGTCCTCTAAACTCTGCTTGGTGCTTAGCTGGGGAAATGAGAGAAGTTAGTACAGAATACCCGTCGACTCGTCGAACCATGGTATCCACCTCCCAATCTCGTATCAGCTTTCCACTTTTGAAAACTTCCAGACCCGTCTGGACCTTTTTTGCTCCATCATCTTGTATTCCCAAGTCGCGCCGCACTCTCCGAAGGGCAAACTCCTGGGGACTATACAGACTTTTCAATTTTCAGACTTTGAAGAGTCTTCTTGATTAATTCCAAAGGTCGTCGGACGTCTCGACGTCTTCTCATCGTTCTCTTTATTCTCGCTTATCCCTGATTTGGACTCTGCGGGGAATCTCTACAGACTTTCCAGTCTTCCGACTTTGAAGAGTCTTCTTGATTATCATTCAAGGATCGTCGTACGTCTCAACGTCTCTTCGTCATCTCTTCATATCCATTCGTCCCAGATTGGACTCCATGGGGATTTGCTTTCCATCACAACCTGCAAGTGAGTGAAAAATATCTAACAGTTCCTGCAAAACAGATCGTTAGATAAAACCGTGCCCCCAGGCGTGTCAAGATTTCAACACTTGGGTCACTCAACCTTCCGAATAAGATTTCAAGCTTTCAATCTTATAAACATGCATTGGAAGGGACCTGTATGTCTTAAAATGCAAGATTCTTTATCAAAAATATCTGGATGTTTTTGCAATCAAAACGGTAATGAAAAACAAAAACAAAATTATTTGACTGAATATGCATTTTATTGATTGAAAATTGTGTGGCTCAAGTGAGCAATACAAAGGAAGCAATTCCTGAAAAGAGGTAATTGCGCACAAAAGGAAAAATCTATCCTAATGGCAATGTGAAACCCGTGATCTCATCGAGTTCCAACTCGGTTACACCCCATATGTCCTCAGACTCTCCGTACTCTCTGCCTTCTGAACAAGACGCTTCTGATTGATCCCTACCGGGTATTTATCCATGATGCTTTAACCAAAGCGCAAACGATCATGCCAGACGCAGTTGTTTGTTTCAATCCCTCTTTTGCCTGGACCGCCCTTTCGGGTTTTCAATCCACCGGGATACCCTTTTTTGCCCAAGTCGCCTTTTCAGGTTTTCGACTTGCCGGGTGTACAGTTTTTTCATTTTATCCCTAATTTTTGCCCGAACCTTTCTTTCTGTTTTTTGGTTCGCCGGGATGCCCATTTTTGCCTGGACTATTTTGTTCTTTTCGTCCAGCGGGTCTCTTTATGCGAAGTATTTTTTAACTGCGTCCGCATTCACAGGGGATGGAAAATCTTCGCCATCCATGGTCGTTAGCAACAAGGCTCCGCCAGAGAAAACCTTCTTGACCACGAATGGACCTTCATAATTGGGTGTCCATTTGCCCCTTCGATCGTTTTGAGGAGGAAGGATCTTTTTCAGCACCATATCACCTACGTGATATACCCGAGGTCGCACCTTCTTGTCAAAAGCACGCTTCATCCTTTGCTGGTATAGCTACCCATGACAGATGGCTGCTAGCCTCTTTTCCTCGATCAGGCTCAACTCTTCGAACCGGGTCCTTACCCATTCCGCCTCTTGCAATTTTATGTCCATCAGGACTTCTCAAAGAGGGAATCTGAACCTCAACCGGTAATACAGCCTCCATTCCATATACCAATGAGAAAGGAGTTGCCCCAGTAGATGTACGCACCGACGTTCGATACCCATGTAATGCAAACGGCAACATCTCATGCCAGTCTCTGTAGGTTACCACCATTTTCTGCACAATCGCACCGTCGGTGCATTCAACGTTATCCGGGCAACAAAAGCTCATTCACCTTAACCTCCCCATCAGACATCAGAATCCGTTCGGATTCAGGGTCAGGCCCCTCCTCCGGGATCGGCTACTCTCAATCTTTTGATCAGAGCACCTCGCGATATCCTCATCAGGGAACTCAAACTTCATCGGTTGATAATCCTCAACGGGTTGCGGGGCGATGTAATCAGACAATTCACTCCCCTCGATTGCTTTCTGAGGGATATACTGGATATCGTATTCAATCAAAATCATTGGCCCTTTCGCAACCCGTCCGGTCATTGCTGGCTCTTTCAAAAATCTACCTGATCAGATCCATCTCGAAATCCACAAAGTGGTATGAACCAGCATATACTGTCTCAGTCGGCGAGCAGCCTATGCCAAAGTACATCAAGTTCCCCGAGCAGTGAATGTATTGTTTCACAGTCGGTAAACTTTTTGCTAAGGTAAATTGCATGCTCTTTTCGACAAGACTCGTCATGCTGCCCCAGTACACACCCCATAGACCCCTCGAGGGCTGTCAAGTACCAGATTAACAGTCTCTTTCCATAGGGAGGCATCGGAATCGGAGGCTCCTGCAACTTATTCTTTTATTTTCAATGCCCCTTGGCCATCATTAGTTCACCTGACCGTTTGGTCTCCTTTTTTTTTTGAATGGGTTCCCACGTGGCTGTTAGGTGAGATGTGAACCATGACATGTAGTTCAATCTACCCAGGAGACCACGAACCTCTCTTTTTTTATTCTCGGTTCAGGCGTTTTTTTTTTTTTTTTTTTTTTTTTTTTTTTAAACAGGATCAACCTCGATTCCTCTTTTCCAATGAACCCCAACAGCTTACCGGCCCGCACTCTGATAGTGCACTTATTTGAATTGAATTCAACCTCAGTTTGAATTATCACAACCAGCCGGCCAACTCGGCTAGATCCACCAGATGCCCCTCTTCAGTTTGGGACTTTGCTATCATGTCATCAACATAGCATTCAATTTCATGATGAATCATATCATGAAGCAAAGTCACCATGGCTCTCTGATAAGTAGCACTGGCGTTCTGCTTCTCTAGAGGACAGTCTTCTCTCCAGGGTAGCTTGTGCCCAACGTCATCGGTATCCGACCCTGGCATATCCTGACATGACCAGGTGAAGGTATCCACATGCTCCTCCAACAGGACTACCATTCTGCTTTCGACTTGCCCCTGAAATGGCCCCAACTTTCGTTTCCTTTCTGACCTCGGCGGTACTTGGAATAACAATCTCAACTCGCTTCACGTGCGGCTGAATCACCTTCTCCTCTTGTTTCAACAACCTGGCTAATTCCAGCAGATCACAATCTTCTTCGCCTTCTTCTTTAGCATGATAGCTCGGTTTGTCGAAGTCATATGAGGTGTAACCAAATTGTTATCAACGAGATCCGGAGAATTATCTTTGAATTCGGAACGAGACAAATCACAAAAGAGAAAAATGAAAATAAACATTGCCATTTTTATTTGTTTTCAAACTGCAAAAATAAATGAAAAACAGGGAACACCGCTTTTTTTGACTGAAAAACATCCATTTATTAATGATGCAGAATGTTGCAAAATGAAACATGAGGTGGCCCTTACAATGGACCATTACGTTTCGGGCAAAACGTATGGCTTTCATGCAGATAAAATCTGAAACAGAAATATTACCCTTCAGGATGAGTGACAGTGATGATCTTTTTAGGCCTTCCAGCTTCCTGGTACGCACGATTTGATCCACGACTCCAGCTCGCGGTCACTGTCAATCTCTTCACCCACTGTATAGGCGTGATCTGAATTCAGCATTCCGGCACTGACAAATGCAAACGGTCGACGACGTCCTCTGTTTTGCTCAGACGAGTCTTGGCCTTCCTGATAACCAATCCCAAACATATCTGCCTTTATCACAATGCCTATGATCTGTCCCCAGCCTGGGATCCCTCCATTTCTCACCATTTCCACCGCCTGTTTGTAAGAAGAAATGGACGGCTTTTTCTCTTTCTCAACACCAACGGCGTTTTTCACCTTGATGGTTTCGACTTCCAGACTGGGTGCTTTACACCTTACATCGTCCATTTCTACTTTCATCTTTCTCTGGACTGATTCCCCAATTACTACACACCCCTTTATAGCGATGGCCGCACAACAATCATCGACACGAGGGAAAGCACCATTTTTCGTCGGGCGTTTTGGGGCCACAGACATGGGCATTCTTAACTGATCCTTCTCAGTCACCTCTATCCCTTTCTTGTCGTTCGAAATCATCTCCACTTTTACAGGACCATGCCTTGTCACGGGGTTAGCACTATCATCTGTCGTCGGTGCAAAATTGATTGCCTTAGAATCCACCAAGTCCTGGACCACATGCTTAAAAGCTTTGCAATCCTCAACATGATGTCCGGGTGCCCCAGCATGGAACTCACACCTGACATTCTCATCATAACTGGCAACCCTCTGATCCGGTTTCCCTGGAACCAATATCCTTGGCTGCACCAACCCAAGATCCTTCAACCTTTTAAACAGAGAGGCGTAAGTCACAGGCGGCTTATTGAAATGACGATTTGTCGTCCTCCTTCTCACTTGGCCCACTGCTCTTTGTGTCCTCTGCTGAGGTGGTGGTTGCCGCTGTTGTGCAGATTGATTACTAGTAGGGATTGTTACCGTATCAGCATATGGGTGATAACGATCCTTACCGCGTTCTCTTTTGGCCTGCACACCACCTGATTCAACTTCCTTCTCAAGATGACCATTGCCAGAGGGCTTCTTTACTACAGAGCCAGAGGGATTTGTTACTTCGGATGACGGAGCCTTTCCCTGAACTTTCTCCTTGATCATCCAGCCCTCAATCCTTTCCAATCTCTCGGCCATGGCTTTCTGCCCCAAGGCAAGCCCTTGCACAACACTGAACAAAACCCTCACCATCTCTTTCAGTTCGAGAATGTCGGCGTTGGGAGAATCCATCAGTTTGGATTTGTTGCCCCTAGCAGGATATCTGAGCAAACAAGCTATGCGCACCGGTTGACACCTACAAAACAGCAAATGGGTTAGTATGACTCACGCATGCACCATCTATCCATATGAGGAAGACTCTGTCCTTTGATTCCGGCTTCATCGAGACAGATAATATTTTGACATCCAATATTCTGAAATTCAAGATGTCTCTCAACCAGATTCTCAATCAATAATACTCCCCATATGGCTAGACATAGGTTCGATGCAGATGAATGCAAAATGAGAATGATGCAGATGTATGAATGCAATGCACTGTGCCATCCTCCAAGTCATCTGATCATCTGTACTGAGCTCTGGTCTCTGAACCAATCACAACCATCTGAAGGAAGATGTAACCACAAATCCAACTCAAGAGTTCCGAAATAAACGGAAGACAGATACATCATCATCATCATCATCAGAAAAACTCTGAACAGATACCCATAACCATTTCTGAATCGGCCCGGGGAATCCTGAAATAAACGGATCCCCACTGATAAATAACACGGACAGCACTCCGGCGTCTCGGAAATAAATGACCATAAATCCGACTCATAAATAGGACCCTGATCAATGGAACCAAAAGTCACCATCTGAACATGCATCTGAAAGAATCACCCTCCCCTCACAGGTAAACTCTAATCAGGTCATCCTAAGGCGGATAATAGTCTCGACAATCGGGCAAAGATACTCAATGGGTTTGCCCTTTCGGGTGTGCCATTGTAGCTCTCCTGAGATCGTCTAAACCAAAGATCCGGGAAATGATCGGTCACCAGAGTCAACAGCTCAAATGAAGTAACTCAACCAAAGTGGAGTACCCCACAGAGGAAAGCACTATCAAATGAACCTCGTCCGGCTTGTGGTACATCACGTTGCCAGGCACATATTGACCTAACATGAAGGAGGCAACATGAGACCACACTAATCCTAGGTGTATACTCGGGCCTGGGTTTTAGCCCCACTCAGAACACCCACCCCAAAACAGAGGAACCACCTGCACAGAGGACGGCAACATGATAGCATGATGCATGCAAGTATTTATGCAAATATACATGGTCAGAATAATAAATGCAATAAATAACAGCGGCACAAGCAACCTAAACTATCCTAAAACGCTAGGAGAGACTCGCTTAGGGAAGATGGACCAACACAGGTCAACATCTAAAGTCCCCAGCAGAGTCGCCAGCTGTCGCATCCGCGAAAAAACAACCGGCGGGCTAAAACAAAAACACAAACAGAGCCGCCACTGCGCGTTATTTATCCCAAAATAGGGAAAGGAAACGCTCAGAGAAACCTGGAAAAAGCATGGTCTCGCGACCAAAGAGAAAGGGTAAGGGAGTCGGTTACGCAAGGGGAAGGTATTAGCACCCCTCACGTCCGTCGTACTCGACGGGATCCACGTTCTAAAAGAAAGAAAAGGTTGCTAAAACATCACACACACACTAAAGACAACGCAGGTGGGGATAAGAGGAAGAGGGCTCGCTAGGACATCGCATCCTATGCCTACATATCTCGTCTGGAACGAGAATCAGAGCTACTGTAGTTCGGCTCACGCACGCCAAACAACACACGTACACAAACAGGCAAACATGGAGCCTGAATGCCAATCACTGGGCTTACATCAGCATCCGAACCAAACAGACACACACTGGAACCCAGATGCCACTTGATGGACTTACACCGACTTCCAAGCACACAACAAGAACAAACGAACACCATCAGGATACGGACAGCCAATCGCTGGGCTTACATCCATATCCTGACACACAAGCTTTAACAAGCAAACACACACAAAAAAGAAAAAAAGTGCCCGGAGAGACCTCGCACGGTCTCCTGCCTACATACCTCGTCTGAAACAAGGATCAGGGCGATGTAGTTCCCCCCAACGGGGGAGAAAGACTAGCCAGACACAAAGGGAAGACACACTACCAGGGAGTTGTACTCGAGCCTAGTGTTATCATGCATCATTGCCCTATGTCATGGTTTCTACCTACTTGAACAACAGCAAGCTAACCCTATCCAGGAAGAAAGCAAGCATGCAAGCATCAACAAAACGAAACAAGCATTTCAAGCAAGTATTCACAAAGCACACACTATATCCAGTCAAGTGGGCTCAAACAAAGGGTTTGACTGCCGAGGCAAGTCATCTGTACAAGGGCAGAATTAGCTCTTAACCTTGCCATTGAGGGGCTAAGGTGAAGCCAGATGAAAGGTGAGTGAAGATTAGACTTCATAGCTCTTATCCCTGTCCAGGGAGAGCTTCAGACAAAGGAGTGTGGGTTCAGAAAGGAGGAACCCTTCTACACTCAAGACTCTGACACAACTGTACAATGTACAAGATCTTGGGTTTGTGTCCCAATGCATCAACACAGTGGTGTGAGCAGAGGGACGACTCAACAAGAATAGCGGGGGATAGATTGCATATTCCTTGGGTTCCGCCAATTGCCTTAATCAAGGACTTTACCTGCTTGAGGACAAAGTTAAACAATCACAAACATCGCCTCTTAAGGAGGACTTCAGACAGTTGCCTGGCCAAGTAACAGGCCAGGTCTTCCAGACTACATGGAGAATAGAAATTCTACCTCAATTGGTTTAAAAACCAAGCAACAGCAAGCAAGTTCTCAAGGAACTGTAAGCGACTTAATGTACCTGAAATCAATCAAGTATCATCAGTACTCAGACAAATCAACAGTAAACAGCAAATGGTTAATCAGTTAATCTGTACAAGCAACACAAGTTAATTGCACATAAGTGCAAGCCATGAGCTCAAACTTAAGCTTCTAACCCTACAAAAGAAAATAATGTTAGTGGACAACATCAAACAAATTCAATTTGCAACTTGCATTTATCTCCTTAAGCCTTTTGCCTTTCAACCTGAAAATCCACACCAAATGTGAGAAACAAGACCACTAGGCCAAGCCTAGGGTCCAAAAGAGATAAAAAATTCTAAACAGCAAGTGAAATTCAACCAAAATCAAGTTCAAGCAATTCAAAAGCAAATGCAATTGGTCCCATGCTCATATCATTCACCATTATCATTTCATGCACAATTTAACATTAATCATGCAATTTGCAACTCCAAATGACCAAACAGAACTATCTCACTCAAAAGCATATCAAATCAATTCAATTAATTCCACAAAAATTCACACCTAAACAGGACACATTCAATGCATAGCATGTCAATTTTCAGCTCAATTGGACAAGAGGAAGTTGGTCAATGAAAATCAAGAAGTCCAGACAAAATTATACAAGCCAATTCAAGGCATCCAAACAATCATCAACTTCCAAAAATCATAAAACAGTGACAACAATTAAGAAATGAATGGGATCAAAACCATAATGTCCTATAATGTGTCTAGAATGCACATGTCAAATTTAATCTTCATCCAATACAATATGAGAATTTCACAAGCAAAATGCCAACACGTGTCACACAAGGTTACCAAATGAGCCAACAGAGAAGAAAATTATCAATCAATTAGAAAATGCCACCAAATATTCCAACAAAAATTACATGTAATCTTGACATATCAATGATCATTCATGCAAAAAATTGGAGCAATTCAATATCTCTAGGCCAAGCAAATAAAATCAGAAAGTTGACCTAGCTTGGTGTGACACAAATTGTCACACCTCTAATCAAAAAATCATATCTAATCAACCAGAGATCCAAAATTCACAAACTCTACATGAAAATCACCATCAAGATGTCCAGAACAAGCATGTGAAATTTCATTCAATTTGGATAATGTATGAGTATTTCATGAAGGATATGGTGAAACATACACAAAATGCACACAAGTTAAAGATCAATAGGCAAAGTCAAAAATCCTCCCAGCACAACTTGTGTTATCATACCTATAAAAAACTAGAGAAAATTATGAATCTAACAAAAAAAGTCTCATTAAATTTGGATGAAAAATGGATTTTATATGATTTTTGTAAGTTTGTTAAATTATTGAAATAATTATTTAAATGGAATTAAGAAATGAATTAAGTCTATGGCATTTTTGTAATTATCTCGCCCTGGCCAAAAACGCAGCCGTTTCAATTATTTGGTGGCGTAACATGATTGGTTCGAATTTGGCGCTAAACAGGTATTTCAAACGGAAGCACAAGGAAACGGATCAAACACCAAATTTTTCCAGAAATCTCCATGTTCATCGCTGTTCTTGAGCATTCAAACTCCAGATTTGGTCATGAACTAATCTCAACGAAAATGGAAAAATGAGGTACCGTTGGAACCGTCTCTCAACCTAGATCACAAATATGCTAATGATTTCTCCTAACTCTCACTGTAGCGAAGGGATCGATCAATTAAAGTTAAGCACATCAAACTTCAAATCGAAATAACTCATTCAATAGCTAACCAAAACGAAAACTAAGCACAGCATGATGATCTATGTTAAACGATCTACAAGAAACACATAATAGTTGCAGCAATTGAGAATTTCGAAAATGCACCTTGAAGAAATGGCAGATGAAGATCTGGAGGTTTCAAAGCGAAAGAAGCACAAACAGATGATGCTTATTGATGATGAAGTTGAATGGAAAGGCTAGCTCAGCTCCAGCATGCTCCAGGCGCGAAAATTCTCAAAACTCCATTGATGTGCAAGGTATGAACAGTTGAGATTCTTGGAGATTTAGGAAATGGCTTGATGAAACAGATGGAGATCTTGACTTGTAGAGAATGAATCAAAAAGAATTGAGCAATTTGATGAAGAATTGATGGAGTTTGGATCAAAAATGTGATGAAGATTTTGAGAGAAATTGGGAGAAAATGGAGGGAAAAGTGGTTACAGCTCTTGAGAATTGTGATTCTGATTAACATTCTATTATGATTAGCATCTTTATACTCCACCTTAATCATCCTCTTAATCACAAATTAGCAAAAATGAGTTTAATTAGTGTAATGTCATGTTAAGTGCAAGTCCAAAAATGCCCTTGCCAAATATTACACCATGACAGCTCATGACAGCTCAAACATCTTCTAAATGTCATTTGGAGTGTGTTGCAAAAATCCTCATTCCAAAATTCCATGTATTTCTCAAATTGGACCATTTTGCCCTTGGATTTTAATTGTTGCACTTGAAAATTGACCTTTTGCATTGACCATTTTTGATGAATTTTGATTATGCACCATGAAAGTACATGTGAAATGGAGTTTGCTCATAAAAAGATCACCCATTTTGGAAATTCCATGTGAAAGTTATGCCACTTTGATTATAGGTATTTTTGAAAAATGAATGGACCATAACTTGTCAACCATACATGGGAAATTCAAGTTCTTGGACTTTTTGGAAATGTGAGACCAAGATCTACAACTTTCATGCTGAACAAATTTTCATTTGAAGCTTTTTTGGACATGTAATTTTATGGTGAAAAACTTTCCATTTTTGGAAACTTCCATTACAAGTCACTTTCCATTTTTGGCAATTTTTGTCCTGACTTTATTTTCTTCATTCTTGAGCTTTGACATGTCAAATGAAACTTGTTTCAACATGAATGAAGTGTATCCAACTCTCTCCCACCTCCAAATCCATAAAATCAAGCACAGTTGACCACAGTTGACTTTTTCAACTGATAGATGAATTTGGCAATGCATTGATCAATCTGAGCCCCAATCTTCTGATGAAATGGCTCAAGGATGAAACCCTAGCCTCAATAAGCTCCATAAAATCATGAAATGATCCCCATATCCATTGTAGACTCCATCTTCTTGCCATGCCCTGATTGGCCCAAGGCAACTGATTAGGGTTGACCAGTGGTCAAAACCCTATTCTCAAGGAATATGATCAATCTCCTGAATCTTCTAGATGATATCAAGACCATGATGATGATGATGTACCATTGCAACCAAGATCAAGACCAATCTCCTGGAGAACCAAACCCCTAATTCATAGCCCAATCCTCAGATAGTTGGTGATCAGTCAATAAAACCCTAGGCTTGCATCATAACCTCTTCATCTTCTGACCAAGACTTAGGAGGATGACTTGCACAATGTAACCACATGATATGCAATATGCAATGCCTAATGACCTAAAATGATATGCAATATGTTAAGCTAGTCCTAAGAGAGGAGGGCAAATTTTGAGGTGTTACACTAATCTCCGATGCCATAATATAGAAGAATTCTCATTAATATTACACCGCTTAGTGCCAGTTTGAACATGCATTGAACTATAAATGGATTCGATTTGTAAATTAATATGATAAAGACCATCACACAATATACCATTCCCAACACATTCCGAACTATAAAATAATTCAAACAAGGTGTCTTTAAAATTAAAGGAATATCCAAAAGGTACAAGTCTAGAAACTGAAATCAAGTTTCGTGAGAAACTTGGTACATAAAAGGTCCTTTCTAATTTCAAAACAAAACTATTATTCAAAATTAAATTGCAAGTTCCAATAGCTTCCACATGTGAGCCCATCCTGCTTCCTGATAGGACAGTCCGCTCACTTCCTAGTGGCTTCCTTAGGTTTTGCATACCTTGTAAGGAATTTGTTATATGGATTGTTGATCCAGAATCAATCTACCAGGTGTTAATATTAACATCGGTCATATTAGATTCATAACAAACAAATGAGAATAAATTACCTTTCTTCTCAAGCCATTCTTTGAATCTAGAGCATTCCTTCTTCATGTGTCCTCCCTTTTTACATAAGTAACACTTTGCTTCTTTCTTGATATCACCTTGCGGTGGTATTTTAAATTTCCCTTTCTGATTGGCTTGTGACTTGTCAGTTTTAAAAGCTTTGTTCTTCCCGTGAGTGCTTGTCAGCAATGCACTCTCACTCTGTTCCATTACAAGCCTTTCTTCTTCCTGAACACACATGGTCATTAATTCATTGATTGACCATTTGTCTTTATGTGTATTGTAGGAGATCTTGAAAGGCCCATACTCAGGTGGAAGAGAGTTCAGAATATAGTGCACCAGGAAGGAGTCAGACATATCAACCTCAAGTTTCTTAAGTTGAGCTGAAATGTCACGCATTTTCATTATGTGCTCACGCACACCTTTCACACTGGTGAGTCAACAGGAGGAAAATTTCATAATTAATGTGCTTGCCAAAGCCTTTTCAGAAGTGACGAACTGATCGTCAATGGCTTTCAGCAAATCACAGACATTCTCATGTTGATCGACATAACCACGTATTCCACCTGTGACCTTAGTCTTAATGAACATCACACTGAGCCGGTTGGATCTCTCTCACCGCTCATATAATGTGATTGCAGCTGAAGTACTTTCATATGTAATTGCCGGTGATTCGTCTTTCCTAATAGCATAATCTATGTCCATCCATCCTAGATGGATGAGAATTCTTTCCTTCCGCACCTTATAGTTATCTCCTCTGAGCTCGAGAATATCACATCGGATATCAGAAAAATTAGCAGGTTGAGAAGCTAAAAAGATAAACAAAATTGATGTCAAAATTTGAGGCATACATATTATCCAAATTGTATGTATTATCAATATAAACATACCATAAAATAAATCTTGCAACATAAAAATTACCTGTGGGCTAAATTTTAATGTAATAAAATTTTAAAAAAAATTGCGATAGATTTTTCAAACCTCACACTTTACGTGCATGATATAATTTTGTTTTTCTATCCAAAATTAATACTTTATGATAAAACTATCAAATTATGTACCAATTAATAATTCTTGTGGGTAAGTTATGAAAGTATTTTGACATTTTATCCCAATTAATCATACAAATATAATAAAAATTCCTGTAGGATAAAATTCATTATACCACGTATAATTAATTACAATTTTATATCTAATAATTTATGTGATCTCAAAACTTTAAAAAAATAATCTCAATTAATTTAAGAATATTGTGGTTAATCCAAATTAATCAAAATTATAACGATCACTAGACATAGTAACTCAATTATATGAGAGAACAAAATTAAATAAATAAGATCTCTTATACAATTGCTTAACAAAATAATAACATTATAAATCAATTTTAATTTATGCACAAATTTAATTCAAAGATTAAATAATAAGGTATAATGATCAGTAAAAATGAAATCATATGGATATAAACAGAATCAAAATATATGTTTAACAAAGCCGCCAGTGGTATTATTCATGAATGCCATGGATCAGGACATGGGTTCAATACCCAACCATATCATCTTTTGATATGTTTTGAAACATAATATTCTAAAAAACAAAATGCAGAAATAGAATTAGAGGTTCTACCATGTCATATCAATTTATATTAAAACCAAAATAAATCACACCCTTTTCAGATCCAAAATCCCAAAACTATGGACCATATTAAATTGGTTTTTTTATTATAGTTGTTGTTGTGTCAAATAAAATATTTAATGATGTTGTTGTTAAGATTTAATGTTTAATGATTTATTGATTTTGTTTATTTTTTTGTTGTTGTTGTTGATATTTTTTTTAACGATTCTATTAATTGTATCGTTGTTATTGTTGAAATTTAATATTTAACAATTTTATTGATTTTGTTTATTGTTGTTGTTTTTGTTGTTATTATTGTTGTTGAGATTTAATGTTTAACGATTCTATTGATTTTGTTTGTTCTTTTTTGTTGTTGTTGTTAATGATGATAATGAAAAGGATGATTTAAAATTTAACAATAAATTTGGTGCTTAGTACATTGAAACCAAAAAAATAGGTTAAAATGAAATTTATGTGAACATAGAATTTCACATCTGGTATTAATTCAAATCGAGATAAAAAGTGGCACGCGCTTTCCATTTTCAATAATATAAAATACTGTTGTTTGAGATCCCTGTAATACCCCAAAATTTACCCTTCATTTTTCCTGGAAGCATGGGATTATGTTTTACACTTCATTAGCATCATATTAGGTCATACTCATTGCATACTACATTAGTGACACGGAGATCAGGTTTTGATCGATCACTCCTTAACAGAAGGAGCCCACACAAAGCAAGATTGAGAATTGGACTTTATTTTCTAAGTATACAAGTCTCAAGGGTCTCAGGGAGGTCCAAGTATCTTATTATGGTCTTCAGTTCATCAGTGAAGGATTCAAAGCTATCAGAATGTTCATCTGGATTTAATCAGAAATTAGGGTTTCATGGCTACCTGCAACAGGCAATGTTTGGTTGGAAGTAGAGGAGCTCATCTAGGTCATGATTAGAGATGCATCTTGGCCTAGGAAGATTCACAATTATCTCAGAAAGACCCATTGGCAATCAATGCAATCAGTTCTTGATCCTTTTTGCCCTAAAACTAGGGTTTGGTATAAAATCAGTTTATTTCTGATTCTTTGGGTGAAACTCTTTTCCATGGCCCTCCATATGTCCACAAGGGTCTACATACAAAAAATCAGTTCTTTATTTGAGCTAGAAGTGCTTCAATTGATCAATGGAATCGGGAATTAGACAGTTTGAGAAAAGTCAACTATGGCGCCAGAAAAGTCAACTCCTGACATTTTGAGAGTGGAATCTCAAAATCCATGCCTAGTGGATCCTACATGTGAAATTTGATCAAGGTTGGATCATGGATTCATCATTTAATCAGGAATTGGAAAAGTTACTTAATTTGGAAATGGTTGACTTTCCATTTAGGGCAAGTTTTCATTATCGTTGCACTCACTTTATGCCAATTTTGCATCAAGATAAAAGCTCCATTTGAACATTTCTCCAACATTAAAGTTGTTCCTCTCGTTCCAAGCTTTCTATAGATATAAAGTTTGCTCCATTTGGATTAGAATTGAGAAAGTTATGCTTAGTCAAAGTGAGACATTGTTTTAGGACACTTAGAAAAAATTCTAAGTCCAAAATCTTCAAAATTTGTCAAGACTTCTTGGCCAGTTTTCTTGCACTTCAAGGCATTATTTGAAAATACTTTCTTCACAACAATTGTACCTTGCCATGTCCTCTTTCACATCCTTTTAGAATCATCTCATTTGGATCCATGGTTTGAGAGATACATTCATTTAAAGTGGACATTCATTCACTTAAGTTTGGCCCAAAATAACAACATTTTACACTTCACTTCACACTTTTATTCTTATGGATAAATCACTTATTAAAAAGCCCATGAGAACACCTAATCCACCCTATTTAAGAAGCTGAAACCCTAACCCTAAAGGAGCATTGGAATTTCGTGGCAAGGAGGCAAAGCTTCATCGCATATCAGATTCCATTCCACTTCTATTTTCCATTAGGTAATCATCTCTTCCATGGCCATGTTTTGATATATCTACGCTTGCTTACCATGTTCATCACCATTAATCCTTCCATTTTCATATTTCTTTTTCTTATTTAAAATATTTTCTTCGTCCATAAAATTACCCAAAAATATTTTTCACTTTTCTTAACGTTTTATTTAATTTTATATAATTTTTATTTTCGTATTTTTTTTAATATTTATATTTTATTTTAATTATTTATTCTAAATTGTCCATTTTAACACACTTTTATTTTATTTTATTTTTATGACTTAAAATTATTGTTAGCATTTGATTTTTGGGATGAAGGTTGACCACTGTCTCATGGTCAACCTGACCTTTTCTTGGAATTTTATTTCATATTTTCAATTTATTTTGGATTTCTTTTGACCTAGTTTGGTTGGTTGACTTTTAATTTGACTTCTGTTTTATTTTAATTAATACACGTATCAATTTTCATTATTTTTAAAATATTTTTAAGGGATGATGATGTCCTGACCCCACCTTATCTATTTTAATTTTTCATAATTTTCTTGATTAATTTACTATTTATTCTTGATTTATTTCTAACCTAGTCTTATTAATTGACTTTTGGTTTGACCTATGTTTTGTTTTAATTAATTCACGTGCCAATTTTCACTATTTTTAAAATCTTTTTGGGGGATGATGATGTTCTGAATCCACCTTATTTAGTTTATTTTTCATAATTTTCTTGATTAATTTACTATTTATTCTTGATTTATTTCTAACCTAGTCTTATTAATTGACTTTTGGTTTGACCTATGTTTTGTTTTAATTAATTCACGTGCCAATTTTCATTATTTTAAAATCTTTCTGGGGGATGATGATGTCCTGACCCCACCTTATTTAGTTTAATTTTTCATAATTTTCTTGATTAATTTTCTATTTATTTGTTATTTTTTAAGTTGATTTGAATTTTCAGTTGACTTCTTTATGATCGATGTTTGACTTAGGGATTGCTTATGGCAATTGAAGAGATCTTTTGGTCCTCCCATGTTCATCTCATATGCCATGTATTAGAGGCCTTTTACCTTGATTTTATTTGGTCCTTACCTCATTTCCTGATTAAATTATTCAGTGGACCCTTCGTGTGCATATTTTCATCTGTTTGATTCATCTGTTATCTTTTATACTTGATTCTCTCATTCATGCTTTCTATTGCTTGATTATTTAACATGTTCATACTTCCATGCATTGTTTAAATGCTCCATTATTTGATTCTTTGGTTTGATTATATATTGTTTATTTATCCGATCTGATTGATAACTGTTGCCTACTTGTATGATGTATGAGGTGTAACACCCTTCTAAAATACCCCAAATTTAAATTAAAACAACAAAATATAAATCAGAGTAGATATGCAATTAAGGGTGTCACACGTGACACTTCACACCATTCACCTAAATAGTTCGTCATGCTCGTTTATTAATCAAAATAAAATATTGCACAATTCGCAGCGGATATGCAAACCATGTAACACATTACATGTAAAATTATTCAACAACCAAATGAAAACAAGGTAAAACATCCCGTCCCGATGTTACATATACCAGAGCATGACCCACTAAGGAACTACACTAGACTTCAAGCACTAGCTTCTACTCAATCACTGCTCGTTACCTGAAACATAGTTGTAAGGGTGAGTTCCTCAATCGATATAACAAGCATTATAAAATATCATGTAATGCTAAGTAAATTAACACATTTCATCACCCTAATCATATCACACATTCAGCAACGGCCACATCACATCATAATCATAATCATACTCACTCCAACACAAAACACACGTATAATATTGGAATACATCCATTCATATTATAAGCCATACATACATTATGCAATGAGACTCCATGCATGCGGTACCGACTATTCGTGAACACGTAGTTCAACCTCACCGATCAAACCCAGATACGGCTACCAAGCTCACTAGTCCCACTCATTTGAGACCTAGTGACTCATTCACTAATTCCTCACCATGGGAATTAGCTACCACCATAAAGGCCATGCTATGCACGCTAAATCTCCTAGCATGCAAACATCAACAACAATCCACAATGGACATATGCTCACACTCTAAGCCATAAACAACTCACTAATTCCTCACCATGGGAATTAGCTACCACCATAAAGGCCACGTTATTCACGCTAAATCACCTAGCATGCAAACATCAACATCAATCCACAATGCATACATAATAGATATATTCACAGCATTATGCATACCATCATACATCATCAGCATATTTCTCACAGAATCATATCATGTCATGCCAAATAATAAATCACAGTATTAGCACACTCTACTAATATCTATACCGCTTAAAACAACGGGAAATGATCCCTACTATGTCACACATCAGCTAAATTACATCACTCAGCTGAAACGACCAAAACTGCACAACAACAGCTCAGAAAAAATCAAACTTCTGCCCATACGCGTATGCCTCATGCCCATACGCGTATGGCCCATTTCCAAGCCAAGCCCATACGCGTATTTCCCGTCTCATACGCGTATGCTACGCGTACCACTTCTCCCATACGCGTACCAACAGAGACGAAACTACGTTTAAAACATCATCTTCTTCCTCCATACGCGTATGGCCTCACCCCATACGCGTACCACTCACAGGCTACGCGTAATACACGCGTATGGCGCGTATCAGCGCTAGATCCCTTCCCTCCAGGCCATCTCATACGCGTATTGCCTAGTGCCATACGCGTATGACCAGAAACCACAATTCCATATCTACTATGGGTTTTCTCTGCTGCGAGATCTCTCAGGTCCAACCTTTCGCAGTCCAATTCTTTACACAACATTCATTCATATTGTCTAACACAGATCATACACATTCAATTTCACAATCTCTAACCTTATTACATCCAATTCCTACGAATTTTCTTCAATTATACTCATATCTCATTCATCCAAAAGTTTACAAATTTCAGCATTCATCATTCTAATTAGAGTCGATTCAATGGTTTATCACTACCCAGTACATGTTAACCCATAATACCCATTAAACGACGATAAACCCCCCTTACCTGAGTTAATCCGACAAAACTTTAGCTTCAAGCTTTTCCCTTCTTCAACCCTTGTTCTCTTGCTCTTCCTCTTTGCCCTTTTCCACTTTTCAGTCGCTTCTCCCTTTTCACGTGAAAACCCTTTTTACCAAAAATGGGACTTTTTACTGATTCCAACTTTATATTCCAATAATAATAATTCCAATAATAATCCAATTATTTAATTAAATTAATAAATATACTATTAACTTAATTTAAATAATTATCATATTTTATCGGGGTGTTACATGAGGCATATATTCTTATTGTTTGTTTGCCATGAACAATCCCCATTCATAACAAATATACCCCTCTCCCATAAAGTGTATAATATTTATTTCTTTATTTCTTTAGTCACCTGTTAATACAAAAATTAAAACGAACATCCGATAACCATTTCAAAATAAAATCAAAAGCTCGATCCAACGTCGAGTTATCATTTTCAAAACTTAACAGAACCAGCACACATTCATCCATCCTCTTGTAAGTCGATTGCCTCAGGCATCGCCATCTACCTGTAAGTCGATTGCCTCCGGCGTCTCCATCTACCCTTATCCGTAACTCCTCTCCGCGCTCCATCCGTCGACTCTTGTTCCGTTTAGGTAGAACCCATTAGGTAGAACCCTTTGTATGATAAAATAGGTAGAATTCCCTTATTCTTTGCATGCTAACATTAGGTAGATGTTCCCCTTTGTAAATCCTAACACATAGGTCCATATTGCATGACAACTCTAGAGCAGAGCTTCCCTACTTTTAGACCTTCCGTGCGCCCCCGATCTTGTGGCATGTCAGTCCATTCTATTGCAAAGAGGTAACTGCCTAAGACTCGATTCAGCGAGCTGCGACACCTACTACTAGGATGTCGAACACACTGCCCTCCCTCCTTTGACACAACTGGTGCCCTCTTTTGTAAGTCCATGTTCAGATGGAAATCCTTAACCCCTAGTTATCTGAACTACGTTTTGCTCTGATTCTCATTCTAGATGAGATACGTAGGCATAAGACGCGACGTCTTACCGAGCACACTTCTCTTTAACCCATAGGTAGCCGAGCTACGAAGACTCTGATTCTCATACTCATATGAGATACGTAGGCAGTGGATGCGACATCCTTGCGAGTCATTTTCTTTTAACCTTTCTTTTAGTAAATAGTACTTTAGATATACCTACACCCCTTAGACTAGAACAACACTTATGAAAAGGGCTCCCTAGGAGTACCTAGGATGTTTTGGGTGCTTAAAAGCTTCCCATTGCATAACCAACCCCCTTACCCAGATCTCTGACATTTTTACTAGTTTTTTATTCGATAAAACTTTTAGGTTTTTGTTCGCTTTCTAACCATTCCTTTGGACAAATAGAAGTGCGGTGGCGACTCGACTTGTATGGTTTACCTTGGATTTAGTCAATATCTCTAATGGTAACGAATACCCCGCTACAATCCCCACGACTAATACAAGTTTTCTCTTCGAGAGGCAGTTCAACTGAGGGAAAAAGTGTCACACTTTACATGACACCCATCTTTAGCTCGCCCAATTAGTTGAAGATGGTCCTCGATAAGTGAATTTCAACAAATCAGTCAACTTTTATGTGGGCCAATCTATTGTAGATAATTCCATCGCCTCCATAAATATCATCCACCATGTATATGAAATCTAAAATAATAGGAAAAATTGGCCAGGCTGCTCCGGATTTAGATATTACCAAGGCTTATAATCAATTTAACTGGAAGTATTTGGCGGCTATTATGACAAAGATGGGTTTTTGCATCCAGTGGATCTCTCGAATTATGTTGTGTATTAAACTAGTTGATTACTCAATCATTGTTAAAGACAATGTTGTTGGTCCGATAACATCTAACGAATGTCTCCATCAAGGAGATCCTCTATCTACATACTTGTTTATTATACATGCATAAGGCCTTTCAGGCCTTATTAGAAAGGCAGAAAATAGTGGTGACATACATGGTGTCAAAATTTGTCGCATTGCTTTTATCATTTTTGTCCTTTTATTTGCATATGATTGCTTTTGATTTTTTCGGGCTAATGCTCATGAAGCCACAACCATGAAAAACATTATAGAGAATTATGAAGCGACATCTTCATAAGTGGTCAATTTTCAAATATATAAGTTATTTTGTAGCCGTAATACTCTACAATCGAGATTATAATGTTGGTGTTCTAGGTGTGAAAGTTGTTCTTGGTATAAGGGAATTATCTGGAGCTTCCCTATATGATTGGAAAGACTTATGATAAATTCTCCAAGGTCGAACATTTTTTGCGCCTCTCAGGCGTTGTATAACTTATAATCCCGATCACACGACCATGGTAGAAAGCATCGTACATACAACCACACCTTACCTCACAACGGTTGGTTTAACATGGTGGTATCCATTTTCCAACTATTGTGATAGGTGTTTTCCGTAGTAGTGTATGTCGCACACTTTAAGCCTATCTCATTTTCTTCTTCATTAAACTGGGATCGTTGCCACGTGGATGTGTTGAAATCTATAAGTAGCATGATGCCATCGCTGTAGATAATTGAAAATGGGATTTCCTTGATAGTAAAATGTTGAGTGGTGTGATATGACCATAATATCTCAGGAGCAGTTCCGTCCATAAGCCCTTGACATCACCAAGCCTCTTCTTGAGTCCTTTCAGAATTACTTTGTTTGATGACTCAACTTCATCATTGGCATGAGGGTGTACAACATAGACAAACTTTGTCTTTACTCATAAGTCTTTACAAAATTCGGTGACCATGGCACTGTCGAATTAGGTCCCAATATCAGAGACAACAACCCATGGATTTTGTTCCTGCACATAGTATTCTGCCAATAGAAATAGAGAACTCTCTCTATGATGATTTTGGTGAAAGCCTGTTCCTATAACTATTTCGTGAAGTAATCGACTCCCACTATTAAGAACTTCAATTGACTAGGCGCTAAGGAGAACAAGCTCAAGATGTTTATGCCCTACTGGTAGAAAGGTTAGGGATAAGTCATCGACTAGAGAAGTTATGTCGTGGCGTGGTGTAGGTCAACATATTTTTGGCATTGAACTTACTTATTGACAAAGGAAATGCTATCATTCATTGGAGTAGGCAAGTAATATGTCTCTCTTAATAGTTTGTGGGCGAGGGCTTTTCCGCAATTGTGACTGCTGCAGGCTTCCTTATATACCTCTGCAAGTATCAGGGCTGTTTCGTGCTCGCCCAAAAATCGCATCATGGGAGAATCCTTCCCTATTTTGTAGAGTTTCCTAGAAATAAGGGTGTTTGTAGCAGCCTATTTTCGGATCCTTTTTTCTTCTCCTTCATCTTATGGAAGTTCATCTTGCTATAGGTAACGCTATGGGCGACATCCAACTATATTCTGGGACAATTTCCATGGAGTACACCTCATTTGCCTCTATATTAGGGAAGGCGAGAGTTTCCTGGATGATTGTTATGTTGAACCCCTTTGTCTTTGACGTAGCTAGTTTGGACAATAGAACTGGTCGGAAGTTTTGCTCGTGGGGGACATGCCCTATTTTAAAAGAAGTTAAGTGGGAGGATAAATTATGTACGTTTTGTATCTATTTTTTCATATATGGATCCTTGGTTTGGTTCCACCCAGAGACTTTGTTGGAGACCAACTGGAAGTCACTTTTGGCCTTAAGTCTGGAGTCTCCCATCTCTAAGACGAACATCATTCCACCAATAAGAGCCTCATACTCCGCCAGGTTGTTGCTGGTGGTGAACTAGAACTTTAATTCCTTCTCGATAAGTATGTCTCCAGATCCTCCTTGGACAATATCGACGCCACTTCCTTTTATGTTAGAGGCGTCATATACAGATAGCGCCCATTATGGAGGCGTCTCGTCTACAGGCGGGATGAATTCTGCCACGAAATATACCAGAGCTTGTGACTTGATGCTTCCCCTATAGACATAGTGAATTTCATATTCCGAGAGTGGTTATGGGTCCAATAGTTCCATCTCCTACGGGGGATTAGACTCATGTCGGAACTGCCTGATGTACTAGATGTCATCCTCTAGTGCCTGGTTATGGTGACGTTACTCGTCCATGGAAATACACATCTCTGCTAGGGATTTGACATCACTACTACTGCTGGTACCTTCTAGTGTAAGGAGTGGGGCTATTTTGTTCACCATATCCAAAAATGGATAGGCGTTGGTGTAAAGGGTGGTAGCGGATAAGGTGATAATTATGAATATGGTGCGTACACAATAGTTTTATCGGGGCTCCACGGTGGGCGCCATTGTACTGGTCAAAAAGTACAAGTGGTTGTGTTCCTCATGCAAGGGATAAGGGACTAATAGGCCTTATTAGGCTTATAATAATTTGGGTTGGTTATGGCTTTCCCACGACAGCGAGAAGCCTTGTATGGTGGTGATTCACGGCAGTTTAACATTCCTACTCACATGAGGTGAGAAGCCTTGTTGATGGATGATGTGGTTGTTGGTGTAAGCCCTAGAGGCCAATACTTTTGGTACTTGTATCGAATTATTTATTAATAATAAAAGGCATTTTCTTTATTATGGTTGATTAATAAAGTCCCTAGAATAGATAGTCCGTTTAATGTATTAAGTGTGACTTAATCATGAGAACACATTAAACATAAGGGCATTGTTCTTAAAGTATCCGTAGTCGAGCTTTAATGTGAAGTGGGATAACATTAAAGCATTAAGACGATTATGTGTGTAGACTGATGATCACATCTCATGGATCATGGATAAAGAGTTATCAAGTCTTAAACATAGGTATGAATATTAGGAGTAATATTTATACCGGATTGACCCGCTATGAGAATACTATATAGAAAGTTATGCAAAGTGTCATAAGTTATTCTCATGGTGATAATAGTGTATACCACTCTTCGACCTGAAACCACTATGGACCCTAGATGTAGAGTCGAGTGCGTTATTGCTGATCCAACGTTGTCCGTAACTGGATAACCATAAAGACAGTTGATGGGTACTCCACGAAGCATGCTGAGGGACATGAGTGTCCTAGATGGAATTTGCCAATCCTGCGTAACAGGATAAATGTCTATGGGCCCAATATTGAACTGGACAAGGGAGACACGATTTATACCTTGTGTTCAATATAGACATAAGGGAAAAGGGGTAATTATACACATAATTATTATCACAGGAGGTTTTGTCAGATCACATGACATTTTCGTGACTTGGGTAGCAGTGATGTGTTGCTAGATACCGCTGACTGTTTATTATGTTAAATGCGTGATTTAATATAATTGCCAACGTCGCGAAAACCTATAGGGTCACACACAAAGGACAGATTGATGAGAGATAGAATAATTAAGGAACATCGTAAGGTACGGTGTACTTAAGTAGAATACAAAATATGGTAATGTACCAAATACTTAAGTGATTTTGGCATATTATGAGATATGGGCCAAAATGCACTTAAGTGGGCTTTTTGGCTTGAAGCCCACACAAGTGATTCTATAAATAGAACCCCTTGGGTAGAAGCATTGTAACTCACTGAGACAGACAACACAACTGAAGAGTTGGAATTTCGTATCTCTCTCTCACTCAAAGCCTTCATTCATAACAGCTAGCACTGCGATTGAAGGAATCCGTTCGTGTGGACTGAGTAGAGACGTTGTCATCGTTCAACGTTCGTGATCGCCCCGTGGATCTGTATCAAAGGTTTTGATCATTATCAGAGATCTGCACCAAAGGTTTGAATCGCCACAAGAGGTAACGATTCTATCATTGATCATGCCCATTCGTAAGGATCACTAAATGGAGTTTTTTTTTAAATTCCGCTGCGCCTTGGATGGCCATTCTCCAACAGTGGTTAGGTATAAGATTTTGAGGTGTGCGATTATATATGTTGTTATCTAACTAAGCTCTATGCTTAGGGTGTAATGAATTGTCCTCCCCCTAGAATTGAAGGTTAGAAAGTTGGTTGATGGTGGTTGGCCAGATGAATTCATCTGATCAAAACTGAGTCTCCCTAGGTCTTATCTCCTACAATTTTCACCATATGAAAATGATTCCAAGATAAAAGTTAGTTTAAGTGACATTTCAAACAAGTTTCATGTTGAGACCTAGAGCTAGTTTTGCTTGGAAAATCATTTTCTATGTTGAAACATTATAGGTCATTTTGTCTAAACCCTAATTTGAAAGTCAACATCCCAAGGCCATAACTTGCTCAATTTTTAGGATATGAAATATTTACAAGTTGCACAATCAAATTCAAGATGTCTACTTTAACTTTGATGTTTGTAGTGAGAGCTAATTCAACTTTTATGAGCATATGATATGAGGATACATTATAGGTCTTTTTTGACCTATACCATTGATAAAGTGATTTTTCCAAACTTCGAAAATGCATAACCCTGTCATTCTAAGTCCAAATGACATGAAATTAGTGACCATTTTGAAGGTCTTTGAAAGAGATACAACTTTGATGAAGACACTTTTTCTCATTTGAAGCTCACATAAAAAGTTAAGCAAGGTGGAATATTGAGATATATGGCTTGAGACTTAGAAATTTTTTCAACATGTTGAAATTTCCAAACTTCCACCTTCAAATTCACCATGACCCAAGCTCCAAATGAAAAAGTGTTCAACATCAAACTTGTTCCCCTTGATCCAAGCTTTCCAAAGAACCTAAGTTCATGTATTTTGGATGAAGTTTGCTAGGGCTGCACATGGCTTTAACAGAGATGCACCATTGGAGGAAATCAAATGTCCAAAACTCCATTTCACATTGCCTTGCCAATCAAGCATCATTTGAACTTTAGTACAGTTGCAATTGGATCAAAATGGATTGCTTCATGGGCCTGTACACGCCCATGCAAGCTTGTGCATCACATTGCCAAATTTAGCAAATTTTCAAGTGTGCAATCATCAATCCCAAATGCCATAAATACATGGCCTCTGAGCTCATTTCAAACACACCTTGCACGCCAGTTTTCCCCCCAATTGAAACCCTCTCATTCTAAAGGAAAACCTGATAATTTTCAATCTGAAAATTGAGTTTGAATCTCAACTATTTGGAGATTCAAGAACTCCACGATCCAAAACCTTGCACCATTGCTAACCACTCCCTACAAGCTTCTCAAGTGTGATCAGACCGTGTTTGAAGCAAGCAACCTCAAGTTCTGCACAACATTGAAGGTAATTTTCAGAAAACTTCATCTCTTCGATTCTCATCAATTCTCTTGGGTCTTTGGTAGTCTGAAGTCCTACCAATGTAGGCAAGAAGATTGAGTTGCTTAAAGGTCAAATCGAAGCAACTCAGTTGACACGCCTAAAAATTCAACTCCTCATATCTTTATATATATATATATGTGGAGTTAGTTAAAATTGAGGTCAGATTCGTGCTCTACACCATTTTTTCTTTCAGATCATGTCCTCCTTTTTTATTTTGGTGATGATTGAGGGTGGACCAGTCCGATGAGGTCCACGGGAGAAGAAGACCGGAACTCTGGCTCCGGCGGTGCGTTGGCACGTCTCCCAGCCACATGATCCTTTCAAAATGTTTTAATCCTGAGCGCCCATTGTGATTACCCTTGATCTGCCAACGCGCGTTTCAGACCACTTGATCTGCCACCTCAATTAATGAGGGAGATCAAGTGGTCCACGTTTTTTTTGATTTTTTGATTTTAATTTTTATTCCTTTGATTTTCATTAATTCATATTAATTTTAATATTGATCCAAAAAATATGAGAGTTTCACCAAAAAATTTCAAATAATTTCCTCTTCCATATTTTGAATTAAAATTATTTTTTGGATCATTATTAATATTTTTCATGATTTAATTGATATTGTGAATATTTTTAATTGTTTAAAAATACTTTTAAGTCTTTAAAAGTTGTGAAAAATTTTCTCCAAGGTCCTTTGACCTTGTTTGACCTATGATAAATCTCATGGCCATTTCTTTGGTGTTTTGATGAGGTTTTAGGAATTTGACAAACCATATTTAATTTAAATGCCTTATTTTAGTATTTTTAATTTGAATAAATGCCAAATAATTGTGTTGACCTATTGTGATGATTTGTGTAAGTTTGACTCATGTTGTTGGGCCTTGGTCAAGGTTGATTTGACTTTGTTAAGTTAATATCATTGGATTTAGGGGATTGATGGAATGTACACTCCATCTCCCAAAATGAATGAATGATATTAATTTGGTAAAAGTCCTCATTTGACCAATTTGAGTTTTGATCCATTCCCTTCCCTCTTCATCTCATTCCCCTTCTTTATGCATTCATCTCATTTGGCCTATGATATCTCTAAGTCCTAAGGCTAGTTGATTGCAAAAATCAACATAAGTATCGATGAGATCAGGCCACCTCTTTTGCATAT
Organism: Lathyrus oleraceus; assembly: GCF_024323335.1. NCBI lineage: Eukaryota > Viridiplantae > Streptophyta > Magnoliopsida > Fabales > Fabaceae > Lathyrus > Lathyrus oleraceus. The sequence goes on along the minus strand of NC_066582.1, from coordinate 289,252,067 downwards.
TCTTTTTGTGTGGGGTATGTTTCATGAGCATAATCCATTATACTATGTCTATAACATGCATTAACACCAAAATTCTATTGCCCGACCTCAAATAGTTGTGACTTCTACATAAGTCCAATTATGATTGCTTAAGATAGCGCTAAATTTTTGACATAAAAGATAGCATTCTAGTCAGTGAGATTGTAAGTCTCCCATCTTTCACGGTATTGTGTGGAAACTTGGCCTTTTTTCCTTCCTTTGGAAGATGTCTTGGCTCAAGGATCCATGCTTGTGATAAGTGGGTTGAGTGTTCTCCAAAGAATGACTTAAAATGAAAAGCAAAAGCAAAACAATACTAACTTCTAACTCATTAACAACTAACATTTAATTTCAAGTCCTTTATTTTAATGCACTTTAATTTTTAAGTTTTATTCCTTTGCCATTATTCATACCATTCTAATTGTTTATGTTAATGTCATTTTCCCTTTGTCCATTTGGACCATATTGTGTGATATATCTTGCCTGTGTATATTTTGTTTGTTTCTGTGGTCTTGGACCATTAATGTAGAGTCGCCACTAGGGAGATCTCTGATCCCCAGCAGAGTCACCACTTTTCTATAGCGGTGTATTCGTTACCATTGGAGACATTGACTAAATCCAAGGTAAATCATACAAAGTCGAGTCGCCACCGCACTTCTATTTATCCAAAGGAATGGTTAGAAAGCGAACAAAAACCTAAAAGTTTTACAAACAAAACTAGTAAAAGAAACAGAGATCTGGGTAAGGGGGTTGGTTATGCAATGGGAAGGTGTTAGGCACCCAAAACATCCTAGGTACTCCTAGGGAGCCCTTTTCCCACTTGTTGTAAAGGTTATTGTTTTTGTGAAAATATTTTGTGCAAACATGATTGAAGAGATGAGAAAAGAATATACAAGTTTATTTACATTTTTGTGTTTGGATGGATAAACCCATTGCCTACGTACCCTCTTATAAAAAGATTAGGATCAAAACCTCGTAGTTCGGGTAAAAAATCTCAAAACAAATTGGTGGATTAATTGGTCCAAAAGCCTTAAGGTCTTTTGTTATCAAAGGGAGAAAACTCAACCCGAAAAACCACAAGTCCACCATGTGAGGATCGCTTCAACATGCTAGTGAGGGGTTAACCCTATAATAAGCATGGAAGGCTCATTGTCCATCACTAAGGACAAAGGTGAGTATTATATCTACCACAAAGATAACTCAAACCTAATAGCTAAAGGTTATGGAAAATTTTCGATTAAGAAGTGGACATTGGAACCACAAAAGAACATTTGAATGGGTTACATTAGCCAATTAGAAGTATATACAAAATGGTCAAAGTTGACTTAAAGATTCAATTCAAGATGAGTATTATGAAAAGAAAGTTGAAAATCAAAAGCATAAGGCTTAGGTTTCTAATGCTGAAAACAAAGTCAAATGTTTGCACAAAAAGGTTTTGGTTTGGGTTAGGGTGGAGAGATGAAGAAAACAACAAGGTGAAGGATAAGCAATGCAACCACACTAGGAGTTCCTCTCTTGAGATCATATAGATGATCCAAGTGGCTCCCACCCTTTGGAATAAGCACAAAGCAAAAGCAATCACACAAGCCTCACAAGAGATCCACAATGAAAGGAAACAGAATGCCAATATATGGACTTACACCCGACTCCTAACAACAAAAAGGAAACAGAATGCCAATATATGGACTTACACCTGACTCCTAACAACAAAAAGGAAACAGAATGCCAATATATGGACTTATATCCAACTCCTAACAACAAAAAGGAAATAGAATGCCAATATATGGACTTACATCTGACTCCCAACCACAAATGAACATCAAAAGCAAACACATCAAAAGGTTCACACGCAAACAATCATCACACACTATATACATACAAGAGGCTCAAAACAAAAGGTGGGCTTTAGTCAAGAGAGGTCATATCAACCTCGACAAACAAGCCAAACTGTACAAGGGTAATCTGGTGAGCTCTTAACCACTAACATTGAGAGTTAGGGTGAAGCTGATCAAAATGGTAATGAGGATGAGACCTCATGCTCTTAACCCTGGCCTGGGTGAGCTCATGACAAAGAAAGCGTGGGGATCCAGAAAGTGGGATCCTATTCCACTTGACAAACACTGGACAAAGATCTCGGGTACTTGTTCAGAAGCATCAGCACGTAGTGCGAGCATAATGAACGACACACTGAATAACGGGGGATTGGCTACTAATCCCTTTTATCCGTAAATTGCCTATTCACTTAGGAGGACTTATCAAGTAACACATGCCTCATCTGGGAGGTCTTTGGCACAAATGTAAACAAACACAAACAGAGCCTCTTAAGGAGGACTTCCAGCAAAATGTCTGCCAAAAAGGTGACAGGACTTCCAGACTACATGAAGTAAGAGAATAGCTACCTAAGTGGTGTATCAACCACAATCCAAAGCTCAAGCAATAGCTAAAAGCAAGCAACTAAGGTACCTGTACAAAGGCTAACCAGTTAGTACTTCAGACATAAAATCAAAAAACAAACAGTGAAACCATCCAACTGTACACAACTCAATGAGCCATGCTCAAGCACTCAAATGAGCTCAAGCCTATCACTTAGAACCCTACAAAACAAACAAAAGTTAGAATTCAAATCATTTGCATCTCACAAAGTGAGACCAAACCAACCATCAATGCTAAATGTCCAGACCTGAAACACAAAGCACAGTTAGTTTATGCACAAAACACTCGTACAAAGGCTAAGTTCAAAACCAAACCAAATGACCAAAACAGAACTCAATCTTTTGCATAATGCACATTCAAACATGTCACAAAATGTCCTCAAAAGGACCAGCATCAAATCAATAAGCAAATGCATTAAATACCTCATGCTATGCAAAGACCAACAAATGAGCACAAAATGAACATCCAAATTAGAAAATCCAAATCAAATCAGAAATGTATGCAATGGCTTTGAAATTGTTTATGCAAGCTCCTTATGTTATGAATAAGAAATATGCAAAAAATCAAATCCAGAAGAACTCAAATGATAGATGAACAAAAATGCACAAATGTAATGTCAAAAATGTGACACAAATTGTCACATTCATTTCCATGTGTCAAAAAAAATGATAGCATATGAGAAAAATTCCAAACCATTTACCAAATATTCACATCATGGATGAAGATCAAGCATGCAAAAAATCAGATCAATTGGATCAAAGATGAAGATTTCACAAAGCAATGAATGCAACATATCAAATTAGCATGGCATGGAATCAAAAATCACACATAAAAAATCCAGCCATCAACAATTCATGAAGATAATACTAAAAAAAGCTAGACATCAAAACAAAACTATGAAAAAAATTGGAGTTAATTTGGATTATTTTTCAATTTTTAATGCATTTTTCAAAACAAGCAAATCAAATGAGATAAACAAAATAAATGGAGGGAAAAGAAATATTTGAATAAACTCAGAAATATCCATATCCACACGATCAGACGCGAAATGCAAATCAACGGTCCATGTTTAAACATCAAAACGCACAGTTTTATTAATTGAGTTGGCATGCACGTCAGCGAGTCAAGCGCACACGCAGCAAGGTCAAAGAAACAAGAGCCAATCATACAGACACACAAGCGTACACATGGAGGCCACGCCAGCTAAATGAAACGACGCATTTCATTAAACGCGTTGGCATGCTTAATCATCATATAAAGCTCGCGTGGCAACGGTCAAAGGCAAAATAACCAATCAAACTGCCAAACACGCGTACACATGGAAGCCACGCAGGACAAACCCTAGGAAAACCAGACGTCGGAGCTGTAGCTCCGGTCGTCTTCCCCGGTCACACTCCGGCGGAGATTCAACCAAATTTTTCCAGAAATGAGCAACTGATACATCGTTCGAACCGTATTTCAACCAGGATTCCAAATATCACAATCATTTCACCTAATTCTTCCTAACTTGCACAGATCGAAGCAAAACATTATTGAGATCAAAACTTATATTCAACCATACATGCTCAATTCTAAGCCAAATTCAAATCTAATCACATGCACAAGCTCTACACAGTGAGATCTACATAACTATAACAAGAAAACAGCAAAAAGAGATGATGAAATTTTGACTTACTTGAAATGGAGGTTGCTGAAATCGTGCTATCAACTGCTATAGAGCTCCAGATCTACTCTACTGCACCTGCCTTGAAGCTTTAATCAAGAAGAATCAATTGAAAACACCTAGATCCACTTCAATTTCAGAAATCCATCACCATGAAGTTGCACTTGAATTGCTCGAATTCCAGCTCAATTGTCCAAAACAGAGGTTGATTCTTGATCAATGAAGTATGATGATCAAGAATCTTGAAGAATTTTTGGTGTTTGCGTGGAGAAATTGAAGAATCGAAGAGAGAGAAAATTGGAGGGAACTTGAAAATTTGAGATCTGAAATTCTGTTATGGAGGTTATAGATTAGGGTTTGGCTTTTATATGGCCTGCTAATGACACTGAAATCCAAATTAGGCCTTGGGTAAACATGATTAGTGAGAATTGAAGTATCTTGCAAAATTTCAAATGAGCTCATTATGGCCATGTCCCACGTGTACAGTACCATACAAGGCTTGGAATCCTCTTAAAATCAACCAAGTATCATCATGGAATTGTTGGTTTGCTTGTATCATAAGCCAAATTTGAATTATGGAAATTCCCTCCAAAATGATCACATGTGAAATAATGGGCATACAGGCCTCTCTCATGCATGGCAAGGCTTGTTTTGAGAAGTATTGGTCATGAGGAGTATTTTTCAAAAAGAATGGACCAAATTGGAGCTTTGTATCAAAAGTTAGGCCATTTTGAATTTCCATGTACACTTTGTGATCAAATGACCATAACTTCTCAACCAATCATCATATGGACATGAATTAGGACTTTTTCAAAAGGGGAGACAAATATCTACAACTTTCATGTTCACCAAAAATCCATTTGAAACATCTTTGATGTTGATAAGTCAAGTTGAATGTGGACTAAAAACTTTCCAAATTTGGAAACTTTGAATTACAGGTCACTTTCCATTTTTAGTAACTTTTGCCATGACTTTTGAATCTTCAAGATAGATGTTTAGAATGATGAATAGACCTTGTTTGAACATGATTTAGGTGTCTCAACTCATTTCCCCACCTCAAAGCCCTCAGTTGACTGTACAGTTGACTTTTTTAGTCCTCAGATGACCTTGACATGCTTTGATGAACTTGGGCCTCTACCACTTGGGGAAATTGCTTCAAAATGAAACCCTAGCTCATGTAAGCTCCATATAATAATCATGTGATCCTCATCTCAAGAAAATACTTCATCTCAATGCACAAAGGAATTCCTTGAAGCTCTTGACCTGATGATTGCTTCAGCTACAAACAAAAAGGTTAATGACATATTTTTGTGCTTTTGGTTAGTGAATAAAACAAGAAAAGCAATGATATACAATTCAAGCATGTTTGGTGATCTCAAACCACTCACAAGCGATCCATACCCAAAGGGAAAGGAAGCCAAGATGCTCAAATGATCCTTGAGGCTATGCAATGCAATGCTATGATGCCATGAGGGATCTTAGGGACAAAATTGGGGTCTTACAGATGCCCCTATTTAAGATCATTCTAGCCGGAGAAGTGAAGGTTAAAATCTTCGTCTCGACGAGGTAGAATGGGCTTAAGTAATAACATAGAGACAAATTTTGGTCCCTAAGAGACTTCATGATGCAAATGTATGTATGCAAAACAAACAATCTCTGTGGGTATATGTGTCCACAAAGAAGAAAAGACTACCAGAGAAATTGACAATCCATAGGAGTAATACACTCACTAGGGAACAGAGACTCTAACGGGGACTCTCAAGGGGATAAGAAAGAAATGCGTGAGCAGGGCCTGACTCAAAGTTGAGGAAAAGGAGTTTCCAAAGGGAAAAAAATCCAATGGAAAGACTCAAGCTGACTCAAAGATGCATGTGTTGGGGAAAACACCAACACAGCAAAACTATCCGCAAAGGATACTTCGGATGAAAAATCCGGACTCAGGCTGGGGAAAGAACTGAACAAAATATCCATGCCGGGAAAAATGCATGTATTGGGGAAAACGCCAACACAGCAAAACTATCCGCAATGGATACTTTGGATAAAAATCCGGACAAAACAATCCACTAAGGGACTTTGCTGAGGATGTCTTAAAAAAGACAAACTCTCCTGGAGAAGCAGCGGGAATAAGGTGTTACCGGTTACTGGGTAACAAGCTCGGGAAGAATGAATATCTAAGACCGGTATAAGGGTGAGAGATATCAATCAACCAAATAATCTGAGGAAGACCTAAAAAAAAGGTATATTTCAACTCAGGGAAATCTGACTCCACAGGGGACCAAAGTCATAATAGGGAGCAGAAGGAAGGAACACCAGGGATACCGGTTACTGGGCATATAATAGGTGACCAACCAAAGCGTGAATTGGGGAATATTCCCAAAACACTCATCATACTAGTGAGGGATCCACCCTATAATATGTATGGAAGACTTATTGTCCAATCACTAAGGATACATGTGAGGTTTACATCAACCACTATGATAACTCAAACCTAATAGCTAATTTTTATGAAAAGCTTTGGGAAAGGTGGCCATTGGAAGCACAAAAACAAATTGAGTGAGTTGTATTTACAAATTAGAAGTATTCATAAAAAGGAAGCCAAAGTTGACTTAAGGTTCAATTCAAAATAAGTATTATCAAAAGAGTTTGAAAAATCAAAGGCATAGTGCCTAGATTTCTAATTTTAAAAACAATGTCAATGTTTGCACAAAAAGTTGGGCTTGGGTTAGAGTGGAGAGAAGAAGATAAGGGCTAGGTCCTAAACATGCAAAGATGAGAGAAGAGAAATAAAACCCTTGGAGTTCCCTTCTTGAGATCATAAAAATGATCCAAGTTGCTCCTTTCCTTTGGACTTAGCAACCAATAAGCAAATAACTCAAGCAATCAAGCAAATATTCAATCAAGCTCCTAGGATCCTCCAATTTGGACTTGTCTCTCTTATCTTCGATGCTCATGACAATGATCCTTCTAATTAGCTCAAGTTTTGGTATCCCAATCACACAAGACCACACAAATCAAAAAGTTCCACAATGCAATAAAAAGAATGGACAAGAGTGAGTTTAGAATCAGGGGTCCTTTCAATTCATCTTTCAAGATTAAGCATTCTAAAGGCATGAGGCCTAGTTGCTCTTCAACATATTTAGCATTCTAAAGGCATGAGGCCTAGTTGCTTTTGTAACTCTATTTAGCATAGGTAAGATCCTAATTCTAAGTCCTTTCTCCATTTGCATTGGTTCATACAAACAAAACAAAACAAACACAAGGCAATAGTATATACACAATAATATGCTCAAGTGAGCAAAAGGCAAATTGCATAAACATAAACATGAGCTCAAGTGAGCAAAGGGAAAAGACAATATGAATTAATGAGAAATTAAATTGCATTAAAGTAAATTGTGAGAATTAAATGCTTGAGTTAAATGTTAGTAATTAGTAGTTAGTGTTAGTGTGCCATAAGGCAATTTAGCGCTATGTTAAGCAATCGTAAGTGGACTAATGTAGTAGTCACACCTATCTGAGGCCGGTCAATAAAACTATAGGCAAATAAACACAAGTTAGAGACCATGACTAGTAAGCCAAGCTCCTACAACTTGCCATGCCAAAAGAAAAGAAGAATGACCTTGTATGGATTGTTAGGTTTTTTGCTTGACCAAGAAACAACCTATCTTTGACACAAAGCAATTCACTTGATCTTTGATCAAGATGAATTTGATTTGGATCAAAGAAGGTTAAGCCTCTCATATGTAAAGGCTAACCACAAATCATTAACTCATTGGTCAAAAGAAAAAGAAGAAGATAAAGAGGGAAATGGAATGTACAAAATGAAAAGTTAAATGACATAACCAAAACACATTGATCACACATGTATGGGATCAACACCAATCAATGGTAAACAGAAGTGGAATGAAGATTAGAAGTCAAGAAATAACAAAAATATCTTTGGTATTTTTTGGAATTAAAATAATACATGAAATAAAAAGAACAAATAAAGGTCAAACTTCAAATCCAATTCAAATCAACTTGAAAAAGTCCAATTGGATCATCATAAGTCTAACATGGTCAAACAGGGTTTGACAAATTTTGTCAACATTTTTTGAAAACAGAAACTAATTTTAAACAATTAAAAATGAAGAAAAATAACATAATTGGACTAAAATCTCAAATAAATCTCAAATCAATTAAGAAATTGATGAGAATATTTTTTATAGATCCATCATCATCCAAAGATGTTAAGAAAATATTTTTGGCATTTTTGAATATCAAAAAGTATTTTAAATGAATTAAAAATAACCAGAAAAGAAATCATTCACAAAAAAATATTAAATGGAATCACAAAAATAATTAAAAATCATTTTTAGAAACTAGAATTTAAGAGAAATTTTTTGCAATTGGTCCCATATTTTTGTGATTCCAAATAAAGAAGTTATGAATATTTAAAAATAATTGGAATAAAAGAAATTAAAATGGAAATTCAGAAAATAGCAAAAAGCCTGAGGCGTCAGATCTCATTTCATTAATTGACGTGGGTCATCTTGTGGCTGGGAAACGCACGTGCATGGTGCAGTCTAGTCAACAGCGTGGCACAATGATTTGAATAAAGTCATAACAATGAAGCGTTAGGATTAGATCTGGAAACATGGATCCAAGGGCTGAGGCTAGGACGTGTGGGGGAGGTGGTGGAAACCACCATCTTCTCCGGTGAGAAGGCCTGTTCTGGCCACCAGTTGTAGGTTTTCAAACCTCAACCATAGCACGCGATCTATATACCATTCGAAAGCTGGGGTGATGTACATCACCCCTGTGACCTTAGTTTCTTCTCAAGATTCCTATGGAGGAAGAAATCTGAGGTTGAAATATGAGGTGTTCAATCTGAACTTGTTCAATTCTCAAAATGAAAACCATAAATCATTTGCCTCTCACATGAGGACTTCAGAGATGCCAACCAATACACATAATGTTCAATATCCAAAGAGATTCAAAGGAAAACAGTTGGAGTGAAAACCTTTGAAGTGCAGCTTGTGTGAGCTTGATCCAATCCAATCCTCGTGTGCAGCTTGATCTTGAAGTAACAAGGAAGCAAGGCTAAGGAATTTAGAAGCCAAAGATCAACCAATGAAGTTGAAATTTGAGCTTGAAAAGTGAAGAGAAAAATTCAGAATTCCTTTAATGGAGGGTTGGGGAATCAGTTGTGCAGAGCTTCATGGGCCTTTAGGTTAGTTTTCAAGTGAAGCAAGCATGTCTATTTATAGCCAAGGCTGATGCTATGCATGATCAAACTCGTGTGTGCATGAACTTGGGTCCTCCATGCATGGGTCTGCACAGGCGCATGTGAGGCCCAAACTCAATTGGTTTTGCATGCTGAACACAAATGAAAGTGAAATAGACGTGCAGATGGCAATGCATAAGCTTGTGCATGGAATTTTAACATGTTATGCATAATTGAATAAAAAACTTCACCTCTTCAAAAATGCCATTTGGAAAATTGAAACATAAGCATATGGGTAATGGTTGGAAAGGTCTTGACATAAGGAACAAATGTTATGTTAAACAAAAATCCATTTGGAGTTGGGAAAATATTGAAAAGTAGCCATGAAGTTCAAAGTACAAAACATGCATATGGAAAATTTGCTAAAAATGACCAACTTCAAGCCCTTATGTTTCAATGAGGAAAGCCTCAAATAACAAAACCTCCAAAATCAAAGTTGTAGATATTTTCAAGAAAATCAATTTGGACTTAAATTTTGCATCATTTTTATTTTTGATGAGAAAGTTATGGGCACTTGAAGTTGGACATTTTCAAGATTCAATGGCTTTGGTCCAAAGTGACCTATAATATTTTGTATTATCACATGTGTTTTTATTTTAGGATTATGGAATTTTGTCCAACATAAAAATTTAAGTAGACATCTTAAACTTTCCAATGCACTTGGTCTCACCTCAAGATCATAAAAGATGAAGGAGTTAAGTCTTTAGGAAGTTGACCCAAAATTAGGGTTTCAGTCAAAATGACCTATAATATTTTGAAATGAATGATGACCTTACAAGTTTCAAATGAAATTTTGATGAACATGAAAGTTGTTCATATGGTTCTTAAGAACATTGTTTCCCTTGGGGTCATCATCATTTGACAAACACATCAAACGTTAGGTCTCAGTGGAATTCAAAATAATTAGAGGAATTGACTGATCAACTTCTCAAGTTCAAACTTCAAATCTTGATGAATGAATGATTGAGGATACTCACATGGGCTCATATATATAAAATTATTAATGAAAGAACTTCCCTTAATTTTATTTGATCATAGGTTGAGGTTGTTTCATGAGCAAGGCACAGTCAATGCAAAGTTGAATTAGGATCTCCTTGGGAAACAAGCCTCAAACCGTTTGGTTTATCTTGATCAAATTGACAAATTGAGATACTTGGGAGTCATATATGATGATTGAGAGCTTTGGGAACCATTGTCATGCTTGCTTTCATCTTCATTTGGCCATATCAATGAGCATAGGGGCCTCCTAGGAGCCTTGGATCACATGACTGCTTGAGCTTCAAAAACAAACAAGTTAGTGACATATTTTTATGCTTTTGGTTAGTAAACAAAATAAGAAAAGCAATAACATACAATTCAAGCATGCTTGGTGGTCTCAAACCAACTCACACAAGTCCCAACCCAAGGGTAAGGAGCCAAGATGCTATGATCCTTGAGGCAAATGCAATGAGCAATGATATGATGCCATGAGGGATCTTAGGGTCAAAATTAGGGTCTTAAACCTATCAAGACGCATCATAGTCAAATTAGGAACTCCATTCCAAAATTTCACCATAATCATTGAATCCAATGTTCAAAGAGCCTCTGCCATCCGGTTTTCATATCGAGGGATATGATGAAACTCAACCTTTGTAAAGAAAGTTGAAATCCTCCTCGCATAGTCTCTATATGGTATCAATCTGGGTTGATTCATCTCTCATTCACCTTTGATTTGATTCACAACAAAAGCTAAATCTCCATAGATGTCAAGATACTTGATTCTGAGATCAATGGCCTCTTCCATCGCTATAATGCAAGCTTCATACTCAGCCATTTTGTTTGTACACTTGAAACTCAATCTAGCTGTAAACAGAAAATGAGTGCCTTGAGGAGTAATAATCACTGCCCCAATGTCGTTACTATAAGAATTAACAACTCCATCAAATACCATGCCCCAACGGGAACCAGGTTCTGGCCCTTCTTCAAGCAATGGTTCTTCATAATCTTTCATTTTCAAGTACAAAATCTCTTCATTAGGAAAATCATACTGCACTGACTGGTAACATTCAATCGGTTGGTGATCCAAATGGTCAGCCAAAACACTACCTTTGACCGCTTTTTAAGATCGATATTCGATATCATGCTCAGATAACAACATTTGCCAATGGGAAATCCTCCCAATTAATGTAGGCTTCTCAAAAATGTACTTGATTGGATCCATTTTGGATATTAACCAAGTAGTATGATTCAACCTGTACTGGCGCAGACGCCTAGCAGCCCAAGCCAAAGTGTAACAAGTCTTTTCAAGCATAGAATACCGAGTCACACAGTCGGTGAACTTCTTACTGAGGTAGTAAACTGTATACTCTTCCTTTCCCGATTCATCTTGCTGACTAAGAACACAACCCATACTTTCTTCAAGCATAGTCAAATACATGATCAATAGTATTCCTTCAACAGGCGGAGACAGAATTGGAGGCTCAAGCATATACTCTTTGATATTGTCAAAAGCTTTCTGGAAGTCCTCGATCCAATCACAAGATTGGTCTTTCCGAAGAAGCTTGAATATAGGCGCACATGTGGCAGTCTTATTTGATATGAATCTTGAGATATAATTCAAGCGACTGAGAAAACCTCTGACTTGCTTCTCAGTTTTGGGCGGAAGCATCTCTTGTATTGCTTTGACCTTGGCGGGATCAACCTCAATACCTTTTTTGTTGATAATAAAGCCCAACCACTTACCAGAAGGAACACCAAAAGTACACCTATTAAGATTCAAGCGGAGTTTGTACTTCCTCAAACGCTGGAATAACTTCAACAAATGCTTAACATGTTCTTCTTCATCACTATATTTGGCAATCATATCATCAACATAAACCTCAATCTCTTTATGCATCATATCATGAAAAAGAGTGGTCATATCCCTCTGGTATGTTGCACCAGCATTCTTTAAACCAAAAGGCATCACTCTATAACAGAATGTTCCCCATGGTGTAATGAATATGGTCTTCTCCATATCTTCAGGTGCCATCTATATTTGATTAGAATCGGAAAATCCATCCATAAATGAAAAGACTTTGAATTTAGCTGTATTGTCTACCAACATATCAATGTGTGGTAGAGGAAAATCATCTCCCGGACTAGTATTGTTCAAGTCTCTATAATCAACACACATGTAGACTTTTCCATCTTTCTTAGGAACAAGCACAATATTGGCCATCCACTGCGGATATTCGGAGGTTACAAGAAAACCAACATCAATTTGCTTCTACACTTCATCTTTGATCTTAACTGCCATATCAGGATGAGTTCTCCTCAACTTCTACTTGACCGACGAGCATTTTGGCTTCAACGACAATCTATGCTCCACAATCTCAGAATCCAAACCAGGCATGTCTTGATAGGACCAAGCAAACACATCTGAATACTCTCGAAGAAGATCAATCAACCCCTTATTAGCCTCTGGACATAGTTGAGACCCAATCTTAACTTCCTTCACATCATCTTCGGAACCCAAGTTGACTAATTCAATCTGCTCTTCGAACGGCTGAATGGCTTTTTCCTCATGCTCAAATTCATTAGATACTTCTTCATCATTAGTTTCTTCCTCAGTCTCAAAGACAGGGAAATCAAAGTTTGGAGAGGGAGTAGGACCATTGTATTCAATGGGTTTGAGGACCAACCTGCATAATGATTTGATATTTTGATTTTGGAGAAGTGAATTATGACCAAATATTATGCAGATGGAAGATTATTATTTATTTATGTTTTTTGTGATTACCATTTTCAGAAAAGCAAAAGGTAAAAATAAAACATCATAGATGTGGATGAATAAAATTTCATTTTATTGATGATAATTGAAATGCCCAACAATGTTCACTTCTCCCTTAGGCATAGGAGAAAGATTTTACTTAAAAAATGAAAAAAAAAATACTTAGGGCGATGCATAACAGTAGGAACGTCAACAACAACCCAATTGTTGCAAATCTGGCCATGCGTCACAAAGTTGGCGCAAGTTTTGTCTTCATCGTCACCATCCTCAATCACAGCAGCTGAGTGTTGATCATTCCCATGAATGAACCCTCCACTGCGGAAACTCGGTTGCACATCTTCAGTCTTGACACTGAACGCACCTGGTTGAAATCCCAATCCGGCCCTATTCTTGTTCTCAATAATCTCTATCATTCGGCCCCACTGATCAATACTGCCAGCCTCAATAGCCTTTTGAGCATCCTTTAAAAAAGACATGGGTGCCCCAATTTTCTTTACTTCATCATCAATAGACAAGGCTTGGAACGGCGTTCCAACCTCCTCATCAGCTTCGAAGTAAGAAAAGGATGACAAATGGCTCACTAATAGCGCCTTTTCTCCACCACCAACAACAAGCATGTCGTTCTTCACAAATTTAAGCTTCTGATATAGAGTAGACGTCACCACTCCAGCTTCATGAATCCATGGCCTTCCCAACAAGCAGCTATAGGCCGGGTGGATATCCATCACTTGAAAAGTAATTTGGAAATCACTCGGACCTATCTTAACTGGAAGGTCCACTTCACCAATGACGGTTTTACGAGAACCATCAAATGCTTTGACAATCACGCCACTGTACCTCATCGGGGCGCATTGGTAAGAAAGTCTGGACATAGTTGACTTTGGAAGCACGTTCAGAGAAGACCCTGTGTCAACCAACACATTGGACATATCGTCCTTCTTGCAGTTCATTAAAATATGGAGTGTCAGATTGTGATTTCTGCCTTCCTCTAGAAGCTCTTCATCATAAAAACTCAAATTATTACAAGAAGTAATATCGGCAACAATGTGGTCAAACTGATCCACAGTAACATCATGCTCCACGTAGGCTTGCTCGAGCACTTTTTGCAACGCCTTCCTATGTGCCTCAGAGTTCATCAATAAGGACAACACGAAGATTTTTGACGGGGTTTGGAACAACTGCTCACCCATATTAAACTCATTTCTATTTATCAACTTTAACACCTCATCATCATCATTAGCCTTCAGTTTGCTGGATTCACCAGACTGACATACTGGAGCACTAACTGGATTCACCACTGGAATCTATTCCTTCTTACTGATTGAAACATCTTTTGCCTCCCTCGGGAAAACTGGACCGAACACACGACCACTACGGGTTACCTTCGCAATATCAGTTATACTCACCATGTTGTCTGCAACTGGTAAAGGAACCTCTTGACCATTCTCCACCATTATGGCATTATATTGATAAGGCACAACTTTATCGGATGCATACGGAACAGGGCCCGCTAACCATATTACCAACGGTGATACCGATCTATTAACATTGTTGTTGTTGATGCTATCAAATTGAATGACTACCCACTCAGGGGTCTTGAACACCGGCACGATCACATTTACATCATCTATATCCCTCGACTGTTGAGTCTGGATTGCATTCTCATCCATCAACTTCTGGATCTCTCTCTTGACAATCATACACCCACGGGGGTTCATACTACAAATTGCACAACCATCATGGTCGTGCTCACAGTCACTGATCAAACACAAGGTTCTATGCATTTCCACTAACGACCTACAAATACGTCGTACATCGAATACTCGGGAATTCACTGGACAACCGTCCACCATGTTGACAGTAGCATTACCATGAGCAGGCAATGGATTAGCTTTCATATTAGGCGCTCGGTCCTCAAAGGACACCATTACACTATTCACAAGTTTTTGTACTTCATACTTCAACGAATAGCAATTCTCTATGTCGTGTCCAGGGGGCTCCCTAGTGAAAGGCACAACGAAGTTCAGGTTTGAACCACCATGGAAGTCGCTCAGGAATTTGTGGAGGATTTCTTGGTTGGATGAGGTTCTTAAGAACCAAAGATGGGTAGAATTATAGCGGAAGCAAACCTGCTATGCAGATGATGCATGAAATGCAATGTTTTTGTTTATTTAATTTCAAGTAACATATGAAGTTCTATTTGCAAATATTAAATAATAATAATAGTAACAATTTGATTGACCATAAAATCTCTTTTTATTCATAAAATTTTGGAAGGATTACACTGAGTAGAATTTCAAAAACCAAAATACAAATAGAAGAGAAAAGGAAACTAATCATCCTAAGGACCCCTTAGAAACAATATCATATGATCTAGCTGCAGGCGCGTACTTACTTCGAATGCGTTGAATCTCATACTTAAAGGATGTCTTCATATGAGCTTTCTCAAGGACAAGTTGATCAATAATATTCTTCCAAGCACCGGAAGGTTGAGGCATACTAGAGGAAGGTGGACCCTCTGGCTCTCGCTGTCTCTTTACTGCTCGGTCTTCAAGAAGTTCAATAAGTGCGTCTTTGTCTTTCAACTCAAGCTGTAACTCCTCATGCTTTCAGCTTAAAGCATGGAACCGCTCTTCCTACATATCTTTCTCTTGCTTCATCTTGATAAGTGCATCTTCAAACTCCTCTACATCTTGGTTAGGGAGAGTTGATGGCTCATCCATAACCAAAGACATAGGTCTTTCACAAGCATACAACATCTTCAACTCCAAAGCTCTCTTCTTCACCCAAATAGTGTAAGCTTCCAAAGCTACACAGTTGCACGGACCAAGCTCGGATCTCCCCTTCCTATGCACATTATGTCAAGCATGTATCATCCTTTGCTTCAAATGTTGGGGATATTTACCTTGTTGATGGAAAAGACCTTCTAACTGAGTGTTATTAGGTTTGTCTCTCAAGGGGAACCCAAGTTGACGACGTGCCTAAGCAGGATTGTAGTTGATCCCTCATTGTGTACCATTGAGAGGCACAATAGAGAACTCACCACAACTGTCAATAATATCCACACTACTCAATGCAGAATCATACCAAATAATATCATCATTAGTGAGAGACATGAGTCTCTAAGACCACCGTAGACATTATTTGTTCTCCAAGAAAGCAGGTGTCTGAGGCAAGTGTGAAATAAACCACTTGTACAGAAGAGGAACACATCACACAATAGTCCTTCCACCTTTAGAATTTCTCAAATGCAAAGAGAAATACATATCACCCAACAAAGTAGGAACATGATTCCCAATCAAGAAGAATCTAATGGCGTTAACATCAATAAATCCGTTAAGGTTAGGGAACAAGGATAAGCCATAGACGAGCAACACAAAGATGGCTTCAAAAGCATCCATACTACCAGCTTGAGCAAAGACAATAGCTTTACCAATGAGGAACTCAGAAGTCAACCCAAAAATACCTCCTTTCTTTACCCAATGAGCCTCAATCTCAGACTTCTTCAGATGAAGAGCTTCAGCTGTGATATGAGATCTGGGAATCTCCTTCAATCCACTAAACGGTACCTTGTCAGAAATGGGTATTCCCAAGAGATGAGCATACTCCTCTAATGTAGGCATAAGCTGATAATCGGAAAAAGTGAAGCACCGGTAAAGAGGGTCATAGAACTGAACCAAGACACTCAAGAGTCCTTCAACCACGTCAGCAGATAACACGGATAAAAGCTTCCCATGACGTTTCTTGAAGTCCAAGGGATCTAATACAAAAGATGACAACTTCCTTAGCTCTTTCAAATCCAGACATCTGAAACTGTACTTTTTAGTGTTCCTTCGTCCATAATCCATGGTCTGAAATTATTTGCAAATAAGACCTTAGTTCCTTGAAATTTATTTTTCCGTGATGAATGTTATGATGTCCATGTATGCAAGAATGCAACAATCACAAATAAGGGATCACACACAAGGCAAACACAAGCGAAGGTCAAGGGATGGATCAGGTTATCATCAAGATCAATCATCCATTTTTGTGGATTATGGTTTTCACCTTATCAACACCCAAGTTCCATTGATATTGATGAGACTTGATCGAATCAACCGAGAATCAAAAGGTTTGTTGTGAGTCACAAGCATGGAGTCGGGTTAAGAACCATCCCAAAGGAGTGTACTAAGGATAAAAACATGTAGATCATGTTCTAAAAAGTTCCCAGAGTCTTAATCCCATCTATCGGATATTACAGGTTAAAATGATTGACTCATCAACCCATAATATTCTTAAGAGAAACTCGTCTGAGTCTAGTATCGCGTAGCAACTGTTATCAGATCTACACCTGAACAGCCTCCGCACTACGTCCTAAATAGGCCACGTTGGATTAAATGTTCTACGGTCCTCAGCTTCTCGGACCCCAAATTAGAGAAAGTAATGCCTAACCACAAATGACTTGTGTGACATTATTAACTCCAAAAGGGTCTCCATTGAGTAGATGGGTCTCAAGCCAACTTGTTAAGGACTACTCCACACAAGTTTAACATGACTATACCATCCTCATATCTTAATTGCACTCAAGTTCGGGTTAGAACTTATCTCACCACTCAAAGATCACCAAGCACAATAGCCAAATTATATCACACAAACAAATATACAAACATCAAATATGCAAATATGTACACATAAAAAAGTAGGCTAAACCCACTGAGGACTACTCCCAGGCAGAGTCGCCACTTAATTTCTATAGCGGTAAATTCATGACCATCAAGCTATGAATAAGCTTAACGTCAATAAAACCAGAGTCGTCACCGTGCTTTATTGTTTCCAAAGGAAAAGGGAAAAGTACGAACAAGACCAAAGATAAGAAGTTTTCAAATAAAAACTAATAAAATGCCAGAGATTACAAGTAAGGGGGTTGGTTACACAGAGGGAAAGTGTTAGCACCCAAAGTATCCTAGGTACTCCTAGGGAGCCCTTTTTTGTGTGTATGTATTTTTGGTATAAATGATGTTTGAGAAAAATAGAGTGTGGGGATGAGAAAAGAATTTATTGATTATATTTTTGTGTTTGACAAGACCTTCAGACTTGTGCCTACGTACCAACATAAAAATGAGGGATCAAAACCTCGTAGTTCGTGGTATCAATTTCAAAATGAGTGAATTTCTTTTAATCAAAAGTTGAATGAAAAGAGGCACAAAGGGCCCAAAAGTTTGAATGAGTGTTAGTTCTTTTTTTCTTTTGAAATTTTAAGTCAATATGATTGGATTTATTTAAAAGTTTGATTTAAGAAAAGAATTTGAAAATTCAATGGCATAAGGCCAAAGTTTCTAATTTGAAAATAGGTCCAAGTTTGAAATCACAAGCAAAGAATGCTTTTGAAAAGGGGGAGAGATTTTGAAATTTAAGAAGTCGGAGAAGATGAAGAGACTAATCCTAAGCATAAATTTAAAAGTTAAGAGTTGAAAAGATATGACCAATGGGATGCAATCCAACAAACAAGTATGTCATATAGAAAACCCATTTTCCCTTTGGACATTGCATCAAGCAATTAGCAATATCAGACATCATGAAAATCAAGGCACCAAATAAAGATGGACACATCCAAGCAAGCAAATCCATATCTAGCAGTCTTCTCTGTCTTCTCATGTATCAGATAAAATACTCCTTGATCAACTCAGAATAAAGCATTAGACACAAGATCAAAATAATAGTTGGCATCAAGACAATGTAGTAGATGAGTTCAAATGAATCCTAAGACTTGCATCAGATGAAGGCTCGGTTCACAATAACTTGATCTAAGAATGTTGGCATTGGCCAAGTCCTTTTTGCATAGGGAATGTTGCCTAATCCTAAGTCCAAAAGTTCATATCAAGATCAACATGTGAAGACATGACTCTTCAGATGTTTTGATGACGACAAACCTTGCTGCATAGCTAAAGTCAGATTAACAAAAAGATTGATCAAGGTTCAAGCTCGTATATGAAGTTTCCAACAAATTATCAAGTCTTGGTGAATCACATGAAGATTCGGCTTTCACATGGATTAGGTAACACTTGAACTCTAGATAGTTATACAAGTGTTCATAACATGTTGCATTCATATCATAATCATTGAAAATAGTTTTATGCATCAACAAACCACCACACTTCAATTTTTAAGTTATTTTTCAAAACTGTGTTAGAGTAACCGGTTATCAGTTTTAGAGTAACCGATTACTCTGAGTAATTTTCAAACATTTTTGTAATGTTGGAACCATGTAACCAGTTATCCAATTTAAGGTAACCGGTTACCTCAAGAAAATTTCAAATTATTTTGTAACGTTGAATGCATGTAACTGGTTACCCTATTTAAGGTAACCGATTACCACTGATCCAGAATGAAAAATATTTGCATCTTTTCATGAAAACTCTTATGTTCTCTTCATCATGAAACATGGCAACCTTTGGACTATTGCATTCATCTGAAGAGGTGTTTTAGACATTATATAAACATCATTTTTCAGATTTCAAAATTACCTCCTTGCAAAATTTTAAATCATTTTACACACATTCTCTCAAACTTTCTAAGTGTTCATCCAAACTTTCTTAAAAGTGAAACCTTGTACAAACTGTCATTTTTCTGCATTATAGTTTCATTTCATATAAAGAACACTTGTATAATTACTGTGAGATTTGAGTGTTACAAACGAGAAGATCAATTATTTAATTGATATACTTTAATTTTCATCTATCTCATCTTATACAAATTATTCAGAATTATATTCTTTGATTACAACTTATTCTTAGGATTGTTAAGGATAGGTTTGGAAGATGTTATCCTTGTTATCCGGTGTGTGGATACAAGAGGTCCATTTTGAGAAATTGAGTCTCGATTGGACTTTAAACATTGTAAATCCAAGAGGATTGTTCTTGGTGTGTTAGAATAGATAGAAAAACCTTAAGGTGTCTTGCCTAGGAATCTAACATTATAGTGAAACTCTCTTTGGTGTTGAAAGGGAGTGGAGTACTCTTAATCTGTGAGGGGAACCATTATACATCGCTGTGTCATTTACTTTCCGCACTTTACTGTTTTTCATCACTTAAGCATTTCAGAAAGTAAAAGTCATAAACCGTCAAAAATCCGGAAAATACTCTAAGTGCCTTATTCACCCCCCACCCCTCTAAGGAACTCCTTAAACTTACACAACAGTTCACCAAACCTTTTTTAGGTTTTTTGTTGTTTATTAAGTATTTTAAGGTCCTAAGACCATTAGCAAAATCAAAATGCACAAACAAATATATACAATCACAAGATATGGCTTAAATGAGTAAAGTGAAAATGGCATAAACATAAACAAATTAAAAGAAATGTAAATGACAATGAATGATAAATGACTAGAAATTAAATTGCATAAAGTAAATGAGTTGAAAGTAAAGCAATATTTGAAGGAGAAGGGCGATCCAAAATGCAGCGGAATTTAAAATTTCTCCTTTAATGATCCTTACGAATGGGCATGATCAGTGGTAGAATTGTTACCTCTTGTGGC
Source organism: Lathyrus oleraceus (assembly GCF_024323335.1). Lineage (NCBI taxonomy): Eukaryota > Viridiplantae > Streptophyta > Magnoliopsida > Fabales > Fabaceae > Lathyrus > Lathyrus oleraceus. The sequence continues at coordinate 289,231,426 of NC_066582.1, read as the reverse complement.
GATTGTAACCTTTGGTGCAGATCTACGGAGCGATCACGAACGTTGAACGATGACAATGCCTCTACTCAATCCACACGAACGGATTCCTTCAATCTCAGTGCTAGCTACTACGAATGAAGGCTTTGAGTGAGAGAGAGAGAGAGAAACGAAATTGCAAGTGTGACAATGCTTCTACACAAGGGTTCTACTTATAGAACCACTTGTGTGGGCTGCAAGCTAAAAAGCCCACTCAAGTGTATATGGCCCATATCTTATAATATGCCAAAATCACTTAAGCGCGTGGTACCTTACCATATTTCGTACTCTACTTAAGTACACCGTACCTTACGATGTTCTATAATTCACTTAAGGGCACCGTACATTACGGTATTCCTTAATTACTTTATCTCTCATATATCCGTCCTTTGTGTGTGACCCTATAAGATTTCGCGGCATTGGCAATTATATTAAATCACGTATTTAACATAAAAAAACAGTGAGCGGTATCTAGCAACACATCATTGCTACCCAAGACACGAAAATGTCATGTGATCTGACAAATCCTTTTGTGATAATAATTATGTGTATAATTACCCTTTTGCCCTTATGTCTATATTGAACACAAGGCATAGATCGTGTCATCCTTGTCCAGTTCAATATTGGGCCCATAGACATTTATCTTGTTATGCAGGATGGGCAAATTCCATCTAGGTCACTCATGTCCGTTAGCATGCTTCGTGGAGAACTCATCAACTGTCTTTATGGTCATCCAATTACGGACAACGTTTGATCAGCAATAATGCACTCGACTCTACATCTAGGGTCCATAGTGGTTTCAGGTCGAAGGGTGGTATACACCATTATCACCATGAGAATAACTTATGACACTTTGCATAACATTCTATATAGTATTCTCATAGCAGGTCAATCCAGTATATATATTACTCTTAATATTCATACCTATGTTTAAGACTTAATAACTCTTTATCCATGATCCATGAGATGTGATCATCAGTCTATAAACATAATAGTCTTCATGCTTTAATGTTATCCCACTTCACAATAAAGCTTAACTACGGATACTTTAAGAATAGTGTCCTTATGTTTAATGTGATCTCATGATTAAGTCATACTTGATACATTAAACGGACTAGCTATTCTAGGGACTTTATTAAACAAACATAATAAAGAAAAAGCCTTTTATTATTAATAAATAATTCGATACAAGTACCAAAAGTATTGGCCTCTAGGGCTTACACCAACAATATTAACAATAGTTAGTCAAATGTTAGTCAAAGTTAATTTCATGTTAGTGGTGTTTTGCTTTTAAATTGATTAAGTCATTCTTTGGAGAACACTCAACCATCTATTCACAAGAATTGATCCTTGAACCAAGACATCTTCCATTGGAAGGAAAAAAGGCCAAGTTTCCATACAATACCATGAAAGATGGAGACTTACAATATCACTTACTAGAATGCTATGCCTTTAGGGTCAAAATTTAGCTCTATGTTAAGCAATCATAATTGTACTTATATAGAAGTCACAACTATCTGAGGCCGGGAAATAAAAATTTAGGTGTTAATGCATGTTAGAGATTTGGTATAATGAACCAAACTCCTAAAACATACCACACACTAAAAGAAAAGATCAAGAGGGATGAACCTATCTCATCCATACTTGTATTGGTTCATCTTACACAAAGTCTTTGATGAACCAATTAGCCTTAGGATATTGAGACTTCAATTGTCAATGAAAGGAATGGGAAAGAATAGGGATGAAAATGAAGAGGGAAGGGGAGTGAGAGAAACACAAATTGGTCATGGGAGGAATTTTATAAAATTAAAATTATTCATTCATTTTTGGAGATGAAATGTACATTTTATCAATCCTCTAAATCTAATGATTTTAATCCAACAAAAGTCAAATCAACCTTGACCAAGGCCCAAACAAATAACAAAACATCACAAGACCATAAAAATGGCTCAACATAAGTTTTTACACAATTAATCAATTAAAAATGAAATTAAAATTGCATTAAAATTCAATTTAATTTGGTCAAAACCTAAAATCTCTTCAAAACACCAAATAAATGGCCAAGAGATTTATCCTAGGTCAAACAAGGTCAAACGACCTTGGACAAAACATTTAATGATTTTTGAAAAGTCAGAAGTATTTTTAAACATTTAAAAATAAGAACAAAAACATTTAATTCATAAAAAATATCAAAATTAATCCAAAAAAATAGTTTTAATTCAGAAAATGAAAGAGGAAAATATTTAAAGATTTTTGGTGAAAGTTCCATATTTTTTGGATTAAAAATGAAATTATTATGAATTAAACAAAATAAAGCAATTAACTGAAAAATCAGAAAATACAAAAAAACAAGCGCCATCAAATCTCCCTCATTAATTAAGGTGGCATATCTGATGGCTAAGCGCGCGCGTTCCATGGTGAATCTGAGTCAATGCGCCACACGCGTGGTAATTCAAACCAAAGGTTGAGATTAGATCCTTGGACCAAGATCAGATGGATGAGATGAAGCAAACTCACCACTGGAGCCCTAGCTCCTGTCATCTTCTCCGGTGATGACCACCGGACTGGTCCAACCTCAACTTCATGAAAAATGGAAAACAAGGACACTATTTTTAAGAGAAAATGCTCAAAAACTCGAATCTGGCCTCAATTTTCTCCAATTCCAAGTATATAAAAAGATACATGGATCTGAGTTTTGAGGATCATGAACCGAGTTGCTTCGATTTGACCTCAAAGCAACTCAATCTTCTTGCCTACATTGGTAGGACTTCAGCCAACCAAAAATCATAAAGAATGGTGAAGAATTAAGGGAGAACCGAAGAGAGGAAAATTCTGAAAAATTACCTTCGAGGGAGCTTCAACCTTGCTTGATCTTGATTCGAATTGTGCTTGCCTTTGTTTCAGAAGCTTGTAGGAAGTGATTAAGATCAGAAAATGGCTTGGACTCTTGGAGTTTCAATCTCAAAACTGTTGGTGTAAGCCCTAGAGGCCAATACTTTTGGTACTTGTATCGAATTATTTATTAATAATAAAAAGGCATTTTCTTTATTATGGTTGATTAATAAAGTCCCTGGAATAGATAGTCTATTTAATGTATTAAGTGTGACTTAATCATGAGAGCACATTAAACATAAGGACACTATTCTTAAAGTATCCGTAGTCGAGCTTTATTGTGAAGTGGGATAACATTAAAGCATTGAGACTATTATGTTTGTAGACTGATGATCACATCTCATGGATCATGGATAAAGAGTTATCAAGTCTTAAACATAAGTATGAATGTTAAGAGTAATATTTATACCGGATTGACCCGCTATGAGAATACTATATAGAAAGTTATGCAAAGTGTCATAAGTTATTCTCATGGTGATAATAGTGTATACCACTCTTCGACCTGAAACCACTATGGATCCTAGATGTAGAGTCGAGTGCTTTATTGCTGATCCAACATTGTCCGAAACAGGATAACCATAAAGACAGTTGATGGGTACTCCACGAAGCATGCTGAGGGACATGAGTGTCCTAGATGGAATTTTCCCATCTTGCGTAACAGGATAAATGTCTATGGGCCCAATATTGAACTGGACAAGGATGACACGGTCTATACCTTGTGTTCAATATAGACATAAGGGCAAAGGGGTAATTATACACATAATTATTATCACAGGAGGTTTTGTCAGATCACATGACATTTTCGTGTCTTGGGTAGCAGTGATGTGTTGCTAGATACCTCTCAATGTTTATTACGTTAAATGCGTGATTTAATATAATTGCCAACGTCGCGAAAACCTACAGGGTCACACACAAAGGACGGATTGATGAGAGATAGAGTAACTAAGGAACATCGTAAGGTATGGTGCACTTAAGTGGAATATGAAATATGGTAAGGTACCAAATACTTAAGTGATTTTGGCATATTATGAGATATGGGCAAAATGCACTTAAGTGGGCTTTTTGGCTTGAAGCCCACACAAGTGGTTCTATAAATAGAACTCTTGTGCAGAAGCATTATAAGGGAATGTAACACAACTGAAGAGTTGGAAATTCGTATCTCTCTTTCTCTCACTCAAAGCCTTCATTCATAACAACTAGCACTGCGATTGAAGGAATCCGTTCGTGTGGACTGAGTAGAGATGTTGTCATCGTTCAACGTTCGTGATTGTAACACCCTTCTACCCAAACGACATATTTAAATAGATTATCAGAGTACAACATGTAGAAGAGTTTACATTTCTTACAACATAATACTTTTATCACATCACAACAAAAAAACATATTATTTATTTTATTAAAACTTCGCAGCGGACAACAACACCAATATTATCATTCATCATATAACAATTAATAATAATGTTTCAACATTATCTCAACAAAACATCTCAACATATTAGTCATCCTAAACAACGTAAATAATAACCAATTATCTATCGAATCCCATAACCCCGGTGTCACATGACCAGAGCATTTGACTCGACTCTGCAGAATAACTCTACACTTATTCTTCAAACCTCAACAATAGCTACTCTTCTTTATCTGCACATTGCTCATCATAGATGAACATAAACACATGCAGAAGGGGTGAGAATTACATTATTAAATAATAATATAACGACAGAAATATAAACATAAATATATTTCACATATGCCAACACAGCTCGTCATAATCATCATAATCATCATACTCATGAACATCAACAAAACAACATATCAAATGCAATGCACACACCCATGCATGACTCAACACGACTCGGTATACCCATTTTGTGACCAACTATAGGATCACCACTCCCAGATTCATCACCATAGAATCCGAGTTCCCCGCAAGGAACCAAGCCTCTCAACAAGCCCGGAGTCAACAACATCATTGGAACTCAGTCCGTTCATCACTAGGCATCGGCCTTTCATGAATGCATGCACATCAAACATGCATCATAATCAACATAGCAACAACAACATCATATAGTCATGTTATCATCATCATTAATAACATGACACACACTCAACAAAACAACAACAATATTACAACGATATCACATCGTTACATAACACATTTATAACTAAACACGTAAATTCAACCTCTCATCATCATAAACACCTCATACACAATCATACGATCACTATTAATTGTTTATAATACAAATACAGCGACTTACTAAGAGTCTCGCAACTCAACGTACCCAAAACTCGCCAACATCAACTTCTGCACAGCACAGTTCGCGCCGCGCAGCAGGGTTCGCGCCGCGAACGGTGCGTTCCAGAACTCCTCTGGATTCTGCCCAGTTCGCGCCGCGAACTGGGCTTCGCGCCGCGAATCGCGCGCGAACAGAAGCCCTCTGCTACAGAACCTAGCGCAGCTTTGCTTCTCTACTTGCCATAACTCATACTCCACAGCTAACAACCCAATATCAACATTTAACAGTCATACATACACAACATACTTCGGTTATAAAGCATATAACTCAACGAAACTCACAAATCGGGGATTTCCATCAAAACCCCAACTTTCCCAATCTCCCTAAAATCCCCAAAATCCATCAACAATCCAACATATATCATGAATTTGCTCGCATATTATCGTTTAATAAGGTTCAGACCCCTTACCTCTTTGGATTGAAGGAAGCTCTGGGCAATCTTTGGCCTTTTCCTCTTCCTTCTCTTTCTCTTCAGCGTTTCTCCCTTTTTCTGACTCTGAGGCAACAATACGTGAAAACACCCTAAGTTCTCACTTTGGCCTCTTTTTATCCCAATTCCACTTTTACCCTTCCACTCTTCATATTCCATTTATTTATTTAATTGTTATTAAATAATTAACATCTATAATAATAATAATAATAATTCCCAATATTATTTAATAAATCATTTTACCTTCAAATAATCATATTAAAATAATATTTGAATTAGTCCAACAATATTCGGGGTGTTACAACTCTCCCCCACTTTAGAAGTTTTCGTCCTCGAAAACATACCTCAAGCAAATAGAGCCGGATACGACTCCTTCATCTGATCTTCACGCTCCCAAGTCAAGCTCTCACCAGCTGGACCTCCCCAAACAACTTTCACTAGAGCAATCTTCTTACCTCTCAGGGTCTTCTCTTCTCGGTCATCTATCCGAATTGGCAACACCTCAACGGTCAAATTATCCCTCACCTGGATATCATTCAACTGAACAACATGCGAAGGATCTGCAATATATTTTCTCAACTGAGATACATGAAACACATCATGCAGATTAGAAAGCGACGGCGGTAAAGCTATCTGATACGCCACTTCCCCAACCCTCTTCAAAATCTGATACGGACCCACAAACCTCGGAGTAAGCTTTTTAGACTTTAAAGCTCTACCCACACCTGTCGTCGGAGTAACTCTCAAGAACACATGATCTCCCTCTTGGAACTCAAGTGCCTTTCTCCTCTTATCATGATAACTCTTCTGACGACTCTGAGAAATCTTCATTTTCTCCTGAATCATCTTAACCCTTTCAGTCGTCTGCTGCACAATCTCAGGTCCGAGTACAACCCTCTCACCTGATTCATACCAACACAATGGAGTTCTACACCTCCTACCATACAATGCTTCATACGGAGCCATACCGATACTAGCATGAAAACTATTATTATAAGTAAACTCCACCAACGGCAAATAACTATCCCAAGAACCACTCTGCTCCAACACACAAGCTCTCAACAAATCCTCCAAGGATTGGATAGTTCTTTCAGTCTGACCATCAGTCTGAGGATGATAAGCTGAACTCAACCTCAACTTAGTCCCCAACGCTTTCTGCAAACTTTCCCAAAATCTAGAAGTAAATCTGGGATCTCTATCAGACACAATACTGGATGGAATACCATGCAGCCTCACTATCTCCTCAATATACAACCCTGCCAACTTCTCTAAAGAGTGATTAATCTTCATCGGCAAGAAATGCGCCGACTTAGTCAATCGATCCACAATCACCCAAATAGAATCATTACCTTTCACCGTCCTCGGCAATCCCGTCACAAAATCCATGGAAATGCTATCCCACTTCCATTCAGGAATCTTCAAAGGTTGCATCATACCTGCCGGTTTCTGGTGCTCAATCTTTGACTTCTGACAAGTCAAACAGGCATACACAAACTTAGCAACATCTCTTTTCATACCAGCCCACCAAAACAACTTCTTCAAATCTTGATACATTTTAGTTGCACCTGGATGGATACTCAATCCACTCCTATGGCCCTCTTCAAGAATACTCTTTTTCAATTCAGACACCTCAGGAACACAAACTCTACCTTTAAATCGCAGGATGCCATTCTCATCAATCTCAAAATTACCACCATTACCCTGGTTAACCATAGTAATATGATCAACTAGAGCGACATCAACTTGCTGACCATTCCGAATATCTTCCAGAATTCCACTAGTCAACTTCAGCATACCCAACTTTACACTATCAGCGGAAACTTCACAACCCAAACTCATATCACGGAACTGTTCAATTAACTCAAGCTCCCGAACCATCATCATAGACATATGTAGAGACTTTCTACTCAGTGCATCTGCAACTACATTAGCCTTACCGGGATGATAACTCAATTCAAAGTCAAAATCCTTCAGTAATTCTAACCACCTTCTCTGCCTCATATTTAACTCTTTCTGATCAAACAGATACTTCAGACTCTTGTGATCACTGAACACTTCGAATCTGGAACCATACAGATAATGCCTCCACATTTTCAACACAAATACAACAGCTGCAAGTTCTAGATCATGCGTAGGATAATTCCTCTCATGAACTTTCAACTGTCTAGAAGCATAAGCTACAACTTTACCATTCTGCATCAAAACACCACCAAGACCCATCAAAGAAGCATCACAATAAACAACGAAGGACTCACCAGGATTAGGCAAGATCAACACTGGAGCACTGGTCAACCGCCTCTTCAACTCAACAAAACTCGCTTCACAAGCTGCATCCCATACATACACTTGACCCTTCTTAGTCAACTGCGTCAACGGCAATGCCAACTTAGAGAAGCCCTCAATAAATCTGCGATAATAACCAGCTAACCCCAGAAAACTGCGTATCTCAGTAGCAGACTTCGGAGTCTCCCACTGTAATACAGCACCAACTTTAGCAGGATCAACAGAAATCCCACCACTCGAAATCACATGGCCAAGGAAACTCACTTCCTTCAACCAGAACTCACATTTAGATAACTTTGCATATAATTTCTTTTCTCTTAACACCTGCAAAACAATTCTCAGATGTCCTGCATGCTCTTCTTCCGTCTTAGAATATATCAATATATCATCTATGAACACCACAACAAACTTATCAAGGTACGGATGAAATATACGATTCATATACTCCATAAACACGCCTGGAGCATTAGACACACCGAACGGCATCACAGTGTATTCATAATGACCATACCTCGTACGGAAAGCAGTCTTCGCAATATCATCTGACTTCACTCGGATCTGATGATAACCCGACCGCAAATCAATCTTACTGAAAACATGAGCTCCAACCAACTGGTCCATCAAATCATCAATCCTCGGCAATGGATACCGATTCTTGATAGTCACCTTATTCAACTGCCGATAATCGACACACAACCTCATCGTACCTTCTTTCTTCTTCACTAACAATACTGGTGCACCCCAAGGAGAAACACTTGGACGCACAAACTTCTTCTCAAGCAATTCTTCAAGTTGCTTCTTCAATTCAACTAATTCAGTTGCCGACATTCTATAAGGAGGCATCGACACTGGACTCGTACCTGGTACTAAGTCAATGGCAAATTCAACTTCACGTTCTGGAGGTAAATCACTTACATCCTCCGGAAACACATCCTGAAATTCACAGACAACAGGCAAATCTACACTCACCACTTTCTTATCCGCTTGCAGAGACGCAAATAAAGCGAATATCTGGGCTTCATCTTTCACAAAATCCCCCACCTGCCTAGCAGATAGAAATCTTGCCTCATCATTCTCACCAACTTCAGAAAACTGCACCGTCTTTCTATAGCAGTTGATAGACACGCCATAGAATTCTAGCCAATTCATTCCCAGAATAATATCAATTTGGTGCAAGGGTAAGCACACCAAATCAACCACGAACTCTCTCTCAAAGATCGTCAACTGACAACCTCGACAGACAACAGAAGTCTCCACAGAACCATTAGCAGGAGTATCTATCACCATACTTCCGCCTAGGGACGACATAATCACACCAATCCTAGTCGCACACTCATACGAAATAAACGAATGAGTAGCACCAGTGTCAACAATAGCAAGCAATTCAACATTATTAATCAAGCAAGTACCTTTAATCAGATTATCTTCTTTAGGAGCTTCAGCCCCACTCAGAGCAAACACCCTACCAGTAGTATGAGCTGCAGTAGCCGCCTTCTTCGGTTTCGAGCACTGCGAACTGATATGGCCTTTCTCGCCACAATTAAAACATGTCGGACCAGCATCCTTACATTCAGTAACTCTATGACCAGCCTGACCGCATCGGAAACATCTCAGCACTTTCTTGGTACAGCTGTCAGCACGGTGGCCTGGCTCGCCACACTTGAAACATTTACCAGCTATGAGAGATCCTCCCCCACTTGGCTTCTTCTCATCTACCACTTTCTGCTTACCTTTACCATTCGGAGATGCATAAGGACCACCACGATCCTTATTCTTCTTCTCACTAAGACTCTTGTAATGGGCAGTCCTAGCCTTGCTATCTTCCTCAAATATCCTGCACTTATTAACCAGTGTAGGAAACCTACGAATCTCCTGGTAACCAATGCCTTGTTTGATCTCGGGACGCAACCCGTTCTCAAACTTGACACACTTGGATCCCTTAGCACCAGCGTCATTATAATGAGGACAATACTGCACCAGCTCCTCAAACTTCGAAGCGTAATCAGCAACAGACATGTTACCCTGCTTCAGTTCTAGAAATTCCATCTCCTTCTTACATCGCACATCAGCAGGAAAATATTTCTCCAGAAAGACCGTCTTGAACCTTTCCCAAGTCATCTCAGCACCTGGTACTTCGATTCTCTGGCGAGTGTTATCCCACCAGTTCTCAGCCTCTTCAGATAACATATGCGTACCAAACTGCACCTTCTGCGCTTCAGTACACGTCATCACCCGGAAAATCTTCTCAATTTCCCTCAGCCAAATCTGAGCACCATCTGGATCATAGCGCCCTTTGAATGTAGGAGGGTTATTCTTCAGAAACCTTCCCAAATTCTTAAACTCGTCGACCGGCGGATTCTGCTGCGCCTGCATAGCCTGCGCCATAGCAGCCAAAGCCTCAGCAATCGCACGGTCATTTTCTCCAGCCATACTCTGCACAACACCACTACAACCGTTAAATATCGACAGTGTCATTTACACTAATCGACCAACAGGGAAAACATCACATTATGACTCGACTGGACTGACCATGCTCTGATACCACTAATGTAACACCCTTCTACCCAAACGACATATTTAAATAGATTATCAGAGTACAACATGTAGAAGAGTTTACATTTCTTACAACATAATACTTTTATCACATCACAACAAAAAAACATATTATTTATTTTATTAAAACTTCGCAGCGGACAACAACACCAATATTATCATTCATCATATAACAATTAATAATAATGTTTCAACATTATCTCAACAAAACATCTCAACATATTAGTCATCCTAAACAACGTAAATAATAACCAATTATCTATCGAATCCCATAACCCCGGTGTCACATGACCAGAGCATTTGACTCGACTCTGCAGAATAACTCTACACTTATTCTTCAAACCTCAACAATAGCTACTCTTCTTTATCTGCACATTGCTCATCATAGATGAACATAAACACATGCAGAAGGGGTGAGAATTACATTATTAAATAATAATATAACGACAGAAATATAAACATAAATATATTTCACATATGCCAACACAGCTCGTCATAATCATCATAATCATCATACTCATGAACATCAACAAAACAACATATCAAATGCAATGCACACACCCATGCATGACTCAACACGACTCGGTATACCCATTTTGTGACCAACTATAGGATCACCACTCCCAGATTCATCACCATAGAATCCGAGTTCCCCGCAAGGAACCAAGCCTCTCAACAAGCCCGGAGTCAACAACATCATTGGAACTCAGTCCGTTCATCACTAGGCATCGGCCTTTCATGAATGCATGCACATCAAACATGCATCATAATCAACATAGCAACAACAACATCATATAGTCATGTTATCATCATCATTAATAACATGACACACACTCAACAAAACAACAACAATATTACAACGATATCACATCGTTACATAACACATTTATAACTAAACACGTAAATTCAACCTCTCATCATCATAAACACCTCATACACAATCATACGATCACTATTAATTGTTTATAATACAAATACAGCGACTTACTAAGAGTCTCGCAACTCAACGTACCCAAAACTCGCCAACATCAACTTCTGCACAGCACAGTTCGCGCCGCGCAGCAGGGTTCGCGCCGCGAACGGTGCGTTCCAGAACTCCTCTGGATTCTGCCCAGTTCGCGCCGCGAACTGGGCTTCGCGCCGCGAATCGCGCGCGAACAGAAGCCCTCTGCTACAGAACCTAGCGCAGCTTTGCTTCTCTACTTGCCATAACTCATACTCCACAGCTAACAACCCAATATCAACATTTAACAGTCATACATACACAACATACTTCGGTTATAAAGCATATAACTCAACGAAACTCACAAATCGGGGATTTCCATCAAAACCCCAACTTTCCCAATCTCCCTAAAATCCCCAAAATCCATCAACAATCCAACATATATCATGAATTTGCTCGCATATTATCGTTTAATAAGGTTCAGACCCCTTACCTCTTTGGATTGAAGGAAGCTCTGGGCAATCTTTGGCCTTTTCCTCTTCCTTCTCTTTCTCTTCAGCGTTTCTCCCTTTTTCTGACTCTGAGGCAACAATACGTGAAAACACCCTAAGTTCTCACTTTGGCCTCTTTTTATCCCAATTCCACTTTTACCCTTCCACTCTTCATATTCCATTTATTTATTTAATTGTTATTAAATAATTAACATCTATAATAATAATAATAATAATTCCCAATATTATTTAATAAATCATTTTACCTTCAAATAATCATATTAAAATAATATTTGAATTAGTCCAACAATATTCGGGGTGTTACAGTGATCGCCCCCGTGGATATGTATCCAAGGTTTTGATCATTACAAGAGATCTGCACAAAAGGTTTGAATCGCCACAAGAGGTAACGATTCTATCACTGATCATGCCCATTCATAAGGATCACTAAATGGAGAAATTTTTAAATTCCGCTGCGCCTTGGATGGCAATTCTCCTTCGGTGGTATTAGAGCCACTTACGAAACCATGAATCTATTAACTGTTTTTGTTCTGTAATAATATGATTAAAGACAGAATGAATCAAAGATTAAATTGAGATCGATCAAGTTATATATATATGATATATGTAATCCTGATGCAAAATACATTATATATTATATAGTGTTCTCGTTTCGTTCATTCAAACACTCAATGATTGTTTTCCTTTGAGCGATCAATGGTCGTTTGCTTCTTGATCCGACATTAGTATGGTGAAGCAATGACGTGTTGATCAATCATACTGAATTAACAATCGAGATGTGTTTGACAGTCTGAAATTGGTGCATCAGGGTTAGTGACGGCACATGGGTTGTGTTGTCAGAGAGTTATGCGATTGGGGTTATGACTGCACAAGAGTTGTGCTTTCTAAACACTTTTTGGAACAGTGTTAACCGGTTAACGCATATGGTTAACCGGTTAACGCAATACGAAATAAAAATTTTAAGGTTTTCAAACAGTGTTAACCGGTTAATGCATTTGGTTAACCGGTTAACGCAAGACGGAAAACAGTTTTCCAAGAGAATTTCAAACCGTGTTAACCGGTTAACACATTTGGTTAACCGGTTAACGCAAGGCAAAATTCACCCGTTCGACTAACTCAGTGCTTTAAAAGTATCAAGTGTTGATGCGAAAAGCGACATCGATTTTAAATGAATTGTTCATTAAAATGTGGTGATCGGTCGTCGAGATTTAATTTGATTTTAATTAATTAAAGGAATTAATAATAATAATAAAGTGTTTATTATTGTCTTGTGGTGATCGGTTATGGCCTTAGTCTTCCTTTATTTTGTTTTGGGTTTTAAAATACGACCTGCGTGTCGTGCCTCTCTCTTAATCTCCCAAATGTAACTTCTTTTCTCATCTCACTCCCTCGTATGTAAAACGAGTTTCTTTATGTAATGTAATGATATGAAGAAAGCAAAGAAGTCAGTGCCAAAGGAGGACAAACTTGAAGATCTTGCTTGGAGAAGCTTAGATCGTTGTAGGTTAGCTTAGGTTCTCTCATTGGCTTGGGAGAACAATTGCGCTAGGGGCCATAACTATTTCATTATGTATGTATGTATGTTGATGCATGTGAATGTATGTTGATGCATGTGAGAGACGGTTTATATGATAAACAAGCCGGTGAGATCAGAAAAATTGCAATTCCCTCAAATTAAATATTAAGTTTATGCTTTCCAAGTTTTAACACTCATCAAGACTAGTATCGAATAATATAGGTTTCGCCTACGCGAGGTGCATGTTCTATATTAGTAAGGTGCGATGGCATAATTCTAATATCCAACTGTTAAAATAATGGGTCAAACTTAACTAAACAAATTATAATAAGATTATATATATGTTTAGAAGCAAGAGTTGGGAATGATCCATATGATGGATTGGAATAAGGAGTTATTCACCCAACTGAAATTTTCGAGAGTTGTATGAGATACAATTGGAAGGAGTTCCTACCTAAATAACCTAGTTTTGTGTAATCCGCCTACGTGGACTTAGAACAAAGTGAAATATGGATCTCAACCCACTAGAAAATCTTCCAACGGGATTTACTGAATCAAATGATGAGGGTTATTTGTTTTGAGTAAAATAGTGGGAGCATATTTGATTAAAGGCCTAATTAAATATGTCAATGATACTTATATTTTCATTAATACTTATGTAGATAACCATGACAGCAAACACCTCTAAACATCTTGCGATCAATCCTTGATAAGGAAAAATTGTCTGGGACAAATTTTCTGGATTGACACCGAAACCTGAGGATTGTCCTCAAACATGATAAAAAGTTGTATGTCTTGGAGACACCTGTTCCTGAAGAGGAACCTCCTAGTTTTGCACCTAAGGCAGAAAGAGATGCTTATAAGAAGCATGTCGATGATGCCAATGAAACTGCTTGTCTCATGCTAGCTACCATGAACTCAGAATTGCAAAAGCAACATGAGAACATGTCAGCGTTCAATATGATCGAACACCTGAAAATGCTCTATCAAGAGCAAGCAAGGCATGAGAGGTTTGAAGTTTCAAAAGCCCTTTTTCAAGGCAAGTTAGCTGAGGGAGCCCCTGTAGGTACCCATGTGCTCAAGATGATTGGGTATGTGAAAAACCTTGAGAGATTGGGTTTTCCCCTCGAAAAGGAACTTGCGACTGATTTGATCTTGCAATCGTTGCCAGATAGTTTCAGTCAATTTGTCCTAAATTTCAATATGATTGATATGGAAAAATCTCTTCCTGAACTGCTCGTCATGTTAAGAACTGCCGAGCAGAATCTAAAGTCAAAAGGGAAGTCCATTCTGATGATCGGAAATGGAAAGAGACAGAATAAAAGGCCCACTAAGCAGGGTGATAAAGGGAAAGGCAAGGAAGTTGCCATACCCAAACCCACCGTTGCTTATTTAAAGCCTAGTGGAGGCATAACAAAAGAAGGCACCTGCTTCCATTGCGGTAAGACCGGACATTGGAAGAGGAACTGCCCAAAGTACCTGGAAGATAAGAAGAATGGAGTAGAGACTTCAACTTCAGGTGTTTTTGTTATTGAAATTAATTTATCTACTTCTACATCATGGGTATTAGATACTGGATGTGGTTCTCACATTTATACAAATGTGCAGGGGCTGAAAAGAAGTAGAGATTTTGCAAAAGGTGAAGTTGACCTACGAGTTGGCAATGGAGCAATGGTTGCTGCCTTAGCCGTAGGAACTTATGAATTTACTTTACCTAGTGGTTTAATAATTCAGTTAGAGAACTGTTATTATGTACCAGCAATTAGCAGGAATATTATTTCCGTTTCTTGTTTGGACAAGTTCGGTTTTTCATTCATAATAAAGAACAATTGTTGTTCAATTTATTTGAATGATATATTCTATGCTACTGCTCAAATGAACAATGGATTATATGTCCTTGATCTTGAAATGCCAGTTTATAACATTAATACTAAAAGGATGAAACCTAATGAGTTAAATCCAACTTACCTTTGGCATTGTCGATTAGGCCACATAAATGAGAAACGCATTTCCAAACTCCATAAAGATGGACTCTTGGACTCTTTTGATTATGAATCATATGAGACATGCAGATCTTGTATAATTGGAAAGATGACAAAGTCTCCATTCATAAGAAAAAGGTGAAAGAGCTAATGATCTTTTGGCCCTCATACATACTTATGTATGTGGACCACTGAACATACCAGCCAGAGGAGGTTTTCAGTACTTCATCACATTTACTGATGACTTCAGTTGATATGGATATGTGTATTTAATGAAACACAAATTAGAGTCCTTTGAAAAGTTCAAGGAATTCAAGAATGAAGTACAAAACCAACTAGGTAAGAATATTAAAACTCTTCGATCAGATCGAGGTGGTGAGTATTTAAGCCTAGAGTTTGATGACCATCTGAAAGAGTGTGGGATCCTATCCCAACTTACTCCTCCCAGAACACCCCAAGGGAATGGTGTATCGGAGAGAAGAAATCGAACCCTGTTAGACATGGTCCGATCCATGATGAGTCACACCAATCTTCCAAACTCCTTTTGAGGACATACACTATTGACATCAGCTTACACACTTAACCGTGTTCCATCCAAAAGGTTGAAAAGACACCATATGAGATATGGAGTGGTAAGAAACCACATATGTCTTACATGAAGATTTGGGGTAACGAAGTTTATGTGAAACGACAAATTTCAACTAAGCTTGAGCCCAAATCTGACAAATGCTTATTTGTGGGGTATCCTAAAGAAACAAGAGGGTATCACTTCTACAATCCTTCTGAGGGAAAATTGTTTGTCGCTCAAACTGGAGTTTTCCTAGAAAAGGATTTTAATTCCAAAGGAATCAGTGGGAGGAAAGTAGAGCTTGGAGAAATTCAAGAATCACAAAGCATCGATACACCTATGGAGGAATTAGAGCAGGAAAACACAAGTAGTTGTGTAAGAGAAACCTGCTCAAGTAGAACAAGACCAGCGTAGGTCAGGCAGGATACGTCACCTACCTGAGATATATGGATATCTGATCAAGGTGATGTATTACTCATGGATTCATCAAAAACAAAGATGAGCCTTGTGTCTACAAGAAGGTTAGTGGGAGCATGATCGTTTTCCTGATGTTATATGTAGATGACATATTACTCATTGGAAATGATGTCCCTACCTTGCAACGAGTAAAGTCTTGGTTGGGGAAATGCTTTTCTATGAAGGACCTAGGTGAAGCATCCTATATATTAGGAATCAGAATCTATAGAGATAGATCACAAAATGCTTGGCCTAAGTCAGGGTACATAGACAAAGTGCTGAGACGCTTTAATATGGATGATTCCAATGGTTATGTGTTTTGCTTAAATGGTGGCGCTGTGAGCTTGAAAAGTTCAAAGCAAGATACAGTTGCTGATTCTACAACCGAGGCCGAGTATATTGCTGCCTCAAGTGCAGCAAAGGAAGTTGTTTGGATCAGAAGTTCCTTAGTGAACTTGACATAGTTCCTAGCATAGTGGATCCCATTGCTCTCTATTATGATAACAATGGTGCTATCGCACAAGCTAGGGAACCTAGATCTCACCAACGATCCAAACACATACTTAGGCGTTATCATCTCATTCGAGAGATAATGGATAAAGGAGATATGAAAATATGTAGAGTACCTACACTTGACAATATTGCTGACCCACTAAGAAAGCCTCTTGCACAGCAGAAGCATGATGGCCATACTAGATCAATGGGCATAAGGGGTATGCCTGATTAGCTCTAGTGCTAGTGGGAGATTGTTGGTGTAAGCCCTAGAGGCCAATACTTTTGGTACTTGTATCGAATTATTTATTAATAATAAAAAGGCATTTTCTTTATTATGGTTGATTAATAAAGTCCCTGGAATAGATAGTCTGTTTAATGTATTAAGTGTGACTTAATCATGAGAGCACATTAAACATAAGGACATTATTCTTAAAGTATCCGTAGTCGAGCTTTATTATGAAGTGGGATAACATTAAAGCATTGAGACTATTAGGTTTGTAGACTGATGATCACATCTCATGGATCATGGATAAAGAGTTATCAAGTCTTAAACATAGGTATGAATATTAAGAGTAATATTTATACCGGATTGACCCGCTATGAGAATACTATATAGAAAGTTATGCAAAGTGTCATAAGTTATTCTCATGGTGATAATAGTGTATACCACTCTTCGACCTGAAACCACTATGGATCCTAGATGTAGAGTCGAGTGCTTTATTGCTGATCCAACATTGTCCGTAACTAGATAACCATAAAGACAGTTGATGGGTACTCCACGAAGCATGCTGAGGGACATGAGTGTCCTAGATGGAATTTGCCCATCCTGCGTAACAGGATAAATGTCTATGGGCCCAATATTGAACTGGACAAGGATGACACGGTCTATACCTTGTGTTCAATATAGACATAAGGGCAAAGGGGTAATTATACACATAATTATTATCACAGGAGGTTTTGTCAGATCACATGACATTTTCGTGTCTTGGATAGCAGTGATGTGTTGCTAGATACCGCTCATTGTTTATTATGTTAAATGCGTGATTTAATATAATTGTCAACGTCGCGAAAATCTACAGGGTCACACACAAAGGACGAATTGATGAGAGATAGAGTAACTAAGGAACATTGTAAGGTATGGTGCACTTAAGTGGAATACGAAATATGGTAAGGTACCAAATACTTAAGTGATTTTGGCATATTATGAGATTTGGGCAAAATGCACTTAAGTGGGCTTTTTGGCTTGAAGCCCACACAAGTGGTTCTATAAATAGAACTCTTGTGCAGAAGCATTATAAGGGAATACAACACAACTGAAGAGTTGGAATTTTGTATCTCTCTTTCTCTCACTCAAAGCCTTCATTCATAACAGCTAGCACTGCGATTGAAGGAATCCGTTCGTGTGGACTAAGTAGAGACGTTGCCATCGTTCAACGTTCGTGATCGCCCCGTGGATCTGTATCCAAGGTTTTGATCATTACAAGAGATCTGCACCAAAGGTTTGAATCGCCACAAGAGGTAACGATTCTATCACTGATCATGCTCCTTCGTAAGGATCACTAAATGGAGAAAGTTTAAATTCCGCTGCGCCTTGGATGACAATTCTCCTTCAAAAACATAATGAGATTTGAAGCTCAATTTTCAAATGAAAACCTTCAAGATTATCCTTTAATGGTGAGGGTTTGGATTGCAGGTTCAAAGTTTGGGAATGAGGTCCTCAATTCTAAGCATGAGGGGTTGTATTTATAGGTATTCCAATTCATTTCCACACACTTTCAAAATTTTCCAAATTTAGAAATTCTCATTACATGCTTGCATGGGCGTGTGATAGGCCCATCAAGTGAGGTATTCAGGTCCAAAATTGTTTGAGAATCATGCTGAAATCATGTCACGTGGCCATGCATTTGAGTTTGAAATGTGAAGGTGAAAATCATCCAATTGGTCCCTTGAAAAGAACCCATGCGCAAGTCATTCATTCTTTGACAAAATGAGGTGATCTTAGACTTTTTGGAAAGGTGAGACCAAGGGGAACAACTTTCATGTTGAACACTTTTCATTTTGAATCTATGATCATGATGAATTTCGAGGTGGAAGTTTGGAAAATCAAGCATGTTTGAAAATTTTCTAAGTACCATGTCAAATATTCCCTTTTTCAACCTTAAGTAACTTTTTATATGGGATTCAAATGGAAAAAGTTCCTTCATTAAAGTTGAAGCTATTTTAAACCTCTTCAATTAGGTCACAAATTTGACCTAATTTGGGTTTGGCATGAAGGAGTTATGCATTTTAGAAGAGGAAAATCACTTGTTCAATGGTAATGGCCCAAAATGACCTATAATGTTTCCTCTTGGCACATGCATTTTCAAGTTGAATTTGAACTTATTCCAAACATCAAAGTTGAAAAGAAAATATGTAATTTGATCATGAAACTTTAATGGCTTTAATCTCATAAAAATTCAGCAAGTTATGGTCCTTGGAAGTTGACCTTCTAACTAGGGTTCAAACAAAATGACCTATAATCTTTCACCATAAAAAATGACTTTACAAGCAAAACTAGCTCTTGACTTAAACATGAAAGTTGTTTGGAGTGTCACAAGGAGTAACTTTGATCTTGGATAGGGTCTAGCGAACCCCAGTTTTGACCAGTTGACTTTCTCTGGTCAACCACCATGAACCAACTTGCTAACTTGAAATTATCTTGATCTTTGGGACTCATGGAGGATCATATATGTGTAAGATGATGTAATGTGAAGTATACCTTAAAATATTTGATCAATTGATGAAGAAATTTGCTGAGGAAGTCACATAAGATACCCAGATGAATTAGGGTTTCCTAGGCAAACAAGCTTCAAACTCTTGATGATTTCTTGATCAAAATGATATGTGAAGACCATGGGGATCCATATATTATCTCTAGAGTCAATGTAAACCATATATTGATTGGTCTCCTTACATTGAGGGTCTTAAACCCTAGATATAAGCTTGATGAAGCATATGTGAGCACACACACTACCTACAAAAGCAACAAACTATACATTGACATATTTTTGGTTTTTTGGTTAGTAAATAATGAAAAAAAAGTATGATAAAATTAAAAGTTCTTGGTGACCTCTCCCAATACAAACCTAATGAATGAGGGGTAAGGAGGATGCCAAGGTGTTATCATAATCATCATCATCAACAAAAACTTCATTTCATCATCTTCTTCTTGAACATGGTGAGTTCTTGGATAAGGTTTAGCCTGTAGGGGGAAATAATTTATGATTGGGAGTTAGGATTTGTATGGTTTCATGATAAAAATATTGTTGTTGTGCTTAATTATATGTTATTGTTGTTGTTGTTGTTGTCTTGCTTCCATGGTTGTTGTGTTCTTCATATGATAGAATGTTGTTGTTATTATGACTATATATTTCACAAATTTTAAGAATTATGAGGTATATATGTTGTTTAGTGAAGTTATTTCATGTGTTTACTTGTGATCTTTGTGTAGTAGCTGTTAGAAGTAAGTAACACATGTGTTTACTCGCTATCCTTGAGTGGCGTCTCCTTAATCGCTTTCCCTTTTGTCCTTGAGTTTCCTACTGGTTTCTTAACTTGACCATTAATTTGGTCTTGATATGGTTTTTTGCTACCTGACTCAACAACCTCCCTTTCCGCCTTCTTCTTCCTTTGAAACCTCTTCCATTGGGTCCTCGACATGGGGGTTTTCCCCTTGTAATTGTTGGCCCATATGAAAGCTTCTCATTCACTTGAAATTTCCCTTGATAAGTCAATGAGGAACCCCTACCCATCTCAAAATTCTTCCATTTCTGGTGGCCAGATCCCTCTTTGCAAGCAGGTCAAACCCACTTCCCTTAGGGAACGTTGGATGTCAGAACAGAGGTGTTGAGCTTGTTCCTCTAATGAGTTTAAAACTACTAGAGGAACAAGCTTTCAAAAGAGGTTGAAAATCGAAAGTTCACAATGGTTGTCTCCCAATAACCAATATCACGGTAGTCACGATCTTTCAAAAGAAAAAAAAATAAGAAGAAAAGCTCGCTAAGTCAAAAACAAAAATAATGACTTAGGCAAAAATCAGGGCATCCCGGCGGACTGCAAACTCGAAAACTCGGTCTAGGCAAAAATTAGGGATAACAAAAGAATAAAAAAATCTTCATCAAAAAAAGAAAAACAAGAGGAGAACATTATTGCTACCAATAAACAGGGTGACTGCCACTCAAGCGAACGAAAGAAAAACCTCATTGATTCCAAAAATCACCAAAATTTATTTTGGGAAATTGAATGCATCTAGTGGGTTAGCTGGACGTAGGAATGAAGAATATCAAGTAGAATGGGGTTTGCTAAAATCAAACTTTGAGCCTTATATCCTTTGTTTCTCAAACCGTGAACCAGACCACGTTACAACCTTCAAAAGACATGATTGAAGCAAAGGTATTCTAAAGGCATACTAGAACGAGGTTGCGTAAACCTCACTCCTAGTGATTTTCTAAAGACATTTGTATTGATATCAAATTTTCACATCGTCTTTCACACTTTAAATAATGATTTTAATCAAAACTTGCATAAGCGTCACATTAAAATGACCATGTTTGAGATAACAATTTTAATCTGCATATCAACACCTAACATCAAGGAGGTCGAAATGATGAGTTATAGCATATGGTCCTACCAGGGATATCCCTCAAAGATCAGCCAGCAAGAGGCAAAATTACTTCAAGGCTCGTACTGGGGCATGCCACCTCAAGAGCACAAGAAGTCAACCGCTCCAAGAGACGGTTAATTAGGGTCCTACATGTTCAAGATACTGGGGAAAGTCAAATCGATATCTTCCTATGACAAGCCAACTTCATAACTTGTGATTGAGGTAGCCCATGCAAATACCCAATAGACTAGGACGGAGATAGGCTATGAAGGTGTAAGATCTCTTTATGCTTCAAGTTGCATAGGAAAGTGAAAAAGTGAATCAACAACCGTTGAGCCTAAAGCAGATGTGGGGGAATCATGTCATTATAACCCTTTTCCTAGCCTGAAGTCTTCCATCTCCTGCCACATGAGCATTTGGTGAACCATTCATAAATCATTATCATGCATAAACCACATTGCTTGGCTCTAACAACAAAGCATACATATCATCAATACATAGATCATTGTCATGCATTAATCAAGTCGCTTCACTCAGATACCACAAAATTCGTCTGACATCATCATAAAGCCTTGTAACCCAATAAATCTTTTCTAAAAACCTATCACCATAAACATTTACCTTGTGACTAGTATACTTCAGACAAATTAATTCTCAATTAAAACGATGGTATTTCTAAAAAAATATGTTATCCTTGCAGAACTTCTAGTTGATATCCCTATAGGGTTTTCTTTTAAAGTTTTCTCTTGGCAGGTTTCTCTCCAGTAAACCCTCTTGAAATGTATTTGTTCAGGTTACCTTCCAGTCGTTGTGTTGATAATTATCCTTTTTGTTGTCTCACCACCATAACATTATCATTCATTTTCAACATCTGTGTTGTTGATTTGTTTCTAACATTCGTTATTGATGATCTTTTTTCAATCTCCATGGTTGATGATATTTTTCCAACCTTCGTGTTGTTGATCTTTTTCCAACATCCATGGTTTATGATCTTTTTCCAACCTCCATGATTGATGATCTTTTTCCAACCTCTATGTTGATGATCTTTTTCCAACCTTCATGGTTGATGATCTTTTTTCAACCTCAATGGTTAATGATCTTTTTTCAACCTCTGTGTTGTTGATAATTTTCTAACCTCCATGGTTGTCGACCCAAATTAGAAACAAGTCATTAAACAATCTTCAAAATTATTAAATCTTGATAAAGGCTTGAGTCGAAAATTCGAGGTAACAACGTCTCGAAAATACGTTTTGATAAAGTGTTTTTGTTGACGGTGATGTCAGCGCACCACTCTAAATAGTATTAGAGTTTAAAAAATGTCAGTTGCCTCTCGAATGGTCGAAAATGGCATTTTTGGGGGGCAATTTGTTAGCATGGAATTCTCGCGTGTTGAGTTTGACAAAGAGAGTGTGATTTTGAGACAACACTTAGTTAAAAATGAGGACACATGGTGATATGTGCGATAAGAATATTTTTCGACCATGATGTCGAGTTCGACACACTAACCATGAGGTTTAGACTTAGCATTTTCATGATTATGATAATATTTCTCCTCATAACTCGTTGAGTTGAGCCATCAACTGTGACGGTTGAGACAAGGTGAAAGTATCAGATTGAGTAACTATTTTTTGATCTTATTCAGACATCGGAAACACACCTGGGAATAACTTGAAAAACTGAAAGTTACACAAAGGGTTACATGTCGAACGCTGAAGATATATTTGTTGTAGACAATTATTTCTGCTATTATATATAGTGGTTCTAGTGTTACGAATCAGGATGTCAATATCATTACAAAATCTCTATCAAATTCAAAATACTCAAGTCAGAATAAGAAACGAGTTTGTGAGAAATATGTATCATCCTCTACACCAATTTTTATTTATTTAATGAAAATATATCAATTACATTTTTTCTTTCCTTTGCTTTAGTCTTTATTACTTTTCCCAACTCATTTAACAGTAGATTTCGACATAGTCCAAAACCTTTAATCTCTTTTCATCTTTAAACTTTTTTCTTTTTGTTTTATTAAATATTTAATTTTAAATTTATAACAACTTTCTAACACTTTTTCTTGAGAAATCGTGTAAAAATATCTTAGGATTTTTTTAATTGAATCATAAAAGTAATGATTCAAAACTATTTATCAAAAACAGTAAACACACATATAACAAAATATAACTAAAGGTGGCCAATAAATTATAAAAATCATTCACATACAAAAATATGACTAAAGATGACTTATATATATTATAACAATCAATCACGTATTTTGCTAAGATTGAACCAAACAATGTAGTGGAAATTTCAAATCGACAATGAAACTATATTGTCGAAACTCGGGCTACAGCGGTTTGAGTTGTGGATCTAATGTATCTGTTTTTGATAATCTTCAATAGAATATCACTGTATGTTATGAAAGTAAGATAAACAAGCACGATAAATACAATTGAATACATAGGTATGTAAAGAATAGTGGTGTTGGCACGTGTTGGAGATATCGCCGGCATAGCAATTAGATAGCAACAAACAAACAAACTCACTGGACCTATCACTAGAAGGCCTAGGGCTCCACCTGGGGTCAGAATTAATATTGCTATAATTGATACACAAAAGGAAAGCATGTTGGCTAATGAAAAAATCATGAAACTATCTCTTGACAAGATGGATTTCCCAGCATTTCCTCGGGTAGAAAAAAATTCATCTGTTGGAGTAATTCTCATATTGTTGTCATCACTTGCACTAACCTGGAAAACTCCACCGGGAGGACTCAGTGCTGATTCATACGTTACAGTTGCAACAAGAGTCGCAACAATCAACCAAGTGTTTCGCTGATCCTCTGAAATATTACTTCTAATTCTACGTATCCAAGTTTGAACATTAATAATTGTGGCCATAAATCTTAGTTGTTCTGCAAGTGTTGGAGCCTTGGTGATTTTTGAGCCAGGTTTTGCTTTAGCACGTATCAATAGTTTCTTGATTTCTGGAGTTCTTGCTAAATCTAAAGCTGTTTTGCTCTCCAAGTTCATTACATTCAATTTTATCCCAGTTTTTAATAAAAATTGAAGCACTTGTCAAGGATTAACAATTAATAACTAATGCTCTTTTGGTGGTGTCATACGGTGAACTGACTTTTTGTGTTTTTAATCGTAATGTCGCGGTTAGCAAGAGTCGCCACCGACTTTTCTTTTATCCAATAAGGAAAGGTGGAAAAGAACAGGAAAGACCTTAATTTAGATTCTTAGGTTCGGGAGGTACATTATAGAAAGGGAAGGTGTTAGCACCCTTTGTATCCATGGTTATCCATGGGCTCTTAATTGCTCAATCATTTATGTTTTTCTAGTTTGAAAAAGTGGTTGGGAAATGTGTAGAAAATGTTTTGAAAAGGGGAATTTAACTTTGTATTGATTCTTGCATGAATGTATACATAGTGGTTATCTCATTTAGTTTTGAAAATAGTTTAGAGAAAAATAGTTTGGAAATGTGTGAGGTGTGAAAAAATATTTTAGGTTATGAATGAGCAATTAAGGGTTATACCTGTCCGAGGTCTTTCCGGGCATTTCCTTTCCTTATGAGGGTAAAACTGTCCTTACTATTGAGAAGTAAGTAATTTTATCCTTTGGATGTAAAAGGGTCATCGAAGGGTCATCGATTGGTCATCGAAGGCAACAGTTGTGAGGATACCTTAGCATTCGAAGGGACTATCATCATTTAACCGTAGGCTACACCGAAGGGACATCGAGGGACAAAATCGTATTTTCGAAGGCAATATCCGAGGGACCATGATTTATTTTATGATGATTTAACCGAAGGGTCTTTGCTAAGTGTATCCCTACATTCGCGGGACATGACCGTAATACCGTAATCGTAGGGTAACAAAGAGAGGTCCAAGATCACATGTTTAAAGGTCATATTTTAAAGTCAATTAGGTGATTAGGATGAATTTCCACATTAAAATCAATACATTAAAATTAATACATTAAAATTAATTAAGCAATTTAGGGTGGATCTTCATAAGGGTATCCCACAAATAAAGTGGAAGGCCTAAACAGCACTCTTTTCCTGGGATATGTGAACCTTTACAAAATTCAGCAAACGGGTTAGAATACCAATCAGGGTGCAATCGAGGATTACACCGCAAAAGAAAACACAGCAGCATGAATGTCAGGCAAAACAATGCATAATTAACATAGAATAGATCAGGTAACGCATAGGACATAACAAATATCAACGGCTGTCCCGTTCGCCTCTGCCTCGCCTAGCGAGGTCCTAGCGAATGCTCGCTTAGCGATGTGCTAGCGAGCGGCTGCGGGTTTTGAATTTCAGAACAGTATGATCTCAGCATGCTGCATGCCTTATTGCATTCAATTACAGAAATAATATGGTCAAACACTCAGGATATTCAGGCGTACTGGAATCCACATGCAAAGTCTAATTACATATCCAAAAATTCAATCATGATGCCTTATGTATTTAGAGATTTACAAATTGGAAGCATAAAACAATAATGATACACAAACCTGTTTGCAATGGAGTGGTAATGCTGAATTGGCAAGTCACTTTTGGTATCGGGTTGAGTTGGGCGGCGGTGACTTCGGTGCGGATGAGCGGCCGTCAGGGTTTATTCACTCCGACTTCTCTGGGCTACTCTCCGGGGTTGCTATGTCAGGGTTTCCGGCCGTCTCCGTCTTGGTTTTTCGTTCTTCTTTTCATTACTGAAGTGCTGGTATTTATAATGCCTTTTTCATGACCTAATGGGCTCAGAATGAAGCCCGAAATTTTCTGTTGTCTGTCAGCTTCGCTAGGCGAGCTGGTAGCGAACGTGTAGCGAACGTTCGTTAGGCGAGCGTGTAGCGAACGTTCGCTAGGCGAGCGTGTAGCGAACGCGTAGCGAACAGGCCAGTTTTGGGCCATTTTCTGGATTGGGCCATTCGT
Organism: Lathyrus oleraceus; assembly: GCF_024323335.1. Taxonomy (NCBI): domain Eukaryota; kingdom Viridiplantae; phylum Streptophyta; class Magnoliopsida; order Fabales; family Fabaceae; genus Lathyrus; species Lathyrus oleraceus. Next base: position 289,204,904 of record NC_066582.1, on the reverse strand, counting down.
GAGCTGGGCCTTCGTTCCTTTGAGATCAGTGTCATAAAAATGAGTCGGAGTGCCCAGAAAAATGTCTTGAAATATTAATGGGCAAATTTTGGGGTATGACAGCTGCCCCTGTTCAATATTCTTGAACCGAGAGAGTAGAATGGTATGTGCACCATTCGTGGTCTGGAGGTGGAAGATTATTGAACACTAAAATGCCCAAAAATTTGCGCTTGTCAATCAGGAGCTAGTCTTGATGGAGATGGGCATAAAGATGCCATCCAGGGAATTTGATGATGAGAACTTCAGGGTGCGTCGTTCATTAGACGATATCTGAAGACATGGAGGTCGTACCGGGTCAGAGTGTGTTATATGCTGCTGGGGATAAGGGATCAGAATGGATCATATGCTAGACCGTATCTGAATACCAGAGTGGGCTGTTCGTTAGGCGGATGACTTTGCTGAGGATGAAAAATCAGAATGGATCGTATGCTAGATCGTTTCTGAGTTGCAGAACGAAACCTCCATTAAGCGGGTGATTTCACTGGGGATAGAAGATCAGACCGAATCGTATGCCAGATCGTGTCTGAGTTGAAGACCCAAATGGGTCTTATGCTAGACCGTATTGGAGTCGCAGGATGAGTCGTCCGTTAGGCCGTGTCTGATGATGAAAGGAGGGTAGTCGTACGCTAGACTACACTTCAGAAATATACCGTACACTAGGTAGCATCTGAGCAGATGAAGGTCTAACTGGGTCGTACATTAAACCGTATCTGAGCAGAATGAGCCGTCCATTAGGCTGAATCTGCTTATAAAAGGGGTAGTCGTACACTAGACTTACAATTCAGAAATGTACCTATCACTAGGTAGCATCTGAGCAGATGAAGGTCTAACTTGGTCGTACATTAAACTGTATCTGAGCGGTTGAAGGTCTAACTTGATCGTACATTAGACTGTATCTGAGCGGTTGAAGGTCTAACTTGGTCGTACATTAGACTGTATTTGAGCAGCATCTGGTCTAACTTGGTCGTACATTAGACTGTATCTGAGCAGCATCTGGTCTAACTTGGTCGTACATTAGACTGTATTCGAGCCGCATCTGGTCTAACTTGGTCGTACATTAGACTGTATTTGCATAATCTGACTTGAGGGTCTAACTTGGTCGTACATTAGACTGTATTTGCAGAATCTGACTTGAGGGTCTAACTTGGTCGTACATTAGACTGTATTTGCAGAATCTGACTTGAGGGTCTAACTTGGTCGTACATTAGACTGTATTTGCAGAATCTGACTTGAGGGTCTAACTTGGTCGTACATTAGACTGTATTGGAGTTGTTGAAGGTCAGAATGGATCGTACGCTAGATCGTATCTGAGTTGTTGAAGGTCAGAATGGATCGTACGCTAGATCGTATCTGAGTTGTTGAAGGTCAGAATGGATCGTACGCTAGATCGTATCTGAGTTGAAGGAGTCATATGTTGAGATGAATCAGGATGAACCGTACGCTAGGCTATATCTGATAGTATTTGTGTATGCTGTATTTGCAATGAATATTTGGGATGGGCTCGGAATATACCGTACGCTAGGCAGTATCGGAGGGATATAGTTGAATCTTGAATGTAATTGATAAAGATGTTCGTCTGAATGGACCTTTGTTTCGACTGTATCAAGAGGATAATTAACCTGAAAAATAAAGTTAGCTTCATGCCATGTCATGATGCATGAGATGCAAATGTTGTATGCATGCGTGTGCTGTGAAATGATATAATGAGTGAATTATGCGTCTGGAATAAATGAGAGCATTGTATACATGTATATGTTATGAAATGATGTAATGTATATGATGCGGAACGAAAATTGTATGTAGGTATGTGATGTGAAATGATGTAATGAATGCACTATGTGTCTGAAACGTTCTTCCAGGGGATTCTACTGGGGAAATAACTCTCAGTCTTCTGGTCGGAGATATTCGTTTTGGTGACCCTTCCTTAGCTAGGGGTATTTGACTTTTATTTGATGGCAGAGATATTGAACAGAGCCCGGCTGGGGGTAGAAGAGATGACCAGTCTAGTGATGCCACTTTCTTCCGGGGAATAACTGGCGTTGCCGGGGAATCGAATTAGCAACGGATTCATTGGGAAGTGTGATTAGACCTTCTCCTCGATCCTGAAGTCGTGTAGTAATTGCTATTGCATTTTTGGTAAATATTGATCATATTCAAATGCATAAATCAATTCAAAGTAAATCAATGGACGTTTACGCAAACAAAACAGAGAAAGTAAAACAAAAGCATCTTTTTGGAAATGAAATTGTATTGATTTTGAAAGAGGGCCTGTAAATAGGCAATTCGAGTACAAGGAGACAGAAATCCTAGTAAGAGGAAATTGTCAGGCAAACAAAGAGAACGCTATGCAGAAAAAGTCCTATCGATTCTAATTCCACCACTGTCATATGTCTTCAAGCATCTCATCTCCTATTGTCGGATAGAAGTGATTGGCTTGTTCAGTCCCTTGAACTTGGTCGAAGCAGACAGAGAACGGGGTATAGTCATACGCTTTAATCCCTAAATTTTGCCTGGACCGCCTTTTCAGGTTTTCAGTCCACCAGGATACCCCTTTTTGCCCAAGCCGCCTTTTCAGGTTTTCGACTTGCCGGGTGTACATTTTTTTATGTTTATCCCTAAAATTTGCCCGAACCCTTTTGGTTCGCCGGGATGCCCTTACTTTTGCCTAGATACGTCGACCTAGCGGGTCTCTTTTATGCGTAGTATTTTTTTGACTACGTCTGCGTTCACGGGATGCGGGAAGTCTTCGCCATCCGTTGTAGCAAGCATCATGGCTTCACCAGAGAATACCTTCTTAACTACAAATGGCCCTTCGTATGTGGGAATCCATTTGCCCCTGGGATCACCTTGTGGTAGAATGATACGCTTGATAACTAAGCCGCCGATTTGATATACCTGTCTCTTGACCTTTTTGTTAAATGCCTGGATCATGCGCTTCTGATATATCTGCCCATGACACACAGCCGCAAGTCTCTTCTCATCGATCAAGTTTATCTGGTCGAGTCGAGTCTGAATCCATTCGTCTTCATCTAAGCCCGCCTCTTTTATGATTCTTAGAGAGGGAATCTGGACTTCCACTGGTAAAACGGCTTCCATTCCGTAGACTAAAGAGAAAGGAGTTGCCCCTGTCGAAGTGCGCACTGAAGTGCGATAACCATGAAGAGCAAACGGTAACATCTCATGTCAGTCTTTGTACGTCACCGTCATCTTTTGTATGATCTTCTTGATATTCTTATTAGCAGCTTCTACAGCGCCATTCATCTTTGGTCGGTATGGAGAAAAGTTATGGTGTTTTACGTTGAACTGCGTGCAGAGTTCAGTAATCATCTTGTTGTTCAAATCAGTACCATTGTCAGTGATAACTCTTTCAGGAGACAGCAGGTTTCTCAAATAGATATTTGATAGAATCCATCTTAGAAGTCGATAAAGTGGTATGATTCAACATATACTGTCTTAGTCGGCGAGCAGCCCAAGCCAAAGCACAGCAAGCTTTCTCGAGCTGTGAGTATCTTGTTTCACAGTCGGTACCTTTTGCTAAGGCAGTATATGGCATGCTCTTTTCGACCAGACTCGTCATGTTGCCCCAACACACACCTCATTGAATTTTCTAACACGGTCAAACACATGATTAGAGGTCTTTCTTCAACTGGTGGTATCAGAATTGGAGGTTCTCGGAGATACTTCTTGATTTTGTCAACAGCTTCTTGGCATTCATCATTCCATACCATCTCTTGATTTTTTCTCAGTAATTTGAAGATGGGTTTGCAGATAGCAGTCAAGTGTGGAGTGAATCGGGCAATGTAATTCGAGTGCCCCAAGAAACCTCTGACTTCTTTCTTGTTTATTTCAGTACCCAGATTTACAATTTCAATGGATTCCTCATGCGGTTGTATAGTCTTTTCTTCTTGCAGTAGTCGGGCAAGTTCTCCAGGGACTTCACAATCTTCCTCGCTTCCATCCTCGGCATGGTAGATCGAATTTTCAAAGTCATAATGAACAATAGCAGAGTCATTACCAACAAGATCCAGAGTGGATATGGATCGGCAAATTGTTACGTGAGTGTGTGCAAGAAAACATAGCTTGTTTGGAAAATGACAGGAAAGATAAAGAGCGCAATATTTGAATGCAAAAAGTCCATTGATTTATTGAACATGAATATGCTTATGAAAATGACAAAACCCTTGAAAAATTAGCTATTGTGCCCCGGGCATAGACACAATGCTTTAAAATGTTAAAATAGCAATAACAATTACTCCTGACTAAAGGAAATCGGGATAGTGTCTTCAGCCTTCCAATTATTGAGTCCGTCACCAATTGTTGGGTAGACCCAGCTATCCAGGTCGCAATCGCTGTCAGCATCCTCTATAGCATTAAGAGTTTTGCCATGATTAGGTGGAGGAGCAGTGGTGACCTTAGGAGTCTCAGGCGGATCCAATTCAAATTCTCCGGCGTCGATCATATCCTGAATTTTATTCTTCAACGACCAACAATCGTTCGTATTATGCCCGGGGCTATCGGAGTGATACGCACACCTGGCGTCGGGATTATAACTAGGAGAAGTAGTGTTGGGTTTTGCAGGAGGATCTCTGAGGGTAATCAAATTTGCCTTTAGCATACCCTGCAGTGCCTGTGTTAAAGTCATATCGATCTTGGTAAACTGCCTTCTTTCCGGGTTAATGTGCCTCACAGGTTTCTTATCTTTCTTCTTTTCGAGCAAGAGAGCCTTCAGTTCTTCCTGCCCCTTGGATAAGTTCAAGATCATCTCCTGGAGTTGAGCATTCTGAGCATGGAGATCTTTGACAGTCTGTCCGAGGTCCATTTTTCTGTTTGCATGAAAATCGTGAGAACATTGATCCCTTTAGAACACCTGTTGTGCAATGTTATGCTATGCAATGTATGAAATGTTTTCAAGGACTTTTGGAATTTAACTTTGCATGAACTACCAAAAAAGGAAACTTTTTTTTTTTATTTTTATTTTTTTATTTTTTTTTTATTTTTTTTTTCAAAATAGGGCAAAGTTAAATCCCTAAGTCCTCGAAATGGTTAGTACAATGCCATGATGTTATGATGTTATGATGTTATGATGTTAAATAAATAACAAGCAAGTCACACAACAATCATTCCTAGGTTTAAAGGCTTGCATGAGTTCCATAGGTAAATACCCTCCCCACTGAAGTTTGGTTGGTTCAACCTGTCCTAGAATAGTAACCGGGTTCTAGAAGGATCTCAGATCATCGACCTTCCTTTAAGTCCACTTCAGTGCAACACCAAGTGGTTGACCAAAGCTTCCCTAAAGTCCAATCTCAAAGAGTGTAGTATCGAGTCTCAACCAACCCCAGTCGGAACCGAAGTCAGTTATCTCACTACTTTCTAATGGCTAGGATGAGTCAATTAGGGTTCTAAAGGTCTGGTTAATGCTTTGATGACACCACGCGAATGCCAAATTTTTCCTCAAGTAAACATGAGGAACATCAGGACATCCAAAGTGTCACATTAACCGTAGCCATCATTTTAACCATTCCAGTATACGCCGGATAGTCGCGATGATCTATTGCTACTTACCGAAGGTACACTAGATCCGGGTGTAGGATCTTTCACTCAAGCATAAAATACCCTTAAAAGAAGGAACAGTTGAAAACATAAATGATTTTTTAAGGTGACCTCTCTTTGTTAGTCCCCAGCAGAGTCGCCAGTTCTGTCATACGGTGAACTGACTTTTTGTGTTTTTAATCGCAATGTCGCGGTTAGCAAGAGTCGCCACCGACTTTTCTTTTATCCAATAAGGAAAGGTGGAAAAGAACAGGAAAGACCTTAATTTAGATTCTTAGGTTCGGGAGGTACATTATACAAAGGGAAGGTGTTAGCACCCTTTGTATCCATGGTTATCCATGGGCTCTTAATTGCTCAATCATTTATGTTTTTCTAGTTTGAAAAAGTGGTTGGGAAATGTGTAGAAAATGTTTTGAAAAGGGGAATTTAACTTTGTAATGATTCTTGCATGAATGTATACATAGTGGTTATCTCATTTAGTTTTGAAAATAGTTTAGAGAAAAATAGTTTGGAAATGTGTGAGGTGTGAAAAAATATTTTAGGTTATGAATGAGCAATTAAGGGTTATACCTGTCCGAGGTCTTTCCGGGCATTTCCTTTCCTTATGAGGGTAAAACTGTCCTTACTATTGAGAAGTAAGTAATTTTATCCTTTGGATGTAAAAGGGTCATCGAAGGGTCATCGATTGGTCATCGAAGGCAACAGTTGTGAGGATACCTTAGCATTCGAAGGGACTATCATCATTTAACCGTAGGCTACACCGAAGGGACATCGAGGGACAAAATCGTATTTTCGAAGGCAATATCCGAGGGACCATGATTTATTTTATGATGATTTAACCGAAGGGTCTTTGCTAAGTGTATCCCTACATTCGCGGGACATGACCGTAATACCGTAATCGTAGGGTAACAAAGAGAGGTCCAAGATCACATGTTTAAAGGTCATATTTTAAAGTCAATTAGGTGATTAGGATGAATTTCCACATTAAAATCAATACATTAAAATTAATACATTAAAATTAATTAAGCAATTTAGGGTGGATCTTCATAAGGGTATCCCACAAATAAAGTGGAAGGCCTAAACAGCACTCTTTTCCTGGGATATGTGAACCTTTACAAAATTCAGCAAACGGGTTAGAATACCAATCAGGGTGCAATCGAGGATTACACCGCAAAAGAAAACACAGCAGCATGAATGTCAGGCAAAACAATGCATAATTAACATAGAATAGATCAGGTAACGCATAGGACATAACAAATATCAACGGCTGTCCCGTTCGCCTCTGCCTCGCCTAGCGAGGTCCTAGCGAATGCTCGCTTAGCGATGTGCTAGCGAGCGGCTGCGGGTTTTGAATTTCAGAACAGTATGATCTCAGCATGCTGCATGCCTTATTGCATTCAATTACAGAAATAATATGGTCAAACACTCAGGATATTCAGGCGTACTGGAATCCACATGCAAAGTCTAATTACATATCCAAAAATTCAATCATGATGCCTTATGTATTTAGAGATTTACAAATTGGAAGCATAAAACAATAATGATACACAAACCTGTTTGCAATGGAGTGGTAATGCTGAATTGGCAAGTCACTTTTGGTATCGGGTTGAGTTGGGCGGCGGTGACTTCGGTGCGGATGAGCGGCCGTCAGGGTTTATTCACTCCGACTTCTCTGGGCTACTCTCCGGGGTTGCTATGTCAGGGTTTCCGGCCGTCTCCGTCTTGGTTTTTCGTTCTTCTTTTCATTACTGAAGTGCTGGTATTTATAATGCCTTTTTCATGACCTAATGGGCTCAGAATGAAGCCCGAAATTTTCTGTTGTCTGTCAGCTTCGCTAGGCGAGCTGGTAGCGAACGTGTAGCGAACGTTCGCTAGGCGAGCGTGTAGCGAACGTTCGCTAGGCGAGCGTGTAGCGAACGCGTAGCGAACAGGCCAGTTTTGGGCCATTTTCTGGATTGGGCCATTCGTGAGCTGGGCCTTCGTTCCTTTGAGATCAGTGTCATAAAAATGAGTCGGAGTGCCCTGAAAAATGTCTTGAAATATTAATGGGCAAATTTTGGGGTATGACAGGTGGTCTATTGCTTGATACATTTAATTGACTAGACCATAACGGAGTATCTTTATATTATAGTGTTAGTTAAGAATCTTGTTGGAACTAACTTCGAGCTAAACTATTGGAGCCTATAGGTTTTGATAGGGAGGTTTGGCATGAAGATCCCATTAGTTGTATTTCTTAGTTCTAATTGTTCCCTCTTCTATTGTATTTTGTTTATTTACTACTTCTTTTTTTTCAATACACTTTTTCTTTCTTTAAGTTTAACTTTTTAGTTTAGGAGGGGAGGTTTAAATTGTAGTCAATATCATTAATTGGGACAACAATACTTCTACAATGTGATTTTAAATTAAGTGTGCACCTGCGTTATAACTGCATCACGAAATAGACGATTTGGACCACCATGCTTGGAATTTTTTTTTTAATAATCAGATTTTTTAAAAAAATTCAAAAATACCCATTTTTTCAAAAAAATTACAAAAATGGACAATTTTTGCCCTAATTTTGTACATAGGCGCCACTGGGAGTGGCGCCTACCCTTAAATTTTTTTTTTTTTTTTTTTTTTTAAATATGTTTTTTTTTTTTTTTTTTTTTTAATTTTTTTTATTTTATGAATTTATATTTTTTATAAATTATATTAATTTATATTAATGATGTTAAGGTTAATTTATCAATTATAATTAGGGTTTATTGATCGGTTATAATTAGAGTTTGGTAGTTATGACCTAATTGAAACCCTAATTCCCCATAAGACTAATTAATCAAAGCGACACTAATTAGGGTTAAGTAGATTGGTGTACAACCCAGATCTTTTCCTATAAATAAAGTGTTATTTCCTTGCATTTTCTTCACCACTATTTCCTATCACTTTCTCTATCAAGTTGAGTTCATGGCATCCCCAAGACCGTCGTCATGGCAGCGAACATCATCAAGGCGCCCGGATCCTGAACAAGTAATCTTAAAAAGGGATGGGCATGTTATTTTCTCGCCTTTGAAACCCCCAATGGAGATGAAATTTTGGAACATCCGTTCGTTGGACCAACTAAAAAGGTCCTTGATGTCTTGGTTAGAGGGAGATTACCAACCTGGTGAAGTCATCAGAAGGATTCAGAGGCTTAGAACAAGGTTCTCATTTGAAACTGGAGAAACGATACGTTGGTGGGTTGAAGTTGAAAGTGACATTGATTGCATCCAAATGATGCATGGATCAGACGACATAGTGTTAACTGTTGTAATTTCTTAGATTTTAATGGTTGTTTGTCATGTTGTTGTTGTATTTGTTATTGTTCTAGTACTGGTTCTTGTTTTAGTACTTGTTTTTGTTCCAGTATTTGTTTTTGTTTTAGTAATTGGTGTTGTAATGTTAGATGTTTGTGTTTGTTGTTCAAGTGTCATCTTCTATTTGGAATAAAAAGTAAACTTTAATGATAAATAGCATTGGTACACATATTTATGAATATGAAAACTAAGTTGTGGAACTAGATCCACGATATGGACATTTGTTCTTATTATGCCCTAGTTGTCTACATATGCTACACTTCCTCTGCATTTTCTCTGCGACGTCCATTTCAGTTCTAATGCGCCTGCTATTTGGGCGATCACTTTTATTCCGCCGCATCGATTCGTTGTGCCAAACAACTTCCCCGTCATACTCTGGCCAATACGCCTCCAATGCTACCACCGGAAAGGGATTGTCGTATACATTGAGCAATGTTGCAACTTTGTAGATCGGAGACACTAGCGATAATGCATCGAAGTGGCTGTGTGAACACGCTGCAATGACATGGGAACAAGGCATAAGATAGGCCTGAAATTGACCACAGTCGCACCAACGGTCTGGTATTAGGACCCTATACTCTTGTCTGGGCAGCCCTTGGTTGTGGTCAATTGTTTCCTTGACACTAAAAGTGTGGCCATGTCGGTCGAATTCGGTAACCCGATGGCTGCTGGCTTTGGCAGATTCCTGCCTCATAAACTTCATGCAGGCATCACTATATACTTGACTCGTCTGCAACACTTCATGCCAGCGCCTGCCTCTTGTTACGAACAACGTTGCCATCCGAAAATAGGTCGCACTCACCAATGCGGTTATCGGGAGGTTACGTATGCCCTTAAACACGCCGTTCATTGATTCCGCAAGATTTGTTGTCATGTGGCCCCACCTTACCCCATCGTTGTATGATCTAGTCCACTTCGCTCTGTCGATATTATCGATCCACCTCCCTGCATCAGAATTTGCCAACACTATTTCCCGGCGGTAGTATTGGAATCCAGGTTGGTTTAATGCATACCCCGCGTTTATCAAATGTTGCTTCAAGAAGTTATCCTTGAACTCCCGCATAAAATTTTGAGCAATATGCCTTGGTCCGAAATTGGTCACCCTTCTTTAAGTCCTCATCAGACCTCATATATGGGTTGTAGAACATATCTGATGAGGGCTCATCCTCGCCCAAGTTAAGTGTTGTGAAGTGCGCAGGCGGTGAGTAGCGTTGCGCTATAGGTATTTGAACTTGGTCTTCGTCTTCAGAATCACGGTTCACCAAGTCATCAACCACGTCTTCAGCATCATCAACCACATCGTCTTCAACGTGGTGCTCAACATCTTGTTCGTCATCAATCACATGATCAATAACCTGTGACTGAATATTCTGAGCTGGTTGAAATTGTTCCAAAACAATGTACAACACTATGTATTCGTAACCAGAATACTCATGGTTACGAAACATGTATTTTGTCTCCATGTCATTTTGAATCAATGACTTATAAAACTTGACAGAGTTATTTTCTGAAAAAAAAGGTTGTTGATAAAAATTTTGGGACACGGGTTGTCTTAGTTTAGACTCAATCTTCCTTTTCAGATAAGAGAAGTCAGCTCCTCTATTTAGACAAAAACGAGTGCATTCGGTGTTTCTAAATAGGAAGCCAGACATATCACATTCATAAGTCTCACCATTGACGTGAGCTTTGATTTTGTATTGTGATGAAGATGCCATGTTTTGTGAAGGTTTTGTGAAGATATTGTGATGGTTTTGTGAAGATATTGTGAAGGTTTTGTGAAGGTTTTGTGAAGATATTGTGAAGATATTGTGAAGGTTTTGTGAAGATTGCTGTGAAGATATTGTGAATACCTTTGTGAAAATGTGTGTGAATATTTATACTGCAAGATTCCGACACATCTTTGCATGCATGTCTTTAACCAAGTCTGAACTTAGTCTCAGAGATTCCCACGCATGCCTGTTCCTCAAAAGTATTCACCACCAAGTCTGCAAGATTCCCACGCATGCCTTACACGTGTCACACCTTTGAATGCAACACTCCCACCTAGTCTGTACCAATGCATGCCAACCTATCCACCTAGCCTCCACCTAGCCTGAACTTAGTCTCAGAGATTCCCACGCATGCCTTACAGTCTCGGCTTTAGCTTTGCTTGCACCAAAAACTTAAACTTCTTGAACTTCCAATACTGAATATCACACTTCCAATACTAAACTACCTCTTTTTTCCATTATGTGTTTAAAATAATATTCAATCTTATTTAAGCTTAATAATTTATTTTAAACAACCTGATTATTTATTTTAAATAATATTCTCACGCATGCCTTCCACGTGTCACACCTTTGCATCATCAGGTTCCACCAAGTCTTCCCCAAGATAAGACAAGTGCAACCTAGTCTGCACCAATGCATGCCAACACTACCACCTAGCCTGCACCTATTCTGCAAGATTCCCACGCATGCCTTCCACGTGTCACACCTTTGCATCATCAGGTTCCACCAAGTCTTCCCCAAGACAAGACAAGTGCAACCTAGTCTGCACCAATGCATGCCAACACTACCACCTAGTCTGCACCAATGCATGCCAACACTACCACCCGTCTAGGCGAGTAATTAGACCTCCCCCGTGCGGATCGTACCATGGACCGCATCATATGTGATAAATCCCAAATTAATAATGCATTTTAATCATATCTTTGTAATATTTGTCTTGTCTATTATTTAAATAAAAATATTTTCTGTTTATTATCTTTATATCTTTATCTTTATCTTTATCTTTATCTTTATATATATATATATATATATATATATATATATATATATATATATATATATATATATATATATATATATATATATATATATATATATATATATATATATATATATATATATATATATATATATATATATATATATATATATATTTACATGTGTATAAATATTTATTTACACGTATATAAATTAATTTTTTTTCCAAAAATTATAAATAATATTAATTACTTATAAATTAAATTAATATATATATAATAATAATATATATATATATATATATATATATATATATATATATATATATCTTGTAAATAATTTTATTTATATATATGTGTTAATATAAATTAATATAATTTATAAAAAATATAAATTCATAAACTAAAAAAAATAAAAAAAAATAAAAAAACATATTTAAAAAAAAAAAAAAAAAAAAAAGATTTAAGGGTAGGCGCCACTCCTAGTGGCGACTTGCGTAGGCGCCAACTAGGGTGGCGACTATGTGTATATTAGGGCAAAAATTGTCCATTTTTGTAATTTTTTTGAAAAAATAGGTATTTTTGAAAAATTTTTAAAAAATCTGATTATTAAAAAAAAAAAATTCCCATGCTTGGTCATATATTCTCACTAAAAATAAATTCTAGATTATTTAATCCTAATCTAATGATACATCTTACTTTTAATAATCTCTTCTACTTGTATTTTAAACACTTCCTAATCATTATTTACAAAATAATCTGAAACATATTATAATGAGTGAATAGTATAATGCAAATACTTATATATTTAATAAAAATTATAAATTATTTCAGATCAATAGTAACAACCACAACCATTTGAGCAGTCAAAATATGTTAGTATATATGATAACAAAATTCATCAATGGATTGAAAGTTATTAATATATAGATCATGTCTATAAAATTTAATATCAATCGAAAATCATTTAATATTTTAACAAAATGGATAAAAATTAATGTCTTATAAAACTTCAACAAAAATGTTAATTTTGATTATTCTCCTTCATATATCAAATTATTTTCAATTGATATTAAATTTTATAAACATGATCTATATGATAATAACTTTTAATCCAACGATAGATTTTGTTATACACATATATGGTAAAAAAATTATCAGAGATGTCATATTATTAAATTTGACATTTTAGTGTCATTTATATATATATATATATATATATATATATATATATATATATATATATATATATATATATATATATATATATATATATATATATATATATATATATATATATATATATATATATATATATATATATATATATATATGTGTGTGTGAATTTAATCACGAGGTTACCTTTGGTTCACTCCTAAGGGATGAAATGTGCAAAGCAGTGTTGCCTGCGTTGTCTTTGTGGTTGAATATTTTATTTTGCAGCATTCTAGCACCTGTCTTGCAGTTTTCTTTGAGCCAGCCAACAAGTACCTGAAGGGTCCCAAACTGATGATTCATAACAGCAATGTGCAATGCAGATTCACCTCTGACAGTTACATCTTCAATGGAATCCGGACAAGCAGTGAGGAATTCAGCTGAAAGTTCAACCTCCCCATTTTGACATGCGAAATGAAGTGGAGTCAAGCCTTCTCTTCCTTTAACTCTAACAAGATCTTTATTGATGCCAACCAACTTAGACACCATTGCCTTTTGGCCGTTTTGCATAGCAAGATGAATGGGGCTGAAACCTTGCTGATTTAGCTTCATACCAAACGAAGGTTTCAAGTTCATTATTTCAGTGGCAAACTCGAGATGACCCCTAGATGCAGAGATATGTAAAGGAGTTTCTACAAATTGGATTGTATCTATATTTTCCAAAATAGATGGATCATCTTGAATTGCTGCATAGAGGAGTTCTATGTTACCTGTTTCAGCTGAAAAATTCAGTTGATCACCACTTTTTTTGTTCATGTTTGATACTATAAGTTTCCAGTGATGAGTGAAAAGGTATAAGGTTCTTGTTCATTTAACATGCCTGGTATTTAATAGATTTGATTTCAATATTCTTTACTTCGTTCACATGCCATTTTGTCTCCAAATATGATTATCCAATACTTCTGCCCTAGCTAAAGTATACGCTTCCATTAGAAGGTGTTGGTGACCCATATGAAAAAGAAAAGTGTTATTAAAATAAAGAGATTCTAAAATACAACGTGTTTCTTACCTTTATTAGTGATGTGATAAATTAAAGAGTAAATGGGCCTTGTAGCCCAATTCTCCCTCACTTCTTTAAACGTGCGAAATAGAGGTTTTTGAGAAATTAATAACAAGTAGTTTGAAGTGAAAGCTTTCAATAAGTTGCACGAGACATTGTTGAACGTGGAACATAACTATTTACATGCACTACATGCAAGTTACTCAAAGCTTATAGAAACGTCTAAAATAGCCTATAAATTTTATTCTTTGTTAATCTTTGAAAAAGTGGCTCATACAATTATCGAATTATTACCCTTTTGTTACCATCACTCGCTCTCTTTTTTCTTTCCCTTTGTACTATCTAGTTGCTTTCCACATTAAGTCTATTAAGAACCAAGAAAAAACTGAATAATAAAGTTGAACATAAACAAGAAACCTACAAAAAGAACTAAGTTTTGGTTTAGTAAATGAGAAAATTGTATGTACACATAATTTGTGTATAGAAATTTATTCGACCTAAAAAAGAATGATATGTGAAGGAACTAAGGCGGGCGAGGGTTCGAATGGAGCAAGGCCGCCCAAAGAGTTAAAATCAAGTTGGCCACCGCAAAGAATCATTTGGGTTTAAGCCCAAACCTAACGACTCATCTTATGTGATACACATGGTTTATGAGATGTCTTAGAGGAAACGGCTCAAAAAAATATGTGTAGAGCAAAAAAATCGATCATTACTACGAATAAGTGATATTGCATCGGTTGGTAAATTGTTTTTATTTCGATTTCGTAGGTGAGGTAAAGAAGTGTGTCATGGAAACGACGTCATTTTCCCCCTAGTTTTAACATCTAACAAGGGGGGAAATTTAACTATTCATTTGTTTGATCCCCAATAAGTACATTTTGTATTGTTTTAAAACACTCTATTTTTCATCACAGTTATAAAAATACCAGAGGTGATATCATATATAAGCTTAAATAGTTAATTCGTCCCAATAAATTGACGGGTCTTTAGTTGGAAAAAGATCTTAAAGATTGATATCCATTTGATTGTAGTCCCTGATGTTAACATTCTAGTTCAAAAAAAGGCATCATGACAAATACTACTGAGATGGCACACAAATTCATCTTCTTCTTCCTCAATCAATATCTAACCTCCAACCTCCATTTTTTCTCATCTCCAACCTCCAACCTCCATTATTTCCCATCTATAACCTCTAGCTTCCATCTCAAATCTCAATTTCTTCATCTCCAACCTTTATTTTTTCCCCATCTCCACATTCAACCTCCATTTATCCATCTTCAATCTCCGTTTTTCTTCATCTTCAACCTCCAACCTCCATTTTTTTCATTTCTAACCTCCATTTTTTCTTCATCTGCAACTTACAACTTCCATTTTTTTGGTTTTCAATCTCCAACTTCAACCTCTGTCTCTAACCTCCAACTTCAACCTCTATCTCTAACCTCCAACTTCAACCTCCAACCTCTATCTTCAACCTCCATCTTCAACCTTCATATTCAACCTTCAACCTCTATCTTCAACCCCCATCTTCATTCTCCATCTTCAACCTCTAACATCTATCTCCAACCCCCATCTCAATTTTTTCATCTCCACCCTCACTCTCTAACCTCAATTTTTTCATCTTCAACCTTCATTTCCTATAACTCATTATTCATCTCTCATTCTTTAATAGTTTGAATTTCGTTCAATGTTTCAAGTTCTTCATTCAACACATCATTCTCTACTACTTCATTCTTCAAAGAATAAAATGTTATGCTTTGCAAAGTAAACAAGTATAGAAGAAAGTTGAACAAAAACTAAAAGCATTTTAAGAAATTTTAACCATTAAAAAACGTGAGATGAATGATGAATTTCAAAATTCTAAAAAAACACTAATTAGTGTAAGATGTGTTGTAAATAAAACATAACTTTTCATATTATTTTTTTCAAAATCAATTTAATAGGTTAGATATTCAAATATGGGTTAGTGAAACAAACAAACGATAATAAATATTATAAACTCAATTGTATTTTTTGTCACTCTAATGTCCTCTTGAAATATTCGGCCAAATAAGATGAGAGTTGTACAAAGAATCACAAAAACAATATCTCAATCTCAATAATAGCACTTAAACAAAAACATATAGCTTTCAAAACTTTTCGAAGTAGAACAACTAAACACCACCAACAACACCAACAACAAAAATAACTACAACAACATCAAAAACAACAACAACTCAAAAACAACAATCGCAATCTCAACAAAACTACAACAACATCAACAATAGATCAATTACGTACTTATCTCAACAAAAACAACAACATATAACATTCAATCTCAGTGTAAATAACAACACCAACAATATTAAACAACAACTCAAAAACAACAATCTATATCTCAACAAAACTATAACAACATCAACAATGATTCTTACGTACTTATGTGAACATAAACAATAACATATAACATTCAATCTCAATATAAACAACAAAATCAACATTAAACCTCTAGAATTTAGGGTCTAAACAAAAACAACAACAACAATAATAATAACAAGAACAATATTAGTGTAGCATGACTAGTGATGTTTCACATATCAAATATGTGAAGAAAAAGTCAAATAAATTATTCCAGTTTTTCCTTGTTGCAAGTATCGAAGGAGAGCCCTAAACACATATCATCTTCGTATCATTGCTTTTTTATGAGTTAGAGAATATATGGATTTGGAGTTACGATGTGATGGCAAACGAGTTGAATATGATATGTGTTAGGGATTTCGTTGTTAATGGAGATGATAAACTTCGTTAGAATTCTGGGAATGTTGTTTTAAGCAAGTAAAATAGAAGAGAACTATAATGGCTAGATTGAGGATGAAGTTGAGAATGATGGGATTAGGATATAGATCTATAGAGTGGTTGAGTGAGTTGAGGTCAAATTGGATGTGGAATAGGTTGGGGTTATGGTTGGAGTTGAGTGTGTTATGGTCGACTTGGATGTGGAATAGGTAAGGGTTGAAGTTTATTTTGACATTCGGTGAGTTCGGATTGAGTGAAATGAGGAATAAGTTAGGGTTAAGGTTGTTGTTGAGTTTGATATTAAGTGAGTTGAGGTTGAAAGAGATGAGAAATATGTTGGGGTTGAGGTTAAGTTTTATATTGAGTGAGCTGAGGTTGAATTAGATGAACAATAATTTTGGGTTAGGGTTGAGTTTGATATTGAGTGAATTGAGGTTGAATGATATGGGGGATAGGTTTGAATTGAGGTTGAGTGAGTTGAGATTGAGTGAACTGAGGTTGAATAAGATAAGAAATAGGTTGAGGTTGAGTAACTTCTTGCTAAGTAGATATATATAACCTTTTCCACAATTCTTCTTCTTGGACTTTTTAAGTTGCGACATAATTTGCAAGAATTCAATGGAATGAAAAACCTGAAAAGTTAGAGTTCAAAACAAAATAATTAAGCAAAAACCATGACATTGTCTCTTCGATATATTGTCATGCTATAAGTTGTTAAGTATGTTATAACGTTGAGATTGTTGTAATGGTTTATCAAGTGTAAGGGATGGTGAGAGCATGGCTCATTTCAAGCTTCTAGGTAATAACGACATTTAGTCGAAAAGTAATTTAAAGAAGAATCAATACCTTTTCAGGCATTTAAAGTAAAAAGGGTGGATATTATAACATACTAGCTTAAATTGTTCAAAAGACTCAAGTTCCAATTAACAATAATAATACAATACACAAATAAACAAAAAAAAATAAGTTACAATTGGTCATAAGATTCTTATTTGCTCATGAATTTTAAATTTACATTAATTTATCAAGATCTGATCACTTAGCATACTAATGAGTTTGCCTGGCACGATAACAACAATGTCTCTAATTTTCTATCAACCATAATATGGAAAAGAAAAATAAATATAATTCATTCAATAAAAGTAACATTTGGACATGTGGTAGCCATTCTCAATTCCAAAGAATTAATCTTTTCAATACAATGTGTATGATCTTGATGAATCCCCTTGTTTATGCAAATTATATTTGAGTATTGAGCAGGAGACACAAAATAATGGGAACTAAATAGTATGTCTCTTGTACCAAATATGGTTCACAAATACACCTTTCCACATTTCTTGTTTTTTTTATTGTTTTTTTAATTTTATTTAAAAGTCTTTCAAACGGATACATCCAATGATATTGAATTGGTTCACACATCTTAGCTTCACCAGCTAAATAAATTGGCAAGTGCTCCATATAGTCAAATAATGCGGGTGGAAGTATTCGCTCCATCTTACATAAACCCTAATCAGGAGCTCGAATCTTAGTCTTAGGAGCTCGTGGTATCCACCTCGTTCCGTTTCCATATTTATTGAAAAGTATTTGATAAACATTAAGTATTTTTGGGTTTTATTATGAAAATGGTTTGAAGTTGGATCAAGCGTTTGATGGACGCTTGAGAAAGATTTGAATGAAGTGGTTTGAATGAAATGGAATGAAAGGAAGAAATGGATTGATTTGTTTTAATGGGAAAATACTCGACGTTGGATCGAGCCTTTATTTTTGTTAATTTTGGAAATGGTTGATTTTATTCTTGTGTTAGTACTAACTAGACAATTAAGCAATAAAGAAATAAAAGTGGTAAAATTATTACACGTCATGGGAATGGGGGTACATTTTGTCGAATGGGGATTCAAGATAATGAAGTAATTAAATCGGGATCAATCAACAAGCAATGCAATGTATGAGTGTAGGTGTAGGAGAACCGTCTCATTGTAAGAAGGCCCAAGAGTAAGCCAAGTGAAGAAAATAAACAACACAACAAGTTATATTCACGAGACCTTCAAAAATTAAATTGAAAGAAGTAAACTCGGGACGTGCACGGATTAGAATCGGGATGCGAGGATGTGAATCAAAGTCAAATAACGCAAGAACGTACAAGGCAAAATGGCAATTGAGTTCCAATTCGATTTAAGTACAATAACGTTGGATCGTTTTGTGCTATCATGAACCGAAAGAAATGCTAACGCGGGACGTATCATTGCGATATGGTGTGGAATGAACTCATGCACTCAACCAAAAGAAGTCATAAAGTGAGGTTTTATTTGTATGATGAAGCAAATGGTATCAAAACTGATGTTAAGTAAATCTCACAATCGAAAAAAAAAACAAGAAATCGAGAAATGAAAGCGAAACTCTAGGTAATATGCTCAAAGTTGGTTTGTGCATATCAACAACAAATGAGACGTTGTGTGCAAAGGTCATAACACGGAGAAATAAAGTTGATATATCGATAAAAAAATTCGGTGGCATAACGGTATGAAATTACCGAATCCACAGATTAAAAATTCAATTTATTGCAATGGGAATAAAATGTAGCAACCAATTTTATTTACAACATTCATGGTATTAAAACAGAAGCCATAGGAAATGTAGGGGAAACGACTTTAAAGTGAAATCAGTAGTAAATTTATAAACAAAACAAATTTACTAGTCAGTAAACATATGTATTGTTTGGACAAGTAGAGCCATATTAATTAATAAAAATAAATAATGAAAGTAGAGCCATATTATACTAATAAAAATAAATAATGAAAGTAGAGCCATATTATACTAATAAAAATAAATAATGAAAGAACGGAGTAAGAAAACGTAGTCGTAGAATTAATGTAACAAAACCAAACTAGTTTACTCACATCATGAACAGAAATAGTATACGACGAAAAGCAAATCAAAACATTACCACACAATGCTTCGTTGCTCTTATTGCATTGAGGTTGTATGTGTAACGGTGAGCTTACTGAGTTTGTACGACCACAGCAATATTGATGGGTCACCCATAACATGGGAACAAGACGATGATTTTTGCAACCATATTGATAACAAACGTTTAAACAAAATAGAACCTAGCTACCGAGGAACACACTTCAAAAGCGGCATCATGTGGTGGATCGTGGTTGACGATTTACGGTGGATTATAGATCCGGTGATGGATTTTGTAGATCGGAAAGAGCACAGTTGAATTTTGAAGAAACAAATTCTTGAGAAGATGAGTAGAGAACTCCGACGGAGGGAGTACTACGACCGATGGCTTGACGCTCGACGGATGAAGTACCGACAGTGAAAAGTGAGATAGATGTCGACGCGGTGAAATCGCGGTGTTAGACGGTGGTTCTCTTGTTGAAGGTATTTTGAAGGAGAGTGGTGAGGCACGGGTTTTCGTCGGCGGTGGTTTTGTTTGCCAGTACGGGAGAAGTGAGGGGGTCAACGGCGTTTCGACGAAGGTGATGATAAAGAGGTGAAGGAAAACGGTGGTGGAAGCTGAGGACGGAGGTTGTGTTGTGATGGCCGGCGGGGTGTGTTGGAAACAGAGAAGGTAACGGTGGTGATTTATGGAGGTCACGGTATGGAGGTCACGGTGGTGATTTATGGAGGTCACGGTTTGGAGAAAATTTTGGTAGGTTCCCTTTTTTTTTATTTCAGAAGCAAATTTCTTTTAGAGGATGAGAGGGTCTATACGTGTTCGTCCTTTTTATTTTGGGGAGAGAATGCAATCAAATCCCCTTTTGCAGGAAATTTGACAGATGGCGGTACCTCCCAGGTGTGGGACCTATTTTATTGGCATATCCCCCCTTTCAGCTTGTTGGTCGCATCTCCGTTAGTAGAGTGTGGGAGTGGAGTATTGTGAGGTGCTAGCTGGCGTTTGGTTGGTCCAATTGGCAAAGGAATCCAATGTTGTCAACTTCTTTTGTTTTGAAACAATTATTATTATTTTTATTACTAAAGAAAATATGCTTATTAAAAATTCCTAATCAAATTTTACACTAAATAATATAAAAATTCTAATTAATTAATTTGAATATTTGGACAACGAAATAAAAATAAAATAATTGATTATGAATAAAAATCGGACGCAAAAATGCTACAAAAATAAATTGAATGCATTAAAATGATTAGCGCGAAATAAATCTCTCAGAAAAATACATCGTTTGGTTTAATTTTGAAATAAATTTTGACCAGTTAAACAGACATAAGATGATCAAAACACGACTGAAAAAGTAGTCGAAAAATATAACGAGCACACCAGGTTAAACTACGTGAACGTAGATTAATAATACTGATGTCTGCAAGCTTGATTTTAAAAATTTTCGTCCACTGATTTGACGCATATCCATCGATTAATTCAACTAGTTTGCCTGTAGATCCGGAAAATTATTTCGATTGATATTCTAGGCATTATGCAGTTGTTTACCAGTGATTTCTGATAAACAACCGCTAGTCTTCCAAATTTATATATCTTTGGTGACTCACATGATCGACTAGATTGATCCTAGGACATGTGTCTTAAGAATTATTATTACGGTGATTTGACTCATGGTTAAGTTTGTTTCTAATTTGTGGATGACGAAAAGTATTTTGACAACAACTTTGAAAGAAACATATAACTTTATGAACAAAGTAAATGACGATAACTTTATAGTAAAAGGTTTCTTAAAGATAACGAAAAGACTTGGGAAAGGTAAAGATAAATGACTCGAAGTAAATGCTTTAAGTTTTGAGAAAGTACTGGAAATGAGGACTTGGCGAAATGTAAATGCAAAGTAAAAGTGATGATAAATTACTGAAAAGTAAGGACAATTCGACAGAATAAAAGGCAATGAATAACTTTAATTTAAATAATTGGTATGAAAAATATAACATGAACGAAACTTATGGTGTTCTTCATACATACATTTTCAGCGTAAAACTCTTTTCTCTCGCTCCGGTACTTCGAGTGTATTTTGTGAATTTATGTATATCTGTTTGAACACCTCCTGAATCTAAAACTAAGACCCTTATTTATAGCAATTCGACCCTAACGGCCTTTACATATATGACTGCCACGTTCGCCATTCTCAAGCGTTGCATATCTCAGACGTTTCCACGTGTTGGCCTGACGAAACGGCTTTGTTTAAATTTCAAATACTTCCCGCTTGAAGCTTTAACTCTGTGAACGCCTATGTTGAAGAGAGCTTTTTGGAAATCCAAAAAATCTTCTAAGTCTCAAGCTTCGACAGCAAATAATTGTTCACCCACGAAAAGAATTAAACAGCTTCGACACAACCATCTTTTACTTATTCTCCAAAACATAACATTTCCAAAGTCTTTCAACTATCTGTCAAAATTCCCAGCTAACAAATTGCCCCCAAGAAATGTCTATTTCGAATTACTGTAGAAATGGACATTTTTTGTATTCACCAAATTTCGACCAGAGACCCTTCATAGACCTAAAAGTTGATGTTTGTCAGTTAATCATGATTAACTTTTTCAAAACGTCTCATCAGAACGTGTGAGCAGTTATATGTCATCATGAGCTTCAACTTCCAAGAAAATGAATAGTATTCCCTGTACCCTTTTCTCAGAAAAGCTTCCACGTGGCCCACTACCCTAGTAAAGCGTAACCAGTCAGCTTCGTAGGTTTAGCACTATAAAAGCTCATTTGTCATTTTTCTCTCTCTTTTCATGAAAATCTGCATTTTTCATCTAAGTTCACCTTCTTCAACCTCTCTGAAAACGCTTCTTCTTCCCTAAAACCCTAATTCTTCAAAATCTCCAAAATCCATTACAATGTCTTCTGATAAACAACAGAAGCAATCAAAGAACATCAAAGGTGTTGGACCTTCAAAAAGTTCTACTTCCCAGAACATTCCAACCAGCACAACCATCACTGCTGGGGACCGAGAATACATCACTGCTCCAAAACTTTTGAAAGAACAGAAAGCAATTTTTGCTTCTCAGGTAATGGTTCCTTCCCTTCTTTCTGGAAATGCTTTAGGTTTTCTAGGCCCATTAGTATCTGAAGAACATTTAGAGAAATGTGCTCAATTTTTTCCTTGCCATCATACTACTAAACCCACAGCCAACAAAACCCTTTCTTCTAAAGACAATGAGGATCTAAACCAGAGAGAGGCTTTTCAATTGGATTTTATCACTGATAGTTTCAGACCCTTTCGGTCTTGTCCAACTCTAGACAAATCCTATCTCGCTTGGTTAACAAAAGTTGAGAAGAAGAAAGCCTCATTTTAGAAAGAATTCAGTATTTTTGACCTAATCCAGATGTCGAAGCTGGGATTCAGTTACTGTTAGCCTTTATTACTATCCAGCCTATATTTCTGGGATAGCACCTATAACACCTTTCATCTTCCTTGTGGAATGATGACTCCCACACTTTTCGACGTAGCTGCCATTGTTGGACTTCCTCCGACAGGAGAGACCTTCGACCCCTACCAAGACTGTGAAAACTTGATTGACTTCAACGTTAAGAACGCTTCATTTAGTACTTACATTAATCTATATCACGCTGATGGGGAAGAAGTTTCTGATATAGAACATATAGCATTCTTAGGTCTATGGTTGTCCAAGTTCTTCTTTTGCTGCAAATCTCTACAAGTTGCTAAGAGATTTTTAATGCTCGCTAACCAATTGCATGCTGGTCGAAGAGTGTGTTTGAGTGAACTCTTATTGGCCAGTTTATACGAAAGTCTAGGATCAGCTAGTGCTAAGCTAAAAGAATATGAAGCTGGCACCAATCTATTACTATCTGGGCCTTATTGGCTTCTTCAATTGTGGCTTAATGCCACTTTCAAATCCTTTTTGCCAACACGAGGAATCGTCGAAGAAAATGCCCCAGAGATAATGAATCGAAGCATTGAGGGCACCAGACTCCTTCGACTGACTCCAGCTGATGATGTTGATAACTTACAAACTTCCCTCACTAAATACACCTTGATGTTCTCAAAGCGTCACCATTTCCTTCCTTTGATGGCTCCTTTTTCCAGTCGAACCCATGGTCCTTCCTGGTTTACTGCCTCGCTGGAAGACGCTGTGAAAAATGCCAACACAGAGATCGAAGACATATGACGTGCCTTTCTCCTCCCAAGGCTACTTGTTTCTAGGATTCTGCTAGTAAAGAGTCATGTGTGTCTGTTGGCTTATCAGCCTAATTTTGTCTCTCGATAATTTGGGTTGTGTCAACTTATCCCTTTCTCTTTATTCAAACGAAAGCGCAAGAACTATTGTGCAGGGACTGAATGGAGCGCTCGAGACATTGCCGTCCACAAATAATTCCATGCCAATTTTGCTGAATTCCAATTAATAGCCTTCCAACCGTCGTTCTATTCCACCAATGGTTTCGCCACTTGGTGGACAGATTTCTATTCCAAGAATATGTTTTCTACTGCTGAAATCAAAGAACGTCTAACGAAGGCTTTTTCATCTTTGCAGGAAAACGTCCCCAAGGGTAAGCTTACTCATTCTGCAGAAATCCAAGCATTCCAAAAGTACTTTGAAACTGTCTATGACCCAATGAACCTTGTTGGAACCGTTTGTTACGCAGCGCCAATTTTAAAAGAAAAATTTAAAAAGCAGATTTCCAAAAGAAAATCTCTCAAAGTTGTAAAACCTGAATTGAAATATGATTTGGCCTTTGAGTGCGAACCACCCAAGTTTCCAAAGTTACCCAGTGCAGATTTTGCTTTGTCATTTTCCCCCTTACCCTTACTGGTTGACGTGTGGGAACATTTTTAACATACTGAAAAATGACCAACAAAAGCCTGCAAAAAGAGTAGTTGCTACCAAACATACCTTAGACAGTTTCAAAGGGTTCCTTCACTTCGATTTAGCTGCAGTGAGAATTACTTCTCCGACATGTGAAGGTGTGGAATGTTTGGATTTCTAGGTTTTACAACTCCCTTTCTTCTTTTTCGCCAGTCTTTTAAACATTTGCATGTTTCGACTAACTCACATCCTTCTTTAGCTGTTGAAAGGAAGGTGGCGAAGAAAGAAAAGCATGTGGCGAAGGCTAGTTCGACTACTGCTTCCAGGCCAACTACCTCTTCAAGCCAAGGAGTGCCTTCTGGTGCTGCTCCAGAAAAAACGAAGAAGAGTTCAAAGGTATTACATCAAATAACTTCTTTGTCTCTTTCGAATTTCTTTCTAATTATTTATAATTTTCTTTTTCAGGGTAGTGGCAAGCCTCCCTTGACACCCAAGAAAAGAAAACCCTCTCCTGTTAATATAATTCTTGTCGAAGATGATGAAGAGGATACTCCTCCCACTCCATTCAAGAAAAAACAGAAGAAAAATAAGGCAACAGTTTCCCCTTTCCAACCAAATCAACAACAAGGTGTCGAAACCACCATTCTCCCTCCTCTTCCAAAGAAAACTCCATCCCAGCCTTCTGGTGCTGCAGCGCTGGAGCATATTGGGAGCAATGCCTCCGATCCTGAGGCTCAACAGGTATACTTCGACCTTAAGTGTTCTATCATTCGACAAATTCATATTTTCATTAACACTTTATTTTCAGGACAAAGCCACCACTCCCCTCATTTCTACTGCCAATCAAAGTGACCCTTCGAGTGGAATGAATCCATCTCCTCCTCCGACAATCAGCGGTGCTATCCAAAACAAAGGCTCTTCGACTGGAGCTCAAAATCTTTAAGCAGATAACGCTTTAAACAAAGAAGAAACCTCTTCTCCTGGTGAAGATGGTAAAAGAGATTCGAAGCACGTTGACGAGAAGGACTCAACAGGGAAAGAAAACTCTGAGGATACTCCTAGTAATTCTCCTGCCAGAGTAGCGTTCCCTTTAAATGATGCTGATGAGGATGATCAGGATTCAGATGACATTGAAGGGTATTTTCAAGAAGATGAAGACATGCATATGGGAGAAGCTGATACTGAGGAAAATCAAACTGGAACTAGTAATGCCAGCGTCGACAAGGTCCCAAATCCAACTAAGGTTCGACCATCCATCACCCAGACTTCACCTATACCACTCACTGAGGAGGAGAAAAGATCTTTAAAACAAAATGATCCCCTCAAGTATGTGAGGTTAATGATGGCTCAAAGAGAGTCTTCTTCAGAGCAAAGTATTTTTGGAGCTTCGACCCAGTCTGGTGCTAGTGCAAACGAAGCATCACATGACGAACTCCTTCAGCAGGTGAAGAAGGCAGTTTTTGATGTAAATTTCTTTGACGAATTAAGGAATAATGTGGGGGCGAACTTTAGCATAAAGAAGTTGATAAGAAAGATTAACATCACTGCTTGCCCCACTGATGTAGGTGAAGCCCTTATTGATATTCAGAACCTCATTGACCAAGTGTGTGCTGAATATCATAGGGAGGTGGACGCTAAAGCTAAGCTTCTATCGATTGAAAAAGCTCAAGCCATTGAGTTTGACAATGCCCTTCGAACTTCACAAGCTTCTAAGGAGTTAGCTGCTTCCAGAAAATCAGCCCAAGCAGAGTTCGACACTTACACTGCTTCGATACGTCTCTAGGAATCTCATATTGCAGAATTGCAGCAGAAGATTTCTGACGCTAAGGCGAAGCAGGCTGCTATCCGAGGCTTGGGTAGTACTGAAGCTGATGATTTGGCGAAGCAAAGCATGGATCATGTCGAAAAAGCTACGGCTATGAACGAAGATATTGCATGCCTCAGAGGATTCCAAGCAGTTGTTCAGTATAAGATTGGCTGGGCGAAGAAAAAAAATGATCGGATGAGGGCCACTATTCCTTTTTGATTTCCTCCTGTATTTTCTTTATTCGACTCTTGTTTACTTGTAACTTGATTAAGACGAAAGCCATTTTGGCACAGAGTTGGAGTTTAAATATCTTCACCATTTTGGCCATGATAGTTCTTTACTTACTATGCTGTTATGATTCTAACTTCGTGCATAAATGGTTTATACTTCTTTAAGTATTTTCCATTTACTTTTACGATTCTTCGATCCTCCGTTAGTTCTTCTATTTCATATGCATTGTTTGAAAAGGCTTTTAAAATTCGAAAAGGTCCTTCCCAATGTGGAGACTATTTTCCTAATGCCTTATTCTTTCGATCCATAGGTAATATGACTTTCCAAACTAAATCATTCATAGTAAAGGTTTTACCTTTGACCCTCTTATTGTATGCCCTTGCTACCCTCTCCTTCTGTCTTCTTAATACTTCTAACGCATGTAACCTTTCTTCGTCCAAATCCACTAGCTCATTTATCACCATTTCCCAATATAAGTCAGATGGAATTTCTCCTTGTCTTTGGATTCTTACTGATTGCAAGTAGACTTCGACAGGTAGTACTGCATCATGTCCAAATGTAAGCTGGAAAGGTGTAGTGTTAGTGGCTTCTTTAGGGGAGGTTCGACAAGCCCATAGTGCTTGGTCTAAAGTTTTGTGCCAATTTTTTAGCCTTTTCCCTACATGCTTTTTGATTAAACCAATTATTACTTTGTTGGATGCTTCAACTTGCCCATTGGCTTGAGCATAATAGGGTGTGGATGTTAATAATTTGAAACCCATTTCCTTTGCAAACTCTTGCATCTTTCGACCAGTAAAAACCGATCCTTGATCTGTTGTTATACTTTCTGGGATTCCAAATCTGTATAAAATTTGCCTTTGAATGAATTCGATAACAGTTTCTTGATCTACATTTACTAAAGGCACTGCTTCGACCCATTTAGTGAAATAGTCAATTCCTACAAGTATGTATCTTTGACCTTTGGATGAATTGGGTCTAATTTCCCCAATTAGATCTAATGCCCATCCTCTGAAGGGCCAAAGCTTAATAATTGTATGAAGTTCACTTGCAGGAGCATGTTGAATTCCTGCATGTATTTGACATTCTTGGCAACCCTTATCAAATTATATACAATCTTTTAACATGGTGGGCCAGTACATTCCATATCTGAAAAGCAACCATTTCATCTTATGGCCTGCCTGGGGTGCTCCACAAGCTCCACTATGTACACTAGATAACGCCAAGTAAGCTTCGCTTTCTCCTAAGCATTTCAACAGGATCCCTTCAGGGGTTTTCTTGAATAATTCATTCCCTATCAATACATAAGATAAAGCCCTGTACTTGGTTCTTCTTTCTGTATCTGTCGAAGGGTCCTTGAGATAATTAATAATTGGATTCCTCCAATCTGTATCTACTAAGGTATCAATGGCCAATACTTCAAACTCCTCTTTGTTAGCATATCCTAACTGGGTGCTTTCCAAATCTGTTGGAGACAATCTGGCAGCCATTGCCTTTCCTCTTACTTCGACAAGTTCTTCTAGCTTCTCTTTTGAAATTCTATACCCTGAGGCTATTTGTGCTAAGTCATTAGCCTCTTGGTTTTTTATTCTAGGGACATGTTTTATGTCGACGTATTCGAATTTTCTGAGTAACCTATTTGCAATGACGAAGTACATAATCAAATTTTCTTTTATACATTTGTACTCCTTCGTCAGTTGCTTGATTACTAATTCTGAGTCTCCTTTAATTTCGACCCTAGTTGCCCCCAATTCCAACAAAGCCTCAAGTCCTGCAATAAGGGCTTCATATTCTGCTTCGTTGTTAGAACAAATGGGACCTTCAATTCTATATTTGAATTTTGTTGGAATTTCGTCAGGAGAAATTAACATTATCCCAACCTCACTTCCATCCTTATGGGTGGAACCATCGAAGAATAATTTCCAAGGTTTCAACTCAACTTGAAGTTGAGGATTTTCGACCACTGCATGGTCTACAATAAAGTCTGATACTATTTGTCCCTTCATCGCCCTTAAAGGCATAAAGGTTAAAGAGTATTCAGTGAGTGCTAAAGCCCATTTTCCAATTCGACTGTGCATTATTGGCTTAGATAACATATACTTGATGATATCAAAATACGAAAAGACGTATAAATCAATAGGTTTTATATAATACTTGAGTTTAGTACAAGAGAAATGCAAACAAAGACACAACTTTTCTATCGAAGTGTATCTAGTTTCTGCATCATTTAAAACCCTACTAAGGTAATAAATGGCTCTTTCGACGCCATCTTCATTCTCTTGCGCCAACATGCTACCTATGGTAGTGCCGAAAGCTGATATATACAGTCTCATAGGCTTCTTTCCATATGGTGGTGCCAAGATAGGAGGATTCTTCAGATAATGTTTGATCTTGTCGAATGCGTTTTGATGTTCGTCATTCCATTCAAACTTTCCTTGTTTCAGGCGCAGAACGGGAGAGAAGGCTTGCGTTCGACCACTTAAATTCGAAATGAATCTTCTTAGGAAGTTTATCTTTCCTAATAATGATTGCAATTCTTTTTTGGTTGATGGTGCTTTGGTCTCCATAATAGCCTTCGTCTTGTTCTGATTGATTTCTATCCCCTTTTTGTGGACCATAAAGCCCAGAAAATCTCCAACCTGCACAAAGAATGCACACTTAAGAGGATTCATTTTTAAGCCATGTTTTCTCATTCTTTCGAATGATTGGCTGAGATGGGATATATGATCTTCATCTGACGTAGATTTTATCACAATGCCATCTATGTATACTTGCATGAATGTCTCTATATAATCATGGAATGTAGAATTCATTGCTCGTTGGTATGTTACCCCAGCGTTTTTTAGGCCAAAGGGCATAACTATCCACTCATAAGTGCCTATTGCCCCTGGACATCGAAAAGCTGTTTTAGAAACATCTTCTTCTGCAATGAAAATATGGTTATAGCCAGAATATTCATCAAGCATGCTAAGATATTCATAGCCTGCGGCTGAGTCAACCAGCATCTCTGCCACAGGCATTGGATACTCATCCTTAGGAGTTGCTGCATTTAGATCACGAAAGTCTATACATACTCGCAAAGAGCCATTTTTCTTGATAACAGGGACAATATTAGCAATCCAATCGACATACCTTGTGGTCCTGATGAAATTGCAATGAAGAAGTCTTTCGACCTCTTTTTTGATCTTTGTGAGGATTTCTGGGGCGAATCTTCTTGGAGTCTGCTTGATGGGCTTCTTGCCATCCTTGATAGGCAGCTTTAATTTGACCAAGTTCCTCTTCAAACCAGGCATTTCGTCGTAATCCCAAGCGAAGCAATCTTTGTTCTTTTTTAGCAATTCAATAACTCTCACTTTCAACGTGGGGTCCAGTTTAGCGTTGATGTAGGTAATTCTTTTTGCACTTCCATCTCCGAGATCAATCTCTTCGAGAGGATATTGCGCTAACATCTTTGCACTTGATGTTACTAGATCCTTTTCAAATCCCAAAGGTTCTTCGTCGTAGATGGCGTCTAGCCTCTGTTCTGTTAGTTCCACATGTACTTGTTCGTCAGGGGGTTTTGGTTTAAAGAACTCCCCTGGTTCTGTTTTACAGCTTTCACCATATGTGGCTTTGTTAGCCATGTTTGTTATCTCGACTTCGAGAGCCGATTGTCTTTTGTTCTCAGCCATGTAGGCCGAAATCTTTTCGAAGAAAGAAGACTCAGTCATAGTACAGGTCTTCATCCCAGCCTGTTGGCCGTATTTCAGATGATTCTCCCTCTTCTGGGTCTCCCATAATCTCCCTATCCCACTGAAAGCCATTTGGGTGGAGAGTCAAGAAGTACAAGGCATTTTTATTTGGGGCGTAGCCTTCTTCCGCTGGGTAACATGGTCCTATGTGCGCCAAATTCCTGTCGAAGTTTCTCTTGTCCACATGGTTTACTTCTGCCATGAAGTAACTTTGGTCAGCTTCGACATTCTCTACCACGCCATCTTCTCTCCAGATAGATATTCTTTGATGCATGGTCGAAGGGACCGCTCCTATTCCATGTATCCATTCTCTCCCCAGTAGTAAGTTGTAATTTTCTTTTGCAGGTATTACCATAAACATCGTTGGTCTTGTGATTGACCCAACAGTCAGGTCCACTTGTATGACGCCCAACGTCTGTCCTATCTTACCTTCATAATTTGACAATACCATGTTGTGAGGTTTGACATCAGTGTCGAACATCCCTATCTTTTTCAACATGAATTGGGGCATCCAATTGACTGCTGCTCCCCCGTCCACCAAGAATTTATTCACTCCCACCTGTCCAACTTTGGCCCTAATGTATAGGGGCTTAAGGTGACTCTGCATCCCCTGGTGAGGCCTTTCAAAAATAGCGTTCTGCTCTTCGACATCACCACTGTTCAGAACGTAGTAACACACTGGTTGATGCTTCGCCATCTCTACAGCGTCCGCTTCCTCATTATCTTCAACCTCTGTTTCCTGGTTATACTCGTACGGTAGGACTGAGACTACGTTGCAATTCATATTCACAGAAGACACTCCGTCGGACTCGAAGTCGTCTGTGAGCATTTCCTCTTCTCTTACTTGTTCCTTTTGAACCTTCTGACTTATGTTTTCATCTGGAAATAACTTTCTTCCTACGGGTGGTTTGGTCGAATCCATGATATTTGGGGGAATCTTGACGCTGCTGGATTCTCCAGTCTCTTTTAGATTCATCTCTCTTTCTGCTTTCCTCATCCTTTGATGTCTTCTCCACTGGGATCTTGACATAGGATTTTTTCCTTTGTAACTTTCTAGCCTGATAGCCTCTCTTTTGGACGCCTGAAATTGTTTTCTGTACGCCCACGAGGTTCTTCCTCCATCTTCGAAACTCCTCCACTTTCCTTTCTTTGGTCCCACCTGAGTCCACTTGTCCTCAGGGACTTCTACTGGCAATTTAAACATGACTCTCTTCGCCCTTGGGTGAGAGCTATTTGGCCTCCTAGGTGCTCCCCTCTTGTCGAAGCTATACATGTTTGGATTACCTCCATGTCCGTCCCAACCTTGGTCATATGGGATTCTTTCAAATGCTTCGGCTAATTCTCTGTTGTACACTGCCCCACACCTGGGACACATCAAACATTCCGTTTCATATTTGTAGCAGCGCACAATGAAACCCAGAAGGCTTTCTTCTAGTGTGGGATACACCTTTTGTAATTGGCTTTCCTTCCTCCAGTTTCTCTCGATCTTTGTTCGTTGCCATCTCTCGTAATCCTCAGCCACCCTTCGAGATATCCTGATGCTGCATCTTGGGCACAACAACATGTCAGCATTCTTTTTGTGACATCTCCAGAGATATTCACGTAGGCTTTCGTTGGCTTTGGGATAGCCAAACTTCATCCCTTCTTGCTCCATCTTCAAACATTCCTCCATTTCCTCCATTTTTGGGGTGGTTTGCTTCAGATCTACCATGTTGACACCTAGATTGGCGCCATCAGTGATTGAAATTGCTTCGAACTTCTTTCTTAGGCCCTCAGTAGCCTCAGTTGCTTTCCCCTTGAGACCTTCAGCGGCCCTTGGTTCGACGTTAGCAGCCTGTTTACCTTTGACAGAGATTCCAAAGGAAACATCGTTACTTAGGCCATCAGTAGCCTGCTTTCCATCCAGCGTGTAGCCTCCAGTTCCTGTTGCTTTTACAGCCTCCACTTCCCCTACGTCAACCATGTTGATTTCGACAGGTTCATCATAGTTTGTATCAGCAATGTTAAGGGGATCAGTATCAACTTTCATCTGGTTTTTCCCTTTGTCAGCGAACTTAAGGCGACCATCTCTGATTGCATTCTGAATAAGATCCCTGAAAAGAAAGCATTGTGAAGTTTTATGGCCGAAAAAACTGTGATATTTACAAAAGCCTCTTTTCTTTCGTTGTTCTAACGGAGGAATTTTGGTATTAGGAGGCACTATCATTTGGCCATCTTTTACTAATAAATCGAAGATCTCGTCACATTTGGTAACATCAAATGTGTAAGTCTTTTTGGGAAATTTATCGTTCTTTTCAGTTTCGACAGGATTCCTGCCATTCGAAGGTGTAAGTAATTTGCAGGCATAGGGTGGTGCTTCTTTTAATTATGCCAAATCTACATCGAGTTCCTCAAGACCATAAGGGTCTTCAGCAATTTCAGACTCCCCGTCTTCGAATTCGACATAAGCAACCCTCTCTTTCTTATAATTCTTATTTGCTCTGGCCTTTTCAGATTTTAAGTGTTCGACCTGTCGAACCCTATCTGCTAATTGGGCTATGTCCCTTAGATGCTGGATATCTAACTTTTTCCTGATGGAATAGTCCAAACCTCCAGCGGCCATTTCGACCAACTCGTGTTAAGGCACTATTGTAAAGCATCTAGATTTCAACAAATAAAACCTATTCAGATAATCATCTATAGGTTCGATGAATTTTCTTTTGATGCTGGCTAATTCCTTAAGACTTATCTTAGTTTGGCCCATGTAGAATTGTTCATGAAACAATCTTTCTAACTGGGGCCAAGCATCTATGGAATTTGGTGGCAAAGTTGTAAACCACGTGAAGGTGTTCTTTGTTAAAGAACTAGGGAAATATTTCATCCTTAAGTTCTCACTGTTCGCCAAATCCCCTGCCTCAGTCATGTATCTGGCTATGCTCTACAGTGGATTCACTAGTATCCCCTGAGAATTTGGTGAACTTAGGGATTTTACAACCCCTTGGTAATTCTGTTTGCAGGACATATTCTGATAAAGGAGAAGAAGAATTTGGCCGTCGAAGTCCTGTATTCAGACCATTCTGGGCCATGATTCTCTCTATCATACTGGTTAGGTCATTTTCCATCATGTTTTCCCGCCTGACCCTATGAATTACTTCGTCTGCATCCTGGTATCTATTAACCATTATCACTCTCCTAGGTTGTTCTTCAGGGACTTCCCGTCGAATTGGCTGTTGTTCCAATCTTGCCCCCATGACTCTTTCGTCAGGGGTTTGCCTTTGTGGTCGAACCTGATCTATAGTTGGTTCTTCTCCCTGGATTATAACCTGGTTTGGCCTGCGTCGAACAACAAGTTGTGGGGCGCCTAGAAAATCTACTATGCGTCCCATCTGTGCTGACAATTGTTGGTACGTTTGGGCATTGTCAGTGTTAGTCCTATTCACATTCTGTATTAAAGGAGAAAAAATGGTATTCATTTCTCTGGCCAGAACTCCTACCATATCATGGTTACTGGCATCCATTTGTTGTCTAAAGGCTGCCTAATTATTCGTTGTAAGGGTAGGTAATAGGGTGGGGATTCCTTGTGATTGGTTATTTCGACCTATATGGTTCATGCCAGATCCAGAATTTTGAATTGGCGAAATAACCGTATTATATGGTTGAGTATATATGGAAGAATTGTTTTGAAGTCCTGCCATGGCGGTAGATGGCATTCCATATGGGTAATCTCTCACAGGCCTAAAGTTTTCGAATCCTGGTGGCCTAGGGGTTGGAACTGCAGGAGTATCTGCCGCGCCTGACATGATAGGCATTGCTTTCGAATTATGCAAGGCCATGGATCCAGACATTGGTATGGCATGTGCATTAGGGATTTTAGTGGATACTGTAAGGGCAAACTGTCATACAACATACGATCATAGGTTTCGATGATGACAAATGACCACCATGGATGAATCGGCATTGTCGATTCCACCTCTACAAAAACAAATGCAACATATCACCTATCATATCCTTTTCTATGCTCATCTAAACTGTTATATTTCATACAACATATGTGGATAAAATGTGGTCATGACAAAATGCATGAAAACCACAAAAATCTGAACTTTTGCAGATTTGCAGGGTTTGAGTCGACCGTAGGGTCGGCGCATAACATAGTGCATTTCCTCACGGGTCAGCACACAAAAGGCTTGAGTCGACCGCAGGGGTCAGCGCATGAACCATGGGTCAGCGCACGCCGACCTATGGTCGACGCATACTGATGTGTTTTTCAGTCTGTCCAAAACTGCAGGCTATGCGTCGACCCATAGACCTGCTATGGTCGATCGTTCGTGCGCAAATTCAATTTTTAAGCATTTCCCACTCTGTTTGAAAAGCTGTTAAGTGGGTTGGTTGGTTTGTTACTATAAATAGAAGTTTAGTTATTTGTATCAACCAACATTTGACAAAATTGATTCAAGTGTACAAAGAACAAGAAAAAGTGAAATAGGTGTCCAAGATTCTTCATCTTCATCTTCAACATCTCACAACACATCAATTACACACAACCATTTTTGAAGTGCTTTGTGATTGGTTAAAGGTGATAACGTTCGAAGCCGAGATTGGGGAATCCGGTTAGGGTTGCAGCTTGCGACAAGTTTTTTCTTGAATAAAACCTTTAGGGTATTGTCCTCCAAGACTGGTTTGATTTTGGGGGTTTTTGGACGAATTCTTCATTAATTTTCAGTTGAGCGAAGGTGATTGAGAAGAGGAAGTCTTCATCAATCTAGTAGCGGATTCAGTGATATTGAAGGGAAGATTTCGGGTTCGATTTGTTGTAGTTGAGATCAGCCGGGCCGAGGGTTTGAAGAACTGAGGGTTATTCAACAAAGGGGCTGGAATCGGAGGTCTATCAACAACAATCGAAGGACTTGATTCACCTTGAATCAAGGAACAAGGAGTGGAAGCAACATTCAACGTCTTGAGAATTCTGTTGTATAATTGCTTTTCAATCCTTGTATAAACGGTTATACTCAACAGGTGATATCTATTAAAGCAATCTCAATTCTAGTTTTAGAATTGAGGGCAGACGTACCCCGAAGCGAGGACGACGGGGGAACTGCCTCATCAAATCTTTGTCTTCTCTATTTTTCAGCATATTTGTTTTTGGCTTAAAAATAACTGATTTTTGTATAAGCACTTTATCAAACCTTGATATTAATTGAGTAAGAAGTTAAAACCCTGTTTCTAAATCCAAAGTACAATAAAATATTGTACTAGACTAATTGGAATCACTTACTCAACATAAATATCACTTGGAGTGTTTTTGCACACCAAGTGTTTGATAATTTGCCTAAACCAAAATTATCTTAGTTGTGTATCTAGTTTGGTTTGCTCTTTGAGTCATTGGAACTAGGAATCCTAGCAAGTGAAATAAATCATTGATAGTGTGACTAGTGTAGTGATTCTTATTCTACATTATCACTAATCCATAGGCTAGACGCATATCCGGTTTTCCAATAACAGTTCGTTTTAGACTATATTTTCCTCGGTCGCTTCCGCACTTAAAACAAATTTTCAAAACCAATATTTAATTGGTAGCGCCGACTCAAATTTTAATTGGGATCTATTCAACCCCCCCCCCCCCCTTCTAGATCCGTGCCATAGTCTAACAAGTGGTATCAGGAGCACCGGTTCACTCCGTGCTTCAAAATATAACTTTGATAGAAAATGGCTAACGAACCTAAAGGGGCTTATAATAGAGCTCCCGTTTTCAATGGTGAAAATTATAGTTATTGGAAAGACTGTATGCGGGTGCACATAAATTCCATAGATAGAAAAATATGGAACGTTATTCTCAATGGTCCAATTGAAATAACCATGACAAATGAGAATGATGAATTAGTGCCAAAGCCCGAAGCACAATGGACCGATGATGATGAGAAGAAATACAATTATGATTGGAAAGCCAAAAATATCCTAATCTCCTCATTAGGTGTAGATGAATACTATCGTGTATCCCATTGTCCTACTGCTAAGGCCATGTGGGATTCACTACAAATCGCCCATGAGGGGACGAACGATGTTAAGTTGGCAAGAATCAACACACTAACACAAGAGTTTGATCTCTTTTTCATGGAGCAAGGGGAAACCATTGCTGACATGCAAAAGAGATTTACTCATCTCATCAATCGATTACATTCATTAGGTAGGCCGGTTTCCAATGATGTTGCTACTA
Organism: Lathyrus oleraceus; assembly: GCF_024323335.1. Classification (NCBI taxonomy): domain Eukaryota; kingdom Viridiplantae; phylum Streptophyta; class Magnoliopsida; order Fabales; family Fabaceae; genus Lathyrus; species Lathyrus oleraceus. The sequence goes on along the minus strand of NC_066582.1, from coordinate 289,168,554 downwards.
ATAAGATCTTGAGATGTCTTAACAGGGAATGGCAGCCGAAAGTGACCGCCATCAAAGAAGCAAATGATCTCACCGTATTAGACTTGACAACATTATTTGGCAAACTACAAGAGCACGAACAAGTACTCTTGAGCCTAGAACAACACGAAAAGAAAGAAAAGAAGGACAAAACAAAGGTGAGTGAAAAGAAATCTATAGCTCTTAAGACTTCCTCCTCGAAGTCTGAAGCAAAAGAGCAAAGTGATTATTTCTCGAGCGACGAAGAAGAAGAGGACAAGAGCGAAGATATGGGGTTGTTTGTTAAACGTTACAATCGTTACGTGAGAAAGAACGACATCCAACATTCCGAGAAGAACTTGGTAAACTTCCGGAAACAATCGAGGTACTCTAAAGATGATGACTCATAAGGCAAAAAGACTAGAGGGTCGTGCTACACTTGTGGGAAGCCCGGTCATTACAAACCGGACTGTCCGATGAGCAAGAAGACAAAGGAAAAGGAATCATACAAATCACACAAGAAATCATCAAAGCCAAGGATAGCATACATAGCTTGGTAAAGTGATAGCGACTCCTCCGATGATGAAAGTTCTAGTGATGAAGATGAAGCTGCAAACCTATGCCTTTCTGCTCATCAAAAGAACAAAAAGAAACAGGTACGACATGCTAAATATGAAAAATCCTCTAATATGTCTCATCATGAATTACAAGCTGCATTTGATACTTTACACTATGAAGCTAAAGAGCCCTTTAAAAGGCTTGCCTCAAATAACCAAATTTTTATCCATTTGGAACAAAAAATTCGAGAACCCGAAAGGAAACTTGAGGCACTCAAAGCTTCTATGGTAGAAAGCACAAAAGCAGGTTGTGAGGACCTTAGAAATACAATAATTAACTATGGGTGTGATACTTGTTATATTTGGCAAGGTGAAGTAAGAAACCTAAAGACCAAACTTGACAAGGCTCTTGAGCCCAAGATTACCTTTGCAATCGATAAATCAAACTTTCGAAAAAGTATGGTTAATCCATATCAAAAATATAAATATGTTATAAAGGATGAAGATAGCAAAGGCAATCAAAATGTAAATTTCTCTTGTCTTTATTGTTGCAAGAAAGGCCATTCCATTGCTAAATGCAGGTTTAGGAGATTCTTAGTTCCTAAAGGCATTTATCAATGGCTGCCCAAATGCAACCATTTCGTTACTCACCATTCAGGACCCAATAAGCCATTGGGTACCTTCTCGTGTTAATTGCATTTCCATAGGTACAATGCCTCGAGACCACCGAGAGAAGATGGGTTCTCGACAGTGGATGCTCAAGGCACATGTCAGGAGACATATCACTCTTCATTGACTTCGTGACTAAGAAGAAAGGATATGTAACCTATGGTGACAACAACCGTGGAGCAATACTAGGTAAAGGTAGTGTAGGTAACCCTTCTTCCACTACTATTTCTGATGTATTGCTTGTTGAAGGTCTTAAACACAATCTACTTAGCATCAGTCAATTATGTGACAAAGGATACAATGTATCTTTTTCAAAAGATTGTTGCAAAATTGTACATAATGATGATAAGAAGAGTATGTTTAATGGACTGCGAGTGAATAATGTCTATATGTTAGACTTGAACGAAGTATCGTTAACAAGTGACAAATGCCTTGTAACAATGAGTGAAGATTCATGGTTATGGCATAGGCGTTTAGCACATGTTAACTTTGACTTACTAAATAAAGTAGTCTCAAAAGATCTAGTCTTAGGTCTCCCCAAAATAAAGTTCACTAAGGATCACCTTTGTGATGCTTGTCAAAAAGGGAAGCAAACGAGGATCTCATTTAAATCCAAAAATATCGTTTCAACAACGAGACCTCTCGAACTTCTTCATATGGACTTATTTGGGCCGTCTAGGATTAAAAGTCTAGGAGGAAATTATTACGGTTTCGTAATAGTGGATGATTTTTCTAGATTTTGTTGGACTATCTTTTTAGTAAGCAAGAGCGATACGTTCTCCGCCTTTGAAAGGTTTGCTAAGCTTTCCCAAAATAAATTAAATACAAACATTGTTTCAATTAGAAGCGACCATGGGGGTGAGTTTGAAAACCATTTATTTGAAGAATATTGCGGTAACCATGGTATCGATCATAACTTCTCCGCTCCACGTACTCCTCAATAAAATGGGGTTGTGGAGCGTAAAAATCGAATTTTGGAAGAATTGGGAAGAACAATGATTAACGAAAGTGGTTTACCGAAATATTTTTGGGCCGACGCCATTAGTACAGCGTGTTATGTTTTGAATAGGGTGCTCATTCGCCCCATTCTAAATAAAACACCGTATGAGCTTTTAAAAGGGCGAAAGCCAAATGTTTCTCACTTACATGTTTTCGGTTGCAAATGTTTTGTATTAAATAATGGAAAGGAAAACTTGGGCAAATTCGATTCCAAGGCCGACGAAGGTATCTTCCTCGGATACTCTCAATCGAGTAAAGCATATAGAATATATAATAAACGATTACTTGCTGTGGAAGAGTCTGTACATGTCACTTTTGACGAATCCTATCCGAGAAACGTCGGAAAGGGTAGTGTTGTTCATGGTACAGGTACATCTACGGAAGACATACTCAAGGGTGGCAAGCCGGGGATTGATCAACCCGACAAAGTCAAAGTTGAGGAGGATAAAGATGTACACCATGAGGAAACCGAGGTAGCTCATCCGCCTTCAAACGATGATCTCCCTCAAGCTTGGAAGTCTCCCAAAGACCATCGAATTAACAACATTCTCGGAGATATCTCAAAGGGTGTTACAACTCGATCGAAGCTAAGTAATTTCTGTTATAACTTCGCTTTCATTTCACAAATGGAATCTAAAAACCCTAAAGAAGCCCTACTCGATGAACACTGGTTTTTGTCAATGCAGGAGGAACTAAATCAGTTCACTAGAAATGAGGTTTGGGACCTTGTCCCTCATCCGCGAGGTCATCGAGTAATCGGCACCCGATGGGTGTTTAGGAACAAGTTGGATGAAAACGGGGTAATAACCCGTAACAAGGCGCGTTTAGTCGCGCAAGGGTATAACCAAGAGGAAGGCATCGACTATGAGGAAACTTATGCGCCGGTTGCCCGACTCGAGGCTATACGCCTTCTCCTTACCTTCGCTTGTGCGAAATACTTTAAATTATTCCAAATGGATGTTAAGAGTGCGTTCCTTAACGGTGACATAAATGAAGAGGTCTACGTCGCACAACCTCCGGGTTTTGAATCCCATGAGTATCCCGATCATGTTTGCAAACTAAAAAGGGCTTTATATGGTCTCAAACAAGCTCCTAGAGCTTGGTATGAGCGACTAAGTAAATTTTTACTTGATCAAGGTTACTCAAGAGGAAAGGTTGACACAACTCTCTTTATTAAACGCCAAGGAAAGCACTTGATATTAGTACAAATTTATGTTGACGATATTATATTTGGGTCTACTAACATGAATCTCGTGAGAGAGTTTTCGGATCTTATGCAGGGTGAATTCGAGATGAGTATGATGGGGGAGCTCACATACTTTCTCGGTTTGCAAATTAAACAACTTAATGAAGGAACATTCGTGAGTCAAACAAAGTATTGCTTGGACCTTATCAAGAGATTTGACACGGCAAAAGCCAAGGCCATTGACACCCCCATGCCAACATGTACAAACTTGAATAAAGATGAAAACGGTAAGGACGTAGAGGTAAAAAGGTATAGAGGTATGATTGGATCACTTCTCTATCTTACTGCCTCTCGTCCCGACGTTATGTTTAGCGTGTGTATATGCGCAAGATATCAATCATGTCCCAAGGAATCCCATCTAAAAGCTGTCAAACGAATACTTCGATACCTATCCGGTACTCCGAAGTATGGACTATGGTATTCCAAAGGTAATGATTGCTCATTGGTAGGTTTCTCCGATTCCGATTTTGCCGGTTGAAAATCGGATAGGAAAAGCACTAGTGGTACTTGTCATCTATTTTCAAATTCCTTGGTCAGTTGGCATAGCAAGAAACAAGTTTCAGTTGCTTTGTCAACCGCCGAAGCGGAATACGTTGCCGCCGGTAGTTGTTGTGCTCAAATCCTATGGGTTAAGCAACAATTATTGGATTTTAATCTCAAACTCGAACGTATTCCCATTTTCTGTGACAATACAAGTGCCATTAATCTTACCAAAAATCCTGTGTTGCATTCTCGCACCAAACATATTGAAATTCGACACCACTTTCTTCGGGATCATGTAGAGAAAGGTGATGTTGTATTTGAACATATTAACACTAAAAATCAACTAGCGGACATTTTCACAAAGCCGCTAGCTACTGAGCCTTTCTTTCATATTCACCGAGAACTTGGTATTCTCGACATTTCGGAACGGGCGTCATAATTGCTTGCTTTATCTTATTTCATTTAAAACTATAGTCTTGTACTTCTAACAAGTTAATGTTGTTGCAAGCACAAGTATATTATTCATCAAGTTATTCCGGCATCGAGGTGATATTGTTTCTTTACCCTTATCTCTCTCCCAACCTTCATGGTTAAATAGTTGTATTACATGATAATATTGTATATATATATGACTTGTTTCTTATACCATATCTGTTTGGATGTTTAATGTTGTGTGGCATTCTATTTATGCATCAAACATGTGAGCATATGTGCATAATAGTGAAAAACTGCAAAATTTGCCTGTATGAGTCGACCATAATAGGGCAATGGTCGACGCACACCTTAAAAACTTTCTTTTTTCACAAAACTCAAATAGTATGCGTCGACACATGCAGAGGGTATGGTCGACACATCGCACGAAAAATCAGTTTTTCTCTGCAGAAAACGTTCAAACTTCCCATGCATTTACATTTCAAATTCTCATTAAGTGTGCATTCAACCCACTACATTGTGAGTTGCATCTACCTAGTGCCTATTGTCTCTTGGCCTCTCCTCTTCCCAAAACCCTAAATCTTCATCTATAAAAAGGGCAAACCTGCTTCTTGCAAATCACTCTCAACATCTTACACCAACCTTCACTCTCTACCCTCACAAAAAGGTTCAGAATCACTACCCATGGCTTCCTCATCCCGCAGACCTACCGGTAAGAGATCAAGGGAATCATCCTCTGCCTCCTTACCCATTAACGCTGTATCATTAGTTCCACCGGCTCTTGTTGACACCTTCAACAAAGACATTGGTAAAAGAGGAGTTGTGAGGCAACATGCCTTCTACAAACTCACAGCAGAACGTATGCATCTCGTAGAAATCCTGAATCTGCTACAGTATCACGGTATTGTTAAATTCTTGGAATGCAATGCCAAATATAGCGAAGACCTGGTCCGTGTGTTCTACACTTTCCTTCATGACAAATTTCATGGTCAAAAGTTTCACTCCAGGATCGGCACAAGAAAGGTATCTTTTAAGTCTGTTGTTTGGAATAAATATTTTGATCTGACATTGGCTGCTTATGAAAATCCTCCTGCTGAGGTAACTGATTCTCACACAATAGAAGGATATGAGTTTAAGAGCGCTTTGAACGCTATGCTGAAACGACCCTACCCAGACCACATTGTGAACAGTGATGCGTTCCCACGAACTGTCACTGCCGGTAAGCTGAAAACAGGTGAGCGCATTCTCTAGTGGGTTGCGTCACGCATCCTGCGGCCTAAGAAGGGTGGCCTTTCCCGAGTTGAACAGGCTGAGGTTCATCTCATATATCTCCTGAAGAATAAGCGTAAAATAAACTGGCCCTACTACATTGCTAGTAGGATGTTCAGTTTACGAGACTCCGGACGAGGCACTGCTCTTGCTTATGGATCTTTTATTCAAGAGGTTCTTACTGCAGCCGACGTTGATTATCCGTCCTTTCCGTATACCTCCATTTCCTCAGATAAAGAATTCAACCCAAAAACTCTCTCTATGATGGGATACTTTTGGTGTGATGAGCGGAGAACATACAAATTTGTTCGCAGGGGGTATGTTCCTACGAGTGTTGAAGAGTATGATGAAAGTGATGAAAGTGAAGAAGAAGACCAAAAGGAAAACGAAGAAGAAGGAGCAGAGCAGCATGACAGTCCTCCACAAGCAGACACACACGACTACACAAACACCGCTTGGGTTCAGAATACCTATTTGACTGAAGAAGATGCCCCCAACCGTGGTGGTTGGGGTGAATGGCAACATATGGGCTGGTCAACACAACACCAATTCTATCATCCGTATCAATATGGTGCTGAAGAATCTCCACCGTCTCCTCCGCAGCAAGACAATTCTTCTGTACTTTTAGATATGACGCGAGATATGCAGCTGGCTCAGCAATCATTCATACAAACTCAGGATGAGCGCTATGCTCATATAAGCAACCAGCTTCAAGCACAAAATGAGAGGCTCGATAGTCTTTCAACCAGCATGAATGAACGGTATGCAGCATTCACCGAAACATTTGAACGACATGAGCGGTCCGTCGATGTGGGCCTCAAGTATCTAAGTAGTGTTGCTGACCAAATGACTTCTTTGGCAGATCCTGACAGAAACCCGGATATTTGTTACCGTCGAGGACGAGGCCATTAGGGCATAAGACTGCATGTGCATCTGTACTTTTGTTGTTTAACTGAACTTATTATCTGTTATGCTCGTTTGTTAATCTAGTTTAATGTTATCTCCTTTTCACTTTGTTCAGTAATAATATTTGGTGTGGTATTGTTATATGATTTGTTATCTCCTGTTGAATAATAGATCTCTTTCTCTTTTTGATGTTGTCAAAGGGGGAGAAGAGCATGTACCAAAGCCAAGCCAAGATATTCACAAAACCTAACAGTTTGTTTTGCAGTCAGCATTAGATTACAAAAGAAAAGGGGAGTGTGTGTAAATCTTGCATGTTGTTTTTCTTTGGTTTCACACAGGTTGTCATCATCAAAAAGGGGGAGTATGTAAGGGCAAACTGTCATACAACATACGATCATAGGTTTCGATGATGACAAATGACCACCATGGATGAATCGGCATTGTCGATTCCACCTCTACAAAAAAAATGCAACATATCTCCTATCATATCCTTTTCTATGCTCATCTAAACTGTTATATTTCATACAACATATGTGGATAAAATATGGTCATGACAAAATGCATGAAAACCATAAAAATATGAATTTTTGCAAATTTGCAGGGTTTGAGTCGACCGTAGGGTCGGCGTATAACATAGTGCATTTCCTCACGGGTCAGCGCACAAAAGGCTTGATTCGACCGCAGGGGTCAGCGCACGCCGACCTTTGGTCGACGCATACTGATGTGTTTTTCAGTCTGTCCAAAACTTCAGGCTATGCGTCGATGCATAGAACTGCTATGGTCGACCGTTCGTGCGCAAATTCAGTTTTTAAGCATTTCCCACTCTGTTTGAAAAGCTATTAAGTGGGTTGGTTGGTTTGTTACTATAAATAGAAGTTTAGTTATTTGTATCAACCAACATTTGACAAAATTGATTCAAGTGTACAAAGAACAAGAAAAAGTGAAATAGGTGTCCAAGATTCTTCATCTTCATCTTCAACATCTCACAACACATAAATTACACACAACCATTTTTGAAGTGCTTTGTGATTGGTTAAAGGTGATAACGTTCGAAGCGGAGATTGGGGAATCCGGTTCGGGTTGAAGCTTGCGACAAGTTTTTTCTTGAATAAAACCTTTAGGGTTTTGTCCTCCAAGATTGGTTTGATTTTGGGGGTTTTTGGACGAATTCTTCATCAATTTTCAGCTGAGCGAAGGTGATTGAGAAGAGGAAGTCTTCATCAATCTAGTAGAGGATTCAGTGATATTGAAGGGAACATTTCGGGTTCGATTTGTTGTAGTTGAGATCAGCCGGGCCGAGGGTTTGGAGAACTGAGGGTTATTCAACAAAGGGGCTGGAATCGGAGGTCTATCAACAACAATCGAAGGACTTGATTCACCTTGAATCAAGGAACAAGGAGTGGAAGCAACATTCAACGTCTTAAGAATTATGTTGTATAATTGCTTTTCAATCCTTGTATAAACGGTTATACTCAAGAGGTGATATCTATTAAAGTAATCTCAATTCTAGTTTTAGAATTGAGGGCAGACGTACCCCGAAGCGAGGACGACGGGGGAACTGCCTCATCAAATCTTTGTCTTCTCTATTTTTCAGCATATTTGTTTTTGGCTTAAAAATAACTGATTTTTGTATAAGCACTTTATCAAACCTTGATATTAATTGAGTAAGAAGTTAAAACCCTGTTTCTAAATCCAAAGTACAATAAAATATTGTACTAGACTAATTGGAATCACTTACTCAACATAAATATCACTTGGAGTGTTTTTGCACACCAAGTGTTTGATAATTTGCCTAAACCAAAATTATCTTAGTTGTGTATCTAGTTTGGTTTGCTCTTTGAGTCATTGGAACTAGGAATCCTAGCAAGTGAAATAAATCATTGATAGTGTGACTAGTGTAGTGATTCTTATTCTACATTATCACTAATCCATAGGCTAGACGCATATCCGGTTTTCCAATAACAGTTCGTTTTAGACTATATTTTCCTCGGTCGCTTCCGCACTTAAAACAAATTTTCAAAACCAATATTTAATTGGTAGCGCCGACTCAAATTTTAATTGGGATCTATTCAACCCCCCCCCCCCCCCTTCTAGATCCGTGCCATAGTCTAACAGATACATCAATCGAATTCGCTCCGATTGTGCCTGTTCCCTCGGGAGGGAATTGTTCCCTTTGACTGGTTATATTAACCATCTTTTTTGTGTTTTTTCTGTTGGTTATAGGTTGTGAATTGTTGGCTATCCTACCACTTCTGAAGATCATACAACACTAATTTTTTAAGCCAAAAGAATAACAACAATTTTGCGAATTGTAAAACAAACTATTGTAATCAACAATTCTTTTGACACTGTCCCACCGGGTGTGCCAATTTGTTTACCAGTGATTTCTGATAAACAACCGTTAGTCTTCCAAATTTATATATCTTTGGTGACTCACAGGATCGACTAGATTGATCCTAGGACATGTGTCTTAAGAATTATTATTACGGTGATTTGACTCATGGTTAAGTTTGTTTCTAATTTGTGGATGACGAAAAGTGTTTTGACAACAACTTTGAAAGAAACATATAACTTTATGAACAAAGTAAATGATGATAACTTTATAGTAAAAGGTTTCTTAAAGATAACGAAAAGACTTGGGAAAGGTAAAGATAAATGACTCGAAGTAAATGCTTTAAGTTTGGAGAAAGTACTGGAAATGAGAACTTGGCGAAATGTAAATGCAAAGTAAAAGTGATGATAAATTACTGAAAAGTAAGGACAATTCGACAGAATAAAAGGCAGTGAATAACTTTAATTTAAATAATTGGTATGAAAAATATAACATGAACGAAACTTATGGTGTTCTTCATACATACATTTTCAGCGTAAAAGTCTTTTCTCTCGCTCCGGTACTTCGAGTGTATTTTGTGAATTTCTGTATATCTGTTCGAACACCTCCTGAATCTAAAACTAAGACCCCTATTTATAGAAATTCGACCCTAACGGCCTTTACACATATGACTGCCACGTTCGCCATTCTCAAGCGTTGCATATCTCAGACGTTTCCACGTGTTGGCCTGACGAAATGGCTTTGTTTAAATTTCAAATACTTCCCGCTTGAAGCTTTAACTCTGTGAATGCCTATGTCGAAGAGGCTTTGTGGAAATCCAAAAAATCTTCTAAGTCTCAGGCTTCGACAGCAAATAATTGTTCACCTATGAAAAGAATTAAACAAATATATGGGGAATGATGGACACCAAGATACTGGTTGCCCACCGAAAACAAAGAAATGAGGGTAGAAACTCGTTGGGGATAACAATCCAACTGTAGAATCTGACACACACTAGGGAGTACACAAAGAGATCTCGTTCAAAGGTTCACACACGACCTAATGGCATCTTGAATATTTGAAAAAAAATCCAATAACAGGTTCATACATGACCTGACAACACTGGAATATTCAAAGAAATTCAGCGATAGGTTCATACATGACCTAACAATGCTGGGGAATATCAAAAGGGTTCCGACAGAAGGTCATAACAACATTAGAAAAGTCAAAGGGAGTATATCAATAGGTTCATACATGACCTGATGACCACTTGAATAGTCTTGACAAATCCAGAGATTTCTCACAAGAAAATCATCCGATCAAAAGTTTGGAAATTATTGTCAATGAAAGAGTCAAAACGATAATTTTCTAGGAAGCACCAGGGCCAACAGGGTAGAAAACTCTCTATAGGTGCCAACAACAGTTAGACTAATACCATAAGAAAAGGTTACAACCAACTTCAAACGGATTGGTGCCAGTTACAACTGGACTTCAAGGGTGCTGGTGACAACCACACTTAAGATACCAATTACAATTGGATTTTAAACAAAACGCTAGTTACAACTAGACTCGAAAGGATACCAGTGACAACTGGATTTTGAAATTTTAGCGCCAATTAAAACTGGATTTAACGGGTAATGCCAACAATAATTGGACTTGTAAACAATTGTTGGTTACAACCATACTTAAGGTACCATTTACAAATGGATTTTAACATAGCTCCAATTACAACTGGACTTAATATACCAATTACAATTGGGTTTGAAAATAGGATGCCAATTGCAAATGGACTTGACAAAAGATGTTGGTGACAATCAGACTTAAGGGACCAATTACAATTGGATTTGAGAGGTAATGCCAATAACAATTGGACTTGCAAAAATTGTTGGTTACAACCAGACTTAAGGGACCAATTACAATTGGATCTGGAAATAGGATACCAGTTACAATTGGACTTGTCAAAAGATGCTGGTGAAAACCAGACTTTAAAGAGATACTAGTTACAAGTGGATTTAACCAAAAATGCTAATGACAATCAGACTTAACAAACAATGTCAGTAACAACTGGACTTAGAGGCCGAGGGATAAAAATCAACAATGATACCTGAGATTATGAAAACGAGCACGAAGTATACTTCAGGCTATGCCTACTTTTGATTTTGCCTATATGCATGATGTATGAATGATCATGATATACAAATGCTAATAATATGCAGACTGGATATTTAGAGAAGACTTCAATGGAGGTATTGAATCCTCAACACCAACAACTCAAGCAACGAGTGATGATAGATGCATGAAAATGGGATCTATCAAACTAAACAGTTAAAACTGGCCCAATAATCCTTTCGGAGAATTATGAATTATGCAGTATGGAGATATATGTTGATTATTCCAGGAGAAGTCTTGTAACTTGAGACTTGTGGGGAAAAACGAAAGATTTCCTTTTAATGTTTCCACATGTCAAAGCAAAAATTGTGTTTTTCAATATGTTAAAAATTATTTTTAAGTTCAAAATTCATTATTAACAAATAAATAGTGTTTCGCATAACAAAGAAAATCAGAGAAAAATAGCAAATGATTGATAGGAAAATTTGTATTTATTCAAGAATGGTAGCGGACAAATGGTGTAGCTCCATGGAACGTTACAAATTTGAAAATGGTAACCGGGAAAAGGTTTACATTGAATCACAATGACTACTAATATCCCTAATAACAATGACTCCCCAAAAACCCACTTCGGAAGGGAGCAGCTGGATTGATCCTCCGCCTATGGCTCTTCTGTGTTGATCAGTGACAATTGATGTAGTCTATGCCTTTTGTCCCTAATTTTTCTTGGATCACCCTTTCGGGTTTTCAATCCACCAGGACACTCTCTTTTGCCTAAGTCGCCCTTTCAGGTTTTCAACTTAGCGAGCTACCATTTTCTTATTATCCGTAACTTTTTCCTGGACCACCCGTTTGGGTTTTCAGTCCACCGGGATACCCATTTTTGCCTAAGTCGCCTTTTCAGGTTTTCGACTTAGCGGATTTTTGTTAGGCATAGTATCTTTTAACTGCATCAGAGTTTACAGGGTGAATTAGCTCTTCTCCATCCTTAGTTGTGAGAAACAAATCACCTCCAGAGTATGCTCTCTTTACAACGTATGGGCCTTCATAGTTGGGAGTTCACTTCCCACGTGAATCTTTGTGTATTGGCAAGATCTTCTTGAGCATGATATCACCTTCCTTGAACTCTCAAGGACGGACCTTCTTGTCAAAAGCTTTCTTGATTCGTTGCTGGTATAATTATCCATGGCACAGAGCGGTCATACGCTTCTCATCAATGAGGTTAAGTTGATCATAATTGTTCTGGATCCATTCTAGCTTCATCTAGCTTGGCCTCCATCAATATTCTCATTTAAGGTATCTCTACTTCGACTGGGAGAACTGCTTCTATCCCATAGACCAAGGAAAATGGGGTGGCCCCTGTTGAAGTGCGGACTGAGGTCCGATATCCATGCAATGCAAATGGTAGCATCTCGTGCCAGTCTTTGTAGGTTTTCAGAATCTTTTGCAGGATTTTCTTAATGTTTTTGTTGGCAACTTCAACAGCATCGTTCATCTTTGGACGATATGGAGAAGAATTATGGTGGTCAATCTTGAAACTCTCACATAATTCTGTCATTGTCTTATTGTTCAAGTTTGAACAGTGGTCGGTGATGATCTTGCTTGGGATTCCATAGCGGCAGATAATCTCCTCCTTGATAAAGTGAGCGAGTACATGTCTTGTCACGTTGGTGTAGGACGTAACATCTACCCATTTAGTAAAGTAATCAATGGCAACTAAGATGAAGCGATGACCATTGGAAGCTTTATGCTCTATGGCACCAATCATGTCGATTCCTCACATTGAGAAGGGCCAAATCAATGTCAAAACATTCAATAGCGTTGGAGATACATGCACTTTATCAATATAAACTCGACATTTATGACATTTTCTAGCATAGCTGAAACAATCGGACTCCATGGTCAACTAGTAATTGTTGGTGTAAGCCCTAGAGGCCAATAATTTTGGTACTTGTATCGAATTATTTATTAATAATAAAAGGCTTTTTCTTTATTATGTTTGTTTAATAAATTCCCTAGAATAGATAGTCTGTTTAATGTATCAAGTGTGACTTAATCATGAGATCCCATTAAACATAAGGACATTATTCTTAAAGAATCTATAGTCGAGCTTTGTTGTAAAGTGGGATAACATTAAAGCATTAAGACTATTATGTATATAGACTGATGATCACATCTCATGGATCATGGATAAGGAGTTATCAAGTCTTAAACATAGGTATGAATATTAAGAATAATATTTATACTGGATTGACCCGCTATGAGAATACCATATAGAATGTTATGAAAAGTGTCATAAGTTATTCTCATGGTGATAGTGGTGTATACCACCCTTCAACCTAAAGCCACTATGGACCCTAGATGTAGAGTCGAGTGCTTTCTTGGTAATCAAACATTGTCGGTAACTGGATGACTATAAAGACATTTGATGGGTACTCCACGAAGCATGCTGAGGGACATGAGTGACCTAGAGGGAATTTGCCCATCCCACATAACAGGATAAATGTCTAAGGGCCCAATATTGAACTGGACAAGGATGACACGATCTATGCCTTGTGTTTAATATAGATATAAGGGCAAAAGGGTAATTATACACATAAGTATTATCACAAAAGGATTTGTCAGTTCACATGACATTTTCGTGTCTGGGGTAGCAGTGATGTGTTGCTAGATACCGCTCACTGTTTATTATGTTAAATATGTGATTTAATATAATTGCTAATGTCGCGTAAACCTACAGGGTCACACACAAAAGGACGGATTGATGAGAGACAAAGTAAATAAGGAACACCGTAAGGTACAATACACTTAAGTGAATTGTAGAACATCGTAAGGTACGGTGTACTTAAGTAGAATACGAAATATGGTAACGTACCACGCGCTTAAGTGATTTTGGCATATCATAAGATATGGGCAACATACACTTAAGTGGGCTTTTTAGCTTGTAGCCCACACAAGTGGTTCTATAAATAGAACCCTTATGCAGAAGCATTTGTGCAATTGAAATTTCATTCTCTCTCTCTCTCTCTGTCTCTCTCTCTCTCTCTGTCTCTCTCTGTCTCTCTCTCTCTCTCTCTCTCTCTCTCTCTCTCTCTCTCTCTCTCTCTCTCTCTCTCTCTATAACTCAAAGTCTTCATTCATAGTAGCTAGCACTGAGATTGAAGGAATCTGTTCGTATGGACTGAGTAGAGGTGTTGTCACCATTCAACGTTCATGATCACTCCTTAGATCTACATCAAAGGTTTTAATCGCCACAAGAGATAATGATTCTATCACTGATCATGCTCATTCGTAAGTATCACTAAAGGAGAAAATTTTAATTTCCACTGCGTTTTGGATCGCTATTCTCCTTCAGTGGTATCAGAGCCACTTACGAAACCATGTATCTGATAGATGTTTATTTTCTGTATTTTCTGTATTAACACGATTAAAAGATAGAATGAATCAAAGAATAAATGAGTAATTAAATTTGGTATCATGTGTGTACGATTTGGATGATTGATGTTAACTATGCTTCGGAATCCGACGTTAGTATGGTGAAGCAGCGATACATCGATCGTCCATAGGTTACATGACTGAGATCGATCAAGTTATATATATGATATAAGTAATTTTGATGCAAAATATGATATATATGATATATTGTTTTTGTTTCGTCCATTCAAACACTTAATGGTTGTTTTCCTTTGAGCGATCAATGGTCATTTGCTTCTTGATCCGAAATTAGTATGGTGAAGCAATGACGTGGTGATCAATCATATTGAATTAAGAATCGAGGTGTGTTTGACGATATGAAATTGTTGCATTAGGGTTCATGACAGTACGAGGGTTGTGTTGTCAAAGAGTTATGCGATTAGAGTTGTGACTACGTGAAATTCTGGTATAGTCAGAGTTCAGATGTTCTACACGAAGTCATGACATCTGATCCAACATTGTTACTTATACAGCAAGACAGTTAGAAAAATTAAAGCCCAATACTCATATGCACACAGTCCCAGATGTCACTACATCTGCTACTCTACCACCATGGACATAAGAACATCCAGTTTTGTCCATCTAGAACAACGACACAGTAGAGATCAAACATGGCACTTCTGTTTATTAATCCTGCCCAGTTATCAGCATGATGTCTCAACATTGATTTGAACATCATTTGTTCCAACATTACAGAAGGATGAACTGTAACAGACCAACCAGTCTATCAGTAACAACAGTCAATAATGAATGTCATAACATTCTGTTTTGCAATCAGACTGCAGGCTATGTGTCAAGTCTGTTATTCTCTTCATAAACAGACTAGAAACAGACTGAGGTATAACAAACAAAATATAGTGTGCAGAAGGTAAAAACACCAGTAATTGTTAACCCAGTTCGGTACAACGTTACCTACTCTGGGGGCATACCAAGCCAGGAAGAAGATCCACTATTAGTAGTATTAATTTAGAGTTAAACTCCCCCGTTTACAACTCCACACTTAATCCCTACCCAATGCAATCTATACCTAGGCACTCCTAGATAGAAACCTCCAGTTTCCATTCCTATCATTACAAGTACCATGTAATGTTTAAATAACTTGAACTTGCTTCACAACTTCGTTCAAGAACATAACCACTCTTGCCTACAGGCTTTGAGTTACAAATAATCTCATGCTTTCAAGCACTGAGAAACACTTGGTAACCTTCCCACAGGTTGGGAGGTTTACCTCACACATACCCCTAATTTTTACATTGTTTAAGGCTTGCAAAACCTAGGTTACAATCTACTCTTTATAACCTAATCACCCAACTGGATTTGGGCCTTCAGAAATCACAGCAAATCTTTCCTTTGCTGTTACAGAGCTGGCATAATTCTTCTGCTACTATCAAGGTCTTCAATCTTTTATTTCCTAAAAGATCTCCATATTTGGAAACTGCATATTCACCAAATATTCACCAAATCTTCTGATTGAATCTTCAAGATCTCCACATAGGAGATAGGATATTCACCAGATCTCTTAATTAATCACAAACCAAACCAGAATTAACTGATTCAGTTTGATACATGATAACATGAAATTATATCATATTTTAGGACTTAATTCAATTAAATTTTATCATTATTTATTCCAGTTCACTTCATTTTATTAGATATTATGCGGTATTTTCTTCCTATTTGTCTCAGGTGGCTTATTTTGAAGCGCAAGTAAAAATGGAAGAAAATGAGGTGCAAAAAGAGAGAAAATGAACCAAATGTCAAAGCCCATCCCAAAGTACAAGAACACAGGTGCTGTGCCTGTGACGGGCGTCACAGAGGCTGTGACGAGCGTCACGCCTTGCACACTCCTGTGACGAACGTCACACATGCTGTGACGAACGTCACACCAGTCCCCTACATTTTTGGCACAAGCAACGCTTCAGAGACGTTGAGGGAGAGTTGAAGCCGATGTCCACGCCTAAATACTTTGCACGTTGAAGACCTTTGGAAGCGGAAGCAGTTACTCAAGGCACCAATATAAATAGCCACTTGCCAAACCTAAAAGGGTTCGGACGTTTTTCCACAATTTTCTTTGCCGTTTTCGCTTTTGCATATTTTTTTTTCCAGCAGCTTAGGCATTGTTTCTTTATTATTTTTACGAGTTCTACACTATTTCCCTTGCAATTTCTATTTTCCTTTTTAGCATTTAGTCAATTCTTTTCGCACAATAGTTTCTACACCGGAAACTATTGTGTACCTTTTTACCGGATCTAACCTTACGTTAGAATCTAGTTTTTATTTCCTTCGTTTTAATTTGTTGTTTAATTGAAGAATCCAAGAACAAATCCTACCGGCTTGTGGTGGAGTGTTCAAGACTACTGTTTAACTTATTCAGGTTCTTTAGTTATTATTTAATGCTTTGTTTTATTATTTATTTATATTATCTGCCTGGGATGAGTCTGTTTATGCATGATAAGTATTTTAGTTTGTTTAGCATGTCTGGCTAATTCGCTTAGATATCGGTATGTAAAGTAAGCGGAATAAGGGATCAGGACTAAGTCGGTTTAACTAAATTTAAAATTAAAATCACTCTTTTTACGGTCTCAATTTACAGGTTTGATAACAAAGGTTTTTACGAAAGTAAAAGACATAAAGAAGTTAAAATCAATAGAGCGAGAGTTTGAGGTTTTAACTGGACAGTGTAAATTAGACATTAATTCTAGATCAGGGCGAGAGCAAGTTTTAAAGTTAATTAAATTCCGATCTTTTCCAAAAAGTATTTTTAAAGATTGAATGTGAGGACGAGAGTTAAGCATTCGAATTTAATTATATAACCTAAGTCAACAGAGCGAGAGTTTGAGATAAGGGTGTTTAAACGGTCAGTGTTTTCTTGAAAAGAGTTTCTATGGATTGTATTGCTTTCAAAAAATGGTTTTTGACTTAATTATAAGTGACAGCTACATTAACATAAAATCATGGTTTATTCAACAGAGCGAGAGTTTGAGATAAAACTTTTAATCAATAAAGTCAACTGAAAAGATTTATTTTAAAACCAAGAGACCGACAAAGGATTGATTCCCTAATTACGACGAACTACATACCGATATCCGCTTTATTAAATTTTAATCTAGATCTTAGTTTAGTTTTTAGCTTTTTCCCAAACAATCAAAGTATTACCTGCCTTAGCTTTACGAAGTAACCTTAGATAACGGTATATCGATTCATAAGTCCCTGTGGGATCGATATCTTTTAAAACTACGCGATAGAACTGTGCACTTGCAGTTTGTAACCCATTCTCGACTCACGAAGTCGAGCGATCAAGTTTTTGGCGCCGTTGCCGGGGACTTTTATTTAATCGATATCGTAACTCTTCCGTTACGCTGTAGAGACTAAGGTTTCTTTTTCTTCTATTCTTTCTTTCGTTGATTTGTATGCCACGCACTCGCTCACAAGGCGAACCGCTCTATTTACGAATCAACGATATCGAACTATATCTCCGAGTCCTACGACGAATCCGGGAATATCGTGCTGCAAACAATCTCCCTCCTGTAGAATTTCCTGATTTCAAAAACATTTTTCCTTCGATAACCGAGATGGCAGAACCAGCTCGTGCTCTTAGAGATTACGCCGCTCCATCACAAGATGAGCCGCATTCAAGTATTGCTCCACCCGCAATCGAAGCAAACAACTTTGAACTTAAACCTTCGTTGTTGCAGGCAGTGCAACAGAACCAATTCTCTGGAAATCCTACCGAGGATCCAAACCTTCATTTATCCGTATTTGTCCAATACGCTGATACTCTTAAGGCTAATGGTGTCACTTCAGAGGCAATTCGACTTCGTCTTTTTCCTTTCTCATTAAGAGATAGCGCTAGAAGATGGCTTCAGTCTCTCCCTTCCAACTCTGTCACCACATGGAACGAGTTGAAGAAAGTTTTTCTTGCCCGATACTTTCCGCCAAGCAAAACAGCTATGTTAAGAGCCCAGATAAACAGATTTAAACAGAAAGACAACGAGTCTCTTTTCGAAGCATGGGAAAGATACAAAGACATGATGAGGCTTTGCCCACACCATGGTTTGGAAGACTGGTTAGTAATTCACACATTTTATAATGGTCTCTTGTACAACACAAGGTTAACAATAGACGCCGCTGCAGGTGGTGCATTAATGAACAAACCTTATGCTGATGCTTACCAGCTTATCGAGAGCATGGCCCAAAACCACTATCAGTGGGGAACCGAACGAACAATGGTGGAAAAACCTCAAACGAAAACTGGCATGTACGAGATAAGTAACCTTGATCACGTCAATGCAAAAGTGGATGCTTTGGTCCAGAAAATTGAAAGTTTAAATGTATCACCTCCAGCCGCCGTGGCTGCTGTAACTCAGAATTGCGAGGTCTGTGGAATCCAAGGTCACACTCCTACGGATTGTCAACTCTTGACAGGAATCCAAGCAGAGCAAGTGAACTATGCTCAAGGAAGCCCCTACTCGCATACCTATAACTCAAATTGGAAGAACCATCCAAACTTTTCATATAAAAGTAATAATGCTTTGTACGCACCTGGACAATCTCCAAATCAAGCCCCAGCTATACCTCCGGGATATCAGAAACCGAACCCATCCATGCCTAACAATAACGCCCCTAGGAAATCCAACTTGGAAATCATGATGGAAAACTTTATAGCTTCCCAACAACAAACCAATAAAGATTTCTTAAACCAGAATGTACACACTGGCGAACAACTTAAACAACTAGCAAGCAAAGTAGATGCCCTGGCTACCCATAACAAAATGCTGGAAACACAAATATCACAAGTAGCTCAACAACAAGCGCCTACTACTGCCCCAACTGGTACATTCCCTGGACAGCCCCAACCTAACCCGAGAAGCCACGCTCATGTAATCATATTAAGAAGTGGAACGGAAGTGGAAGGACCGTCTGATCCAAGGACAGAAAACCAAAACCCTAAAAGATCAACTGAGGAAAGCGAACCTAAGGAAAAGGAAGAGAGTAATAAGGAAACCATAGAAAAGAAGGAACCTTATGTACCTCCACCACCTTATAAACCACCTATCCCTTACCCTCAAAGGCTGGTTAAAACCAAAGATGCGGGCCAATTTAGAAAATTTGTTGATCTCCTTAAACAATTAAACGTTACAATTCCTTTCACCGAAGCTATTACGCAGATGCCCTCATATGCCAAATTCTTAAAAGAAATTCTTTCTAATAAGAGGAAACTTGAAGATAGCGAAACCGTTACACTCCCTGCCGAATGTAGCGCTAGAATCCAAAACATGCCTCCTAAACTCAAGGATCCGGGTAGTTTCTCTATACCCTGTCACATAGGAAAATTTGTCATCGACAAAGCCTTATGTGATTTAGGAGCCGGAATTAGGGTTATGCCTTTATCCATATGCAAGAAACTGGAAATGGGAGAATTAAGACCAACCAAAATGTCTGTGCAACTAGCAGATCGCTCCATAAAATATCCTGTAGGAATTCTTGAAAACATTCCCGTACGCATAGGTCAATTCTACATTCCAACTGATTTTACAATTATGGACATTAGAGAAGATGATATTACACCCATTATACTAGGAAGACCGTTCTTAGCAACTGCCGGTGCAATCATAGACGTAAAACGAGGACGACTCACCTTCGAAGTAGGTGAAGAGAAAATTGAGTTCATTCTTTCCCAATTCTTGAAAGCACCTGCAATAGAAGATACATGTTACTTCATGGATATCATCGATGAATGCATAAAAGAAGCAGAGTTAGTAGAAGATAAATCATCTGACTACCTTGTAGAAGACAGATCTAACCAATGTTTAGCAATAACACCGGACCCTACGCAATGTCTTAACAAACCAACCCTTGACCTGAAAACACTTCCCAAAAATCTGAGATACGAATTCCTAGACTTAGAACTTGAACGACCTGTGATAGTTAATGCAGACCTAGGAAGACTCGAAACAGAAAAACTCCTACATATCTTAAGAAAGTATCCAACCGCACTAGGTTACCACATCACCGATCTTAAAGGAATAAGTCCTTCTATTTGTATGCACCGCATCATGCTAGAAGAAGACTGTAAAACCTCTAGAGAACACCAGAGGAGACTAAATCCGATCCTGAGTGAGGTAGTAAAGAAGGAAATAACCAAGTTATTAGAAGCAGGCATTATATATCCTATATCTGATAGCAAATGGGTTAGTCCTGTACACGTAGTACCAAAGAAAGGAGGCATAACCGTTATTGAAAATGAAAAAGGGGAAACTATAACGAAACAAATCGAATCGGGATGGAGAATGTGCATCGACTATAGGAAACTAAACAAAGCAACCCGAAAAGATCATTTCCCTCTACCATTCATTGACCAGATGTTAGAACGATTAGCAAAACATTCACATTTCTGTTATCTAGACGGTTATTCAGGCTTCTTTCAAATACCAATTCACTCTGATGACCAAGAAAAGACAACGTTCACGTGCCCTTTTGGTACCTTCGCTTATAGACGAATGCCGTTTGGCCTGTGTAACGCTCCTGCAACCTTTCAAAGATGCATGATGGCAATTTTCGCCGATTTTCTCGAAAACATCATGGAAGTATTTATGGATGACTTTTCCGTATACGGACAAAGTTTTGAAGAATGCCTTGAAAACCTAGAAAGAGTTCTTGAGCGATGTGTAAAAGTAAACTTAGTACTTAACTGGGAGAAGTGCCACTTTATGGTACAAGAAGGAATTGTTTTAGGACACATCATCTCGAACAGAGGAATTGAAGTAGACAAAGCCAAAATAGAGGTAATCGAAAATCTTCAACCCCCAAGAACCGTGAGAGAAGTACGAAGCTTCTTAGGACACGCCGGTTTTTACCGACGATTCATCAAAGACTTCTCTAAGATGACTAAACCTTTAACCGGACTATTGATGAAAGATACTGAATTCATATTCGACGATAACTGTTTAAAAGCATTTCAAACGCTTAAGCAAGCATTGATCTCCGCACCCATAATGCAGACACCCGACTGGAATGAACCATTCAAAATAATGTGTGATGCCAGCGATTATGCTGTAGGTGCTGTTTTAGGACAACGAAAGGATAAAAAGCTTCACGTTATATATTACGCAAGTAGGACCCTAGATGAAGCGCAAATGAATTACGCCACTACCGAGAAAGAACTCCTAGCAGTGGTATTTGCGCTAGATAAATTTCGTTCCTACTTGGTCGGAGCCAAAATAATAGTTTACACTGATCACGCCGCTATCAAGTACCTCTTAACAAAAAAAGATGCTAAACCTAGACTCCTAAGATGAATCTTGTTGCTACAAGAGTTCGATTTAGAAATAAAAGACAAGAAAGGAACAGAAAACGTAGTAGCAGACCACCTCTCTAGACTTGAGAACCTTGAACCGGAAAGAACATCAATTAATGATGATTTCTCGTACGATAAACTTATAGCTACTTTGGAAGAGAATAACTCTGACAAGCTAGTAGAAACCACCTTAGCTATATCTGTCACACCATGGTACGCCGATCTCGTCAATTATTTAGCCGCCGGAATAGTTCCACCTACTTTATCTTACCAGCAGAAGAAACGATTCTTCTACGACATAAAACACTATTACTGGGATGATCCCTTACTTTTCAAAAGAGGCCCCGATGGTATCTTCCGTCGATGTATACCCGAAGAAGAGGTAGAAAATATAATCCAACACTGCCACTCCGCTCCTTATGGTGGACACACAAGTACATCCAAGACCTGCTCTAAAATCCTACAAGCCGGCTTTTATTGGCCAACTATATGGAAGGACGTACATGCGGCTATTAAGGAATGTGACAGATGCCAACGCACAAGAAACATATCTAGATGCTACGAGATGCCACAAAAGGGTATTTTGGAAGTAGAGATTTTCGACGTGTGGGGAATAGACTTCATGGGACCTTTTCCATCCTCTTTCGGTAACAAATACATACTCGTGGCAGTAGACTACGTTTCAAAATGGATCGAAGCTATAGCTTCTCCAACAAATGACACCCGAGTGGTAACTAGACTCTTTAAGAATATAATATTTCCGAGGTTTGGAATCCCAAGAATAGTAGTCAGTGATGGGGGATCGCACTTTATATCCAAGGTACTCGAAAAACTATTGTTTAAATATGGCGTGAGACATAGGATATCGACACCTTACCACCCTCAGACCAGTGGACAAGTGGAAGTATCTAACAGAGAAATCAAGCAGATACTAGAAAAAACAGTCGCCACTTCAAGAAAAGATTGGTCATTAAAATTACCAGAAGCTTTGTGGGCATACCGAACTGCTTATAAAACCCCCATAGGGACAACCCCATTTAAGCTCATTTATGGAAAATCCTACCACCTCCCGGTAGAGTTAGAGCATAAGGCCTATTGGGCCATTAGAAATCTGAATTTAAACTATAAGGCCGCCGGCGAAAAGAGAATCCTTGACATAAACGAATTAGAGGAACTCAGAAGAGACGCCTATGAAAATGCCAGAATCTACAAAGAAAGAACAAAACAATGGCATGACAAGCGTATATCAAGGAAAATCTTCAAGCAAGGCGACGCAGTCCTTTTATTTAACTCTAGACTAAAGTTATTCCCGGGAAAACTACGATCCAGATGGTCAGGTCCTTTTCATATCACGAACATCTTCCCCAGTGGAGTGATAGAAATTAAAGGCAAATCCACAGAACCGTTCACCATAAACGGGCAACGTCTAAAACACTATCACTATGCGGAAACCAACGAAGATTCGCAAATCCTACACTTAGACGAAATGCCCCCAGGATCAATAGATTATACTTAACAGTTTCTTTGTCGAGCTTGCGACATTTAAACAAAGCGCTTAGTGGGAGACAACCCACAATTATTTTATTATTTTCTTATTCTATTATTATCATTTTTCTATTTCTTCCTTAATTATTCTTTTAATTTCTGTTTAGTATTCATTCCTGATCTATTTTAATTCAAAAAAAAATAAATAATAATAATAATAATAATAACAACTTTTTTCTTCTTTCGGCATTTGACCAAATCCTAACTAAAACTCATGTTTTCTTTTCTCTAGCTAACACTAACCAGATGGGACATATTGATCGTATGGGTATCAAATTCAGAGGAATGGCTCAGAAACAAAAGTTTGACGAACTAGCCACTAGAGAGATGCTACCTAGTTTATATGCTGATGATTGGGCTATGACTGCCCTTGGTCTAAGAGAAAGTGTCCTGTATTTGCTGAATCAGATAGGATGGGAGACATCCCCTATCCTAAGACATTTCGCCACCTACCGGAGACTCACACTAGAATTCCTTAGCTCATTAATCTACCTACCCAGCCGTGGAAAAGGAATTAGCAGAGGTTTTATCCAGTTCAGAATGTTCAACATGGAGTACCAATTTAATATTAGAGACTTTACAAACCTATTGGGTTTTCCTACCTCCTTTGACACATTCACAGTAAGCCAGGAAGAACTTTTTGAGTATAGAGAACTTGAACACTTTTGGGGTAGTTTGACTGGAAATGATGAACCCGAGGACCATGAGTTCCTCCCTGGAAACATTCACAACCCGGCCTTCCGTTACTTCCATGGGATCCTCACCCACACCTTATTTGGAGAGAAGCCAAACAGCACTTCAGTTTCACGTGATGAACTCTTCATCCTATTCTGTGCTTCTCAGAACCGTCCAGTAAACGGTGCCACCTTTATGCTAGCAAATTTAGACCACCTTATCCAAGATGAGCGAGCACCCATTAGAATAGGCGGTCTGATAACCATGATTGGTAACGCTATCGGGTTACGTCAGTCGATTCTCGACCTAAACCCTTTTTGTGGCATTCCTACTATGAGTATACCCTTCCTCTTCAACACCTTGTTTATAACAAACCTAGGATCTGATGAGTTTGAGCTTATTATTAATAACCGGGTTCTTTGCCAATTTACCTTACCCGATCCTAGGACTAGTATTCATGACCGCAACAACTGGCTCTACAATCTGAACGAAACCCCCACTCCTGCTAGATCCACTGAATCCATCCAGGACTATGAGATTTGTGATGACTATGAGATTTACAATGACCAGATCCCTTATGCTGAATCTGACCCTCAGACACCATCTGGCTATTATGATATTGACCCTCCTCCTCAGCCTATTCAGACCGAAGAATCAGCAATATCCGACCTCCGGCATCATATGCCCGGAACTGATTATAACACCGCCATTGAAGCTTTGATGTCAGAACAAGACGCCCTCAGAGAAGAATTTACTGACATGAGACACGAAGTTCTAGGATACATGAGCAGTATGACAGATCAGTTTCACGAGTTGCTACACCGTGTTAACTCTTTTGCTCCTCCGGCCAGAGATCGTGCAGATGGATAGAATTTAGTTATTTTTCTTAGCTATCTAGTTTTAAGTTAGATTATTCATTAATGTTATTTGAATTCATGTTTGCATTTGTTTCCTTTTCACATTTCTTTTGTTTCTTTTTTTTTCTTTCCAATATTACATTATGATCATTTTATTGAAGCTATTTATTTAATTCTATTATGCAATAGCTATTATATTCTCTACTGTTGCTGCTTATAACCTATTGAATTATTCATGCAATATTATGCAAAGTAGAATAGCATGCAAGATAAATTAATTAGCAATATAAAATAATCTAAAAACAAAACAAAATAATAAAAATAAATCCATTACCAAAGTAATTATGTAGAACGCTACTGAAGCCTTGCCAAAAAGAATGTGTGACGAGCGTCACACAATCTATGACGAACGGCACGCCAAGAGCCTGTTACGAGCGTCACACCCCTGTGACGAGCGTAACACCTTTCTGACTAGGTGAACGTTACATAGCCGTTGGAGACGAACGTTACACCCTTCATTTTTTATCTTCCCCATTTATTCACATTTACCCACATTTATTTACTTTTCAACCACTTTTTTTTCTCCAACTTCCAAATTCTTTTCCTATAAATACCCATCAAAACCTCCCTTCATTCACCACAAACAATTCTCTCCTATCAAATACATTTCTTTTCTCTCCAAATTACTCCTTCAAATTCATTCATCACTATGGCGGGAAACCAGAATTTCGGAAATATCATCTTCCGATCTGAAGACGAAAATTATCAAAGGGAGCAATTCGAGTGTTTCCAACAGCGAGGCGTCGTCTCCACCAGGTACCCTGATTTTACTTGTTTACACCAATTAGGATTACTCCAAGGTATCGAATGGATGCTCCGTCAAGCCGACTTAACCTTTCTATGCACCCATAACCAACCAACATACCCCTCCCTAACCTTAGAATTCTTAAGTTCATACGCATACACCACTTCCACCGGTGAAGATGAATTTTTAACCGGCACTGCAACCTTCCGAATGTTCAACACCGAGTACTCCTTAAGCCAAAACCAATTGAGTACCATGCTACAATTTCCCACAGAAGGTCAAGTCTACCCCAGAATCCCTCCCGAAATAAACTGGAGCACAGTTGCCATTTCCACCCTTTTTAAGAAAATATCCGGTCTAGATGCCTACAACTGGGAAGAACTCCTTCTTTCCCACATACATAACCCAACCATCCGATATTTTCTCCGGATCCTACAAAACACAGTTTTTGGACGACCAAACAACAGTAAGGTCAACGCAAAAGAACTATTCTTCCTCGAATGCGTCTTCGAACCGACTGCTAAGGTAAACGCTGCCTCTTTTCTACTTCATCATATCCGCACCTTATGTGCTAGAGGCCGCCAACCCTTTGTAATTGGTGGATTAATCACCACCATTGCGCTTGGCTTAAACTTAGGGGACCGACTCCAAACCTTAGACTCCCTACCTCCCCTATTTATGGACATCAACTACTGTCGATCCAGCCGCATGATTAAGAATAGAGTAGGAGGAGGATATTATCTTATGGTGAACAACCAGGCCATCCCAAGCGTTGTCCTACCCAACATGGCCCTGACCGATGTCACAAACCGCAACCGCCTCCTCTATGATCTAAATGCTCCCGAAGCCACCGAGCCTTCACAAGCAAACCCGCCCACAGACGAGTTTGAAGAAATGGAGCAAGGTGATCAGCCTCCTGCACAACAATCCGCCCCGCTCAACCCTTCCGATAATGCAACTGGCCCATCCTCCCAACGTCGTCGACGAAGAAGGCCTGCAACCAACGACGACATCATGGATGCTATTGATGGTATGCAGGCACAGAATGTCGAGATGATGCAGATGATGCGTCAAATGCAACAACAACAGGATGCTAGGAATGCCATAACCGACCAGCGGTTTACTGAGTTGTTCAGCAGGTTCGACAACTTAGACTTACGTCAGAGATCACCTGGCCCAAGAACCAGAGGCGGAAGGCTGCCTTAGTTGTAGTTTCTTTTTCCTTTCCATATTGTATTTCATTTCTTTAAAACATTGGAGACAATGTTTGGTTTAAGTATGGGGGGGAAACCATGTTCTTTCTATTTCCATTTTTCAAGTATGTACCTTTCCTTTCATTGTTCTTTAGTTAAAAAAAAAAAAAATCTATTATTTTAAGTTAAGTCCCGAGTGTGAACAAAATTCTATTATCTATTCCCTCAATTTTCTTGAGCCATAACAAAAATTTAACACACCCAATAAGTATAAAGGTTGCTTATTTTATAAAACTTGAGTGAAATCAAAAACAAAATCATTACCATAACAACGCTCTGAGAACCTCAACATGTTAGATCAGGATAAGTACCTATTATACCAATCCCTTGAACTTTTAGTTTTATAGTAACCCCGAGTAGTTTATTCGAGAAGTCAGCACCATCTTAATAGCAAACTACGTCGAGAGCCGATGAATATAAGTGAATAATTCCCAAAGTAACATAAAAAAATAAATATATCAGGAAATGCACTAATTAAGTTAGGTGATCCTTACCAGATCATTTAATCTAAAGGTTGCAGATCATACAAAAACACAAGATGAGAGATCCATTATGAGTTGGTTCAGTAGGTATCTGGTACTGAACTTGGTAGGGCGGACTACGGTCCGATCCCCCGCAATTTGCAATGGACTGAATAACGAAGTTATCCGACATATGTACCAGAACTTCAGGCTAAAAAGGGGATCAGAATCACTAACCGGTTACTCCACTATGTGCGCGAAAAGATAAAGGGCTTAATGTGATTTCGCTTGAATGAAAACGGGTGAAATAAGAGTAAAGGAACCAGGATAGCTATCGTAGTGTACTTGAACTGATTTGCATAAGGCAGGGTTATCTAGGTTGTGACGGTGGTTGTTGATGTCAAGATTAAACTCAAGTTGCTTCTAAACTAAATCCACTTGCAACCTATTACGAATTGATGTGTGTTTTGAAATTTTATCTGGCTAAAACCTTTAACGAGTTCTATACTGAATTTTTGCTTGAGGACAAGCAAAGATCTAAGTATGGGGGAGTTTGATAACATGAAATTATATCATATTTTAGGACTTAATTCAATTAAATTTTATCATTATTTATTCCAGTTCACTTCATTTTATTAGATATTATGCGGTATTTTCTTCCTATTTGTCTCAGGTGGCTTATTTTGAAGCGCAAGTAAAAATGGAAGAAAAGGAGGTGCAAAAAGAGAGAAAATGAACCAAATGTCAAAGCCCAGCCCAAAGTACAAGAACACAGGTGTTGTGCCTGTGACGGGCGTCACAGAGGCTGTGACGAGCGTCACGCCTTGCACACTCCTGTGACGAACGTCACACATGTTGTGACGAACGTCACACCAGTCCCCTACATTTTTGGCGCAAGCAACGCTTCAGAGACGTTGAGGGAGAGTTGAAGCCGATGTCCACGCCTAAATACTTTGCACGTTGAAGACCTTTGGAAGCGGAAGCAGTTACTCAAGGCACCAATATAAATAGCCACTTGCCAAACCTAAAAGGGTTCAGACGTTTTTCCACAATTTTCTTTGCCGTTTTCGCTTTTGCATATTTTCTTTTCCAGCAGCTTAGGCATTGTTTCTTTATTATCTTTACGAGTTCTACACTATTTCCCTTGCAATTTCTATTTTCCTTTTTAGCATTTAGTCAATTCTTTTCGCACAATAGTTTCTACACCGGAAACTATTGTGTACCTTTTTACCGGATCTAACCTTACGTTAGAATCTAGTTTTTATTTCCTTCGTTTTAATTTGTTGTTTAATTGAAGAATCCAAGAACAAATCCTACCGGCTTGTGGTGGAGTATTCAAGACTACTGTTTAACTTATTCAGGTTCTTTAGTTATTATTTAATGCTTTGTTTTATTATTTATTTATATTATCTGCCTGGGATGAGTCTGTTTATGCATGATAAGTATTTTAGTTTGTTTAGCATGTCTGGCTAATTCGCTTAGATATCGGTATGTAAAGTAAGCGGAATAAGGGATCAGGACTAAGTCGATTTAACTAAATTTAAAATTAAAATCACTCTTTTTACGGTCTCAATTTACAGGTTTGATAACAAAGGTTTTTACGAAAGTAAAAGACATAAAGAAGTTAAAATCAATAGAGCGAGAGTTTGAGGTTTTAACTGGACAGTGTAAATTAGACATTAATTCTAGATCAGGGCGAGAGCAAGTTTTAGAGTTAATTAAATTCCGATCTTTTCCAAAAAGTATTTTTAAAGATTGAATGTGAGGACGAGAGTTAAGCATTCGAATTTAATTATATAACCTAAGTCAACAGAGCGAGAGTTTGAGATAAGGGTGTTTAAACGGTCAGTGTTTTCTTGAAAAGAGTTTCTATGGATTGTATTGCTTTCAAAAAATGGTTTTTGACTTAATTATAAATGACAGCTACATTAACATAAAATCATGGTTTATTCAACAGAGCGAGAGTTTGAGATAAAACTTTTAATCAATAAAGTCAACTGAAAAGATTTATTTTAAAACCAAGAGACCGACAAAGGATTGATTCCCTAATTACGACGAACTACATACCGATATCCGCTTTATTAATATTTAATCTAGATCTTAGTTTAGTTTTTAGCTTTTTCCCAAACAATCAAAGTATTACCTGCCTTAGCTTTACGAAGTAACCTTAGATAACGGTATATCGATTCATAAGTCCCTGTGGGATCGATATCTTTTAAAACTACGCGATAGAACTGTGCACTTGCAGTTTGTACCCCATTCTCGACTCACGAAGTCGAGCGATCAATACACATGTGAGATGTCACAGTCCCGATGTCGTGACATCTTACATGACATGTTGGTCCAGATGTTGAATTTCTTCAACCCAACATATTAAAATAACAGAGGTGATTACATTATTTGTTTTACAAAATTAATGCCAATCCTAAGGTACTAACAATCTCCCCATTTGGCAAATTTTAGCTAAAACAAATAATCCTAATATGGGTCTGCACTCCCTCTTTGTCTTTGACAGCCCCAATGCCACCACCACTGTTGGTGTACATGAGGAAGAAGTTGTACAAGACACAACTGCATCACAACCCTTCCCCTCAACAGGAGGGCTTCCTGAAGAATATGTAATACTGAGTACATAGATAATGTAACTCAGATCACAAGACACAACTGTCTTCTTAACTCAGATCACAAGACACAACTGATATACCCAGTTAGTGACTTTTGTGTCTGAATCCATCTTCTCCTTGCTACTAGATGTTGCTTGCTTCTGGTGCATCCTCAGGACAAGGTTTCTCTCCCCCTTTTTAGCTAAACATTTGTATATGACACCTTCACAAAACCAGATCCAGGAGCAGAATGCCCAGATCTTAACAAACCCCATGGTTTAGAGGGAATGGAATGTCGCTCTTGTGAGAAGAGGAGTGCTGAAACATCCTTTAAATAGGCCAGACCATGCTTAGGAATTAACGGTAGGAGTAAATGCTTGGTCAAGATTCATAAATATTTGCTGAGAATCAGTCAGAGAATCACCACCAATATCCCAGACAATCTTTGAATACCTTTTACATCTCTTGACTGTTTCCAGAAACAGCAGTTCCAAGATTATTCCATAAATGCTGTCAGACACTTTACAAGCTATGTCTTAACATTTGATATTGCTTTTGTCTGCATTCTCCATATATTCTCCCTGTCACCATTCCCTAAGACCACTTCTCACCTCCAATGATAGCTTGACATCTGGCACCACACATCCACCTTTCCTTATATAACTTCCAGCAGGAACATAGGATATCTTATGTTAAGACATCACATATGACATCTTGTGAACACTCTGTCCTTTTTGTTCACAAGGCAGACTAGCAGCACTTAAACCACACACCAATAGTTTAATCACCAGCAGAAGCAGAACAATTACTAGCTATGGCTACTAGTAATACACATATGCACAAGGGTACTTCTCCTCCCCCTAAATATGTGCAATAACAACAGAATTACTAGTTATGAATGCAACTAGTAAGACACACAAATGCACATTGCACAAGGGTACTTCTTCTCCCCCTAAAACTGTGCATTCATCAAATAACAGCTACTGTAACTCCAGCACCTGTACCAACCAGAATGTCATACTAACATCTGCTTCAACATCAGCACCTGTGCACCTCTTTCAATAATAGCTGTCCTCCAGTCCAGCCACATACAACTTCCATATCAAGCACTTCTCCCCCTTTTTAGTCAAAATTGACCAAAGGTGACCAATCAGACAAAATAAATGTCTATTAGCCTAGCAGAGAAAGTTAGAACAGATGTTATAACATTAAGCATGTTAAAACAGAATATTCAGGAAGTACACAACACATCCATATTTCCTTATGAATGTAAGTTTCAGAAGGAAATAACAATATTGTCCAAGGCAATGTCATGACATCCGGTCAGACATTCTTCTGCTCACTCAGCCTTGACACACTCCACATCATCCCACTAACTAACAAGGTGCCATACCTTGTTATCTGAGAACACATAGACCACAAGCTTGAAGATTACTTGCAGTGCAAAGACAGAACTCCTCCTGTCATGAACAACCAACTCTCCTCTTGAAACTTGGAGATCACACATGATTGTGGAACCAGAGTTCAATGTTCTCATAGACTTGATTGTGGAACCAAGTTTGAGTAAACATCCTCCATCCTGCAGGTTTGCAGTTAAGTCATCCAAGCTCACACCTTGATGAATCCCTGCTTCTTCTCCAAAGACATCAGACACTCTGATGCATGAGTCTTCAGAAGGACTAGTTAGAAACTATCCCTTCAGCTATACCAAGGATTCCACTTCCTAAAGCAAAGATGTTTCCATGATGTCAAGACTGCTGCCACTTGTTCTTGACTCCATAGTGTGCATTAGCTAATGCACTTCCTTACTTAGATCAGAAGTAAACTGATCCAAGTAACCACCATCAGGACTATGATGTTTTCTTCTTCTTGTACACACCAAGGCTGAACATGTTTCTTGCAAGGAAACCTTTTCAGAGATCACATGCTTTTGCTGCCACCAAAGTGATAGATCATAAACCAATGTACTATCCTTCCTGTGATTCTGCACAGGATCTTGAAGATGAGATGTTCCAACATCTTTCAAAACATCATTTATCTTGAGCTCCAAGGATAATCAATTAAATACTTGTACTTGGCACAGGTAGACATTGATCTTAAATCCTCTCCCAATATTCCTTTCAGATACTTCCACCATAAGACTACTTTTGAAAATACTCTTCTAGTGTCAACATCTTCTGCTTGCAAGCACCTCAACAGTTTTGAAGATCTTCCCAGATTAAATTCACCCTTAGGAATGAGAGAGATGAATTCTTCCTTGCAAATGTGTCACACAACCGCCAGAACCCATGTGACACAGGTCAACAGCCAACCAGACCCTAGGCTAACCGAACGTGAGGAGGTTAACCAAAACTCCCCCTCAAATAAACAATCATGGAAACTCCACACCAATATCCATGCATTGTACAAACATGTCTCAACATGACATACACCATCCCTACAAGTGGCAACTAACTCTATGAGTTATACCTATACATACTCCAATCACACCAATCAGACTCCAGCTGACCATCAGTACTAGTGAAAGAAAACAACACCAGTCAATAGTAGATATGCATTGCCAGAGCATACTACCTCAACCAACCTCTGAATCTTCATATTCTCACTCCTTGAAAGAACTGCCACTTCTGAGTGTGGTGTTTGAATAACAAGATTCATGGTCCCAATCCTCTTAAATGAAATAACAATCAGGTTACCCCATTACTGACTTCTAACATCCAGGGAACTTGTCTTCCAACACAACATAGTATTTCAGGGAACAACTATCCAATCCTGATCAATCTATAGTAATAAGACAGACAGCAGGAAATTGCATCGTGTCACATCTCAACCAGCTCTACTTCTAGAGATCAGACGTCTAAAAGTAACCTTCTTGAGCACACAAACAGTTGACCCTACCCTTGTCAACTTAGCACCCACAGATGTCTCCTCTTCCAGGTCAGGAGTAGGTTCCAAACAAGGTATCCCTTTGTTTGACACCTAAACACATATGCTCTTCAACCAGTAGCTGCATACTTGTTGAACAACATGTTCTAACATCACATAGAACATTAGTTCCACCTTCTTGAAACAAACCCTCCTTGAAAATCTTCAAGGTCTTCATATACACTACCCAAGAGAGTAAAAGAATCAGTGATCAGGTGATTCTTACCATCCTGAAGTGAGAACGTCATGATGAGTGGACTTGAGGAGACTCAAGTATCTTTGACATCTTCAGTAGATTATGATGAAATCTTGAATACAGCAGCCTTTCATCCATATGAGGGGAACCTTCATCAGAGTTTGAGTTTAGCCAGGTATTATGCAACGGAAATCATAATACAACTCAATCTATGACCACACACTTCACCAGATCAGCCTCCAAGAACATACCAAGTTTGAGTATGTTTCAATACCAGCACAGCTGTTCCACACAAAGGCCAATTGCCAACCTCCAGAGACAGGCACACACAGTTCCTGTCATGAATAGTCCATCCACCTACTTCAAGGGACCATTCAGGGAAATCACAAAACCTTCCACAGGTTCCAACATCAGTACTGGCATAACTCCTTGCAAGATACTAGAAAGTATCACCCATGGATCTCATCCAGAAACAGAACAGGATGCCTCCTCTGATACCAATTGAAAATTTGGTATAATCAGAGTTCAGATGTTCTACACGAAGTCATGACATCTGATCCAACATTATTACTTATACAACAAGACAGTTAGAAAAATTAAAGCCCAGTACTCATATGCACACAGTCCCAGATGTCACTACATCTGCTACTCTACCACCATGGACAGAAGAACATCCAGTTTTGTCCATCTAGAACAACGACACAGTAGAGATCAAACATGGCACTTATGTTTATTAATCCTGCCCAGTTATCAGCATGATGTCTCAACATTGATTTGAACATCATTTGTTCCAACATTACAGAAAAATGAACTATAACAGACCAACCAGTCTATCAGTAACAGCAGTCAATAATGAATGTCATAACATTCTGTTTTGCAATCAGACTGCAGGCTATGTGTCAAGTCTGTTATTCTCTTCATAAACAGACTAGAAACAGACTGAGGTATAACAAACAAAATATAGTGTGCAGAAGGTAAAAACACTAGTAATTGTTAACCTAGTTCGGTACAACGTTACCTACTCTGGGGGCATACCAAGCCAGGAAGAAGATCCACTATTAGTAGTATTAATTTAGAGTTAAACTCCCCCGTTTACAACTCCTCACTTAATCCCTACCCAATGCAATCTATACCTAGGCACTCCTAGATAGAAACCTCCAGTTTCCATTCCTATCATTACAAGTACCATGTAATGTTTAAACAACTTGAACTTGCTTCACAGCTTCGTTCAAGAACATAACCACTCTTTCCTACAGGCTTTGAGTTATAAATAATCTCATGCTTTCAAGCACTGAGAAACACTTGGTAACCTTCCCACAGGTTGGGAGGTTTACCTCACACATACCCCTAATTTTTACATTGTTTGAGGCTTGCAAAACCTAGGTTACAATCTACTATTTATAACCTAATCACCCAACTGGATTTGGGTCTTCAGAAATCGCAACAAATCTTTCCTTTGCTGTTACAGAGCTGGCAGAATTCTTCTGCTACAATCAAGGTCTTTAATCTTTTATTTCCTAAAAGATCTCCATATTTGGAAACTGCATATTCACCAAATATTCACCAAATCTTCTGATTGAATCTTCAAGATCTTCACATAGGAGATAGGATATTCACCAGATCTCCTAATTAATCACAAACCAAACCAGAATTAACTGATTCAGTTTGATACACATGTGAGATGTCACAGTCCCGATGTCGTGACATCTTACATGACATGTTGGTCCAGATGTTGAATTTCTTCAACCCAACATATTAAAACAACAGAGGTGATTACATTATTTGTTTTACAAAATTAATGCCAATCCTAAGGTACTAACACTATGCAAGAGTTGTGCTTTAAAGTATCAAGTGTTGATGCGAAACACGACGTTGATTTCAAATGAATTGTTCATTAAAATTTTGCATCGGGGCGCTGCCTGGTCAGCGGAACCATCGTCTTCTGACCGGGCAGCGGAACCCCCGGCTAACTCTGCGTAGTGTGGTCGATCTCTGAAATTTAATTTGGTTTATTTAATTAATAGAATTTAAATTAATAATAATAATGTATTTATTATTATTGTCTTGCGGAGATCGGTTATGGCCTTAGTTTTCCTTTATTTTGTTTTGGCATTTTAAAATACGAACTGCGTGTCGTGCCTCTCTTTTAATCTCTTAATGTAACTTCTTTTCTCATCTCACTCCCTCGTATGTAAAACGGGTTTCTTTTATGTAATGTAATGTTATGAAGAAAGAGAAGAATACAATATCAAAGGAGGACAACCTTGAAGATCTTGCTTGGAGAAGCTTAGATCGTTATTAGGTTAGCTTAGGTTCTCTCATTGGCTTGGGAGAACAATTGCGCTAGGGGCCATAACTGTTTCATTTTGTATGTATGTTGATGCATGTGAGAGATGATTTATATGATAAATAAGTCGGTGAGATCAGAATTATGGTAAATTCCCTCAAATTAAATATTAAGTTTATACTTTCCAAGTTTTAGCACTCATCAAGACTAATATCGAATAATGTAGGTCACTCCTATGCGAGGTGCATGTTCTATATTAGTAAGGTGCGATGGGATAATTGTAATATCCAATTGCTAAAAGAATATGTCAAACTTAACTAAAGAAATTATAATAAGATTATATATGTGTAGAAGCAAGAGTTGAAAATCATCCATGTGATGGATTGGGATAAGGAGTTATTCACCCAACTAAAATATTTGAGAGTTATATTAGATACAATTGGAAGGAGTTCCTACCTAAATAACCTAGTTTTGTGTAATCTTCCTATGCGGACTTAAAACAAAGTGAAATGTGGATCTCGACCCACTAGAAAATCTTCCAACGGGATTTTCTGAATCAAATGGTTAGGGTTATTTGTTTTGAGTAAAATAGTGGGAGCATATTTAATTAAAGGCCTAATTAAATATGTTATTGATACTTATATTTTAATTATTTCATTGTATATTACCATGACAACAAACACCTCTAACAATATTTTGCGATCAATCCTTGATAAGGAAAAATTGTTTGGGACAAATTTTCTGGATTGGCACCGAAATCTGAGGATTATCCTCAAACATGATAGAAAGTTGTATGTCTTGGAGAAACCTATTCCTGAAGAGGAACCTTCTAGTTCTGCACCTGAGGCAGAAAGAGATACTTATAAGAAGCATGTTGATGATGCCAATGAAACTGTTTGCCTCATGCTAGCTACCATGAACTCAGAGTTGCAAAAGCAACATGAGAACATGACAGCATTCGATATGATCGAACACCTGAAGATGCTCTATCAAGATCAGGCAAGGCATGGAAGGTTTGAAGTTTCAAAAGCCCTTTTTCAAGGCAAGTTAGCTAAGGGAGCCCCTGTAGGTCCCCATGTGGTCAAGATAATTGGGTATGTGGAGAACCTTGAGGGGTTGGGTTTTCCCCTCGGAAAGGAACTTGCGACTGATTTGATCTTGCAATCGTTTCCAGATAGATTCAGTCAATTTGTCATTAATTTCAATATTAATAATATGGACAAATCTCTTCCTGAACTACTATCCATGCTAAGAACTATTGAGAGAATATGAAGTCAAAAGGGAAGTCCATTCTGATGATCAGAAATGGAAAGACACAGAACAAAAGACCCGCCAAGCATGGTGATAAAGGGAAAGGCAATGAAGTTGCCAAACCCAAACCCACTCCTCCTGCTTTAGCCGTAGGAACTTATGTATTGACTTCCAGTGTGGTAAGACCGGACACTAGAAGAGAAACTGCCCAAAGTACCTGGAAGATAAGAAGAATGGAGTAAAGACTTCAACTTCAGGTATTTTTGTTATTGAAATTAATTTATCTACTTCTGCATCATGGGTATTAGATACTGGATGCGGTTCTCACATTTGTACCAATGTGCAAAGGCTAAAAAGGAGTAGAGATTTGGCAAAAGGTGAAGTTGACCTACAAGTTGGCAATGCAGAAAAGGTTGTTGCTTTAGCCATAGGAACTTATGTATTGACTTTACCTAGTGGTTTAATAATTCAGTTAGAGAATTATTATTATGTACCTGCAATTAGCAGGAATATTATTTCCGTTTCTTATTTGGACAAGTTTGGTTTTTCATTTATAATAAATAACAATTATTGCTCCATTTATTTGAATGATATATTCTATGCTAATGCACAAATGAACAATGGACTATATGTCCTTGATCTTGAAATCCCTATTTATAACCTTAATATTAAAAGGATGAAACCTAATGAGTTAAATCCAACTTACCTTTGGCATTGTCGATTAGGCCACATAAATGAGAAATGCATTTCCAAACTCCATAAAGATGGACTCTTGGACTCTTTTGATTATGAATCATATGAGACATGCAGATCTTGTTTAATTGGAAAGATGACAAAGTCTCCATTCATAGGAAAAGGTGAAAGAGCTAATGATCTTTTGGCCCTCATACATACTGATGTATGTTGACCATTAAACATTCCAGCCAGAGGAGGTTTTTCGTACTTCATCACATTTACTAATGATTTCAGTAGATATGGTTATGTGTATTTAATAAAACACAAATCAGAGTCCTTTGAAAAGTTCAAGGAATTCAAGAATGAAGTACAAAACCAACTAGGTAAAAATATTAAAACTCTTCGATCAGATCGAGGTGGTGAGTATTTAAGCCTAGAGTTTGATGACCATCTGAAAGAGTGTGAGATCCTATCCCAACTTACTCCTCCTGGAACACCCCAATGGAACGGTGTATCTGAGAGAAGAAAGAGAACCTTGTTAGACATGGTCTGATCCATGATGAGTCACGCCGATCTTCCAAACTCCTTTTGGGGACATGCACTGTTGACAGCAGCTTACACACTTAATCGTGTTCCATCCAAAAAGGTTGAGAAGACACCATATGAGATATGGAGTGGTAAGAAACCACATATGTCTTACATGAAGATTTGGGGTGGCGAAGTTTATGTGAAACGACAAATTTCAACTAAGCTTGAGCCCAAATATGACAAATGCTTATTTGTGGGATATACTAAAGAAACAAAAGGGTATAATTCTACAATCCTTCTGAGGGCAAAGTGTTTGTCGCTCGAACTGGAGTTTTCTTAGAAAAGGATTTTATTTCCAAAGGAATCAGTGGGAGGAAAGTAGAGCTTAAAGAAATTCAAGAATCACAAAGCATTGATACGCCTATGGAGGAATTAGAGCAGGAAACACAAATAGTTGTGGAAGAGCAACCTGCTCAAGTAGAACAAGACCAACGTAGGTCAATCAGGATACGTCACCTACCTGAGAGATATGGATATCTCATAACTGATCAAGGTGATGTATTACTCATGGATCAAGATGAGCATGTGACCTACCAAGAGGCCATAACTGGTCCCGAGTATGAGAAATGGGTAGAAGCCATGAAATCTGAAATGGATTCCATGTACACAAACCAGGTTTGGACCTTGGTAGAGCCTCCTGTAGGAGTTAACCCTATAGGATGCAAGTGGGTCTTCAAAAAGAAGACTGACATGGATGGTAAGGTACATACCTATAAGGAAAAACTGGTTGCAAAAGGAAATAAACAAATTCATGGGGTTGACTATGATGAAACCTTTTCACTAGTTGCAATGCTTAAATCTGTTTGGAATTTACTTGCTATCGATGCATATCATGATTATAAAATATGGCAGATGGATGTCAAAATTGCTTTCCTTAATGGGAATCTTCTTGAGGATGTGTACATGACACAAACTGAAGGATCTGACATACCAGAATAAGCCCAAAAGATATGTAAGTTACAAAGATCAATCTATGGATTGAAGCAAGCTTCTAGAAGCTGGAATCTTCGTTTTGATGAAACAGTAAAACAATATGCATTCATCAAGAATGAAGATGAGCCTTATGTCTACAAGAAGGTTAGTGGGAGCATGATCGTCTTCCTGGTATTATATGTAGATGATATATTACTCATTAGAAACGATGTCCCTACCCTACAACAAGTAAAGTCTTTATTGGGGAAGTGATTTTCTATGAAGGACCTGGGTGAAGCAACCTATATATTAGGAATTAGGATCTATAGAGATAGATCACAAAAACTGCTTGGCCTAAGTCAGAGTACATACATAGACAAAGTGTTGAGACGCTTTAATATGCATGATTCCAAGAAAGGGTTCATACCTATGCAACATGGCATGTGTCTATCAAAAACACAATACCCTTCAACTAAGGAAGAAAGGGATCCCATGAATAAGATTCCATATGCATCTGCAATAGGATCTATCATGTATGCCATGTTATGTACTCAACCAGATGTCTCGTATGCTTTAAGTGCAACGAGTAGGTACCAATCTGATCCCGGTGAAGCTCATTAGGTAGCTATCATGAATATCCTTAAGTATTTGAGAAGAACTAAGGACTCATTATTGATATATGGAGGTCAGGAAGAGCTTGCTGTAATTGGGTACACCGACGCTAGCTTCCAAAAATATAAGGATGACTTTAGATCACAATCTGGTTATGTGTTTTACTTAAACGGTGGCGCTGTGAGCTGGAAAAGTTCAAAGCAAGATACAGTTGCTGATTCTACAACCAAGGCCGAGTTTATTGTTGGGTCAAGTGCAACAAAGGAAGTTATTTGTATCAAAAAGTTCATTAGTGAACTTGGCATAGTTCCTAGCATTGTGGATCCCATTGGTCTCTATTGTGATAATAATGGTGCTATCGCACAAGCTAAGGAGCCTAGATCCAAACACATACTTAGGTGTTATCACCTCATTCGAGATATAATAAATATAGGAGATGTGAAATTATGTAGAGTGCCTACATTTGACAATATTGCTGACCCACTTACAAAACCTCTTTCACAGTAGAAGCATGATGGCCAGACTAGATCTATGGGCATTAGGAGTATGCCTGATTGGCTCTAGGTGCTAGTGGGAGATAGTTGGTGTAAGCCCTATAGGTCAATACTTTTGGTACTTATATCGAATTATTTATTAATAATAAAAGGATTTTTCTTTATTATGTTTGTTTAATAAAGTCCCTAGAATAGATATTCTGTTTAATATATCAAGTGTGACTTAATCATGAGATCCCATTAAACACAAGGACACTATTCTTAAAGTATCCGTAGTTGAGCTTTATTGTGAAGTGGGATAACATTAAAGCATTAATACTATTATGTATATAGACTGATGATCACATCTCATGGATCATGGATAAGGAGTTATCAAGTCTTAAACATAGGTATGAATAGTAGGAGTAATATTTATACTAGATTGACCCGCTATGAGAATACCATATAGAATGTTATGCAAAGTGTCATAAGTTATTCTCATGGTGATAGTGGTGTATACCACCCTTCGACCTAAAGCCACTATGGACCCTAGATATAGAGTCGAGTGCTTTATTGGTAATCAAACATTGTCGGTAACTGGATGACTATAAAGACATTTGATGGGTACTCCACGAAGCATGCTGAGGGACATGAGTGACCTAGAGGGAATTTGCCCATCCTGCATAACAGGATAAATGTCTAAGGGCCCAATATTGAACTAGACAAGGATGACACGATCTATGCCTTGTGTTCAATATAGATATAAGGGCAAAAGGATAATTATACACATAAGTATTATCACAAAAGGATTTGTCAGTTCACATGACATTTTCGTGTCTAGGGTAGCAGTGATGTGTTACTAGATACCGCTCACGGTTTATTATGTTAAATATGTGATTTAATATAATTGCTAAAGTCGCGAAAACCTATAGGGTCACACACAAAAGGACGGATTGATGAGAGACAAAGTAAATAAGGAACACTTTAAGGTACAATACACTTAAGTGAATTGTAGAACATCATAAGGTACGGTGTACTTAAGTAGAATACGAAATATGGTAACGTACCACGCGCTTAAGTGATTTTGGCATATCATAAGATATGGGCAACATACATTTGTGCAGTTGAAATTTCGTTTTCTCTCTCTCTCTCTCTCTCTCTCTCTCTCTCTCACACACACACACACACACACACACACACACACACAAAGCCTTCATTCGTAGCAGCAAGCACTGAGATTGAAGGAATATGTTCGTGTGGACTGAGTAGAGGCGTTGTCACCATTCAACGTTCATGATCACTCCTTAGATCTGCATCAAAGGTTTCAATCGCCACAATAGGTAATGATTATATCACTGATCATGCCCATTCGTAAGGATCACTAAAGGAGAAAACTTTAATTTCCACTGCGTTTTGGATCGCTATTCTCCTTCAGTAATAACCAGCTCTTAAAATCTTCTTGGCCATGGCATGCCCATTAGCATGGGTTCCAAAGGATCCTTCATGAATCTTCTTGATTAACAGGTCTGTTTCGTGTATATCCATGCATCTAAGCAGAACCATGTCATGGTTTCTCTTGTAAAGCATATCATTTCTCAAAAAGAATTTGGATGATAACCTCCTTAGAGTTTTCTTATCCAACAATGTGGCATCTTCTGGATACTCTTGACTTAGTAGATAATCTTTTGTCATGAAACCATGGTTTGCCATATGTTTCATCTTTAATTAGTTGATAGTAGGAAGGCTCGTCTCTTCTCTCTATTCGAATAACCGGAGCTTCATTACGGAATCTGACTAGGTACATTGATGCTAATGTTTCTAGAGCGTCAGCCACTTGATTTTCTGCTCTTGGGACGTGATGGAAAGTGATATCATCAAAGTATTCCGCCAGCTTTACAACATGAGCACGATATGGGTTCAACATTCCATCACGGGTCTCCCATTCACCTTTGAATTGATAGATCACTAAGGCTGAGTCTTCATACACCTCAAGGATCTTGATTCGGAGATCAATTGCGGCTTGAATACCAAGGATACAAGCTTCATACTCTGCGACATTATTCGTACAATCAAAGCACAACCTTGATGTGAAAGGGATAAAGCCACCATTTGGATTCATCAAAACAGCTCCCACACCATGACCACTGTAATTGGAGGAACCATCGCACACGAGCTTCCATTGAGATCCTGGTTCTGGTCCTTCGTCTAGGCCTGGGATCTCACAATCCTTTATCACCACTATATCCTCGTTGGGGAAATCAAACTTCAATGGTTGATAGTCTTCAACGGGTTGGTGAGCGAGGTATTCTGGTAACACACTTCCCTTGATTGCCTTCTGGGTCACATATTAGATGTCGTACATAGACAAAAGCATCTGCCAACGATGTACTTTATTGGATCCATTTTTGAGATCAACAAAGTAATATGGAAAATCATGTACTTCCTCAAACGACGCAATAAGTCTTCTCCAAAAGCGAATATCTACTTTCACAATCGGTAAAAATTTTACTCAGATAGTAAATAACATGTTCTTTTCGACCAGTTTCGTCATGTTTCCCCAGCACGCATCCCATTGACTCTTCAAGCACAGTTAGATACATGATTAATGGCTTTCCTGGGACAGGTGGGATCAGAATAGGAGGCTCTTGCAAGTATTGACGGATCTTCTCAAAAGCTCTTTGACAATCAGAGTTCCACTCAATTACTTGATCTTTTCGAAGCAATTTGAAGATAGGCTCACACGTAGCCGTTGTTGTACCCCAAAATTTTCCCTCCCCTTTGTTTCATAGTTTTTATCCAACCACTTGACTTGGGGATCAGTTGCATACATCAATAACTCATGCATATGCATCATTTATTTCATTACGGGATCATCATAGATTCAAGATTCTTGGCTTGTGGAACTAGGGTTTGTAAAGGGTGATTTGGATTTTCATCAAAGCATAGGGGAGGTGAAACCCTAATTTCTTGATGGTGGAGGTATGGATTCAACAAGGGGCTACCTATGCAATCCTCGGGGGTCTTCAAAACCCTAACTCTTGATGGTATGATAATGGGATCCTTTGGAGTTTCAATAGGCCTTGTATTGGCTATCAAAACCCTAATGAAGGCTCACACATTGGAAGACTTGTTCTGGAAGCATGGTTTGGTTCAAAGGACTTGCTTGAGGGGTAAACCTCATGGAAACCCTAATCAAGGAAGGAATGGTCTTGATGGACTTTGTGTCTTGACTTTCCATTTGGTGACATTCAAAACCCTAGTTCCACCCAATTCATCACCCAATGTGTGTTTGACACCATTGCTTGGTCATTTCCCCTCATAACCTCTTGTATTGGGTTCATTCATGTTGATTTTGGTTTGGTTCCATTCATCTGTGCTTAAGGACATTGGTCCTAACCCAAGTCTTTGGTCCTATAAACTTCCATCCTTTTCTTATATCCCATGACATTTCATTTGTACATTTCAAGTGTCTAGCCCTTGATTTGTTTGGTTTCATTTGGTTAAGTCCATCCAAGTCCACTTCATGACTTTTTCAATGCTTAGTGTTTGGTTTATGGATCTTTGCTTCATGTTTATCATTGTCTATGCAAGTCAAGTTGATCCATGTTATTGGTTTATTCAAGTTATTCATGGTCCATTTCAATCATATCCATTCAAGATTCAATCATATTCATTCAAGATCAAGTCAAAACCAATTTCAATCCTTGCAAATCATTCACAGTCTATTATAATCTATTACATTGATCATTACATGGAAAAACACAAATTTTGACAACTTTGACCAAGGGTTGACTTTGGTCAACAATTGACTTTTTGGTCAACTTTGACCAAAGTCAACTCACCATTTTTTTGACCACCTAAGACATAATCTAGCCCA
Source organism: Lathyrus oleraceus (assembly GCF_024323335.1). Classification (NCBI taxonomy): domain Eukaryota; kingdom Viridiplantae; phylum Streptophyta; class Magnoliopsida; order Fabales; family Fabaceae; genus Lathyrus; species Lathyrus oleraceus. The sequence continues at coordinate 289,124,810 of NC_066582.1, read as the reverse complement.
TTCTTTCTTTGATTCACCATACAAGAGTCATGTTTGAGGTGATTGGTCTTGTTTCTTCTTTTCAAAGTAATTTGGTTCATTTTCAATTTCATGCCCACCATGTCATAACCTAGGTTTGTTGCATTTCCAACCTTAATTCCATTTGGCCAAACAGGTCTTGCATCCACCCTATCAAGCATCATGATCACAATTAAACACTACATGCACATTAATCGTTTGAATCTCAAGCAAAATCAGACCATGAGCTATTGGAGAAGGTTAATTGCTACCTATCCTAATCAGGTTGAAACCTTCTTGCAGCAAGCTATGAACATACTACAACAATCTATTTGGTTCATCATTCTGGCTCCATGAACTTCCTACCGTCAATACCTGTCCACGCCAGAACATAACAAGAATAGATAAGTGAACATGAATTGAGTGCAGTAGATGTAAAGGTCAGACATGCATCATTTAAATCTCCAGCTGAGGTTGGTATTTGGATTGGCCCATTCAGCAGCTTCATCAGGAAGAAGTGCATCATACTGCTCTATAACAGTGGGAGTTCCTCTCTAGCTTCTCACAATAACAAGGCCTATCAGCAAATCACTAATAGGATCAACATAAACACACTGAATCTAACATGTGGAAATCTTGTAGAAAAGCGCATAACAGTTCAATATTCTGTTGCACCCTAAGTAACAACGAAGAAACAAGTTCTGTATCATATAACAAAGAGTAATAATCCTTACCTTGAGGATGCAACATCTTGACATGTCAAGCAATACCATTCCAGCTCATTAGTAACCCAAACATACCTTTAATTCTGATAAAACATGGTTTGGCATGAGGAGTCATCAGCAAGGTCGTGTCACAAGCACTGTCATTGAGCAAACCAGGTGAAGCCATGAGAAGCCTATGTGAGGTTGTGTCACATGCTAGCAAAAGCCATCAACCAAAATAGGATCAAACTAGAACCCAAATGCCTTCATACTTCAAGGTCTGCAATGTATCATAAGTTAGTAGCAAGCACATCCACAACTATCATAAGTGACTTTAACATAAAACCAATGGCATATAAGTTCATTAATAGTCCAACACAATTGACCTTCATTTCTAACCTTGATAGTGTGCTATCAGTAGTTTCCCCATTATTATTCACTACTACATGCTGAGTTGTTCATGATGCAAGCATACACCACCAAGATCACTCCAACATTGAAGAATTTTAACCTAACAGAATCCTTACCAACATCAAGGTGTGCCAATACATTGATTCCAAAATGGAGGGTTGGTCACAAGGAGGATTACACCATGACACCAAGATGCAAAGCAAATACTAGACCTGCAAACAACATCATAGTCGACAGCAGGACAAGGATAGCATTGATAAACACCTAAACCAGCATGAAGTGCATTGGCATACTAGGTCATTATCATCAGTAATCACCTACAACATTGGCATTGCTTTGCTTGCAGAATTCATTCACTTGCAAGTTACCTGCAGCTTGAGTCCAATGGTGCAACAATCATAACCATAATATCCTGCAAGTCATCAAACACCAAGCATCAAGATATCACATTTGTTTACACTTCATAAAAGCCATTCAAATAAGGCATTACATAACATCCAACAAAGTCCTGCAGCAAAGCACTCATATTGCATCATGAACAAGTCTAAGCAAAACTAGTTCATTCATTAGTTCTGTAGCTCTCTTGGTTTGGTTCCAGCTAAGTGCTTTCCATCTCAGCTAACTGATTTCAACTAGCATACAACAAAACATGCATAGCATAACCAATCCAAGTGCGACCAAACTCACCACAATAGTGGACATCACAAGCAATCACAAGCATTATGCATAGATGAAGTTCAACAAATTTGGAATTTGACAAGTTATACAAGCCAACCATTAAATCTAAACCTACAAATTGTCATATTGAGCATATTAAAGTGAAAACCTGCAACAGTTTCAACAGGTGACTAACCTGGTTCCATGTAATTGCAATTCAAACATAACACTGCCTAAACCAGTTCATTTAGCAAGTTGGTATTAAGAGGTGAACCTGCTCAGCAGGTCATCATTCATGTTAAGATCAATTCCATTTAAGCCAACCTATCTTAACCGGGTAAAGGAAAACAAATTCAGGTTCACTCATCCTAACTAACTGAGTCTAAAACAACTAACTAACTGAGTTAAGTTCTAACTCAGTGAGCCAATCTCAACTGACTCCAAACCTCATCTAACAGACTCCAAACCAATTTCCAAACCTATCTCTATTCCAAACCTCATCCCTATTTAAACACGATCATCATCATCATCATTCCAAAACTTTTTTCATCACCTTCAAACTCATACTCTCACACTGCATACATCTCCCACTCACCACTCACTCAAAGCTCTTTTCTCCCATGAGCCATTGAAGCTTCAAATTGCTTAAGTTAAACCACATCCCTCACTATTTGTTACTCTTAATTTCCAGAAGAAGAAGAAGAAAGAAGGAAGATAAGAGAATGAATTGTGTCAAAGAAAGCAAAGAAAAGGAATCAGAAACTCACCTGACATATTTCCGGCCTCCTTCTCCGATGAATAACTCTCTAAACATCGCATTTTTGCATTTTTAGGTTACCAGATTGTAGAATTTTGGGAGAGGAATCCAATCCCTAAGGTTGTAGACGTTGATTCTCTGTAGTTTCCATTTAATTTTCTTAGATTGACTTAGGGTTCTTCAAATAGAATCCTTCGATTTAGCTTAGCCATAGGGAATCTCACCAATCCACTCACAAATTCGTCACCAGCGTAGTATTGCGCATCTGATGGTGACCTCCACCTTAGGTTAATACACCACCGTCGTTGGAGGCGACCGCTGGCACAATGCCCCTTGGTGGTCGGCCGTCCAAACAGGCGATGAGAAAGACGATTAGCGCGCTGAGCATTTTACAAACTCTGGTTGACTTGGACAAGTCAACAACATCCTTGGGTTTATTCTAATGGGCTTGGCTTCTTCCAAGCCCAATGAATTTTGATTCATACACCCACGATTCTCACACACCCCAAGTAGCCATTGGACAATATGATTTTGGGCTTAAACGAAAGCCCAGATTCATTCTGTTATTCATCACCCTGTTTCGTGGGTGCACCCCCTCTAGCCAACAATAATTCAGTATTGGGCTTGGCTGAAGCCCACACAATAAATTCAATTTTAAAACCCTTTTCATGATTTACACCCCTCCTAGCCCATGCATTATTTTTGTTCTTTTTCTTTTTTAATTGATATCTAGCCATGTTAATTAGCTTAATTAGGTAGCTTAGGTTAATTATATTAATTTCGTAATTAGGTTTTAGAATCTTGATTTTTAGAACCCTAGGTTGATAATTAAAATTAATTAGAAATAATTAGATTTTTGATTAAATTTAGGACATAGTGTAATTTCTATACAAATGGATTAAAATCCAGCTTTAGGATTTAATCAAATTTAGAACATGGTTAGACATTGACTAGAATTTTATTTGTGCTAATATTTGGACATCTTTTGTAAATGACCATTTTGCCCTTTTGGGGTAATTTTGGGCATTTTATCCATTTAATAACATGACCCATTAGGACTAGAATTTGACATTAGGATTTAATCAATTCCTAACAATTATATGCTCCTTTAGGGCCTGCACCTAGAATTTTGCTCAAGACTTTGATTAACATGCACATGCTCCCTTAGGATTTTATCATAGGTTTTAATCAACTTTAATCAACCAATGCATGATCCCTTAGGGTAGTTTCTAAAAATTACTAACTTCTAGATTAGTATTAACCTAGTTCCCTAAACCAAAACAAACCCATGATTAAATTGATCAAAAGCAATTTTGATCAATTAAATCCTTTGAACTTGTATAATCCCACAATCTAATTTGAGTGACCAAAAGACCCTTGGTCACTGAATAAGACTTTTTTTCTAAGTTGTGGAGCTCGAAGCCTCAAGTCAAGATCTTCAATCAAGGCATCCTCAGTCATACCAAGCAGCGAATTGTACAAGCAATCAAAGGTGGAAACTACAAGAGTTTGTTAAATCAAAATTGGGATTGTGTGGCATGAGTCTTAAGTAATAGAGAAAGAGTGGGACTAGAGTATTCCTACCCCCCATTCTGAGTATCTTTGGTTATGGGACGTATGACCCAATGCTCATCGTATTCAACTCTATTCATAGACTTTAGCACAATTCTAATCATGCAATTGACAAGTCTCTCTCTCTCTCTCTTCACAAAGCAATGCAACAAGCAAGGACTACATCAAAACCTTATCAATCATGAATCAAGTTATATGATACGAGCCTTAAGTTTTAGAGAAGGAATGGGACTGGAGTATTCCTACCCCCATTCTGAGTATCTTTGGGTATGAGACGTATGACCCAACGCTCATCGTATTCACCTATATTCATAGACTTTAGTGCAATTTGAATCGAACGATTGATAAGGTCTTCATCAACACAAGAAACAACTACAAAGATTCTTCTCACTCCACTAGAAATTTAAGACGAGTATTACATGCCATGAGCCTTAAGTAGTAAAGAAGGAATGAGACTGGAGCTTTCCTACACTCATTTTGGATATCTTTGGGCGCGAGACGTTTGGCTCGTTCCTTATCGTATCCACCTTTACTCATAGACTTTAGTGTGATTCTTATCAAATAAATATCAAGTCTATTCCACTCTTCCATCCAATCATCCAATCATTCATATTCTTTTGCCTCCAATTGTTCTTACTTTCATCCCTAGTGGGCTGAACTACGAAAGCTCTGATTTCCTTATTGCACTATAAGGGTACGCAGGCAGGAGAATTCAGTTTCTTCGCGGGCTATCTTATTTATCAATCTACCTTATCTATCGCCACCCTATCAATCATTCTCCCTTCATTCAATCTATACCATCTTTTTGAGATCAATCATACTTCTCCTTGGACTTCTTGTCTATCCTTTTGGGATGTCTTAACGATAGTCCATCTCCTCAATTGAGAGTTGTTTGGGGGATTTGTCCAAACACTTAATTCAGTATTTCTTTTTTGTTTTACCCTATAGTGGTGGCCTGCTGGCCCACATATTGGTAAATGTATACCTTGCTCTTTGATTAAGAGTTTATACCCTTCTTGGATCCAAGATACTATTCTCTTTTGATCTCGAACTATTTGTTTCCCTAGCAAGTGATATTATTCCAGTACTACAATCATGCCTTGAAGTGGTGTTTGACTTGTGAGCCCCCATTGCTTAGACAAATGTCTCTCTTTCTATTATCGTGGTTCCGAACTATGATTTCTATGAATTTCTAATTACACGATGAGAATACGTAGGCACGAGGATGCGAATCCTTGGCGAGCATACTTCTAATTATTCCTTCTTCGCCTTAGGGCACCATTCATATCTCTCATAATCCATTACCTACCCTCGATCATAAATCATTCACCCAGTGACATAATGTCTCTTTGACATCAAAATACACTTCCTTTGGGATTCCATACATACCCTTTTAGGACACCTAATGTAGTCCGCCTTTCTACCTAGAGTTGTTTGGGCTACAACCTCAAACACTTAATTCCTTCTTTTTTGGCTAAACACCATATATTGGCGGCCTGCTGGTTCATGTATCGGTTAAAGTTGTTTCCCTCTATGGTAGAAATCTCACTTCTCTTATGGGTTCCAATACACTTTCACCTTTTGATTTCAAACAATACTTCTTCAGTCGCTTATCACCAGATTTTCATTTTTGTGACTTTGGTCACTTCATTCCGTTCATCTCCATGATACACTCATTATTCTACCTTCCTTCACCCCATGTGATATACCAATTATCTTTGAGCCAAATATACTACCTCTTTGTGCTCCTTCTTGCATCACCTTGTGAACCAATAGGTGTTTGGTCTACAACCTCAAACACTTAATTCCTTCCTTTTTTACTTTACCTTATAGTGGCGACCTGCTGGTCCACGTATTGGTAATAGCCACCTTACTCTTGGGTTCATCTTTTCACCCTTTTTTGGAGTTCAAACAACACTACTCTTTGGTTCAAACCATACATTGATCACACTTCTTTTCACCTCCCGCCTCTAGTTCCTTGAACTACGAAGCTCTGAATTCCTCATTGCACTGTGAGGATACATAGGCACGAGGGCCCTAATCCTCACCGAGCACTTTATCTATTTCCTTCCCTTTCCCATTCTTTTGCGAGTAATCTTTAGATAACACTTATTCGAGCGAGAATAATCAAAACGGTTCCCATGGAGTACCATGTACGTTTGGGGTACTAATATCTTCCCCTTGCATAACCGACTTCCTTACCCAGTATATCTCTTTGCCCCGGGTTTTATTGATGTTTTACCTTTCCTTTGGGGATAAATAAAGTGCGATGGCGACTCTGATGTATGTTCGAGCGTGTGACACATTCGGGTATATTTCTGTTAACTTCCGCTGACGAATCTACTGGGGATACTTCGCTACTTGGAGTACTTCCTAGTCGCTAAAAGGAGTCGAGCCTAGTTTAGGTTGTTCTCTCACTAGTTTTAGGTGCTTACCTTTATAGATCTACTCGCTTTATTTATCGCATTTACTTTATTGTTCTAGATATTGTTATGGATAATATCTGTTGTGCTGTTGTTGGGATGGTATAGACTACATGAGAGGAAAGCTCTATAATCGAGCTTAGTATACACATAGGTTAGACTCGTGGATACTCGTGTACGCCTGTGCTTCGCGCGTTGGTTTGTCTCGAGAACCACACCCAAACTAGATTCACTTGGAAGTACTTTTATCCTGTGTGTATTCACTACGACAAGGTATTTCCATTTCGAGTCGATGACTCTGGGAGACCTTCTAGGGACCACCTTGGAGCATAGTCCACACCTATGAGGGGGATATGGGTTTTATTCCAGGAAGCCATAGACTCTACCTACCCTGACACTCATGTTGCGTCGAACTTTTGAGCCTGTAACAAATGGCATATACAGATTATTCAGAACATATCATAGTTTTCAATCTGCATGACCTATATCATCCCATCATTACATTATCATTCATCATGACAAATTTTTTGCATATGCATTTCTTTTCCAGAAATCCAAGAGTCTAGTTTGTTGACTAAGCATTTGAGGCAAAGCATGAATCCCGAGAGGAAAAACATTCACAATTACAAGTTCGTGGAACCTCAACTGACTGTCTTGAGAGGACTAGGGTACGTCTAGATCTTGGAAACAAAGATGACTTCAAGACGTCTTATGGAAACCTTTTGCGAATCCTGAACACCGAAGTCAATACCACTGTCGTGCACACTCTGGTGTAATTTTACGATCCTCCGCTGAGATGCTTTACATTCCAAGATTACTAGTTGGCACCCATATTGGAAGAGTATTCACACATTCTGGGTATTAGGATCAAGAACCAAATGCCTTATGTTATAACTAAGGAACTCCCCAAATATCAAGTCCTTGTTGAAGCTCTCCACATAGGGAAGAAGGAAGTGGAGCTGAACTTGAAACCTAAAGGTGGAATTCATGGCTTCACCTCAAAGATTCTAGTGGATAAAGTTGTTGCCTTCGCCGAAGCTGGGAGTTGGACGACCTTCAACGCAAGTCTAGCTCTACTAATCTATGGGATCGTACTGTTTCCGAACATGGAAGAATCCGTGGACCTAGCTACTATTCACATCTTTCTAACTCAGAACCCTATTTCCACTCTTCTTGCTGATACTTACTACTCCATCCATGTGAGGACCCAGAAGAAGAAAGGAACCATCTTCTGTTGTACTCCTTTGTTGTATAGATGGTTTATTTCACATCTACCCAGCAAAGGCCCTTTTGTTGAAAACAAAGAAAACTTGAAATGGTCCAAGTGGATCATGTCCTTGAACACCGAAGACATCTCTTGGTACTCTCGTATCTACGACAACGTCAAGCTCATCCTCAACTGTGGTGAATTTCCTAATGTACCTCTTCTTGGTACGAAAGTGGGAATCAATTACAATCCGAGGTTGGCACTATGATAGTTGGGATACCCCATGGTAGATAAGTCTGACCTCAAAGGTGTAGAAGGTTTTGTCTTGTATAAAGGGGTTGAAGATCCAGAATTAGTAAAGAAGATCGTCAAGGCTTAGGGAGCGATTTGTCCTCAAGGGATAGCAGAAATGGGTAAGAAGAATTCCATTGCCAAGTAATCTTACACCAAATGGGTAAAAGACAGGGTTAGTGAGATTTTGTTTCCATTTCTGCCTGAACCATCCATGAGCATCGAACCTCATGAACTAGTAATCCATCAAACTTCTGAAGTCGACGAATTGAAGAGAGTTATCAAGGCCCTAGAGAAAGAGAACGCTGATCTCAAATCTAGGTTTAGTAAGATCTCCTTGGAGAAATAAACTTTAAAGTTCAATTTGAATCAGAAAAGAGATAAGGTGCGCTAAGAAAATGATGAGGTGCAAACCGAGGTATTCACAAGAATCAAGGTGAGTGACACACTCAAGGGAACTTATCCCAGTTTGACAACCAAGAAAAAACAGTTAGCCGAGACTCAATACCAGGCTTGTAAAGCGGAGATTAATTACAGAGAATAGACCAAGAAGCTCCGAGACCTGCTAGAAGCTTGCAAGAAAGAGCTGAAGGATGAGCAAAGCCACACCAAGCAGCAAGAAAGAGCTGAAGGATGAGCAAAGCCGCACCAAGCCGCACCAAGAGACTTAAGGAGATTCGTGAGCTAAAAGAGCAATCACACAAGAACCTAGAAGACACCAACCTACTCCCATAAGTGAATGATCGCCTGAAACATGGATGTAAGACCCCAATTTTGACCCTAAGATCCCTCATGCTATTCTCATCATATGCATTAGCATTGGGATCACACCTTGGCATCCTCCTTACCCCTCATTCATTAGGGTTTGCATTGGGAGAGATCACCAAGCACATTTGATTGTATCATACTTCATTTTTTATTATTTACTAACCAAAATACCAAAAATATGTCAATGTATAGTTTGTTGCTTTTGTAGGTAGTGCACATGCTCACCTACGCTCTATCAAGTTCATATATAGGGTTTGAGACCCTCATTACAAGGAGCTCATTCAAGAAATGATTTACTATGTCTCTAAGCATCATATATGGATCCCCATGATCTTCACATATTATTTTGAGACAAGAAATCATCAAGAGTTTGGAGTTGGTTTGCCTTGGAAACCGTAATTCATCTAGGTATCTTATGTAACTTCTTCAACAAGTTTCTTCACCAATTGATCAAATATTTCAAGGGATACCTCACATTACATCATATTATGCATATATGATCCTCCATGAGTCCCAAAATTCAAGAGAATATCAAGATAGCAAGTTGGTTTATGGTGGTTGACCAGAGAAAGTCAACTTATCAAAACTGAGGTTCCCTAGACCCTATCTCCCTCAATGTTTGCCATATGAAAATGATTCTAAGAGAAAAGTTACTCTAAGTGACATTTCAAACAATTTTCATGTTTAGGTCAAGAGTTATTTTTTCATGGAAAGGCATTTTTTATGGTGACCGATTATAGGTCATTTTGTCTAAACCCTAATTTGGAGGTCAACTTTCCAAGACCATAACTTGCTCACTTTTCATGATATGAAAGTCATTAAAGTTTCATAATCAAATTCAAGATGTCTACTTCAACTTTGATGTTTGTAGTAAGTGAAAATTCAACATTTAAATGCATGTGATATGAGGAAACATTATAGGTCATTTTGGGCCAATACCATTGAACAAGTGATTTTCCTCAAATTCTAAAATGCATACCTCCTTCATGATAAATCCAAATAAGGTCAAATTTGTGACCAATTTAAAGTACTTTGAGAGAGATATAACTTTTATGAAGGAACCTTTCTCATTTGAAGCCCATAGAAAAAGTTGCTCATGGTGGAAGAAGTGAACATATGGCTTGATACTTAGATTTTTTTTTGATATGTTTGATTTTCCAAACTTCCACCTCAAAATTCATCATGATCCAAGCTTCCAATGAAAAAGTGTTAAACATGAAAGTTGTTCCTCTTGATCTAACCTTTCTAAAAAGTACAAATTCATCCCATTCGGACAAAGAATGAATGACTTGCGCATGACTTAAAGTTGAAGGACCATTTGGAAGATTTGAAGTTCCATTTATCACACACGAATGAATGGCCTTTCCACATGACTTCAGCATTGCTTACACTCATTTTTGGACCTAAATGCATCATTATATGGGCCTATCACATGCCCATGCATCCATGCAATGGCAATTGCTATTTTTGGAGTTTTGAAAGAAGTGTGCAATTATCAATGACCTTGGCTATAAATAGAAGCCCTCTCACTCAGAATTAAGGACCCCTGCGTGCCAGCTTTGAAGCTACAACCCTAAACCTCCACATTCAAAGGATAAGCTTGGTGATATTAATTGAAAATCGATTTTGAAATCTCCCACTGTTTTGAGATTCAAACTCCAAGAGTCCTCCTTCTTCCTTGATCCATTTCCACTCCATCAAGAATCCAAAGCAAGGCCAAGCATAATTGAGAGCAAGACCGTGTCCATCTGAACCTGCAGTGAAGGGGAATTTCTGAATTTTTCATCTCTTCAATTCTCACTCAATTCTCCATTATTCTTGTTGATTTTTGGTTGTCTGAAGTCCTATCAATGTAGGCAACAAGATTGAGTTCCTTAGAGGTAAAATCGAAGCAATTCAAATCATGATCCTCAAAATTCAACTCCCTGTATCTCTCTATATACTTGGAGTTAGGTGAAATTGAGGCTAGATTCGAACTCCTGAGCATTTTTATTTTAAATTCATGCCCTCCTTTTTTATTTTGGTGATGGTTGAAGGTGGACCAGTCCGGTGAGGTCCACCGGAGAAGAAGACCGGAGCTCTGGCTCCGGCAATCTGTTGGCGTGTCTCAGACCACATGACCCTTCTATTTTGTTTTAATCCCGAGCGTCCAAATTGATTACCACGCGTGTGGCACATTGACTAAGGCTTAACATGTACAGCGCACTCTGATCCACTTGATCTGCCACCTCAATTAATGAGGGAGATCAAGTGGTCCACGTTTTTTAGCATTTTCTAATTTTTATTTTAATTGACTTATTTTCATTAATTCATATTAATTTTAATATTGATCCAAAAAATGTGGGAATTTCACCAAAAAATTTCAAATATTTTTCTCTTTCATTTTCTGAATTAAAATTATTTGTTGGATCAATATTCATATTTTTCATGATTTAATTATTTTTTGTGCATATTTTTAATTGTTTAAAAATACTTTTAAGTTTCCAAAAATAATGAATTTTTTTCTCTAAGGTCCTTTGACCTTGTTTGACCTATGATAAATCTCTTGGTTATTTATTTGATATTTTGAAGAGGTTTTAGGATTTTGACCAACCATAATTTAATTTAATGTATTTTTAATTGATTTTTAATTTGTTTAGTTGAAATAAATTGTGTAGAGCTATTTGTATTGACTTGTTGAGTTTGACTATGTTGTTTGGGCTTTGGTCAAGGTTGATTTGACTTTGTTGGATTAAAATAATTGAATTTAGAGGATTGATGGAATGTACATTCCATCTCCCAAAATGAATGAATGATTTTAATTTTATAAAATCCTTCCCTTATCCAAATTGTTTTTGTCTCATTTCCCTTCTTTCTTCATCTCCAATCCCCATTTATCCCATCCATTTCATTTTACCTATGATATCTCTATATCCTAAGGCTAGTTGGTTGAAAAAATCAACATAATTATGGATGAGATTAGGTCCACCCTTTTGCCATTTTCTTTTAAGTGTGGTATATTTTAGGAGTATGGTTCGTAATATCATATCTCTAACTTGCATTAACACTAAAATTTCTATTGCCCGACCTCAGATAGTTGTGACTTCTACATAAGTCCAATTACGATTGCTTAACATAGCGATAAATTTTGACCCAAAAAAATAGCATTCTAGTAAGTGAGATTGTAAGTCTCCCCCCTATCATGATATTGTGTGGAAACTTGGCCTTTTTTTCCTTCCTTTGGAAGATGTCTTGGTTCAAGTATCCATGCTTGTGAATAGAGGGTTGAGTGTTCTCCAAAGAATGACTTAAACAATAAAAAAGAAAAAGCAATACTAACTTCTAATCAACCAACATTTGACTAACTTTTAATTTCAAGTCATTTACTTTTTGCATTTTAAATTCAAGTCTTTATCATTTGCCATTATTCATACCATTTAACTTGTTTACTTTAATGCCATTTTCACTTTGCTCACTTGAGCCATATCTTGTGATTATATTCCGATTGTATATACTTGTTTGTGTATTTTGTTTGTGTTTGTGGTCTTTTGACCTTAATGTACATAATAACAACAAAAACCCTAAAAAAGAACTATGTGGACTGTTGGATTGGATCAGAGACATTGGACTTAGAATTAGGCAACATTCCCTATGCAAAAAGGACTTGGCCAATGCCAACTTTTTGAAGCCTGTCATTGTGAATTGAACTTTCATCTGAAGCAAGTATTGAGATCCCTTGTGAGTTCATCTGCTACATGGTCTTAATGCAATTGTTACTTTGAATCTATGTTTAGTGCCTTATTCTGAGCCATTCAAGGAGTATGTCATCTGATACATGGGAGGTTATGAAGAAGATCATGGAGTTGCTAAGATTGGATGTGGATATCTTTATTTGATGCCTTGTTCTTCACCTTGCTATTGTGTGTATTGATATTGCTTGATTCTAAAGTCCAAGGGAAAATTGGTTTTCTATATGACATTCTTGTCTATTGGATTGCATCCCATAGGTCAGATCTTTTCAACTCTGAACTTTTAAATGTTTGCTTAGGATTAGTCTCTTCATCTCCTCCCACTTCTTAAATTTCAAATCTCCCTCCCCCCCCCTTTCAAAATCTTCTTTGCTTGTGATTTCTAAACCATGACTTAGTTGCAAATTAGAAACTTTGGTGTTATGCCATTGCATTTTTCAAAATCTTTTTCTTGATCAAACTTATAAATAAACTTAACCATTCTTGACTTAAAATTTCAAAAGACAAAAAGAACTAACACACATTCAAACTCTTTTAGGCCTTTTGTGCCTTTTTCAAACTTAAATTTTGTTAAAAAGCAACTCACTCACTTTGAAATTGTTACCACGAACTACGAGGTTTTGATCCCTCATTTTATGTTGGTACATAGGCACAAGTCCGAAGGTCTTGTCAAACACAAAAATATAATTAATGAATTCTTTTCTCATCCCCACACTCTACTTATTGCAAACATCATTTTATACCAAAACACATGTACACACATAAAAGGGCTCCCTAGGAGTACCTAGGACACTTTGGTTATAACGCGAAAATACATCGTATATTTGCCCTGATTTACACTCAAAAATCGTAACACTTTCATTTTTATTCAGATTATTCCACAAGTGTTCGAGTTATTTTTGCAAGTATTTCAATCCCCATGCTTAAATGAACAAAGTATAGAAAAGGAAGGAAAAGAAGAAGAAACAGAAGAGAAAGCAGCAGAAAAACAGAGCGGACGCTTAATTTTTCTTTTGGAAGCCAGCCTTGAAGACCTTTTTCTCTCTGCATTTTTTTCACAGTAATTCTACTTTGTCTTTTACTTGTCTTCAGCAACATTAATTTTCTTCTACCATTCAGAGCTTTGATTTTCCCCTTTTCCTTTCCGCCTTTCATTTAGCCAAAGTAGTATTTCCTACACTGGGAAACTACTACGATTTATTTAATTTAGTTTAAGCTATTATTTCGAAGAGGCAAAATCCTATCGACTTGTGGAGGACTGCTCAAGTACTTCAAGATTCGGCGTATTCTATTAATCTAATTTCCAGGTTTTTATTCAATTGTTATTGCTTTATTATTATTGTAATCATGTCTATTTTATTGTTTATCTGTTTATGTTCGTCTGTATTTGCGCTGTTTAACATGTCTGGCTAAAATACCGGTATCGGTATGTAACAATTTAATTAGACGGGATTTAATAATAATCAGTGTAAAACTTCTTTCCTTAAATAACCTTTTTGGCTATGGTTTTTAATTTAAATTTATTTAACTTTTTTACAAGAGTGAGAAGCTATTTAATACGATTTTCCATGAGAGTGGGAAATTAACCAAGGTGAGAACCAACAATCGTGACAGCGTGAGGGTCGAACTGGATAGTAAAAACTAGGCATTGATTTTAAAAACAGCGAGAGCACTTTAAAAGCAATTAGAACTTATTTATTTTCAAAAAGTATTTTTAACTTCAAATGGGACAGCAAGAGCATACATTCTGACTTAAAGGTATAGTCTGAATCAAAAATCACGAGAGTGTGAGATAAAGCCTTTTAAATAAGTATTTTCTACTGAAAGATATTTGGCACTTAAATTATACACTGGTGACTTATCGAATCCCTGACGATTAATGCGTTGCATACCGATATCCTTCTATTAATACTTTCTTAAAACTCAACTTCCCTTAGATTTAATTTTCTTCAACCAAACTTCTAAAAATCATTCCCTTAGCTAAACATAGTAACGTCGGTAGCATTAGTTTGACCATCGGCCCCTATGGGTTCGATATCTTTTAAAACTAAAACGACTGGACTGTGCACTTGCAGTCAAGTACCCGATAGACTATATTCTATATACAGTCACGAGACGTATGAAGTTTTTGGCGCCGTTGCCGAGGAATGATTTAGTCAAATAGTGTGATTCTTTCGTTGCACGGTATAGACTAATGTAAAAACTAATCTCCTTTCCCTTATTTCCCCCGATTGTATGCCAAGTACTCGCTCACAAGGCGATAACTTAGCACCGCCAATCGCTAAATTAGAGTGTTTCTTATATTTAAGATGCCGAATACGAGAGTACCAACAAAGGTACAATATTCCCGATATCTTCTTTCCTATTGTTGAACCAGTTGAAAAACCAACCATGGCTGCAGTAGGACCACAAAATTGTCCTCTTAAGTTCTACGCTACCCCGTCCCAACAAGAACCTCACAGCAACATTGTTGCCCCTGCAATCAATCAAAACGATTTCGAGCTGAACCCCTCATTATTATCAGCCGTCAAACAACATCAATTTGCTGGAAATCCTACGGACGACCCTAATGAGCATTTGACCAAGTTTGTGCAGTACGCAGACACTGTGAAGGCGAATGGTGTATCTCAAGATGCGATAAGACTATGCCTCTTTCCTTTCTCACTAAGAGACAAAGCTTGGGTTTGGTTGCAATCCTTGCCATCCAACTCAGTTACAACATGGTAAGAACTGAAGAACGTTTTCTTATCCCGATATTTTCCGCCAAGCAAAATTGCTATGCTGAGAGCTCAAATCAACGGATTTCGACAAAAATATGTAGAATCTTTGTACGACGCATGGGAGAGATACAAAGACATGATGAGGATATGTCCATATCACGGTCTCGAAGACTGGGTGATCATTCACACATTTTACAATGGACTTCTATATAACACAAGACTGACAGTAGACGCTGCCGCAGGCGGCGCATTTATGGACAAGCCATACAACGAAGCCTATCAACTCATTAAAAACATGGCGCAAAACCATTACTAATGGGGAGGTGAAAGAACTCCAGTAGAAAAGTCCCAAACAAAAAGTGGAATGTACGAAATCAGTAGCCTTGACCACGTCCATGCAAAGGTAGATGCCCTTGTTCAAAAGTTAGACAACTTAACCATACCACCCGCAGCCACCGTGGCTGTCGTGACTCCAAACTATGAATTATGTGGAACCCCTAGACACACTGCACCAGAATGTCATATATTAGCAAGAGTCCCAACCGATCAAGTGAATTACGCACAAGGAAATCCTTATTCGAATACCTACAACCCAGGTTGGAAAAATCATCCTAACTTTTCGTATAAGAATAACAACGCCCTGTATGCACCTGGCCAAGCACCCGTTGTTCCTCCTGGATATCAAAAGCTAGCTAATAATGCTCCTAACATGCCTAGGAAGTCCAACCTTGAACTAATGATGGAAAGCTTCATAGCTACCCAAGCTCAAACAAACAAAGACTTCTTGAACCAAAACATACATACTAGCGAGCAACTTAAACAACTAGCGAGCAAAGTAGACGCCTTAGCCACCCACAACAAAATGCTTGAAACGCAGATTTCACAAGTGGCTCAACAACAAGCATCTACTGTCGCTCCCGCTGGCACATTTCCTGGACAACCGCAACCTAATCCAAAAGGACATGCAAATGCCGTTATACCGAGGAGTGGAAAAGAAATAGACGAACCCGTAGATCCAAGCCTCCAAAATCCTGCCATGTACCAAAAACCAAACAAAACCACAACTGAGGAGGTAAGTGAATCGAAAGAGAAGGAAGATAATATCTGAGAGGCTGAAGAGAAAGAAAAACCTTATGTGCCTCCACCACCTTAAAAACCACCCATTCCGTATCCTCAGAGACTCGCTAATTCTAAAACTGCAGGGCAATTTAGGAAATTTGTTGAACATCTGAAGCAACTAAACATTACGATTCCCTTTACAGAAGTCATCACACAAATTCCCTCATATGCCAAATTTCTTAAGGAGATCCTATCCAATAAGAAAAAGGTCGAGGATAACGAAACATTTACACTTACTGCTGAGTGTAGCGTAATAATCCAAAATAACATGCCTCCCAAACTAAAAGACCCAAGTAGTTTCTCCATACCCTATGTCATTGGAAAATTCGTCATAAGCTCTATGCGACCTAGGAGCCAACATTAGTGTAATGCCCTTAACCATCTGTAAAAGGCTTAACATGGGAGAACTAAGACCAACCAAGATGTTTGTTCAATTAGCTAACCGCTCAATCAAATATCCTGTCAGTATACTAGAGAATGTCCCAGTACGTGTAGGACAATCCTACATTCCTACAGACTTCATAATCATGGACATCAAAGAAGATTCCAGTACACCTATTATATTAGGAAGGCCATTCTTAGCCACCACCGGAGCCATAATAGACGTGAAAAGAGGTAAGCTAACATTCGAAGTTGGAGAAGAAAAGGTTGAATTCATCTTGACACAATTCTTACAAGCGCTAACTATAGACGATACATGTTATCTACTTGATGTCATAGACGAGTGGGTAAGAGAGATGGAGATGCAAGAAACCACATACTCTGATATAATGAAAATCCAAATCCCTCCAATCTTTGAAGATGATAATTGGCGTGAACCATACCAAAATGACAGTCTAGGCGAATGCTTAGCACTTACGCCCAACCACATGCCATGCCCAAAGAAACCAAACTTGGAATTAAAAACACTACCAAACCACCTAAGATACGAATTCCTAGACACTGAACTCAAAAGACCAGTAATAGTCAACGCTGACTTGGGACAGATGGAAACTGAAAAGTTACTAGATGTCTTAAGAAAATATCCAACCGTATTCGGCTACAACATCGCCGACCTAAAAGGAATAATTCCTTCTATCTGTATGTATCGCATTATGCTGGAGGAAGATTGTAAAACCTCTAGAGAACACGAGAGAAGGATCAACCCAATCTTAAGTACTGTAGTCAAGGATGAAGTAAAGAAGTTACTAGATGCTGGAATTATATACCTGATATCCAATAGTCAATGGGTTGGCCCCGTTCATGTAGTACCCAAGAAAGGGGGTGTAACAGTTGTTAAGAATGAGAAGGGAGAATCTATAGCACAAAGAGTTATGACCGGAAGTAGAATGTGCATCGATTATAGAAAACTAAACAAAGCCACTCGGAAGGATCATTTTCCTCTGCCTTTCATCGACCAAATGCTTGAACGATTGGCTAAGCATTCCCACTTATGCTATCTAGATGGTTATTCAGGATTCTTTCAAATTCCAATCCATCCTGGCGACCAAGAGAAGACAACCTTCACGTGCTCTTATGGTACATTCGCTTACCGACGAATTCCATTTGGATTATGCAACGCTCCCGCAACATTCCAAAGATGCATGATGTCAATCTTCGCTGATTTTATAGACGACATTATGGAAGTCTTTATGGACGACTTTTCTGTTTGTGGGCAGAGCTTCGAAGGATGTCTATCAAACCTTGAAATGGTACTTAAAAGATGCGTAAAGGTGAATCTCATTTTGAATTAGGAGAAATGCCATTTCATGGTCCAACAAGGAATCGTGTTAGGTCACGTAGTATCTGATAAAGGAATTGAAGTAGGCAAAGCTAAGATCGAAATCATAGAGAATCTTCAACTCCAAAAACCGTACGAGAAATACGAAGCTTTTTAGGACACGCCGGTTTCTACCGACGTTTCACCAAAGATTTCTCGAAAATTACTAAGCCACTTACGGGTTTATTAACGAAAGACGCTGATTTTATCTTTGATGAAAAATGTTTGACATCATTTAAGCAATTAAAAACATATTTAATCACCACACCTATCATGCAACCACCAGACTGGAGATTACCTTTCGAAATCATGTGTGATGCGAGTGATTATGCTGTAGGCGCAGTACTAGGACAAAGAAAGGATAAGAAACTTCATGCTATCTACTACGCAAGTAGAACACTAGATCCAGCCCAAATGAACTACGCCACCACTGAAAAGGAACTTTTAGCCGTTGTGTTCGCCTTAGACAAATTTTGTTCCTACTTAGTAGGGGCGAAAATCATTATCTATACTGATCACACCGCTATTAGATATCTGCTAAGTAAGAAGGATGCCAAACCAAGACTCTTAAGATGGATCCTACTCTTACAAGAATTTGACTTAGAGGTAAAAGATAAGAAGGGTACTGAAAACGTAGTAGCAGACCACTTATCACGAATCGAAAAGAATAAACCTGAACAAATTCCAATCAATGATGATTTCCCTTACGAACGACTTATAGCCCAAACGGAAAGCGATATGTTTGAACTAACAATAAATGATACCGAAATAGAAGAATCCATGGAAGAAATTCATACGAATGCAACTCTGCCATGGTATGCTGATTTTGTCAACTACCTAGCTGTTGGAGTACTTCCATCGGACCTATCTTACCAACAAAATAAGAAATTCTTTCATGATCTAAAACAATACTACTGGGATGAACCTCTACTTTTCAAAAGAGGTACCGACGGTATTTTCCGTCGATGTGTTCCTGAGGATGAAATAGACGACATAATATCTCATTGCCATTCCGCTCCCTATGGTGGGCATGCAAGCACTTCAAAAACCTGTGCTAAGATTTTACAATCGGGCCTCTTTTGGCTTACTCTATGGAAAGATGTCCATAATACGGTTATAAATTGTGACCGGTGCCAACGCACTGGTAACGTTTCAACACGCGATGAAATGCCACAAACAGGAATCTTAGAAGTGGAAGTCTTTGATGTGTGGGGGATTGACTTCATGGGACCATTCCTGTCTTCTTTTGGTAATAATTACATACTCGTTATTGTCGATTATGTTTATGGATCGAGGCCGTAGCTTCTCCGACAAATGACACACGAGTAGTGATTAAGTTGTTCAAGAACATCATCTTTCCTAGATTCGGTGTGCCAAAACTAGTCGTTAGTGACGGTGGCTCCCATTTCATATCAAATATTGAAATTCTGGTATCAGATATAAGATGTCGAAGGTAATGTCACGACACTAATATCTATTAACACACAATGGAAAAAAACATACAGAATGGTAAAGCAAATAACACAAGCAATTGTTAACCCAGTTCGGTGCAACTCACCTACGTCTGGGGGCTACCAAGCCAGGAAGGAAATCCACTAAAATAGAATTAGTTCAAAGACTCTCTGTACACTTCAACAAGTTACAGTCTTTCTCACCTAATCTCTACCCGTGCAATTTCTACCTAAGCACTCTTAGATATGAGAACCCACTCACTTCCTTACACTCACACACCAGTGATTTTAAAACAACAATCCCTTGTGAAAAGAAAATACTTTTCAATTACACACTCTTGATTTTACTTCACAGTTTCAATCAAGAAGACACACTCTTGATCTTGCTTAACAACTCTGATCAAGAAGACACACACTCTTGCTTAATAACTTTAGAGTGAAAAATTACAACCACAAATCAGTCCAATTCAATCATCAATGGATGACTTGAATGACCTACAAGTCTTACGACTAAACAGACACAAACCCTAGCTCTCTCTCTGAATTTCGCTCAGTATTGGTTGTATGTTCAAACAGGTTTTCCAAGTCCCTTTTTATAGAAGCTTTCAGCTGGGCCTGGACATCTTGAAAACCCTAAATCTATTTTCCAATCAAATCTTTTCATAACAGTTGGTTAGAATTCCTTGGAAAATAAGTAAATCTGGTTGTAATCCATGATTGAATGCGCCAGCTAATCATATCTTCAATCATACAAAGATTGCCATTAATTGTGTAATCACAAAACACCAGACATTTATACTGAATGTTCTGTGTACAGGATGTCATGACATCGGGTCTGACATCCTGGAAAAATCCTGCATAATCCAATAATTCCTTTTATAACTTCCAGCAGGTACAACCATATCAGATGCCATGACCTTGTGTATGTCATCTGAAACAATCCTGCATGAACATGTCTTTCATTTAAGATCCAGCAGGTACATCCAATATCAGAAGCCTTGTCATTGTATGTGGCCTTCTGAAACAATCCTGCATGAACATGTTCTTGAACTCCCACAGGTACAAAGGATATCTCATGTTAAGATATCACACATAACATCTTGTGAACACTCTTTGTTTTACCAAAATTGCTGCCAACACTAAGAATCAACAAACTCCCCCTTTGGCAAATTTTGGCTAAAACATATATCTGTCCTTTTTGTTCACAAGGTAAACTATCAGCAGTTAAACAACTTAACAGTAGTTTAATCAGCAGCAGAAGCAAAAACAATTACTAGCTATGGCTACTAGTAATACACACATGCACAAGGGTACTTCTCCTCCCCCTAAATCTGTGAAATACAACAGAATTACTAGTTTATGGATGCAACTAGTAAGACACACAAACCATAAATGCACAATGCACAAGGGTACTCCTTCTCCCCCTAAACCTGTGCATGCATCAAATAATAGCTACTGTAACTCCAGCACCTGTACCAGCCTGAATGTCATTCTGACATCTGTTTCAACAACAACACCTGCGCACCTCCTTCAATAATAGTTGTCCTCCAGCTCAGCTACATACATCTCACAACTCCACAACTGCTTCCACATATCCACTTCTCCCCCTTTTTAGTCAAAATTGACCAAAGGTGACCAATCAAACAAAATAAATGTCTATTAGCCTAGCAGAGAGGGTTAGATCAGACCTTATAACATTAAGCATGTTAAAACATAATATTCAGGAAGTACAAACCATCATTATACACAGCTGTGATAGCTGAGATAATGAACAAATCCATGGAACTCTTTAAGAGCCCTAAATATTACAAAACAGGCATCAATGAGGACTGCCACACATTACATTTTTCAAAAACACAGTAAAAACATCAGCCTTCCAAACAGTAGACCAGCTTCCATCACTCTTTCCAGCACTCCTCACAGACTTCACCTTACCAGTCTTCAACACAGTCAGGAACCATTAATCAGAAGAAGAAGTATCACCTTCACCTTCACTTTCACCTTCAGAGACTTCAGAACTTTCAAATCTGCCACTGGATTGGGCTTTTGCAACTGAATCTCTAGCAGTCTTCTCCATTTCTTCCTTTTCCATGCTGCAGATAAGAACTTCCAAAGCTTCTTTTCTTGCCTTGGCTACTCTTATTCCATTTTCCAGTTCCTTGCAGGTCTCTTTCAGTTGATCAATTAAGCTTCCTTGAGATGCAGGCTCTTTTCTGGAAGATGTCATGACAACATCATTTACATGACTTCCTTCAAACAGCTTATAATGAATGGATATAGGAGTTTTTCTTCTGCTTGGCATGTCATTTGTATTGAGTATGCCTGGTTGTTGACTTAAGATAATACCACAAATAATGGACGGGAAGGCAATGGGTAACTTCACAACATTTGTGGAGGCATGTCTGATGGTTTGGTCAAACAAAAACTTTCCAAAATCATAGTTTATCTTGGTTCCAATTGCATGAATAATCCTTCCAAGAACAATGGAGATGGTAGAGACATGATTAGTAGGTACCCAATTTGCTGAACCAATCTTGTGCAAGATGGCATATTTGACAGTTAGTTTACTAGTTGACAGGTGTTTCCTACTAGGCCATTCCTTAACTTGGTCAGCTGTAATAATCCTACAGACCTCATTGTCTGTGGTCTCTAGATATACTCCTTCATCAGTTCCTCTCCCTAGGAACTTGTTGATAATGGTTGGTGAAAGTTTCACACACTTACCTCTCACAAAAACTTGGTAGACCTCCCTGCTACTCCTTTCACAAATCTCCTCAGGGATGTTCAGAATGAATTCTTTTACTAACCCCTCATAGCACTGAGGTAGAGCAGTCACAGTTTTCATAAGACCAGCTTCCTTAATTAACTCCATTACTTCCTTTACTTCCACTGCCTCTTTTCCCAGTTCTCTTTCAACTGCTACCCTTCTTTGAGTCACAAACTTCCATTTGGCAGCACCGTGAAAAGAGATATTGTCTAGATGAACAGCAGCCACTTTGTTTGGAGACTTCTTTACAGCCTTCCTTTTAACAGGGGAGATGTCTGGGACATCGTCTTCGACATCCTCATCAGATTCATAGCTTTCACTTTCTTTCCTCTTCCTGACCTCTACTTTACTCCAAGACTTGGAGGGACCTATACCAACAACCTTTTTATCTTTCCTAGATGTTCTTATCTCAGCCATACTCTTCCTTTTTCTCAGTTTATTAGCTACACTTGTTTTCACAAGATTGACCAAGGTGTCATCTTCTTCCTCAGACCTTTCTTCCTCAATATCCTGAGCAGTACCAGGAGACCTGCTAGGTAAGTTTTTTCCAAGAGAACATAGTCCCTCAGCAGCTACGTCCTTTTCAGTCTTAGATGAGTCATCATCTTTCTCAGCTTCGGTTTCCACCTCAGGAGAGGGATCCCTTCTGGACAGAGGGGTAAACATATCCTTGACTCCATGTTCTTCATTCAGTATCCTAGTAACTAGGTTTCTTATGGTACGATCAGTAAAGTGCATTTCCTCTTTATCAGAAGATTTTTCAGGAATGTTACCTTGCTTAGCTCCAGCCATGGAAGAGGAGCCTGGGACGCCACCTGGTATCATACGTAGAGGAGCCATGTCCATCAAGTCTTCATCTAGAAACTCCATGGAGGGAGTTCTTGTATGAAGGGGTTTTGAGCTAGATGATGATGGATGTTGAGACATTTTGTTGAACTTTTGAGGAAAATTTCTTTGCCCTAGCAGATGTTCTCTGAGTAGTTTGATGAAGATGGAAAGAATTGTGTTCAGGCAGAGCGTGCAAATGAAATAGATACTATTTCCAATACTAGGTGATGATTCATTATTAATGTGGCTTTTTCTTTTCATTGGGTAGACAATATTTTTGTTACCTTTTCCACTCCACATTAATTACCATATTTTCTCAAGAAACCAAGCACCTAATTTCCCCCTTTCATATTTTAGTTGGACATCATACAAATCCCTTGCAGCCTTGTTAGTTAGTTGCATTTCATGCTGTAGAACTATGAGTTTGTTTTCCATATATTTTCTAAATGAGTGATGACAGCAAATAATGTACTTGGTCCAACTGTGCTGAATATGATCTTTGGACATAGTTGTACCATACAGGTTGTCATAATACAACGTCATGACATCGAGTGTGAGATTGTATATAATTATCAGTAGTTTCATCCAACCTGGTTGAGATTTGTTGCTTTCATCTGATATACTTTCTATCTCAATAGCCCCTTGTGTCCCAGTTCCAACAAAGCTCTCACTAACTTCAGACTGCATACAACCAGTCACATGTTCCCTTTTTTCAAATGTTTAGGCCATCATGACCTTCTCTTCCTTGAAGTTAGGTCTTAGCTTCTGGCGTAACATTCTTGTCTGACATTTTTCATTTCCCTTGAAGGTTCTTCCAGCAATTGTACTCATCTTAGAGGGGTCATCCATTTGAGGGCTCCACATGTAATAGTTGTTTTTGGTCCTGATTCCTTCCATAGTTACTTCACTGTCTTTGTTAATAATCATACATTTAGTTTTAGTGAAGATGATATTTAGACCTTGATCCCCTAGCTGACTGATGCTTATTAGATTTGAAGTTAAGCCCTTGACCAGTAGAATATTGTCAAGTTTAGGAGCTCCAAGACACTCAAGCTTGCCTATCCCCTTTATTTCACCCTTTGCTCCATCACCAAAGGTTACATAGCTTATGTCATGAGGGTGAAGATCAGTTATCAAGTCTGAGTTCCCAGTCATGTGTCTAAAATATCCACTATCAAAATACCACTCTTCTTTGTGAGCTATTAGACTTGTAACATTAGTCTTAGGAACCCATTGCTTCTTGTTGATAGGCATGTGCTGTTTGGGTCTGAGTTGATAGTGAGTCTGTTGATGAACAGGGGTAGGGTAACCATACAGCTTATAGCAGAAGGGCCTTGAGTGTCCGAATTTCCTACAGTAATGACATCTCCATCTTTGGTGTTTACCTTTCTGTTGTTTTCTCTTCTGATGATGTGACATATGATGTGACATCTTAGGACTGCTCTTACTATTGCTGCATTTAGGTTTAGCTTGAGGTTTGCAACCAGTGTAACTGCTTTCAGCCTTAGATTTATGGTACCCTACTCCTGATTTGGCTCCTGTGATTAGTCCAGTTTGGAGAATCTTGTCTAAGGAGTCAGATCCATTGTTTAGCATCCTTACATACTTGGTTGTCTCTTCTAGTTTTGAGTTTAAGAGCATAACTTCAGTTTTTAGCTTGGAGATGGTTTCCACATGTTCTGCCTTTTCATTCTCTAGTTGTACTATCTTCTGGCTCTCAACTTGTTGACTCTCATCTAGCTTGACCTTCAGAGCCACAACTTCGGTTTTCAATTTGGAGATGGTTTCCAAGTATTCCACCTTCTCATTCTCAAGTTGAGTTATTTCTTTCTTCTGGTTTAAAACCTGCTTGCTCAGCTCTACACTTTTATGACACAGCTCTCTGTAGGTAGAGGCCAATTCCTCAAAGGTTACTTCACCATCACTCGAGTCTTCATCAGATCCCCATCTTCTTGTCAAAGTAGTCACAAGATTTGCAGCCTCCTCTGTATCACTCTCATCTGATCAGGTGGCAGCAAGACTCATCTTCTGCTTCTTGAGGTAGGTTCCACATTCAGTTCTAATGTGTCCATACCCATCACATTCATAGCACTTTACTTCTTTTCCTTCTTTGGGCTTCTCCTCTGACCATCCTCTTCTTCCATTGTTGATGTCAGGTGAGATGTTCTTGACATTTGCCTTGGCTCTTACATCCATTTTTTTTAACAGTCTGTTGAACAGTCTCCCCAACATTGCAACTTCATTGGCCCATTCTTTATCCACATCTTGACTGTTTTCCTCTTCTGTGTTTGATATGAAGGCAATGCTTTTGGTTTTCTTTTCAGTTCCATCATTCAATCCCATCTCAAAGGTTTGGAGGGAACCAATTATCTCATCTACCCTCATGTTGGAAATATCTTGAGACTCTTCTATGGCAGTCACCTTCATTGCAAATCTCTTAGGGAGTGACGTGAGTATTTTTCTTACCATCTTTTCATCTGTCATCTTCTCTCTCAGGGCTCCTGAAGCATTAGAAATTTCAAGGATACTCATGTGAAATTCATGAATGTTTTCATCTTCCTTCATCCTTAAGTTTTCAAACTTGGAGGTGAGCAGCTGAAGTTTGGACATCTTTACCCTAGAGGTGCCTTCATGAGTGGTCTTGAGAATATCCCAAGCATCTTTGGCCACTTCACAGTTGTTTACTAGCCTGAAAATATTTTTGTCTACCCCATTGAATATTGCATTCAATGCTTTAGAGTTTCCAAGAGCAAGATCATCCTCCTCCTTTGACCATTGTTCTTCAGACTTCTTCTCAGTAGTGGCTTCTCCTTCTTTAGTAATGACAGGATGAACCCAACCTGTTAACACAACTTTCCAAGCCTTGTTATCAAGGGATTTCAAAAACGCTACCATTCAAGGTTTCCATTAGTCATAGTTAGAACCATCCAAAACTGGTGGCCTTTGAACAGATCCCCCATCTCTCTCCATTGTACCAGAAAGTATTGCCCCTAGATCTCACCCAGAACCAGAGCAGGATGCCTGCTCTGATACCAATTGAAATTCTGGTAACAGATATAAGATGTCGAAGGTAATGTCATGGCACTAATATCTGTTAACACACAATGGAAAAAAACATACAGAATGGTAAAGCAAATAACACAAGCAATTGTTAACCCAGTTCGGTGCAACTCACCTACGTCTGGGGGCTACCAAGCCAGGAAGGAAATCCACTAAAATAGAATTAGTTCAAAGACTCTCCGTACACTTCAACAAGTTACAGTCTTTCTCACCTAATCTCTACCCGTGCAATTTCTACCTAAGCACTCTTAGATATGAGAACCCACTCACTTCCTTACACTCACACACCAGTGATTTTAAAACAACAATCCCTTGTGAAAAGAAAATACTTTTCAATTACACACTCTTGATTTTACTTCACAGTTTCAATCAAGAAGACACACTCTTGATCTTGCTTAACAGCTCTGATGAAGAAGACACACACTCTTGCTTAACAGCTTTAGAGTGACAAATTACAACCACAAATCAGTGCAATTCAATCATCAATGGATGACTTGAATGACCTACAAGTCTTACGACTAAACAAACACAAACCCTAGCTCTCTCTCTGAATTTCGCTCAGTATTGGTTGTATGTTCAAACAGGTTTTCCAAGTCCCTTTTTATAGAAGCTTTCAGCTGGGCTTGGACATCTTGAAAACCCTAAATCTATTTTCCAATCAAATCTTTTCATAACAGCTAGTTAGATCTCCTTGGAAAATAAGTAAATCTGGTTATAATCCATGATTGAATGCGCCAGCTAATCATATCTTCAATCATACAAAGATTGCCATTAATTGTGCAATCACAAAACACCAGACATTCATACTGAATGTTCTGTGTACAGGATGTCATGACATCGGGTCTGACATCCTGGAAAAATCCTGCATAATCCAATAATTCCTTTTATAACTTCCAGCAGGTACATCCATATCAGATGCCATGACCTTGTGTATGTCATCTGAAACAATCCTGCATGAACATGTCTTTCATTTAAGATCCAGCAGGTACATCCAATATCAGAAGCCTTGTCATTGTATGTGGCATTCTGAAACAATCCTGCATGAACATGTTCTTGAACTCCAGCAGGTACAAAGGATATCTCATGTTAAGACATCACACATAACATCTTGTGAACATTCTTTGTTTTACCAAAATTACTGCAAACACTAAGAATCAACAAATATCTTTGGAAAACTTCTTCTGAAGTATGGAGTCTGACACCATGTAGCAACACCTTATCACCCATAAACCAAAGGGCAAGTCGATGTTTCGAATCGAGAGATCAAGTAGATTATAGAAAATACTGTCAGAATATCCAGAAAAGACTGGTCATCTAAACTAAACGAAGCTCTGTGGGCCTACTGGACAACTTACAAAACCCCAATAGGGACCACACCCTTTAAATTAGTCTACGGTAAATCATGTCATCTCCCCGTGGAATTAGAACACAAAGCTTACTGGGAAATTAAGACCATAAATATAGATTATACTTCCACAGGTGAGAAACGAATTTTGGACATTCACGAATTGGAAGAACTTCGACTAGACACCTATGAGAATGCCTAGGATATATAAAGAGCGAACCAAAAAATGGCACGGCAAACGTATATCAAGGAAATAGTTTAATGTCGGCGACATAGTACTACTATTTAATTCGAGACTTAAGCTTTTTCCAAGAAAACTTAAATCTAGGTGGTCAGGCCCTTTCGAAATCACAAAAGTCCTTAAAAGCGGTGCGATAGAAATCAAAGGTCAGAATAGTGACCATTTATGGTAAACGGGAAGCGATTGAAACATTACCATAATATTGACAACATAGATTATTCGAACAGTCTAAGACTTATAGAGCTGTCTGCTCAACCCCAAAACTAGTACATCGCAACGTTACTGTCGAACTTACGACGTTAAACAAAGTGCTTAGTGGGAGACAACCCACCTTTTATTTAATTTGTTATCTTTGTTATTAAGTATTTTCCTTCTTTGACTTTCATCTGCATTTTTACTCCCTTTCCTTGATTCTATGCAGTAATACTTGTTGCTTATAGTTACTAACTTAGAAACATTGGATACTGAATAACAGGCGAATTTATAACTATTAGTCACTAACTTTCATCATACAACCAGTAGATACAGTTTTCAGAGGCAGAGTTCAGAGAAGGCGCTATGATTATTTAGCTCAGAAGGATATGGCTTTATCCATATATTATGGTGGACCTACCATGGATAGGTTAGGTATCCGAGATAGCATCTTGTTTATGTTTAACCAACTAGGATGGGTAGTTTAACTGGAGACTACCACCCTAACCCAAACGAGATGCACTCCCAAATGATACACAACCCTGCTATCCGCTACTTCCATAAAATACTAGCCCACACCCTGTTTGGAAAGGAAGCGAACAACACCATAGTGTCACGAGATGAACTTTTCATCTTACTCTGTATCGATAAAGGTCGACATGTCAATGTTGTGACATTTATGATGGAGAGATTCATTCACCTTGCAAAGAACAATTGCCCCCTAATCATAATAGGCGGCCTAGTAACCATGATAGCTGATGCCATTGGACTTAGACACCCACTTTACGAGCATGTACCATTTAGACACATCCGACCCATGGACATTGAATTTTTCTTTGACCGTAGAATCGTAGGAAACCTTGGGCCGGATACTTTTGATTACCTAATTAATAACGAAGTTGTCCAGCTGTTTACCCTACCTAACCATGAGAGAACAAGTGTTCATAATCGAAATAACTGGATTTATGATTTAGATGAACACCCAATTGATCCACCTTCACCTCCTGAGACACCGCCTATATATGAGTATTTAGATTACACTATCCCTGTTGATGAATCTGACCCTGAAACCCCTCTAAACTACTATAACATAGATGAACCGGAACTTCCATCCTATGCATAAAATCTTGCCATACTCCTTACTCGTCTGGATGATTTCCATACTGACATTACTAATGTGAAAGAAGAAATAAAGAGCATGTGCCTTGATGTCTTAGGCCTAATGGATGTCGCTGTCGAACAGTTTGATCACTTGAACCAGGATGTAGCTGTATTGGGACAGAACCATGGTTGATTTCATCGACCAGTGATCTCTCCTACTCACATTCAAGCACTGAGGACACTGTTATGTTTTAGTGTGGGGAGGGAGAATTTTTATTACTTTTATTTATTGCTCTTATTTAGCACTTTTATCGTTATTATTTCTTTTAATATTACATTTAACTTTAATCTTTTAATTTAATTTAATTTAGTGTGGGGAGGGGAACTACTACGATTTATTTAATTTAGTTTAAGCTATTATTTCGAAGAGGCAGAATCCTACCGATTTGTGGAGGACTGCTCAAGTACTTCAAGATTCAGCGTATTCTATTAATCCAATTTCCAAGTTTTTATTCAATTGTTATTTCTTTATTATTATTGTAATCATGTCTGTTTTATTGTTGATCTGTTTATGTTCGTCTGTGTTTGCGTTGTTTAACATGTTTGGCTAAACTACCGGTATCGGTATGTAACAATTTAATTAGACGGGATTTAATAATAATCGGTGTAAAAATTCTTTCCTCAAACAATCTTTTTGGCTGTGGTTTTTAATTTAAATTTATATAACTTTGTCACAAGAGTGAGAAGCTATTTAATATGATTTTTCCACGAGAATGGGAAATTAACCAAGGTGAGAACCAACAATCGCAAGAGCGTGAGGGTCGAAGTAGATAGTAAAAACTAGACATTGATTTTAAAAACAGCGAGAGCACTTTAAAAGCAATTAGAACTTATTTATTTTCAAAAATTATTTTTAACTTCAAATGGGACAGCGAGAGCGTACATTCTGACATAAAGGTATAGTCTGAATCAACAATCACGAGACTGTGAGATAAAGCCTTTTAAATAAGTATTTTCTACTGAAAGATATTTGGTACTTAAATTATACACTGGTGACTTATTGAATCCCTGACGATTAATGTGTTGCATACTGATATGCTTCTATTAATACTTTCTTAAAACTCAACTTCCCTTAGATTTAATTTTCTTCAACCAAACTTCTAAAAATCATTCCCTTAGCTAAACATAGTAACGTGGGTAGCATTAGTTTGACCATCGGTCCCTGTGGGTTTGATATCTTTTAAAACTAAAACGAATGGACTGTGCACTTGCAGTCAAGTACCCGATAGACTATATTCTATATACAGTCACGAGACGTATCATTTGGGTGCTAACACCTTCCCTCTATGTAACCAACCCCCTTACCTGTAATCTCTTGCATTTTATTAGTTTTGATTTGAAAACTTCTTATCTGTGGATTTTGATCGTACTTTTCCCTTTTCCGTTGGAAACAATAAAAGTGCGGTGGCGACTCTGGTTTTACTGACGTCAAGCTTATCTATAGCTTGATGGTAATGAATTTATTGCTACAATGGACATCTTGAAAATCTCCCCAACCAGGAGGAAGAAGTTGTGAAGAGCATTTCAGGCGAACCTGATCACGACCTACCACCTGAGGGGAGCACGATGTTGGGAAAATGGAGCGCATGTCTGTCCTCGAATTCTCGAATTTATTATGAGGAGCTATTGTCAAGATGTTTTTGAATATTGCCCTTTAGGCTTGATCTATAATTCACTCTTGTTTCTAGGTTGATATCTGATAGGGTCAATGTTGAGACTCTTGTAGCCCAGCGAGCAACTTATTGATATGTACTTGTATTCCACTTTCTTGATATATGAATAAAAGAGTTTCTTGGCTATTGGCTTCATAACCTGTCTCTCTTTATGCTTTGTATTTTCTCATGTTGATAAACAAACTCAAGGATTCCTTGGAAATTTCTTCCTTTACAAAAATGAATATAACAAAATAAATACGCACCTATAACTTTTTTTGCATTCACACATTTATCTGTCATAAGCTCCCAGAGAACAAAATGCTTACTCTTTCCATCTTTCCACAGCAAAAACGATGACTCGTCATCACTATTTCACTCGCGCAAACAAATCAAGATCATGGATGACTTTGAAGCTGACAACGCTGTTGTCCGTGAATCGTTCTCCCAAGTCTAGGGCAGAATGGACCTGTTCCAAGGCAAGATGGAGGCCATCATGGAACTCCTCCAGACTCAGAGGGCTCCTGCCTCTACCAACACTGCTGATGACAACACCACCCATGCTGTTGGGGTGGCCAATCCTGTTGTTACCACTGGTGCTACTGTTGAAACTCCGGTGGAGACCGTAGTACCAACCGCTGAGTGTTATGTCTGTGTGAAGCAGATTGGTGCTTGGTGTGGACTAGCTGAAGGGGGAGGTGGTGTGTTCTAAGCACAAGCACATATGTGTTTACTAGTTTCTATTTTTGCTAGTAATGTGTGTATGTTTACTTCTGCTGCTGACTAATACTTTATTTGATTTCTTGTGAACGTATGATCTGATGTATGTTTTAGCCAAAATTTGCCAAAGGGGGAGTTTGTTGGTTCTATGTGTTGGCATCAATTTTGGTAAAACTTTGAGTTATCACAAGTTGTCACGTGTGTTGTCTTGACATGTGATATCAGCTTCCTGCAGGATGTTTAAATATGGTTGTGCAGGATTTAGTCAAGATGTCAGACCCGATGTTAAGACATGTGCACACAGAACATTCAGTCTAAATGTTATGTGTTTTATTGTTGCGTTTTTCATGCAAATATTTGTATGCTTATGTGGAGATTGCATGCGCTATTTAAGGAGTAATTATATTTAAAACCAGAATGTTCTATTTTACAAAAAGGAATGATTAGCTGTTGTTTCTTAGGAGATACACAAGTAAAATAGAATTAGGGTTTCAGGCTGCCTAGGCCCATTCGAAAAGCTTCTATTTTAAGGCCATGTAAAACCTGTTTTAGACACACAAGAAACGAACAATGAAGTGAGAGAGTTTTAGGGTTTTAGTCTTGTATGAACGTGTGTATTGTGAGTCATTCATTCATCGTGTTGATGTATGAATTGGAATGACTTTTGTGTTATAATTTGTCCACTCTAAACTTTGAAGTACGAGTGTTTGTTTACTTGGTTGAAGCTTTTAAGCAAGATTAAGTATGTGTCCTTGAAGTGTGTCTTCGTTCTTTTTGTATTTGTTCTTATATCACTGGTGTGATTGAGGGGGAGTGAGAAGGGTCTCATATCTAAGAGTTATTAGATAGAAGTCACACGGGTAGAGATTAGGTGAAAAGACTGTAACTTGAAGTTGTTTACTGAGAGTCTTTGAACTAATTTTGTTTAGTAGATTTCCTTCCTGGCTTGGTAGCCCCTAGACGTAGGTGAGTTTGCACCGAACTGGGTTAACAATTGCTTGTGTCGCTTGTTCAATTGTTTCTTTGTTTTTATCCTGTTTATATTTTACTTGTTGTTCAGATATTAGTGTCGTGACGTTACCTTCGACATCTCATATCTGATACTAGAATTTCAAACTTGTTTTCCATTTCTTCTCTTCCTGATAAGGTCAACTTCAGGGTCCACTACTTCTCTTTCCGATAAGGTTAACTTCAGAAACCTATATTCCATTTCTTCTCTTCCTGATAAGGTTAACTTCAGGACCCCTGTCTTCTCTTCCTGATAAGGTCAACTTTAGGGTTCATTTCATCTCTTCCTGATAAGGTCAACTTCAGGATTCATGTCTTCTCTTCCTAATAAGGTCAACTTCAAGATTCATTTCTTCTCTTCCTGATAAGGTCAACTTTAGGGTCCATTTCTTTTGTTCCTGATAAGGTCAACTTCAGGTTCCATTTCTTCTCTTCCTGATAAGGTCAACTTCATGGTCCATTTCTTCTCTTCTTGATAAGGTCAACTTCAGGATTCATTTCTTATCTTCCCGATAAGGTTAACTTCGGGATCCATTTCTTCTCTTCCTGATAAGGTCAACTTCAGGATTCATTTCTTCTCTTCCTGATAAGGTCAACTTCAAGGTCCATTTCTTATATTCCTGATAAGGTCAACTTCAGGCTCTATTTCTTCTATTCCTAATAAGGTTAACTTTAGGATACTACCCTTCTCTCCATGATAAGGATAACTTCGGGACCCATTTCTTGTCTTTCCGATAAGGTTAACTTCGAAAACCATTTTGGTTTCCTCTCTTCTTGATAAGGTTAACTTCAGGATCTTTTTCTTCCCTTTCTGATAAGGTTAACTTCGGAAACCATTCTCCACTTCTTCTCTTCCTAATAAGGTCAACTTTAGGGTCCATTTCTTCTCTTCCTGATAAGGTTAACTTTAGGGTTCATTCCTTCTCTTTCCGATAAGTTTAACTTCGGAAACCATTATACATTTCTTCTCTTCTTGATAAGGTCAACTTCAGGGTCCATATCTTTTCTTCCTGATAAGGTCAACTTCATGGTCCATTTCTTCTTTTCTTGATAAGGTTAACTTTAAGGTCTATTTCTTCTCTTCCTGATAAGGTAAACTTCAGGGTCCATTTCTTCTCTTCCTGATAAGGTCAACTTCAGGATCCTTTTCTTCTCTTCCTGATAAGGTTAACTTCAGGACCCGTTTCTTCTCTTTCTGATAAGGTTAACTTCAGAAACTCTTTTCTATTTCTTTTCTTCCTTATAAAGTTAACTTCAGGATCATTTTCTTCTCTTTCCGATAAGGTTAACTTCAGAAACATGTTTTCACCCCATCTCTTCCTGATAAGGTTAACTTCAGGATACCTTTCTCCTGTTTCTGATAAGGTTAACTTTGAAAACCCCTTCCCATTTCTTTTCTTCTTGATAAGGTTAACTTCAGGATTCATTTATTCTCTTTCTGATAAGGTTAAATTTGGAACCCCCTTCTTCGTGTCTTCCCTTCCCGATAAGTTTAACTTCAGTACCTCCCCCATTTTTTCTTCTCATGTTCAAATAAGGTTAACTTTGGAATGTCTCCCCAGCGATGTCGCATTTTCTTTTCTTTCCAATAGATCTATAATTCACTCTTGTTTCTAGGTTGATATCTGATAGGGTCAATGTTGAGACTCTTGTAGCCCAGCGAGCAACTTATTGATATGTACTTGTATTCCACTTTCTTGATATATGAATAAAAGAGTTTCTTAGCTATTGGCTTCATAACCTGTCTCTCTTTATGCTTTGTATTTTCTCATGTTGATAAACAAACTCAAGGATTCCTTGGAAATTTCTTCCTTTACAAAAATGAATATAACAAAATAAATACGCACCTATAACTTTTTTTGCATTCACACATTTATCTGTCATAAGCTCCCAGAGAACAAAATGCTTACTCTTTCCATCTTTCCACAGCAAAAACGATGACTCGTCATCACTATTTCACTCGCGCAAACAAATCAAGATCATGGATGACTTTGAAGCTGACAACGCTGTTGTCCGTGAATCGTTCTCCCAAGTCTAGGGCAGAATGGAACTGTTCCAAGGCAACATGGAGGCCATCATGGAACTCCTGCAGACTCAGAGGGCTCCTGCCTCTACCAACACTGCTGATGACAACACCACCCATGCTGTTGGGGTGGCCAATCCTGTTGTTACCACTGGTGCTACTGTTGAAACTCCGGTGGAGACCGTAGTACCAACCGCTGAGTGTTATGTCTGTGTGAAGCAGATTGGTGCTTGGTGTGGACTAGCTGAAGGGGGAGGTGGTGTGTTCTAAGCACAAGCACATATGTGTTTACTAGTTTCTATTTTTGCTAGTAATGTGTGTATGTTTACTTCTGCTGCTGACTAATACTTTATTTGATTTCTTGTGAACGTATGATCTGATGTATGTTTTAGCCAAAATTTGCCAAAGGGGGAGTTTGTTGGTTCTATGTGTTGGCATCAATTTTGGTAAAACTTTGAGTTATCACAAGTTGTCACGCGTGTTGTCTTGACATGTGATATCAGCTTCCTGCAGGATGTTTAAATATGGTTGTGCAGGATTTAGTCAAGATGTCAGACCCGATGTTAAGACATGTGCACACAGAACATTCAGTCTAAATGTTATGTGTTTTATTGTTGCGTTTTTCATGCAAATATTTGTATGCTTATGTGGAGATTGCATGCGCTATTTAAGGAGTAATTATATTTAAAACCAGAATGTTCTATTTTACAAAAAGGAATGATTAGCTGTTGTTTCTTAGGAGATACACAAGTAAAATAGAATTAGGGTTTCAGGCTGCCTAGGCCCATTCGAAAAGCTTCTATTTTAAGGCCATGTAAAACCTGTTTTAGACACACAAGAAACGAACAATGAAGTGAGAGAGTTTTAGGGTTTTAGTCTTGTATGAACGTGTGTATTGTGAGTCATTCATTCATCGTGTTGATGTATGAATTGGAATGACTTTTGTGTTATAATTTGTCCACTCTAAACTTTGAAGTACGAGTGTTTGTTTACTTGGTTGAAGCTTTTAAGCAAGATTAAGTATGTGTCCTTGAAGTGTGTCTTCGTTCTTTTTGTATTTGTTCTTATATCACTGGTGTGATTGAGGGGGAGTGAGGAGGGTCTCATATCTAAGAGTTATTAGATAGAAGTCACACGGGTAGAGATTAGGTGAAAAGACTGTAACTTGAAGTTGTTTACTAAGAGTCTTTGAACTAATTTTGTTTAGTAGATTTCCTTCCTGGCTTGGTAGCCCCTAGACGTAGGTAAGTTTGCACCGAACTGGGTTAACAATTGCTTGTGTCGCTTGTTCAATTGTTTCTTTGTTTTTATCCTGTTTATATTTTACTTGTTGTTCAGATATTAGTGTCGTGACGTTACCTTCGACATCTCATATCTGATACCAGAATTTCAAACTTGTTTTCCATTTCTTCTCTTCCTGATAAGGTCAACTTCAGGGTCCACTACTTCTCTTTCCGATAAGGTTAACTTCAGAAACCTATATTCCATTTCTTCTCTTCCTGATAAGGTTAACTTCAGGACCCCTGTCTTCTCTTCCTGATAAGGTCAACTTTAGGGTTCATTTCATCTCTTCCTGATAAGGTCAACTTCAGGATTCATGTCTTCTCTTCCTAATAAGGTCAACTTCAAGATTCATTTCTTCTCTTCCTGATAAGGTCAACTTTAGGGTCCATTTCTTTTGTTCCTGATAAGGTCAACTTCAGGGTCCATTTCTTCTCTTCCTGATAAGGTCAACTTCATGGTCCATTTCTTCTCTTCTTGATAAGGTCAACTTCAGGATTCATTTCTTATCTTCCCGATAAGGTTAACTTCGGGATCCATTTCTTCTCTTCCTGATAAGGTCAACTTCAGGATTCATTTCTTCTCTTCCTGATAATGTCAACTTCAAGGTCCATTTCTTATATTCCTGATAAGGTCAACTTCAGGCTCTATTTCTTCTATTCCTAATAAGGTTAACTTTAGGATACTACCCTTCTCTCCACGATAAGGATAACTTCGGGACCCGTTTCTTGTCTTTCCGATAAGGTTAACTTCGGAAACCATTTTGGTTTCCTCTCTTCTTGATAAGGTTAACTTCAGGATCTTTTTCTTCCCTTTCTGATAAGGTTAACTTCGGAAACCATTCTCCACTTCTTCTCTTCCTAATAAGGTCAACTTTAGGGTCCATTTCTTCTCTTCCTGATAAGGTTAACTTTAGGGTTCATTCCTTCTCTTTCCGATAAGGTTAACTTCGGAAACCATTCTACATTTCTTCTCTTCCTGATAAGGTCAACTTCAGGGTCCATATCTTTTCTTCCTGATAAGGTCAACTTCATGGTCCATTTCTTCTTTTCTTGATAAGGTTAACTTTAAGGTCTATTTCTTCTCTTCCTGATAAGGTAAACTTCAGGGTCCATTTCTTCTCTTCCTGATAAGGTCAACTTCAGGATCCTTTTCTTCTCTTCCTGATAAGGTTAACTTCAGGACCCGTTTCTTCTCTTTCTGATAAGGTTAACTTCAGAAACTCTTTTCTATTTCTTCTCTTCCTTATAAAGTTAACTTCAGGATCATTTTCTTCTCTTTCCGATAAGGTTAACTTCAGAAACATGTTTTCACCCCTTCTCTTCCTGATAAGGTTAACTTCAGGATACCTTTCTCCTATTTCTGATAAGGTTAACTTTGAAAACCCCTTTCCATTTCTTTTCTTCTTGATAAGGTTAACTTCAGGATTCATTTATTCTCTTTCTGATAAGGTTAAATTTGGAACCCCCTTCTTCGTGTCTTCCCTTCCCGATAAGTTTAACTTCAGTACCTCCCCCATTTTTTCTTCTCATGTTCAAATAAGGTTAACTTTGGAATGTCTCCCCAGCGATGTCGCATTTTCTTTTCTTTCCAATAAGGTTAACTTCAGAACCAGTTTTCATTTCTTCTCTTCCTGATAAGGTTAAGTTCGGGATCCCTTTCTTCCCTTCCTGATAAAGTTAACTTCGGGACCCATTTCTTCTCTTCCTGATAAGGTTAACTTCAGGATTCATTTCTTCTCTTTTCGATAAGGTTAACTCCAAAACATTTTGATAACAATTTTTTCTATTAATTTTCCAGAAGTAATATTCATGTGATTAACCATGTTTTGATTAGCATTTTAGTCATTAGGATTGAATATTCTTTTTGTGGATTTTGCTCTGAGATTAATATGCTTAATGTTGATTTTACCATGATTAGACTTAGGTTAATTTCCACTCAATTTTACTTTTGTATGATGATTTGTATGATCATGTAGGTTAGATTCAATTCTTGAATTTGGATTGTGATTTTCCATTCGGTTAATTTTGATTCTACTTCATGTTTAGGTAGATTTTAATTTTTAGAATTAATAGTCACTTTAATTGTCCATTTAATCGACTCATTGGTTTATGATCATATTTTAAATTGAATCTCCCATTTCAATTTAGGTGATGGATGTATTGTATGTCTAATTTCATTTGCCATGATCATATGATAGATCTTTCATTATTTTTCATTGATTAATCCATTACCATTCGAATCGATTTTAACCATTGAATATGCTTACATATTGTTGCATCATCTCATTCATTTGAATTAGAATTTTAATTCCATTTTATTAATGCATACTAACCATATTTGTTGTTTTTGTGGTGACATGTGAATGACATATCCAAACCATCCAAGTTACTCATCTTGTTTTTATTCATTAGTTTGTGTTGTTTGAAGTGCGATGCCACTTGTATGATTTATGTATGACACATGATTTATAACTTGTATTTTCCTTTCATTCTCTTATGTTGTATTGTGTGGATCCATACCCTCATTGTGGGTCAAATGTTCCCCCACCCCATGATCATGTAATAGCTTAGATTTATTGCTTTCTAGTTAGTTCACCATGCATGTTAATAACAAAGATAAAATACAAAATGATAAACAAAGCATTTCTAAAGAAACAAAAGGTAATTTATTCAACGTCAAGTTGTTTTCCGAATAAAACTCACACCATTGCAACGTGAATGCTTGATCCTACGTCAAGCATTCCCCATCAATTCCATGATCCAGTATCCACGTCCATCCTCCATTCTCTTCTCAAAGCCATTCTATCATCTCTTCTCCATTCTCTTCTCAACCTCATTCTATCTCTCTCCTCTATTCCTTCACTCACTATTTTTTCATAATAAATTCAAATACTTGATCCAATGTCAAGTATCTTTTTCAAAACATTTTCATAACAAATTGGAATGTGAAATGGGGTGTACGTGTTTGTACACAACATTCAAGTACTTGGGTTGTCGGCCATACATCTCCCGAGGACCCGAAACTTGACTTTACCCCTTAAAACATCTAAGGATTCAAACAAGTTAGATCTAGGTGCTATGATGGAGAAAAAGAGTAGTTAGGACTTCATTATCCTCTCAATTCCCAAGTACTCTGATCGTTGACCGTACTTAGTCAATGGTCAGATACTTGTCTCCCTCTAAGTTCTAATTATTATACTTTCCAAACTCTTTTCACAATTCAAATCTCTTTTTTGGATGAAAAAGAGTGGTTAGGACAACATTTTTCTCTCAACTCCCGAGTTATTAGACCGTTGACTGTATCTAGCCAAGGGTATGATGTTTGTCTCCGTATATAAAATTAACCCCAACAAATCAAATCATGTTTTTCCTTAGGGATTTCTCTTTAAAACCTTTCAATAATAACATGTTACTTACGTTCTAACGTGAACGACACTTAAGCCTCCATGTGCGAGAAAATAATGTTTAACTGCTAGAGTGCGAACCAAGCGTATCCACTTTACCGCAAACAAATAAATACTTTTAGCTCCCATGATAGAGGATACAAGAAAGTGAACAGTAGCGCACGAACGCTAATATC
This sequence comes from Lathyrus oleraceus, assembly GCF_024323335.1. NCBI lineage: Eukaryota > Viridiplantae > Streptophyta > Magnoliopsida > Fabales > Fabaceae > Lathyrus > Lathyrus oleraceus. Next base: position 289,085,386 of record NC_066582.1, on the reverse strand, counting down.
GTTCAGTAAAAACAACCAAACAAATGTTCCATTTTTGAGCCGAACTACGGAGCTCTGATTTCGTTATTGCATGTATGAGGATACGTAGGCAAGAGGACCCAAATCCTTGGCGAGCACACTAAATTAAAAATTATTTTCTCCCACATCTTATTCTCTCATCTCATTCCCGATAGCAAGCAACTTACAGATAAACAACATCCATACGCATTTAATACGAGCGAGTGGTTCCCATGGAGTACCATGGATCTGAGGGTTGCTAATACCTTCCCCTTCCATAACTGACTTCCAAATTCACTCTTGCTTGAGAGGCCATTTCTCTCATTTGGGGTTTTATCTCTATTTTCCCTTTCCTTTGGAATAAATAAAACCCGGTGGAGACTCTGTATTTTTTGCAGCTCTTCAACTGGAAATCATGCGTTCGTAGTAAAACAAACTCAACATCTTCAAAAATATCTTCGTCGTTTCTTTCTCTTCCAATGGCGGACTAATCTGGGCAGCCAACTCCCTTCATCTCTGGGCATACTCCTTGAATTTCTCCTTATCTTTTTGAGACATAGACCTCAGCTGGTCTCTATCGGGCGCCATATCAACGTTGTACTTGTACTGCTTAACAAAGGCTTCACCCAAGTCATTAAAAGTACGGATATTTGCGTTGTCTAACCCCATATACCATCTCAAATCGGCACTAGTTAAACTGTATTGGAAGTAGTGAATCAGTAACTGATCATTATCAGTTTGAGTAGACATCTTTCTGGCGTACATAATAAGGGGGATCAGCGGGCAAGTGTTCCTCTTATACTTTTCAAAGTCATGGGATCTTGAACTTCATCGGGATCTTGACATTGGGGACCAGGCAGAGCTCAGCAACACTCTTCCCAAACAAATTCTTTCCTCTCATAGTCTTCAACTCTTTATGTAGCTCGAGGAACTGATCCTTCATTTTGTCCATTTTCTCATACACGTCTGGACCCTCAGATGGCTCAGAGTGGTATATAGTGTCCTCAATACGAGGCAGAGTGTGAACAACTAGAGGGGGCACTGACATAACCGGGCTAGATCCCATTAGAGAAACAAAAGTGGGTGCATACCCTTCAGGCATAAAGTTGGATGGCATCCCCCACGGGAATCCAGCAGGCATGGAAAGACCGGATTGGCTGGAAGCAACAGGAACGGTTGAGGTAGCAACCTCAGAAATGACAGTCCTCTGGGGAGGAGTTGCAGGAGTTGGTGAAGATTGGCTATGTGCAGCAATGACAGACTTCATCATCGTTGTCAACCTGGAAATCTCATCCTTCAACTCTATGTTCTCTTGCTCTAAATGCTCCATTATCCTCGGTTGATTAGCGCGAGTGTTGTATCAATGAGTCAGCTTTGCTAAAGCACATAAGAGTAACCGATAAGACATCTGGCGGAAGAAAACCTGTTATGCAAATGATGCATGAAATGCAATGTTTTTGCTTATTTTTTTAAATTTCAAGGAACATATGAAGTTCTATTTGCAAATATAAATTTAAATAACAACAATAGTAACAACTTGATTGACCATAAAATCTCTTTTTATTCATAAAATTTTGGAAGGATTACACTGAGTACAATTTCAGATACCCAAAATACAAATACAAGAGAAAAAGAAACTAATCATCCTAAGGATTCCTTAGCAACGGATTCAGATGATCTGGCTGCGGGCGCATACTTCCTTCGGATACGTCGAATCTCGAACTCAAAAGATATCTTCATCTGAGCCTTCTCAAGGACAATTTGATCAACAATCTTCTTTCAAGCACCGGAAGGTTGAGGCATATGGGAGAAGGTAGACCCTCTAGCTCTCTCTGTATTTTCACTTCTCGGTCTTCAAGAAGCTCAATAAGCACATCCTTGTCTTTTGACTCAAGTTGTAACTCCTCAAGCTTTCGGCTCAAAGCATGGAACCGCTTTTCTCACATATATCTCTCTTGCTTCATCTTGGTGAGTGCGTCTTCCAAGTCCTGTACATCTTGGTTAGGGAGAGTTAATTACTCAACCACAACCAAAGACATACGTCTTTCACAGGCATATGGCATCTTCAACTCCAAAGCTCTCTTCTTCACCCAAATAGTGTAAGCTTCCAAAGCTACACAGTTGCACGGAACAAGCTCAGATTTTTCTTTCCTATGCATATTATGCCAGGCATGTACCATTATTTGCTTCAAATGTTGGGGATCTTTACCCTCTTGATAGAAAAGACCTTATAACTGAGTGTTATTAGGTTTGTCTCTCAAGGGGAACCCAAGTTGACGACGAGCCAAAGCAGGGTTGTAGTTGATTCCTCCTTGTGTACCAATGAGAGGCACATTAGAGAACTCACCACAACTATCAATGATATCCAAGCTACCCAATGCAGAATCATACCAAACAATATCATCATTAGTGAGATACATAAGTCTCTTGGACCACCGTAGATATTGCTTGTTCTCCAAGAAAGCAGGCGTCTGAGGTAAGTGCAAAATAAACCACTTGTACAGAAGAGGAACGCAACATACAATAGTCCGATCACCTTTAGAATTCCTCAAATGCAAAGATAAATACATGTCACCCAATAGAGTAGGAACGAGATTCCCAATTAAGAAGATTCTAATGGCGTTAACATCAACAAAAATATCAATGTTAGGGAGCAAAGCTAGACCATAGATGAGCAATACAAAGATGGCTTCAAAAGCGTACATACTACCGGCTTGAGCAAAGATAATAGCTTTACCAATGAGGAACTCAGAAGTAAACCCAAGAATACCTCCTTTCTTCATCAAATGAGCATCAATCTTAGATTTATTTAGATGAAGAGCTTCAGTTATGATATGAGATCTGGGAATCTCTTCCAATCCACTAAAGGGCACCTTGTCAGATGCGGGTATTCCCAAGAGATGGGCATACTCCTCTAACATAGGTGTAGCGGGGTATTCGTTACCTTTAGATTTATTGACTAAATCAAAAGTAAATCATACAATTCGAGTTGCCACCACACTTCTTTTTATCCAAAGAAAAGGTTAGAAAGCGAACAAAAACCGAGAAGTTTTATCAAATCAAAAACTAATAAGAATGTCAGAGATCCGGGTAAGGGGGTTGGTTATGCAATGGGAAGGTTTTAAGCACCCAAAACATCCTTAGTACTTTAAGGGAGCCCTTTTCACTAATGTTGTAAGGTAGGTTGGTATTTGTGAAAAATTATTTGTGTAAACATGATTGGGGAGATGAGAGAAGAATGTACAAATTATTTACAATTTTGTGTTTGAATGGATAAACCCATTACCTACGTACCATCTTAAAAAAGATTAGGATCAAAACCTCATAGTTCGGGGTAAAAAGCTCAAAAGAATTTGGTGAATTGATTGGTCCAAAAGCCTTAAGGTCTTTTGTTATCAAAGGGAGAAAACTAAACCTAAAACCACAAATCCACCATGTGAGGAGAGCTTCAGCATGCTAGTGAGGGGTTAACCCTATAATAAGCATGGAAGTCTTATAGTCACTCACTAAGGATATAGGTGAGTATTATATCAAACTCTAGGATAACTCAAACCTAATAGCTAATGTTTATGAAAAGCTTTGGCAAAAGTGGCCATTGAAACCACAAAAACAATTGAGTGAGTTGTATTTACCAATGAAAAGTATTTACAAAGTATGGTCAAAGTTGACTTAAGGATTCAATTCAAAATGAGTGTTATGAAAAGAAGTTTGGAAAATCAAAAGCATAATGCTTAGGTTTCTATTTTTGAAAACAAATGCTAATGTTTGCACAAAAGTTTGGCTTGGGTTAGAGTGGAGGGAAGAAGAAGAATGGCTAAGTCCTAAACATACAAAGATGAAGGAAGAGAAATAAACCCACAATGGAGTTCCCTTCTTGAGATCATAGTGATGATCCAAGTAGCTCCCATCCTTTGGAATTGGCAAGCAATAAGCAAAAACTCAAGCAATCAAGCACACAAATCAAGCTCCTAGGAATCTTCCAATGGCTTTTGTATCTCTCACTTTGGATGCTCATGACAATGGTTCTTCTACTTGGCTCAAATGATTGGGATCCCTTGCACAAGAACACACAAATCAAAAAGTTCCACAAAACAAATAAAAAATGGACAAGAAGGAGTTTAGAATTTGGTCCTTTCAATGTTCATCTTCAAGCTTTAAGCATTCTAAAGGCATGAGGCCTAGTTGCTCTTTGACATTTTAAGCACTCTAAAGTCATGAGGCCTAGTTGCTCTTCAAACTCCATTAGCTTAGGTAAGGTCCTAAAATCTAAGTCATTTGTCCATTTGCATTTGGTTTCACACAATCAAAACAAAACAAGCACAATAGTATATACACAATAATGTGCTCAAGTGAGCAAAAGGCAAATTTCATTAACATAAACATGAGCTCAAGTGAGCAAAGGGCAAAAGCAAATGAATTATATGTACAAGAATATTAAATTGCATTAAAGTAAATTGCAAGAATTAAAGACTTGAATTAAAAATTAGTGTTAATAGTCAATGTTAGTGTGCCATAAGGCAATTTAACGCTATGTTAAGCAATCGTAAGTGGACTAATGTAGTAGTCACACCTATCTGAGGTCGGTCAATAAAAATATAGGCAACAAACACAAGTTAGAGACCTTGACTAGTAAGCCAAGCTCCTACAACTTGCCATGCCAAAAGAAAAGAAGAATGATCTTGTATTGATTTAGGTTTTTTGCTTGACCAAGAAGCAACCTATCCTCAATGCAAAGCCATTCACATGATCTATGATCAAGATGAATTAGATTTCAATCAAGGAAGGTTAAGCCTCCCATATGTCAAGGCTAACCACCAATCTCTAACTCATTGATCAAAAAGAAAAAAAAAGATGAATAAGAATGTACATGAATTGAAATTCAAACGAAGTAAGCAAATTACATTGACCAAAGATGGATGGAATCAAGGTCAAACAATAGTAAACAGAAGCAAAATGAAACTTAGAAGTCAAGAAACAAATAAAATATTTTTGGTATTTTTGAAAATTAAAATAATACTTGAATAAAAATAAATAATTAAAGGTCAAACTTCAAATCCATTTCAAATCAACTTTGAAAAGTCCAAATGGATCATCCTAAGTTCAACAAGGTCAAACAAAGTTTGACAAAAAATTTCAGCATTTTTGGAAACCAGAAACTATTTTTAAACAATTAAAAATGGATAAAAAATAACCTAATTGAACTAAAATCTCAAATAAATCTCAAATCAATTAATAAATTGATGAGAATATTTTTCATAGATTCATCTTTATTCAAGGAGGTTAAGAAAATATTTTTGTATTCTTTGAATATTGGAAACTATTTAAAATGAATTAAAAATAACAAGAAAAGTGAAAATTCACAAAAAATATCAAATGAGGAAATAAAAAATATTAAAAATCATTTCAGAAACTAGAATTAAAAAGGGAAATAATGCAATTGGTCCCATATTTTTTGGAATTAAAATGAACGAGTTATGAATTTTTAAAATAAAATGAAATAATGGAAAATAAAATAGAAAATCAGAAAATAGAATAAATCATGCGCGTTGGATCTCCTTTCATTAAATGACGTGGAAGATCTGAGGGCAATGGAATGCCCGCGCATCATAGGTCCAAGTCAACGGAGCAACACAATGAATTAATGAAAGTCATAACAAGTAAATGCCCTGATTCAATCTGGAAATCATCATCAACGACTCAGATTAAAACTGGCAAAGGGACGGTGGTGTACACCACCGTCTTCTCCGGCGAACACATGGATTCCGGTCAGAGCTACAGGTATGGAAAACTCAACCAAAATAAGCGATCCTCATATCATTGGAAAGTTGGGGTGATGTACATCACCCCTGTGCCATTGGTTTCTCCTCTAGACTCTCATAGAAAGAGAAATCAGAGAGAGAAAATCATGGTGTTCAATCTGAACTTGGTGGATTTATAAAATTAAGAATAAAATTCAATTACCTCTTATGAAAGGACTTCAGAGGAGCCAACCAACACAAGAAATAAGCTATAATCAGTGAGTTTCGATTGAAAAAAGTTTGAACATCCACCTTTGAAATGCAGATCTATGAAGCACGATCTCTTTCAACTCTTGATTGCAGTGTGTTCTTGAGATGGAGATAGAGCAAGGCTAAGGAATTAGAGTCCAATAATCAACCAAGGAAGTTGAAAATTGGATCGGAAAAATTGAAGTGAAAGAGCAAAATTCCTTTTCAGTGAGGCTTGGATTGAGTTCTTCAGCATATAAGGCGCCTTGAGGTTGATGAATGGTGAAGCCAAGCAGCTCGATTTATAGCAAAAGGCAATGCAAGTCATGGGAATTTCATGTGTGCATGAAGTGAGGGCCTCCATGCATGGGCCTGTACAGACGCATGGAGGGCCCAAATGCAATGGATTTGGCATGCTGAAATCACAATGATCAGGTTAGTACGTGCAAATATGATTGCAAATCAGTGTGCATGAAGTTTCAACAAAGTTTCTATAAATGCACCAAAACTTTCTCCTCTTCGAAAATACCTCTTACCAAAGTGAAACATGGCCTTGTGGGTAATGGTTGAAAAGTTCTTGACATGAGGAACAATTGTTATGTTGAACAAAAATCCATTTGGAATTGGGAAATTAATTAAAATTGGTCATAAAGTTCAAGGTGCAAAACATGTGCATGTAAAATTTTCCAAAACGGACCAACTTCAAACCCTTTTGTTTCAATGATGCAAGCCTCAAATGACAAAACCTTAAAAATCAAAGTTGTATATATTTTCAAGACAATCAATTTGGACTTAAATGTTGCATCATTTGGATATTTGATGAGAAAGTTATGGGCACTTGAAGTTGGATTTTTTCACATTTCAATGCCTTTGGTCCAAATTGACCTATAATGTTTTGCATTATCACATGTATTTCTTTTAGGATTATGAAAATTTGTTCAACATAACAAATGAATAGTACATCTTAAACTTTTCAATGCATATGATCCCACCTCAAAATCATGAAAAATGAGTGAGTTAGGTCCTTGGGAAGTTGACCCAAAATTAGGGTTTTAGTCAAAATGACCTATAATGTTTTGAAATGGATGATGACCTTCCAAGCTTCAAATTAATTTTGTATGAACATGAGAGTTGTTCACATGGTTCTTAAGAACATTTTGGATCTTGGGGTCATATTCATTTGAGAAACACATTAAATGTTAGGTCTCAGTGGATTTCAAAATAGTCAGATGAATTGACTAATCAACTTCTCGAGTCCAAACTTCAAACCTTGATGAATTGATGATTGAGAACACTCAAATAAGCTCAAATATGCATGAAATTATGAAAGAAAGAACTTCCCTTGATTGTATTTGATCATGGGTTGAGGTTGCTTCATGAGCAAGGCATAGTTGATGCACAGTTGAATTAGGGTTTCCTTGGGAACCAAGCCTCAAGCCCTTTGGTTTATCTTGATCAAAATTGACAAATTGAGATACTTGGGAGGTATATATGATGATTGAGAGCTTTGTGAATCATTGTCATGCTTTCTTTCACTTTCATCTGGCCATTTTTTGAGCATAGGGGCCTCATAGGAGCCTTAGATCTTGTGATTGCTCAAGCTACAAAACAAAAGATGTTAGTGACATATTTTTGTGCTTTTGGTTAGTAAACAAAATGAGAAAAGCAATAATATACAATTCAAGCATGCTTGGTGGTCTCAAACCAACTCACATAAGTCCCACCCTAGGGTAAGGAGCCAAGATGCTATGATCCTTGAGGCAAATGCAATGTGCAATGATATAATGCCATGAGGGATCTTAGGGTCAAAATTAGGGTCTTACAGATGCCCCTATTTAAGGTCATCCTAGCCGGAGAAGTAAAGGTTAAAATCTTCGTCTCGACGAGGTAGAATGAGCTTAAATAATAACAAAGAGACGAATTTTGGTCCCTAAGAGACCTCATGATGCAAATGTATGTATGCAAAAGTTAATACTCTGTGGGGATATATGTCCACAAAGGAAAAGAAATCAGGAGAAACTGAAAATCCATACGAGTGATATACTCATAAATGGGACAGAGACTCTGGGAAATCACTGGGGAATAAAGGGGATAAAATGCGTGAACAGGTCACGACTTAAAACTCGTGAGAGACATGAAGGGAATCCATGAAAATAAATCAATGGAAAGACTCGAGCTGACGCAAAGATGGATGTATTAGGGAATATGCCAATACAGCAAACTATCCACAAAGGATACTTCGAATAAAAATTCGGACACGGATGGGGAAAATCCACTAAAGGACTCCGATGGGGAATGTCCAAAGAGGACTTAGTTGAGGAAACAACAAAATGAGGTATTACCAGTTACTGGGTAATAAGCTCAAAAAGACATGTGACCAAAACACCGGTATAAGGGTGAGAGAACAACAAGCTCGGGGAGAATGAATATCTAAGACCGGTATAAGGGTGAGAGATATCAATCATCCAAAACATCTGAGGAAGACCTAAAAAGGTATATTTCAACTCAGGGAAATCTGACTCCACAGGGGACAAAAAGTCATAATAGGGAGCAGAAAGGAAGGAACACCAGGGATACCGGTTACTGGGCATCCAATAGGTGACCAACCAAGGCGTGAATTGGGGAATATTTCCAAAACACTCATCATCCGAAAGGAGGGCTGAAAAAGCAAACTCGATTACAGGATGGACATTCGATTCCTTAAGGAAATACGAATCTTACTCGATTGGGAAAGAAAAAGACTTCGACTGAAGAGCGCATGAGATATATTATCTATTACCGTCAGAACATAGATAATGTACTCGGATGGAAGATTATCCATAATCGATTACTGGGTTAATAAAGGATAAATCGACCAAAAAGAAAGGACATCGGGATACCGAATATTGGGTATAAAATGATGACCAATCAAAAGGGGAGAAACAATCATTAACAACAAAAAGGTAAATGAAAGATAACTCGTTGCGGATGAATTTCTTTATCAGAGCAATTATCCAAGAGATATATCACCGGTTACTGGGTGGTATACTCAATACGAAGGAATATCAATACCGAATATTAGATAAAGATAACCAACAAAGAGGGGATTACATCTACCGGTTACTGGGTAGAAAACCACGGAAGGGAGTAACCGTCATCGGTTAGGATGAACAAAATCAAGGGTTAACTCTGCAAGGGGATAAAATGGGATTTACAACTACCGGTTACTAGGTAGAAAACCACAGAAAATAGGACTTACAACTATCGCTTACTGGGTAGAAGGCCACAAAACTCCGCCGGAGAAAAGATGGACAATTACTGGTTACTGAGCAATCATTCATCTAGACTACGGGGAAGCAGTAAGGGAAATAACAAGGGCAGACAATCTAGGAACAAACTAGAGAGACACAATGAAACAAGATTCAAACCAATGAGGATATAACTCAGGGGAGTAATTCCATCCTAATACATATTTCGGGAGGAAACTGAAACAAAAATCATCCACGAGGACATAACTCAGTGGGGAATATGGAAGAAAGGATAAACACTTTATGCCTATAGGGCTAACTCTATATGGAGAGATCAGACACAAACATCTGCTTGGGGAAATATATATCACCAAATAGTAGGAGATAACAAACAAAGGTATATGGCAAAGAATGCAACATGGATATCTGAATGTTAAAATTATGCATGTATATGCATGGTTTATGAATGATTAATGCTGACAAACAGACATATCTAACACAAACAGGTCCAGGAGTCAACGGACAAACATCCAGTAATGCATCTTGTCGCACCTCAAAAATGCGATCCCTCGCGATAGGACGCGGAAAAAATGTTGTTCGAAACAGAGTCGCCACCGAACTTTATTTATTCCAATGAAGGAATAGGAAAATATCGAGAAAACCTTTTAAAATAGAATAATGGTCGTCGCAACCATATTCGGGTTCGGGAGTCGATTACGCAAGGGGAAGGTATTAGCACCCCTCACGTCCGTTGTACTCAACGGGAACCTTTTAGTCTGATTTTGCTATTTGACTGTTAATTGACTGTTATTCGCTTGCTTCGAGTGTTTAGAATTGATGATAGATATGGATGAAGACCTCAGGAGGGAAAATGGGAGGTTTTTTATTAGTGTGCCCGCGAAGATACAACAATCTCCTGCCTACGTATCCATATGGTGCAATAAGGAAATCATAGCATTCGTAGTTCGGGCTACTACGAATATTTGGTGTGTTTTGTTTTGATGAACGACTGTGTAGGTCGGAGTTCTAACGGCTAAACGCTGGCTTGTCTACTCTCGGTGGAGTCTCTAGCACTGGTTTGTTGTACGCATTAGAAAGGATTGACAGTGTTCTTTTGAGAAGGGTTTTGGTCACGCGGGGGTGACAAGTTGAATTGATGTGTTTGGGTTTGATTGGCTTCGATCGCTTGGGGGCGAGAAGCTAGGTTTAATGTTGGAGATGTTTTGGAGGAACGACGAAAGATTGAGCAATGTGGTGTACACCAATCGTCCAATTCTTTCGAGGAATAATAAGGCGACCGCCTTCTACTCCCTTTTCATTCGAATTAGTTTGAAAGTTTGTTTGTGGATGTTGAACATGCACGGTAGTGAGGCGTACGCCTCCTACTTGCTTATTCAAGGAATAATGAGGCGTGCGCCACCTATTCCCTTATCCAAGTTTATTTAGCGTGTTTTAGTCGGAAGTGGATGATTTGTGCAATATGGCGTACGCCAGTTATTCAAATAATCGAGAGATAAACGCGAATTCATCAACGCGAATTCAAACCATTCAACTTCTAAACGTGAATTCAAACCATTTTTCAAACCATTCAACTTCTAAAGAATGTTCTCTCTTGAACACATATTTTGGGATGAAAAGGAGATAGGAAGCGTTCGCTTCACTATTTCTCAAGCACTCGAATAATTGGTGTACGCCATATTGCACGAGTTCTTGTCACCCGATTAAACCACGATTATACACATTCAAATCACATCTTCTAAATCAACTATAAATTCTACAACCATTTAAATATAAATCTCCGATAATATAAGGATAGGAGGCGTACGCCTCATTATCTTTCGATTATTCGAATAATTAGCGTATGCCATATTGCTCGGATTTTCGTCATCAAATTAAAACCACAATCGAATAAATTCAAATCACCTTTAATATCAAACACAATTTCGCAAAATAAATAACTTAAACTCCAATAGAGAATGGGAGGCGTACGCCTCATCATTCCTTGATTATTTGAATAATTGGCGTACGCCACATTGCTCAAATCATCGACTTTCCAAACATACCAAATCCAAACCTACCAATTCAAATACAAACTATTTTTGCAAATCAAATACAATATCTAAAAACATATCTTTTACAATTTAAACTTCGGATGATAAAAGATGGGAGGCGTTCGCCTCGCTATCTCTCGATTATTTGAATAATTGGCGTACACCATATTGCACAAATCATCCACTTCCGACTAAAACACGCTAAATAAATTTGGATAATGGAATAGGTGGCGCACGCCTCATTATTCCTTGAATAAGCAAGTAGGAGGCGTACGCCTCACTACCGTGCATGTTCAACATCCACAAACAAACTTTCAAAATAATTCGAACAAAAAGGGAGTAGAAGGCGGTCGCCTTATTATTCCTCGAAAGAATTGGACGATTGGTGTACACCACATTGCTCAATCTTTCGTCATTCCTCCAAAACATCTCCAACATTAAACCTAGCTTCTCGCCCCCGAGCGATCGAAGCCAATCAAACCCAAACACATCAATTCAACTTGTCACCCCCGCGTGACGAAAACCCTTCTAAAAAGAACACTGTCAATCCTTTCTAATGCGCACAACAAACCAGTGCTAGAGCCTCCATCGAGAGTAGACAAGCCAGCGTTTAGCCGTTAGAACGCCGACCTACACAGTCGTTCATGAAAACAAAACACACCAAATATTCGTTGTAGCCCGAACTACGAATGCTATGATTTCCTTATTGCACCATAAGGATACGTAGGCAAGAGATTGTTGTATCTTCGCGAGCACACTAATAAAAAACCTCCCATTTCCCCTCCTGAGGTCTTCATCCATATCTATCATCAATTCTAAACACTCGAAGCAAGCGAATAACAGTCAATTAACAGTCAAATAGCAAAATCAGACTAAAAGGTTCCCGTTGAGTACAACGGACGTGAGGGGTGCTAATACCTTCCCCTTGCGTAATCGACTCCCGAACCCGAATATGGTTGCGACGACCATTATTCTATTTTTAAAGGTTTTCTCGATATTTTCCTATTCCTTCATTGGAATAAATAAAGTTCGGTGGCGACTCTGTTTCGAACAACATTTTTTTCACGTCCTATCGCGAGGGATCGCATTTTTGAGGTGCGACACACTGGCGACTCTGCTGGGGACAACATTTTTTCCGCGTCCTATCACGAGGGATCGCATTTTTGAGGTGCGACAGACTGGCGACTCTGCTGGGGACCCGTCTCCAAGCAAGAGAGAGTTTAGCCTAGCTTAGTCTTATTTTACTATGACTGTTGGAAGATATTATTTCTTTCCCTGTTTATCTCTCTGTATTTTACTATGATTACTTGTGTTGTATGTAATGTATTTTGATATTATGATATGGGACTCGATGTATGATGTGAGATAAGCTCCATACCCGAGCTTCGAGAAAAAACTTAGAACCCGGAGTTTTGTAGTATTGAACCGGGGGGTGTACACCTCATTGGAACAATACGAAGACTCCACCTAGAGTAGATCTGTTTGGAGTTTCCATCACAATGTGGCTAGCCCATTATTGTGTGGAGGTTCTAAATACGATCCGTGACTCTAGGGACCTCGCCTTAAACCCAGGTTTTGTTTTCATAACTGATGATTATGTAGTATTGAACCGAAGGGTCTACACCCTGTTCGAACAATACGAGAATCCCACTTAGATTAGATCATTTCAGAACTCCCATCACGATGTGGCTAGCCCACCATTGCGAGGAAGTTTTGAACTTGATCCGTGAGTCTAAGTTCCTTCCTTGAAAACATAACTTTAGAACCTACCTTTGGGAATTTCTAGTAATCAGGGAAACCTTTGCTTCTTCCAGTTATCCTGATGTACCCAACGTGTGGATGATCTTGAGTATTTGTATTCCTCTACCGAAAAACATGGCACCATTTCATGCATTTGCATATCATCAACATGCATTGCATATCATCTTCTAGAAACAAAAACTTACACCATATTCTACCCTTTGTCCAGTAACACTGACTACTCGACATCGGTACGAGACACGCCGCAACTACAAGATGACACTTGAACAGCTGGAAGCAAACCAGGATTCGATGAGGACAGACATTGACTCCATGCAGGCAAAGATGGATCGCTTGTTGGAAACCATGTTACTCTTGGCCCAGAAGGAGAAGGATGCAGAGACTAACGCCGAAACCAGGAAAGTTGCTGCCCAGTTTGGATCGCCATCGCTTAGTATCCCTGAGGTAACTAACCTTGATGGTAACCCCGCCCAGCCTAGAGGAGGACCAATCCCTATTCCGATCCCAATGGTTAATGTAAACCCCCATGAGCATTCTGCTACATCTGCTCGACATAGATCAATGATGGGTGATAAGGATCCATACGACGCCTTCTTCATGCCACAACCCACCAAACCTGTTATTGGAGGTTTCCCAGACCCAGCTATTGATAGACTCCATGCTTTGGAGGAAAAGTTTAAGTCCTTGGAGGTTCACACTACTCCCGGTTTGGAAGTTGTTAACATGTGCCTGGTGCCAGGACTCGTGATTCCACAAAAATTCAAAGTCCCAAACTTTGACAAATACAAAGGGATGAGCTGCCCGAGAACTCACCTCAGAGCCTACTGTCGCAAAATGGCTGCCCACATCAGTAATGATCAACTCCTGATTCATTACTTCCAAGATAGGCTCAGTGGGGCATCCTTGGAGTGGTACATGCAACTAGAGAGAGGTCAGGTCCAGTCATGGAGAGACCTTGCTGAAGTATTCCTCAGGCATTATCAGTACAACACTGATCTAGCGCCCAATCGCACACAACTGCAAGACATGACTGTAGCGGGGTATTCGTTACCATTAGAGATATTGACTAAATCTAAGGTAAATAATACAAGTCGAGTCGCCACCGCACTTCTATTTATCCAAAGGAATGGTTAGAAAGCGAACAAAAACCTAATATTTTTAACAAAAACTAGTAAAAGAAACAGAGATCTGGGTAAGGGGGTTGGTTATGCAATGTGAAGGTGTTAGGCACCCAAAACATCCTAGGTACTCCTAGGGAGCCCTTTTCATACTTGTTGTGAAGATTGTTTGTTTTGTGGAAAATTTTGTTTGTGCAAACATGATTGAAGAGATAAGAAGAGAATGTACAAATTATTTACATTTTTGTGTTTGGATGGATAAACCCATTGCCTACGTACCATCTTATAAAAAGATTAGGATCAAAACCTCGTAGTTCGGGGTAAAAATCTCAAAATGAGTGGGTGAATTGATTGGCCCAAAAGCCTTAAGGTCTTTTGTTATCAAAGGGAGAAAACTCAACCAAACCACAAATCCACCATGTGAGGATAGCTTCAACATGCTAATGAGGGGTTAACCCTATAATAAACATGGAAGACTTATTGTCCATCACTAAGGATATAGGTGAGTATTACATCTACCACAAGGATAACTCAAACCTAATAGCTAAAGGTTATGAAAGATTTTGATTAACAAAGTGGCCATTGGAACCACAAAAGACATTTGAATGGGTTATATTTACCAATTAGAAGTATATACAAAAATGATCAAAGTTGACTTAAAAGTTCAATTCAAAATAAGTGTTATGAAAAGAAAGTTTGAAAATCAAAAGCATAAGGCTTAGGTTTCTAATGTTTAAAACAATGGTTAAATGTTTGCACAAAGAGTTTTGGCTTGGGTTAGAGTGGAGAGAAGAAGAAGAAGGGCTAAGTCCTAAGCATACAAGAGGTGAGGGGAAAGAGAACAAAACCACACAAGGAGTTCCTCTCTTGAGATCATATTGATGATCCAAGTAGCTCCCATCCTTTGGAATAAGCAATCACAAAGCATAAGCAATCAAACAAGTCTCATAAGAGATCCTAAATGTGTCTTGCATCTTTCACTTTGAATGATCATGGCAATGGTCCTCCAATTAAGCTCAAGTAGAATTCCCTGGCACAAAAACACACACATCAAAAGTTCCATGAAGTAAATCAAGAATGGACAAGAGTGAGTTTAGAGATTTGGTCCTTCTAACCCATCTTCTTCATTAAGGTCCATTTACTCCAATTTTTCATAAGGAAAGTCCTAGAATCTAAGTCCAATTCTCCATTCTTTGCATAGGGAAAGTCCTAGAAACTAAGTCCATTTCTTTGCATTTGGTTCACAACAATTAAAACAAAACACAAGCATAATAATATATAAACAATTATGTGCTCAAGTGAGCAAAAGGCAAATGGCATTAACATAAACATGTGCTCAAGTGAGCAAAGAGAAAAGCAAATGGATAATATGTGCAAGAATAGTAAATTGCATAAAAGTAAAGAGCAAAAAGTAAATGTTAATTGTCAATAGTTAGTGTTAGTAGTTTAGTGTGCCATAAGGCAAATTTAGCGCTATGTTAAGCAATCGTAATTGGACTTATGTAGAAGTCACAACTATCTGAGGCCGGTCAATAATAATGTAGGCAACAACACAAGTTAGAAGTCTTGATTAGTGAACCAAGTTCCAACAACTTCCCATGCCAAAAAGAAAAAGAGAATTGATCTTGTATTGGTTTAAGCCTTTTGCATGATTTAGAAGACAACCTATCCTTAATGTAAAGCCATTCACTTGATCAATTGATCAAGATGAATTAGATTTGAATCAAGGAAGATTAAGTCTCCCTAATCAATGCCAACTTATCAACCTTCAACTCATTGATCAAAAGGAAAGAAGAAGAAGAAGAAGAAGGAGATGAATAAATGGAGACAAAAGAAGGCAAAATGATACAAATGCATTAAATGAAATACCATGTACCAATCATCATAGGTTGACCAATAACACTGAAAGTCAAAGTCAAACAATCAAAAACAGAAGTGAGATGAAGATTGGAAGTCAAGAAATGAATAAAATATTTTTTGGCATTTTTTAATATAAAAATAAACTTGAATTAAAAATAAAGGAAATGTCAAACTTCAAAATCACTTCAAATCAACTTTGAAAAGTCCAAGTGATTTATCCTAAGTTCAACAAGGTCAAACAAAGTTTGACAAAAAAATTCAGCATTTTTAAAAGTCAGAAACTATTTTTAATCAATTAAAAATGAATAAAAATAACCTAATTGAAATAAAATCTCAAATCAATCTCAAATCAATTTTAAAATTGATGAGAATATTTTTCATAGATCCATCATCATCCAAATAGGTTAGGAAAATATTTTTGTATTTTTTGAATATCAAAAACTATTTAAAATGAATTAAAAACAACCAGAAAAGAGAAAATTCACAAAAAATATCAAATGACATAATAAAAAATATTAAAAATCAGAAATAGAAACTATAAATTATTTGGAGACTAATACAATTGGTCCCATAATTTTTGGATAAAAAATGAAAGAGATATTGATTTTTGAAATAAAATGGAATTAAAGAAAATAAAATGGAAATAAAAACAGAAAATAGAAATTGGAAAAAGCGTGGACCGTTTGATCTGAGCTCATTAATTGAGCTGGCAGATCATGAGGTCATGAAGCGCGCGCCTACCATGAGCCTTGGTCAACTGAAGCGCACCGTGCCATAAAACGAGTCATAACATTGGACGCACGAGATTGAATCTGGAAACGTGAATGAACGATCCAGATTAGATCTGGAGTTGGGACGGCCACCGGAGCCACCGTCTTCTCCGGTGAGACCTCCAGTTCCGGTGAGAATTGCAGACATGGCAATCTCAACCAAATGGAGCGATCTATATACCAATCGAAAGAGGAAGTGGTGTACATCACTCTTATACCATGCACTTCCACTCTAGATCTCTATAAATGGAGAAATCAGAGCTGGAAGTATGATGGTGTTCATCATGAACTTCATGTTTTTGCAAAATTGAAAGCACAAATCAAATGCCTCTATTGAGAGGACTTCAGCCAGACCAAGAAACACAAGAAATAAGCAAGGATCAAAGAGTTTCGAAGAGGAAAAGTTCTGTTATCCACCTTTGAAATGCAGGTCTTAAGAGCACGATTCTTCACAACCAATGCTTGCAATGAGATGTAGTGATGAAGAGGAAGCAAGGCTGAGGAATCATAGGTCTGAAAATCAACCAAGGAAGTTGAAATTCAGATCTGAATTTTTTAGAGAAAAGTGAAAATTCCTTTAATGATGGTCATGGAGAGAATTCTGCAGCATTTCAGGTTGAACCAGGGTTCCCTTTTGAATGGCATAGGGTCTCTATTTATAGAGAGAGTGGCAAGGAATTGATGAACAAAGCCGTGTGCATGAGATTGGATAATCCTTGCATGGGCTTGCATGATCATGCATATGGCCCAAAAATAATGCCAATTGCAAGCTGAACTTAGATGCCAAAGGTTTGGACGTGTAGTTTGCTTTGAATTTGCTTGTGCATCAAGATTTCAACATGAATTCCACAATTGAACCTAAACCTTCACCTCTTCGAAAATACTATTTAGAAAATCCAAACATAAGCATGTGGGTAATGGTTGGAAAGGTTTTTGTATAAGGAACAAATGTTGTGTTGGACAAAAGCTCATTTGAAGTGTGGAAATTAGTTAATTTTGAGTTTAAAGTGTGATGTGCAAAAAATGTCAATGCAAGGTTTCCAAATTTGACCAATGTTCAAGCCCTTCTGTTTTGATGATGCAAGCCTCAAATGAAACAACCTCAAACATCAAAGTTGTAGGTATTTTCAAGCCAATAAAAATGGACTTAAATTTTGCATCATTTGGATTTTTGATGATGAAGTTATGGGCACTTGAAGTTGGACTTTTTTTACTTTTAATGCATTTGGCCCAAAAGGACCTATAATGTCTTGCATTATCACATGTATTTCCTTTGAGATTTTGAAATTTTGTCCAACATAATATTTTAAGTAGACATATTAAGCTTTCCAATTCATTTGATCCCACCTCAAAATCATAGAAAATGAATGAGTTATGTCCTTGGGAAGTTGACCCAAAATTAGGGTTTCAGTCAAAATGACCTATAATGTATTGGAATGGGAGATGGCCTTCCAAGCTTCAAATCATTTTTTTATGAACATGAAAGTTGTTCATATTGTCCTTAAGAACAGTTTTGCTTTTGGAACCATCTCCATTTTACCAACACATAAAAAGTTAGGTCTCAGTGCATTTCAAAATAGTTAGATGAATTGACTGATCAACTTCTTAAGTCCACAACCCATATCTTGATGAATTGATGATTGAGGACACTCAAATAAGTTCAAATATGCATGAAATGATGAATTAAAGAACTTCCCTTGATTGTATTTCATCATGGGCTGAGGTTGCTTCAAGAGCAAGGCATTGTGGTGCACAGATGAATTAGGGTTTCTCTGGGGAACCAACCTCAAACCCTTTGACTTGCTTTGATCAAAATGATGAATTGAGATGTTGGGGGGCATATTTTATGGATGAGAGCTTTGGGAACCATTACCATGCTTGCTATCATTTCCTCTTGACCATGTCTTTGTACTAATGATCTCCTTGAAGCTTTTGACCTTGTGATTGCTCAAGCTACAAACAAAAGATGTTAGTGACATATTTTTGTGCTTTTGGTTAGTAAATAAAATAAGAAAAGCAATGATATACAATTCAAACATGCTTGGTGATCTCAAACCACTCACAAGGAGTTCCACCCAAAGGCAAGGGGAACCAAGATGCTTATGATCCTTGAGGCAATGCCAAATGCAATGTTATGATGCCATGAGGGATCTTAGGGACAAGATTGGGGTCTTACAATGACTCAACGCAACAACGAATCATTTAAGGAATACGCTCAGCGATGGAGAGAACTAGCAGCACGTGTCCAACCTCCTCTCTTTGACAAAGAGCTAATTGACATGTTTATGGGAACTCTGCATACCCAATACATGGAGAAAATGGTAGGATCCAGTTTCCCAACTTTTGCTGAGGTCGCCTCCGTGGGAGAACGAATCGAGAGCCAGATCAAGAAGGGGAAGCTACCTTGTGCTGCTAATACTTTAAGTGGGATGAAGAAGCCTTATCCTAATCTCCCAAATAAGCCAGAAGGTCATACCATAATGAGAGGAGGAGGATATAAGGCACCTTCATATGTTCTTATGTCTTACCCTCAGGTTGAAGTTGTCATCCCAACACCATATCAACCACCGTATCAACAACCATATCAACAACAATATCAGCAGCCTCATCAATAGCCGGCTTACCAGCAGCCACATCAAAATCAACAACAACGTGCTCCACAACGTCAACCTAACCAACAGAGGGCAAGGAGGCCAGAAAGACATTTCGATCCTTTGCCAGTATCATATAGCAAGATCCTCCCCTACCTGCTAAAGGATGAATCAGTCGTTCTGAAGGAGATAACACCTGCAACTCCACCATATCCTCCAGGCTACGACGCCAATGCTCACTGCGAGTATCACATGGGTGCTCCAGGGCACACAATAGAGAACTGTAAAGCTTTCAAGCACAAGGTCCAGGACCTGATTGATAGTAAGGCAGTTACATTCATGCCAATGAGGCCAAATGTCATGACAAATCCCATGCCAGCGCATGCAGAGTCGAGTGAAGCTCGAAGATAATGCTTCCCACCGGCCTAAACAAGCAGAGCAATTCCTCACAGAAAATCAAAAGATGAAGGCATGTTCATTTGAATGAAGGCAATCATTATGCCATTTTTACCATTTTGCATTCTTGTAATTTGATCTTGTTTGTCAAAGTACTGTATTGCTTTAAAACATTGTTATTTGTATTTGGTTTTATTAATGGGATGATTATGCTTGCTTTGAATCAATCTTTCATATTCACTCATCTATCACATTTGCAAATCACAAACACATACTTTTTCACCTCACTTTCTTCATCACACTATCGTTAGTGAATGTTGGAAGGAGGATGACGAAAACAAAATACTCATAATTGTTGATTGTATGCTTTTGGATAAAATCCTGCTAATGATGTACAGGCATTGTTTCAAATCCCCAAACACCGGAGAGATAAGGAGTTAATCCCTAGTCAACCACTTCGAGCCTAGAAGTAGGAGTTTCTTTCATATCTAAAAAACCCTTACGCTTAACCTGGGGCAGGGTAGTGTTCAGTTGGTCTAACTACACATTCAAATTACAAAGATGAAATATCTCATACAAAGATCAACCACATGATATTCTTTGCACACATCCTAAAGTGTCGAAGGAACCATACAAATCCAAATTTTATGTCGGTTGTTCTGCAATGACCAATAACTTGGCAGTCACAATTTCAAAAAAAAAATCAAAAAAACGAGCCCGCTAAGTCCAACACCCCGAAAGGAGACTTAGGCAAAAACTGGGGCAATCCCGATGGATTAAAGCTTCAACAAGAGGTCCATGCAAAAGTTAGGGATCAAAACAAAAATCGAAAGAGACAATGAAAGTCTCCAACAAAACAAAACAAGATTCAGTGACCACCATACCAAAATCAAAGGGTCACCGACATCCAAAAAGCGGAATAAGGTGGCTGCCATTCCAAGAGACCTTGAATCACCATCTTTATCCTTACACCTTCAAAAGGACAAATGTGTATGTTGAGTTAACTGAACGTAGGATTGGAGATCATCATGAAGAAGGGGTGGGTTAAAATAAACTTTGAGCCTTATATCCTTTTGTTTCAATAACCATGAACCAAGCCACGTTACAACCTTCAAAAGACCTAATTGAAGTAAGGTTTATTCTGAAAGCATACTATAGCAAGGTTGAGTAAACTGACTCCTAGAGATTTGCTAATATTCTCTTCTCACTATATCACTCACACGCTAGCTAAATCAGCACCGCGATTGGACTCATGATCCACTCTCCACACACTACCACAACACTCCAAATGAATGATTGTTTTTCAAAACTTGCATAACTGTTACATTAAAATCACCATTTCTTGGATAGCAATTCTTAATTGTCATTCAGTACTTGACATCGAGAAAATTCCAACAAGGGGCAATTCAAGAGGCACTTGATCGTTGGTGCTAACACAAATCGAGACCATCCTGTGAATCAGGGGCATGGCATCTTTTGATTATATTGACCTAAGAAGTAGTCAGTATAAGACAAATCTCCAAGCATCGGTTGATCAGGGAGGACAAACACTTCAATACTCAGTCCGTCTGAGGCAAGTCCCCAAAGGCTAATCAGGGGAAGACCATTGCAAGATTCAGGAGCTGCGAAAAACAGACTCAGACCACGTCATCGGATAACCACTCCCAAGGTTTCCTTTCAGGGAGAATGCCATTTGGTACCCTACAATCAGGGGCAATACAAGTTGTAAGGGGCAAATTCCCTCCGTATCTTCAAGTCAGTCAAACAGGTTGCGTCAAGACATTAGTGACTGCTTGAATTCACAACCAAAACGTCGAAAGTTCATACCAGTACAACACCATACCTTGACAAGAATCCTCAGGGCACGTCAAAAGCATAATCATCATGCGTTGATCAAGTCGCTATACTCGGTTATAGGCTGGCAAAACATCTCAGAAGAAGATCTGAGATCTTTTCAAAGACAAATACACAATATATCAGCAAGAGATCAAAACGTGGGGCACCAGGAGTATCCACATCCGTTGCGTGTTCATCACATCATCAACTACCGAGTGTCTGGAAGTCAAATCCTTTCACCAATCAATAGCTCAATCCATATTGACAATTTCCAGAAAAAAACCAAAGCCCACCTTGCTGGCACCCACACAAAAGCAAATACAACCAGCACTGGTTTCCAGAAAACACATTGCCTTTGAAAGGGGGGCCAATCCCGAACAAACCAATCATCCTTTGCATTCAAACATGCATCACATGCATCACATGCATCACCTCATACATAACACATACATATCATTCATGTACATAACACAAATCAAAATCCAAGGTTTAGTCGTAGGCATCCAGGCCAACCCTCCGTGGAGTCATTGTTTTTCTCTGAGAAAGTTCCTACCCTGCTATCGGGCGTTCCCCATTGAGTTACATCTTTCAACCTTTTGTTGATAAGATGATATCCTCAGCTAAGTCAAACACTGTTTATTTAAACACTTACCCTATTTCGCGTTGAGCGTCCCTCAATAAGTCGTTTCCTGTAACCTTTTGTTGACAGAAACTACATCTCCCCAGAGAATATTGTTCTGCAACCTTTTGTTGTCGATACCCTGAGCAAGTCTTACCCAGCAATGTTCCAACACTACCCAGCAAATCAGGTTTACTGAACTTTGACAGTAGCCTTATTTTTCCAATATTTTTCTCACTATCATCCTTTTGATGAAAGTCCATTGAGGAATAATATTGATCATTGTCCTGTTTACGGTAACCGTTATCCTTTTGGTAATGGTAAATCCTTGACATTTGTGATCTTACTGTCATCCTTTTGGTGTCGGCAATCCTTGAAGTTTTGACATAACCTTCATCCTTTCGGTGAATGGATACCTCTGCAATTATTACAGCCTACCGTCATCCTTTTGGTGTCGGCGATCCTTATGGTGATAAGCAATCCTTGTCATTCTGGTTCAATCATCATCCTTTTGGTGATGACGTCCAGTTCAATCTAAATGTCATCCTTTTGGTGATAGAAATTATAAAGCTTGGTTTAAGCCATCATCCTTTTGGTGATGGTGACATTTGGAAAGTCCAATCCCACTGTCATCCTTTTGGTGTCAGCAACATTTGAAATTATTATAACTTATTATCATCCTTTTGGTGGTAACAAGTTTTGAAGTTATGATCTCACGGTCATCCTTTTGGTGATGGTGATTGTTGATTCATTATCATCCTTTTGGTGATAACGAGTTTTGTTGTTTGTAGTACCTTCATCCTTTTGGTGATGGTGACTATCGACTTATTATCATCCTTTTGGTGATAACAAGTTTTGTGTTTCGATCCTACCTTCATCCTTTTGGTGACGGTGATCAGTGAAAGTTATCGACTTATTATCATCCTTTTGGTGGTAACGAGTTTTGTTGTTTAATCTATCTTCATCCTTTTGGTGACGGTGACCATTTGAGTTATGGACTCATTATCATCCTTTTGGTGATAACGGGTTTTGTTTTGATCTTACCCTTATCCTTTTGGTGATGGCGATTGTTAAGTGTGTTTCGGCTTATTATCATCCTTTTGGTGATAACAAGTTTTGAAGTTATGTCCTTATTATCATCCTTTTGGTGATAACAAGTTCTATTTGTTTGATCTTACTGTCATCCTTTTGGTGTCAGTGATAATTAAAGATTGTTGACTTATTATCCTCCTTTTGGTGGTAACAAGTTTTGTCGTTCGACCTTACCTTCATCCTTTTGGTGATGGTGATTGTTGACTTATTATCATCCTTTTGGTGATAACAAGTTTTTTTCTTGATCTTACCTTCATCCTTTTGGTTATGGTGATCAATTGCGTTGTGTGCTTATTATCGTCCTTTTGGCGATAACAAGTTTTGTCTTTTAATTATACCTTCATCCTTTTGGTGATGGTGATTGTTGACTTATTATCATCCTTTTGGTGATAACAAGTTTTTGTCTTGATCTTACCATCATCCTTTTGGTGATGGTGATCAATTGTGTTGTGTGCTTATTATCATCCTTTTGGTGGTAACAAGTGTTGTTTTTAACCATACCTTCATCCTTTTGGTGATGGTGATTGTTTTGACTTATTATCATCCTTTTGGTGGTAACAAGTTTTGTCCTGTATCTTACCTTCATCCTTTTGGTGATGGTGATCATTGAGTTTCGACTTATAATCATCCTTTTGGTGATAACAAGTTTTTTGTGTGACTATACCTTCATCCTTTTGGTGATGGTGATCATTGAAGTTATTTGACTTATTATCATCCTTTTGGTGATAATAAGTTTTGTTGTTGGATCTTACCTTCATCCTTTTGGTGACGGTGATCTTTGAAGTTGATGAGTCAACTATCATCCTTTTGGTGATAGCCTTGATACTATGCTCTCGGCAATGGGAAACTTTATCAGAATAACCATCATCCTTTTGGGGTAACGGACATCATCCTTTTGGTGATCGAAATCTTTGGATTGTGTCTAACTTTCATCCTTTTGGTGATAGCGAGATTTGTTGTTGATCTTACCATCATCCTTTTGGTGATGGCGATCTTTGTTGTAGCCACTGTAACCATCGTCCTTTTGGTGATGATTACTTTCAAAGCTCGGCTTATCCATCATCCTTTTGGTGATGACGATCCTGGAAATCATGGTGAATTTCTATCATCCTTTCGGTGATAGCAACTAACTCCACTGTCATCCTTTTGGTGTCAGAAAACCAGTTTCACATTTGTCTTTACATCAGAAATGACCTTTGCAAGACTTGAATGTCGACTCGAGGGTTGTCTTTGACTTGACATTCTACCCCTATTACCTTGATGGTGTTAGAATACATTGCATTTTCTTTCTGCATATCTCCATTGCATTTCAAAGGACAAAATTTGGGTCTTTTCATATTTAATTACCTTCCACCATGAATGTATAAAGACTGTTGTTATTCTTACTTTCTAGTTCAAGATAATTAAATAGGGGCAGCTGTCATACCCAAATTTTGTCCGGGCATATTTAAATTTTCACAGAATTGATTTCATTTTTATTTTTGCATCATATGCATAGCATGACATACATTCCATCATGAATAATACCTAAAATGTCGGTCGGAATGAATTTATTTGAGAATACAGACAAATCGGTTGAATCATTAAAATTTGAAGAAACGTTGTATTTTTTCAATAAGTATATTTCGTACTGTTTATTTTAGAGTGTCCGATTTAATTTTTCGAGTGAATTAGCATCTGATTTTTATGCATATTTAATTGTTTTATTTTTTTGTTTCCATGCTTAAGTTTTCAAATTAAATAACTAGAGTTTTATTTAAAATTAATTAAGATTTTAATGAACATTTTTCTTTAGTAATAATTTATAATAATTATTGTTAAGGGAATATGACAGCTATTTTAAATCTCTCTCACTCAATAACCAACTAATTTCACTAAAAAACAAAAAAAAAGATCCCTCTTTCCTCTCACGTCACACACTAACCACTCAATCCACAACGTCTCTCTTCTCTCGCCACCTCACCCTCTCTCTCCATTCATTAATAAACACCTCCCACTACTACACTCACGACACTCACTACACGTGCCTCTCTTCCCATTCCTTTTCCTCTCACACTCTCAGCAAAAACACACACCTTACACTCACAACAAATTCTTCACCTACCACCTATCACGAGATCCGTCTCTCTCACTTCCCTCAAAATCTCCTATCTTCCACACACCAGAAACGCCGCCCTCCACCTTCTTCAACCACCATCCATCGTCATCATCTCCACCACCAACGACCTCATAACCACCGGCGAATCCACCTACCTCCACCGCCGAAAACGCCGCTTCACCCTCATCCTTTTTCCCACCTCACGACACCTTCATCTCCGTCTTCACTCAAATCACAACCGTGAAAACAACTCACAACGGCTCTGTTTGTCGCCAATCCTGAGGGCCGACAAAACCTCCGCCCTACCGCCACGAGATCCATCCGATCTACACATAACGACCTCAGTCAAAACCGCCGCTCTCAGGGTTCCATCTCCGTCCATCTTCCATCGACGAACCTACTCCAACAACACACCGGATATCGTCAACTTAACTGTTCGTTTCAAAGGACGGCGTACTCAAAGCGTTCAGTCGCGTTCACAGTAAGAGAGGTGGTAGTACATGGTTCCATAGTTGTGCAGATCGTTGTGTAGTTACTGGTTTATGTTGGGGATCAGAATGCGAGTCCATTGAAGGAAGATTGTTCGTTCATTCGGAAGTCAAAAGGCATGAAGATCTGATGTTCGACGCAATCTTTCAGGAGCTAACGTCTGGCCCATATCACGAGTTCGCTTCAAATCTTGCTGCTCATACGAAGGTCGGTTGGTTTACCTCTAAGTCCATAGATTTTTGTTTTAACTTCGCATAATAGCAAATGGTATCAGGATTGGGTCAAATATGCAGTAGGAAAGCAGAGTATTAATGATAATTCATGATGTTAGTTTTTTGCTCCTTACCGTATGATGAAGTGTTGTCTCTTTAATTGGGTCTATTTACGTTTTGTTGCTTTTTGTGGTATCCAATTGGATTTATTAGTTGTTTTCTGCTAATTTGGTATTAGGATTTATGTTGGTGGTTATGTTGCTTCAGGAAAAGCATATTTGTTTTGATATTCAAAAGCTTCACAAAACTCAAATACAGTATGATTAATGCTTATGCCAAAACAAGGATTTAGTTAAAGTGACCATTCATTCTGTGTAAAAATAAATGATAGAACGATCATACGTATTGAACTTATGCTTTCACTTTCTTCATTTGAGTTTTGTGGAATGTGAATTTAGTGTGAGATTTGACAGAGTCAAATGAGTGTTAAATTTTATTCATTTATTTTTGTTCTCGAAAATGGTTTAAGGTGAGCATTATTTGTTTTGATTTAATTGAGCACGTTGTCATTGTAATAAACCTTGTACATAAGGAATATATTCCTTTACCATCTTGTTGTCTTGTATTATGTAAGACCGAATTCTTTCTATTCAATGGGCTCGACAGTTCCATGCCATTGTACCATCCAAAGTTTCAATAAATTAATGGACCAATTTCACCGCGTTATGACCTCGTGTATGACATCGACGATATTGTCATTTCGCCCTAACCGGTTCTTGAGCATATTTTGTGACCGATTCAATTTTGCAAACCAATATTATCACATGATTCCATTCTTTTGATTTTAATAAACTAACCAATTTAAAACTTGTTTAATCAATTAAATAATTAATTTTAGTTAACATGATTATTTGGGTTCAAATAAATAATTTTGATAATTAATTTTAATTAAGTTAATTAATCGATTCATTCAAATCTTAAGAAATTAATTTGGTTATTTAGAAATTTATTGATTTATTCACCATCAATTCAAACCGATTTCAAAAAGCATAAATCACAATTCTCGATCCAAATATCGAGCCCATTTTCAAAAAACACCTTTGTAATTCGATCGCTTTTATGCATCGCCATCAACCTCACATAGCTTACTCTTGGGCTTTCTTACAATGAGACCTATTTGATTATTGATTAATCGAGTAGATGGTCGATTCACCATCATTTCATTCATAAACACAAATTCAAATCATTTTTCCAAACCATTCAATTTCAAAAGGATTTTCTCTCTTAAACATAAATTTTGGGATGAAAAAGATATAGGAGGCGTTCGCCTCACTATTTCTCAATTACTCGAATAATTGGCGTACGCCATATTGCGCGAGTTCTTGTCACCCGATTAAATCTTAAATCACACAATTTCAAATCACTTTTCAAAATCTAATATAATATCCAAATTCAAATTATTCAAACCATAACACTTCAAATCATAATATTTCAAATCATTTCTACAAATTCCAAATCCTTTTAATTCCATATTTCAGATGAAAAGAGGATGGGAGGCGTTCGCCTCACTATATTTCGATTATTCGAATAATTGGCGTACGCCACATTGCTCGAATTTTCGTCATCAAATTAAAACACAATCGAATAAATGCAAATCACTTTTTATCTCAAACACCGTTTCAAAATAAACTTTCAACTTAAACTTCAATAGAGGATGGGAGGCATACGCCTCACCATTCTTTGATTATTTTAATAATTGGCGTACGCCACATTGCTCAAATCATCGACTTTTCAAATCCTACCAATTCAAAATACAAACTATTTTCACAAATCAAATACGACATCTAAAGACATATCTTTTACAATTTAAACCTCAGATGATAAAAGATGGGAGGCGTTCGCCTCGCCATCTCTCGATTATTTGAATAATTGGCGTACGCCATATTGCACAAATTATCGACTTCCGACTAAAACACGCTAAATAAACTTGGATAAAAGAATAAGTGGCGCACGCCTCATTATTCTTTGAGTAAGCAAGTAGGAGGCGTACGCCTCACTACCGTGCGTATTCAACATCCACAAACACACTTTCAAAATAATTTGAACGAAAAGGGAGTAGAAGGCGTTCGCCTTATTATTCTGAAAGAATTGGACGATTGGTGTACACCACATTGCTCAATATTTCGTCGTTCCTCAAAAACATCTCAAATAAATAAAAACTAATTTCTCGCCCCCGCGCGATCGAAACCAAACCTAAACACCCAAACACATCAATTCAACTTGTCACTCCCACGTGACCAAAACACCTTCAAAAAGAACACTGTCAATCCTTTCTAATGCGCCCAACAAATCAGTGCTAGAGCCTCCATCGAGAGTAGACAAGTCAGCGTTTAGCCGTTAGAACGCCGACCTACATAGTTGTTCATCAAAACAAAACCCACCAAATATTCGTAGTAGCCCGAACTACGAATGCTCTGATTTCCTTATTGCACCATAAGGATACGTAGGCAGGAGATTATTATATCTTCGCGAGCACACTAATAAAAAACCTCCCATTTCCCCTCCTGAGGTCTTCAT
This sequence comes from Lathyrus oleraceus, assembly GCF_024323335.1. Lineage (NCBI taxonomy): Eukaryota > Viridiplantae > Streptophyta > Magnoliopsida > Fabales > Fabaceae > Lathyrus > Lathyrus oleraceus. The sequence goes on along the minus strand of NC_066582.1, from coordinate 289,056,705 downwards.
CCATATCTATCATCAATTCTAAACACTCGAAGCAAGCGAATAACAGTCAAATAGCAAAATCAGACTAAAAGGTTCCCGTTGAGTACAACGTACGTGAGGGGTGCTAATACCTTCCCCTTGTGTAATCGACTCCCGAACCCGAATATGGTTGCGACGACCATTATTCTATTTTTAAAGGTTTTCTCGATATTTTCCTATTCCTTCATTGGAATAAATAAAGTTCGGTGGCGACTCTGTTTCGAACAACATTTTTTCCGCGTCCTATCGCGAGGGATCGCATTTTTGAGGTGCGACACATCTCAAAAGAGAAAGCCAGGCCCACTGGAGAAAATCCAATCTGGTGGGGGAAACCAATACCAGGAAACACCAATCTTTGCAGGGGATAAAGACCAATGCTGAGAAACGAGCGGAGTCGCTGCCAGGGATAAAGATCACTGCTAGGGGAATAGACAGGATCATTGGGAATCAGAGACTACTGTTGGGAACGAGCAAAGGGAACACAATCACCAAAGTTGGGGATCTTCCAACAGTACGCAGAGAACAGGATAAGATCAGAGAAGAAATCTATTGGGGATCTTATCAGGAGGTGAAGTGAAATTTTGTGGGGAACAACCACCAACAGAAGCACATCAAACAAAACATCCACTTCTAGCCACGAAAGAATATCTCTGCTGCGGAGAAGGAGAACCAGTCACTCCATTGGGGAAGGAAAAGAAAACATTTTCATCAGGAGTTCCAATGCCAAATCAGGATCAGACAGAGCCTTGGTTGGGGGGAACTACACGGATAAGATTCCAACGTAGAAGAAACTCTACTGGGGAACTTATCGGGACAAGATAGGAAACTCTGTGGGGAACAACCGCCGAACAGAAATTTCAACAATCACCACAATTCCTCATACTGCTGTAGAAATAGTCTCTGCTGAGGAAGGGAAAACAATGCTCCATTGGGGATAGAAAATAAACATTTTCATCACCCGCTCTGCTAGGAGGAAAAATCATCCGAGAAGGAGGAAGCAACAAAATAATCAGGCTTCGATCAGACCACTCTACTGGGGGGAAGACCGTTGGTGATCAAAACAAGGATAACCTGAAGACGATCAGCTGGAGATAACCTGCTGGCGACCAAACTGGGGAAGTCTAAAATGAACAACCCTGTTGAGGATGGATGGGAAGCATCCTGCTGGAGATCACTGTACGTGAATCTGCTGAGGATAAGCTAACAAACCCACTTGTTGAGAGTTCCACTCATGTCGAGATTTTCTGCTCACTCTGCGGGAGAATTCCAATCTGAATGATGGAAGACCAACTTCCTCGAAAAAAATAGCATATCAATTTATCAATCTATAAGGGATTTTAGGTCAATCCACACAAGGGATGACAACCATATAATTGATAACACAAATGCTAAATCCCAACTCAAATGGGGAGCTAGAAGACCAAGGCCAAACTCCAAATACCAGACTCTCTCAGGGAGTTGAGGGGGTTAGAGATATACTCCTCTAAACAAATCAAGACCAAAGCTCCAGACTCTCTCAGGGGAGATTGGTGATGCTTAACCTTCTTTTGCACTCACGGAGGAGACAACATGAAAAATAATGAAGAGGATACAAGTATGCCAGGAATAATGAACAAATGCCTTACCCTTTTGGAGATCATACTATCCTTGGGAGAGCACTGAAGATGTCCCAATTATCCTTTTTGTCATTGTCGATGTTTGTTTAAAAACAGTTTATTTATTTAAAACAATGATATTTATCAATTAAAACATGCAAACATTTTTTGAACAGAAACAAATAAGAGTGCAAAGAATTGGATAAAGGCTCAAATTTATTTGATGGAAAGGTAGTCTGCAAATGGCAAGACTCCATGGATCTTTACAAATTTGAAATTGGTGATATATATTGGAAAAGGGCTACATTGAACATAATGACCATTTCTCCACTAACTCTGAATCCAATGTATTTGAAGCTTCAGTTGACGATGATTGAGCGAGAATCTTTGACAGAAGACAACTGAAGAACAAAGTCTTGTCAGGATGCAGTTACTTGCCAAATCCCTAATTTTTGCCTAGATTGCCCTAGGGTGAGGTACTCAATCTAGCGGGATATATATATATATATATATATATATATTATATATATATATATATATATATATATATATATATATTCATTTTTTCATGTCTCTAACTTTTGCCTGGATCGCCCTTTCGGGTTTTCAATCCACCGAGACGCTCATTTTTGCCTAAGCCTCCCTTTCGGGTTTTCAACTTAGCGAGCTATTCTGTTTTTATTTTACGCGAAGTATTTCTTGACTGCATCTGAATTCACAGGACGAGTGAAATCCTCCCCATCCATAGTTGTAAGTATCAAAGCACCGCCTGAAAAGGCTCTCTTAACAACATATGGACCTTCATAGTTTGGAGTCCACTTGCCCCTGGAATCAGGCGCGAAAGACAAGACTTTCTTGAGCACAAGGTCACCTTCTCGGAACACACGAGGCTTGACCTTCTTGTCAAAGGCTTTCTTCATCCTTTGCTGATATGACTGACCATGGCACATGGCAGTCAATCTCTTCTCTTCAATCAAATTCAGTTAGTCATAACGACTCTGAACCCATTCAGCATCAGTCAACTTGGCTTCCATCAAGACTCTCATTGATGGGATCTCAACCTCTACTGGGCGCACAACCTTCATGCCATATACAAGGGAGAAAGGGGTTTCCCCTGTTGAAGTGCGGACAGATGTACGATAGCCATGCAAAGCAAATGGCAGCATCTCATGCCAATCTTTGTACGTAACAACCATCTTATGGATAATCTTCATGATATTCTTATTAGCAGCTTCAACAGCCCCATTCATCTTGGGTCTATAAGGAGAAGAATTATGATGTGCTATCTTGAACTCATTACAAATCTCTTTTATCATTTGTTGTTCAAGTTAGATCCATTATCCGTAATGATCTTATCTGGCACACCATAACGGCATATGAGTTGATTCTTGATAAACTTCATAACTACCTGCCTGGTCACGTTCGCATACGACGCCACTTCAACCCACTTGGTGAAGTAATCAATTGCTACGAGAATAAACCTGTGACCGTTGGACGCTTTCGACTCTATCATGCCAATCATGTCAATTCCCCACATAGAGAAAGGCCATGGTGATGAAATCACATTCAGAAGTGTCGGGGGAATATGAATCTTATCCGCATAAATTTGACACTTGTGGAATTTCTTCACATACTTGCAGCAGTCAGACTCCATTGTCAGCCAATAGTAGCCTGCTCTCAACATCTTCTTTGCCATGGCATGTCCATTGGAATGAGTACTAAATGAACCCTCATGGACTTCAGTCATCAACAGGTCTGCTTCGTGTCTATCCACACATCTGAGCAGAACCATGTCAAAATTCGTCTTATAAAGCACATCACCATTGAGGTAGAAACTGCCGGATAATATCCTCAAAGTCTTCTTATCTTTAACAAATGCCCTAGGCGGGTAAATCTGACTCTAAAGAAAGCACTTGATATCATAATACCATGGCTTATCATCTTTCACTTCTTAAACTGCAAATACATGAGCTGGTCTATCCAAGCGCATCATAGTGATGTTGGGAACTTCATTCCAGAGTCTCACCACTATCATCGAAGCAAGTGTAGCAAGTGCGTCTGTCATCTGATTATCATCTCGAGGAATATGATGGAAGTCAACTTCAGTAAAAAACGTTGAAATCCTCCTTGCGTAATCTCTATATGGGATGAGGCCAGGCTGATTCGTCTCCCATTCACCCTTAATCTGATTAACAACAAGAGTCAAATCACCATAAACATCAAGATGCTGGATCCTAAGATCAATACACTCTTCTAAACCTATAATACATGCCTCATACTCCGCCATATTATTTGTGCATTTGAAAGTAAGCCTTGCTGTAAAAGGAAAATGTGTGCCCTGGGGAGTAATAATCACTACCCCAATACCATTTCCATATTGATTTACAACGCCATCAAACACCACGCTCCATCGGGAACCAGGCTCTGGCCTTTCATCGAGCGTAGGCTCATCGGATCTTTCATCTTCAAATACAAAATCTCCTCATCTGGGAAGTCGTACTGAACTGACTGATAATCCTCAATTGGTTGATGTGCCAAGTGGTCAGCCAAGATACTACCTTTAATAGCTTTCTGAGTTCGATACTCAATATCATACTCAGACAACAGCATCTGCCAACGGGAAATCCTCCCAGTTAAAGCAGGCTTCTCGAAGATATACTTGATTGGATCCATTTTGGATATCAACCAAGTCGTATGATTTAACATATACTGGCGTAAGCGCTTAGCAGCCCAAGCCAAAGCACATCATGTTTTCTCAAGCATTGAGTATCGAGACTCACAATCAGTGAACTTCTTACTCAGATAGTAGATGGCATACTCTTTCTTCCCTGGTTCGTCTTGCTGACCAAGGACACAACCCATAGTGTCTTCAAGAACTGTCAGATACATAATCAAGGGTCTCCCTTCCACAGGCGGAGATCGAGTCGGAGGCTCGGACAGATACTCTTTGATATTATCAAAGGCCTTCTGGAAATCCTCGGCCCAATCATGACGCTGATCTTTCCGGAGGAGCTTGAATATTGGCGCACATGTGGCAGTCATGTGGGATATAAATCTGGAAATATAATTCAAGCGGCCAAGAAGACCTCGGACTTGCTTTTTAGTTTTGGGCGCAGGCATCTCTTGTATTGCTTTGACCTTGGCAGGATCAACCTCAATACCTCTTTCGCTGATAATAAAGCCCAATAACTTGTCGGAACGGACTCCAAATGTACACTTGTTAGGATTCAGACGAAGCTTATACTTCCTTAAACGTTGAAAAAGCTTCAACAAGTGCTCTACATGTTCAACTTCCGTTCTTGACTTTGCAATCATATCATCAACATATACCTCGATCTCCTTGTGCATCATATCATGAAACAAGGTAGTCATAGCTCATTGATACGTGGCTCCGGCGTTCTTCAAACCGAAGCGCATCACTCGATAACAGAATCTTCCCCAAGGTGTGATGAATGTTGTCTTCTCCATATCCTAGGGTGCCATTTTAATCTGATTATAACTGGAAAATCCGTCCATAAACGAGAAGACATTGAATTTAGCTGTATTATCTACCAACATATCAATATGTGGTAGAGGAAAATCATCTTTCGGACTAGCTTTATTCAAGTCTCTATAGTCCACACACATTCGGACTTTTCCATCTTTCTTAGGCACTGGCACAACATTGGCCACCCATTGAGGATATGTAGAAGTCACCAGAAACCCCGCATCAATTTGCTTCTGAACTTCCTCTTTGATCTTCACTGCCATATCAGGATGAGTTCTTCTGAGCTTCTGCTTCACATGCACACACTCAGGCTTCAAAGGCAGGAAATGTTGCACGATATCAGTATCTAGACTAGGCATGTCTTCATATGACCAGGAAAAGATGTCGAGGTATTCTCGTAGCAACTCAATCAACCCCTTCTTCACAGATTCTTCTAGGAGTGCCCCAATCTTCACTTCTCACACACAATCTTCAGACCCCAAGTTGACTGTTTCCAGATTCTCAAGATGTGGCTGAATGATCTTCTCTTCGTGCTCAAGAAGATGGGTAATCTCGTCAGGAATCTCTTCAACATCATCTTCTTCGATCTCAAATACAAGGAACTCAAAGTTGGGAGATGGTGTTGGATCATTATGTTCAATGGTTTGATCAACCTACATAATGATTTTGGATATAAAAGAGATTTTAGAATTCAAACAAAGCAAATCATTATGCAGATGAAAAGATTGATTTTATTCTCTCTTTTTTTATGGTTTTATGGTGATCACCAATTTCATGCAAAAAAGCGAAAAGTGAAAATAATTTGGAAAAAACAAACATTTAACATGTAATTTATTGAATGAATATCATTGTATTTATGGGCCAACAATGTCATCACTTCTCCTTTTGGCATGGGAGAAGGGTTTTTAAACAAAAATGAACATTACGTTGACTTATGGACAACTGTTGGAACATCAACAACGACCCAATTATTACAGACCCCTCCAGGGATGACAAAGTTGCCAGAATCTTCCTCTACATCCTCTTCCACAATAGTAGCAGCTTCCTGATCTTCAACCGTGTGGATGGATCCACCACTCTGAAACAGCCCATGCTTGTTGAAAGTGCCTGAAGAATACCCTATGCCAGCCCAGGACTTATTGTCTTCCAGCTTAATCATTTGTCCTAAACCAGTAGTTGCGCAATGCTCAATGGCCAACTTCGCATCATTGTAGGACGCAAATGAAGAAGTTCCTTTCTTAGAAGGCTCAACAATAGATAAGGCTTGGAACGGAGTCCCAACCTCATCCTTAGCATCAATATAAGAAAAGGAAGACAGATGGATTACCAAGAGAGCCTTCTCTCCCCCTACTACCACCAACTTTTTGTTCTTGACAAATTTCAACTTTTGGTGTAGGGTGGATGTCACGGCGCCTGCCTCGTGAATCCATGGTCGGCCCAACAAACAGCTATATGATGGGTGGATATCCATGACCTGAAAAGTGATCTGGAAATCACTTGGTCCAATCTTGACTGGGAGTTCAACCTCTCCAATCACAGTTTTGTGGGATCCATCAAAAGCTTTTACGACCACTCCACTATGCCTCATGGGAGGCCCCTGGTACGAAAGTCTAGCAAGATTGGATTTTGGCAAAACATTCAGCGATGATCCAGTGTCTACCAGTTGTCGCATTACGCGAAAAACCGGCGGGAAAAGACACAGAGCCGCCACCGTGCATTATTTATCCCAAAGAAGGGAAAGGAAACGCTCGAAGTAAACCTGGAAAGGAAGTGGTCTTACGACCAGAGATGCAAGGATCGGGAGTCGGTTATGCGAAGGGAAGGTATTACCACCCCTAGGCATCCGTCGTACTCGACGGGATCCACGCTCAGAAGAATAGAATAAGGTTGCTAAATAACTACTCAAAAACTGCACACACACTGGAATAAAACACAGGATGAAAGATGAGAAAGCGGATATGGGGAACGTGCTCGCTAGGATATCTCATCCTATGCATACGTATCTTCTCTAACCAGAGGAAGAATTAGAGCACTCGTAGCTCGGCTAACGCACGCCGAAACAAAACGCTGAACGCAAAGACGCTGAGACGTCAAACGAAACACACAACTGGAAACGGAATGCCAATCGCTGGTCTTACATCCAACTCCAGACAAGCAAACGCAAACCGGAAACCAAATGTCAATCGCTGGACTTACATCAGACTCCGAACAAACAAACACATACGGGAAACCGACTGCCAATCGCTGGACTTACGTCAGACTCCAAACAAAGAAACGCAAACAGGAAACCGACTGCCAATCGCTGGGCTTACGTCAGACTCCAAGCACACACACAAGAAGAAGGAGGGTCTCGATTGCAACTAGGGCAAGAGAAAGGGAATGTCTCAATCGTAACGGGGGCGAGAGAAAAGGATTAAAGTTAGTCGTTAGTCAAACTCGACAAGATATTGCATCTCGTGCCTACGTATCTCATCTGGACATGAGAATTAGAGTTGCCGTAGTTCGGCTAAACCATTTCTATTTGTTTTGTGTTTTTTAAGTGAACAACGTTACTATGCAATCTACCGGATGCTCGACCTTGGGAGACTTACTCACCTGTAGTAGAAGGAGTTAACGTGCTCTTAAGAGGGGATAATGTTTGTTTGTGTTTTAGGAAAGCTCACGCAAGAAAGGAAGTCCTAGACGAAGGAACCGTGCTACCTTAATTGACATGCAAACGAGACTATGTGAAGTCTAGCAATCCTATGGGGACCACACAAACACATACAGCATGAAGTAAACACACCAACAAGGGGCTCAAACATCAAGGGTGAGGCTTTAGTCAAGGGGTCATATCAACCTCGACAAACAAGTCGGCACTTGAAAGGTATCTAAGGGCTCTTAACCACTGACATTGACCGTCAGGGTGAGCAGATGAAAGGTAATGAGGATAAGACCTCATAGCTCTTAACCCGGGCCTGGGTGAGCTTCAATCAATGAAAACGTGGGAGTCCAGAATGTGGGACTCTACTCCACTTGACCGACTCTATATACAAAGGATCTTGGGTGTTTATTCAAAATGCATCAGCACGTAGTGCGAGCAAGATGAAAGACTCAACTGAATAGCAGGGGATGGATTGCACATCCCTTCTATCTTCCAATGCCTCTTCACTTAGGAGGTCTTTGAAGTACATGGCACAAACATAAACAACCACAAACTTTGCCTCTTAAGGAGGGCTTCAGACAGGTGCCTGCCAATAGAAAATGACAGGTCTTCCAGACTACATAGAGAATAGGAAGTTACCTAGGTGGTATGCCAACCACAAGCAAAGTAACTCAAGCAATGAGTTAAAGCGGCTAAATTACCTGTAAGAAAAGCTAAACAATCAGTACTATGTTCAGACAAACGACCAACAGATAACAACAGTCAGACAACCAATATACACAACATGTAGGCCATAAACTCAATTGAGTTCACCACCAAAGACCTACAACACAATCAACATTAGTTAAACAAAGTGAATTGCATCTCAAGCAAGGAGATCACATCATTCATTAGAACTTATTGCTTGAACCTGAAATGCACAACTCAAAATGTGAGTACAAACCCCTAAGGCAAAGCCTAGGGTCAAAGGTGAAGTAAAAAATCAAAACAGCAAACAATATTCAACATAAAGCTCATTTAAACAAGTGAGAACATGTCCTAAAAAGGACCAAGTCAAAAGCATCAAGCAAAGTCATGTAATGAGCAAGAGAAGGCAAAGACACACAATGGTGGTCACACTTGAGCATCAAGAAGAGAAAATTCACATTAAATCAGAAACACATCCAATAATCATGAAACTTTTTGTGTAAGCTCAACATATTAAACACAATCATCATGCAAAAAATTGGAAACAGGGGACATCAATTGACCTAGGAATGAAAATGAGTAAGATCAACATCCAAATGTGTGAAACACATTGTCACACCATACAATCATGTGTCCCAAACAGGGAAGGAAAATGCTAAAAATGCCAAATAAAATCTTAAACATCCTACAACATGTTAGGAATCAGCACATAAAATTTTGTGGCAATTGGACAAGAATTGAGCATTTCACACCAATTTTAATGAGGCATGGTACAAATTCATACATGTTCAAACAATTCAACACATTTTAATTTCCAGAAATGATAAAATCATAAAATCACAACCAAAAAATATAAGACAAACACATGATCGTGTAGAAAAAAATTGGGAATTAATTGGATCAATATTCAATTTATTATGATTTTTTGAATGAGCATGCATAAAATGAAATAAAATGTGAAAACATGAAATAACATGGAAATGAAATGAGAAATGGCAAATTGCACAAGGCCAGGATCGAAGCGAGGTACCAGCTTCACTCAAAACGACGATGTTTTGGTTTAATAAGAGAAATCAAACAAAGAAAACTGGAAAAGCCTTCGCTGGGAATCGAAGCTAGTCCAGCGCGCGCCATCAAAACGACCGCGTTTGGTCCTTAAAGCCCTAGGCGCACCTGACGGTGGCGGGCACTATTCACGCATGGCAGCAAGCGGTGGTTTCCACCGTCTTCTTCATAAAGACGGTGGCTGAACAGTACTCACCAACAAATTTTTTTGCAGAATTTTAATGGCATACATGGTTGGACTCGTCTTGAAACCAGGAACACAAATCTACCATTATTTAGTCCTAATTCTTCATGAAAAATGCAAATCGAATGAAAACATGTTCATGTATCAAAACTTTAAACTAACATATCTCCATGAATACTCAACCGTTTTTCAAGATTTTTATATCAGACTGATCAGCGTAAGAAGCTCTACATAAACATGGCAAGAGAATGGAGAATTAAGAGGTTCGAAAAACCTACCTCTTGAAGATCCAACAATGGCAGCAGTGGATTCAGGTGTCTAGCCACGTCCAAATCTCTTCTATCAACCTTGTTATGACTTCTGAAGCACGAATCAACTCTTGGAAAGGCTTGGATCTAACTCAAAGTTTAATTTCCATTGCCATGTTCTTGAGCTTCATATGCTTAATTCTTCACCAAATTCTGCAAAACAAAGCTTGACCTATACTGAATAATGATCAAAGAACACAAATATGCAAGAAAATCCAAGTGTTATATGGAAAAAATTTGAATTATGGTGGAGAGAAATTTTGGAGGGAAGGTTTGAATCTAGATCTAGAATGATGAAATCTGAAAATTCTGTTAGGATTATCCTTTTATATGCTGTATTAATCCATTTTCTAATTAGAATTAAGCATGGTTAATGAAATTTTAGAGAAATAAGGTGTAGTGCAAAAATTGATTTTTCACCCCATGCATGCAACATGCACGTGAACAGTACCACATGGCCATGCAATTTCACTTAAAATCATCTTATGAACATGTTGGAATGGTTAAAAAGCTCATATGATGCACCAAATTCAAATTCATGATTTTCCCTCCAAAATGAGCATGAATGAGCAAATGGTCATGTGATGAAATTTCATGCAATGCCTTGATGGATTTGGAAAATATGAGTCATGACAAGCGTTATGCAAAAAGAGGCACTCAATTTGGAGTTTTAGATCAAAAGTTATGGCTTGTTGAAGTTCCATGCACACTTGGCAATGATTTGATCATATCTTCTCAACCATTCATCAGATACTCATGATCTTGGACTTTTTGGAAATGGGAGAGAAAGATCTTCAACTTTCATGTTGGACAAAATTCCATTTAAAGCTTCTTTGATGTTGGAAAGTTGAGTTGAATTTGATCCAAAAACTTGCTATTTTTGGAAACTTGAAATTACAGGTCACTTTCCATTTTGGGAAACTTTTGATCTGGCTTCAAAATCTTCAAGGTATGAGTTTGACATGATGAATAAGCCTCTCTTGAACATGAATGAAGTGTCTCAAACCATTTCTCCACCTCCTAGCCCTCAGTTGACTTTCAGTTGACTTTTATGGGGCCCAGATGACCTGAAACTGCACTGTGGACTTTGAGCCTTCAACACTTGATCAAATTTCTTCAAAATGAACCTTGGTTCATATAAGCTCTCTAGCATACTCATGTGGCTTCTTTTCAAAGAAATGCTTGGTCTCTTTCACAGATGAATCCTCTTGATGCCAGTCTTGACTGATGAGATGCAATGTACTATGCAATGTTAATGTAATGTCAGTGTAATGTCAATGTAATGTCAATGACCTAAAAATGAAATGAATGCATGAATGGGGGGTGCAAATTTGAGGTGCTACAGCTGCCCCTATTCAATCAACTGAGAACCTGAACGGATGAGAGCAACGGCTGTCAGAATTTCAAGGTAATTAGGGATTGAATACCAAAAGAACCTGGAATTTGCACTATGTGGGGGATGAAGTAAAGAAACAATGACCCGACGTCAACGGACGAATGGGAAAGATCTGAACAAGATATCCCTGCCGGGAACATGCATGTATTGGGGAAAACGCCAATACAGCAACAACTGTCTATAAAAGACTCTCTTGGGGAAGCAAGAAAGGGTGAGGTGTTACCGGTTAGTAGGTAACAAGCTCGGGAAGAAGGAATATCTAAGACCGGTGCACGGGTGAGAGATATCAATCAACCAAAAACATCTGAGGAAAACCTGAAGAGGCATATTTCGACTCAGGAAAATCTAACTCCACAGGGGACCAAGGTCGCAATAGGGATTAGACAGGAAGGAACACCAAGGATACCGGGTTGTGGGCATATAACAGGTGACCGACCAAGGCGTGAATTGGTTTGTGTTCCAAAACACTCATCATCCTGAAGAGAGCTAGAAAAGCAATCTTGTTAAAGGATGGACATTCGATTCCACAAGGAATACAAATCTTACTCAGTTGGGGAAACAAACAAAGGATTCAACCAAAAAGTGCATGAGATATATTATCTATTGCCGTCAAAACGTATATGATATACTCAAAAAGAAAGAATCACCAGGGATACCGGTTTGTAAGTATGTAAAAGGTGATCAACCAAAGAAGTGAATTGGTGTGTGTTCCAAAACACTCATCACCCTGGAAGAAAGCTTGAAAAAGAAGACTTATTTATAGGATGAACATTTGATTCCTGAACAAAAAGGAATACGAATCTTACTCCACTGGGAAGGACAAGACTTCAACCAAAGAGTGCATGAGATATATTATCTATATCCGTCAAAACGTAGATAATATACTCGCAAGGAAGATTATCCATAACCGAGTTGTAGGTTGTCAAAGGATAAATCGACCGAAATCGTGAATTGGTGTGTGTTCCAAAACACTCATCATCCTGAAGAGAGCGAAAGCAAACTTGTTAAAGGATGGATATTCGATTCCACAAGGAATATGAATCTTACTCAACTGGGAGGGACAAAACCTCGACTGAGGAGCGCATGAGATATATTATCTATAGCCGTCAAAACGTAGATAATATACTCACATGGAAGATCATCCATAACCGGGTTGTAGGTTGACAAAGGATAAATCGACCGAAATCGTGAATCGATGTGTGTTCCAAAACACTCATCATCCTGAAGAGAGCGAAAGCAAACTTGTTAAAGAATGGATATTCGATTCCACGAGGAATACGAATCTTACTCCACTGGGAAGGACAAGACTTCAACCAAAGAGTGCATGAGATATATTATCTATAGCCGTCAAAACGTAGATAATATACTCGCAAGGAAGATTATCCATAACCGGGTTGTAGGTTGTCAAAGGATAAATCAACCGAAAAGAGAAACAATCGTTACCAACAACAACAGGGTAGACGAGGGATGACTCACTGGGGATAAATTGCGCGAACAAGGCAATTATCGAAACAACTGGGGTAGAATGAATATTCGATTCCGCAAAGGGACAACGAATCTTACTCGGCTGGGGAAACACGAAGGGCTTCGACCGAAGAGTGCATGAGATGTATTATCTATAGCCGTCAAAATGTAGATAATACTCTCGCATGGAAGATCATCCATAACCGGGTTGTAGGTTGTCAAAGGATAAATCAACCAAAAAGAAAGGCATCGGGATACCAGACTAAGTATGTAAAGATGACCAATCAAAAGGGGAAACCACAAACATTACCGGCAAACGGTGAATGAAAGAGGACCCACTGAGGATAAAATGGCTTACTCGGAGCAATTATCCAAAAGGAAGGGGAAGACCCGCTAGGGATAAGATTGCTTAATCAAAGCAAATATCCAAAAGGGAAAAGGACTATCAATACCGAAAACTGGATAATGATAACCGCAAAGAGGGGATTACATCTACCGGTTTGCAGGTAGAAAACCACGGAAAAGTAACCGTCATCGACTAGGATGAGCACAAGGGTTGACTCCACAAAGGAGACAAAAGAGGGTTCACATCTACCGATTAGTAGGTAGAAGACCACAACAATCTGCTGAGGAACAGAATGGGAGAAAATAGGATTTACAACTACCGGGTAGTAGGTAGAAGACCGCAAAAATCCGCCAACAACCAGAATGAACCCCAAAGGTTACCTCTGCTAGGGGATGAAAGTAGGATTCATAACCACCGGTTAGTAGGCAGAAAACCGTAAAGATAGGACTTACAACTATCGGTTGGTAGGTAGAAGCCAACAACTTCCGCTGAGGATAAGATGAATGAGTGCCGGTTAGTGAGCAACTATTCATTTATACCACAGGGAGGCACAAAAGACGGCCAATAGGAAGCCAATTTAGGATCGATCCAAAAAGGCAAACTGAATCAAGACTCATCCTAATGAGGAAAGAACTCAATAGGGAAAACCCATCCCGTTATGTGTGTAGGAAGGGAACGGAAACAACCGTCATCCACGAGGATATAACTCAGTGGGGAGTGCAGAAGGAAATGGTAGACACTTTCCGCTTAAGGGGCTGACTCTATATGGAGAGATCAGACACACCAACATCTGCTTGGGGAGATCTACTAGAGAGATCTGTATCACCAATTAACAGGAGACAACAATCAACAGATATATGGCAAAAGATGCAACATGAATATCTTAATGTTATGATTATGCGTATATGCATTATGCACGATGAATGTTGACGAACAGACATGTCTAACACACATAGGTCCAGGAATCAACCACCCGGTACTACCCTTCCAGAGGGAAAGCCAAAAGATCACCCGAGAGTAAAAGAGATCTGTCGGAGACTGGGATATCAGGGGACAACACCGTCCTGCAGGGGAGGAAGGCCACCCGGAGGGATCGTCAGTCACAACCGGAGAAAAGAGTTCATAGCACAGGCAGACACTGCCACAACAGCAACTCATGTTGGGGGTCAAAGATACCAAGAAGCAACCAGATCTATGGTGGGGATAGATAGGCATTGATAAAGTTCATCATGCCAACAACTCCGTTGGGGAACTATCCGAGGAAATGATGGAGCACTGGGGTGTCAATCCCCCAAATACCGAATCTTCACAAAAAGGCACCCATGCTAGGGAGAGGAGAAAACTGCTCTCCTGGAGAGAAGAAAGCTGAAATATTCAACAAACACTCTGCTTGGGAACTGGCCCACAAAAGTGTTCAAACAGCAACCTACTGGGGATGACCCACAATAGGGCTCAAACAGCACTCTACTGGGGATGACCCACAATAGGGCTCAAACAATACTCTACTGGGGATGTACCACAATAGGGGCTAATAGGGCTAAGAGGAAGAATGTTGCACTACCGGGGAAATGAAGATGAACAACTTCGAACAACACTGCACTGAGCACCCTCGCTGAGGAGAAACCATGAAAGGTTCTACAGGAAAAAGATACAATTATGTCAGAGATATGAACAAAAGTCTTACCCTGTTGGGAATCATACCACCCTTGGGAGAGCACTGCAGATCTCCTAAGTATCCTTCCATCATCGTGAATGTTCACTTTGTTTAAGAACAATTTTGTGAAAGATTTGTTTATTTTGAAAACAATGATATTTTATCAATTAAGACATGCAAAACATTTGTTGAGTTGAAACAAATAAGAGTGCAAATAATTGGATAAAAGCTCAAATTGATTTGATGGAATGGTAGTCTGCCAATGGCAAGACTCCATAGATCTGTACAAGTTTGAAATTGGTGATATATATTGGAAAGGGCTACATTGAACATAATGACCATTTCTCCGCCAATTCCGAATTTCGATGTATTCGAAGCTTCAGTCGACGACGAATCAAGAATTTTCTGGCGGATGACAGATGTAGAACACAGTCTTGTCAGGATGCAGTTACTCGCCAAATCCCTAATTTTTGCCTAGATTGCCCCAGTGTGAGGTACTCAATCTAGCGGGATGCAAATTCTTTTTTTCAATGTCTCTAACTTTTGCCTGGATCGCCCTTTCGGGTTTTCAATCCACCGAGACGCTCCTTTTTGCCTAAGTCGCCCTTTCGAGGGTTCAACTTAGCGAGCTATTCTGCTTTTTAGGCGAAGTATTTCTTGACTGCATCTGAATTCACAGGACGAGTGAAATCCTCCCCGTCCATTGTTGTAAGTGTCAAAGCACCGCCTGAAAAGGCTCTCTTGACAACATATGGACCTTCATAGTTTGGAGTCCACTTGCCCCTGGAATCGGGCACGAAAGACAAGACTTTCTTAAGCACGAGGTCACCTTCTCGGAACACACGAGGCTTGACCTTCTTATCGAATGCTTCCTTCATTCTCTGCTGATATAACTGACCATGACACATGGCAGTTAATCTCTTCTTTTCGATCAGATTCACTTGGTCGTAACGACTCTGAATCCATTCAGCATCAGTCAACTTGGGATTTGAGGTTGCTATTATTCTTTTGTTTCTTTCTTTCTTTTTTCTTTCTTTTGATTTTGATTTTGATTTTGATTTTGATTTTGATTTTGATTTTTCACCCTCCTCTTTTTTTTTATTACATTTGTAATGCCCCAGTTGGACTGTTTTGCTGATTCTCGAGATGCAGCTGAGTGATCTTCTTTTCTTGCTCAAGAAGTCGGGAAATCTCGTCGGGAATCCTTTCAATATCATCTTCCTCTGCTTCGAATACAGGGAATTCAAAATTGGGAGATGGCGTTGGATCATTATGTTCAATGGGTTTAAGAATCAACCTGCATAATGATTTTGAATATAAAAGCTTTTTGGAAATCAAACAAGGCAATCATTATGAAGATGAAAAGATTGCTTTTATTCTTGTTTTTAGGGTTTTTTATGATCACCAATTTCATGTAAAAAGCGAAAAGGGAAAACAAATGGAAAAACAAATGTTTTAACACGAATTTATTTGAATGAAAATATCATTGCACAAATGTTGTCGACAATGTCATCACTTCTCCTTTTGGCATGGGAGAAGGGTTTTTAAACAAAGTGATTATTACTCAGACTTATGCATGACTGTAGGAACATCCACAGCGACCCAAATGTGGCAGATCCCGCCAGGGATGACAAATGTTAGTATCTTCTGCATCTTCTTCCAGAATAACAGCAGCTTCTTCACTCTGATCGGCGTGGATAAAACATCCACTTCTGAACAACCCTTTTCGTTGAAGACCCCAGAAGAAAAGCCAATGCCAGCCCGGGACTTGCTGTTTTCAAGCTCGCTTAACATTGGGACCTACGTCCTCAAAGCTCAGAATACCTGATCTCATAAGGTCTTGAACCTTATTCTTCAACTGAAAGCAGTTGTCCACATCATGGTCAGGAGCACCCGAATGATACATACAATGCTGATCAGGCTTATACCACCACCGAGGGTTGACGAGTATAGCCGGTGGGTCTCTGGGAGTAATCAAGTTCCGCTCTATCAAAGAGGGATACAGTTCTGCGTATGACATAGGAATCGGATCAAAAGTGATCTTCTTCCTCTCATTACTCGTACTAGCTTGATTACCATTGCGAGGCTGGTTAGCCTGCTGTTGAGGACGATGTTGTTGATGTTGATATTGCTGAGTTGGTCTTCTTTGCTGTTGTTGAGGTTGAGTTGCTGGAATAGTCACAACAGCGGCTTGACGATATTGTCTTCTGTTCACATTCCTCTGATGGTGTACAACATTTGTTCCACCCTCTCCCCTTCCGGGTGCCCCAGAAAATGGCTTCTTAGAACTGGAAGAGCTTGAAGAGCCAGGATCTCGGATCTTTCCTGCTTTGATAAGACTCTCCGTTCTTTCTCCACAGATTACAACATCTGAAAAGCTACCAAACAGGAAACCTCCCATACGGTCCATGAACACACCCTGCAGGGTTCCAATGAACATATCGGTCAGCTCTCGCTCCAACATCGGAGGTTGCACTCTTGCGGCTAGTTCACGCCACCTCTGGGCGTACTCTTTGAAGCTTTCACCAGATTTCTGACACAAACTCTGCAGCTGAGTTCGGCTCGGAGCCATATCCATGTTGTGCTTATACTGCCTCAAGAAGGCTTCACCCAAATCCCTCCAACTTCTAATGGATTCTCTCCTCAGGTCCATATACCAGTCCAAGGACGCTCCAGACAAGTTGTCTTGGAAAAAGTATATCCACATCTTCTCGTCGTCAGTATATGCGGAGATTTTTCTGTAGTAAGCCTGCACATGGGTGCGAGGACAAGAAGTGCCATTATATTTGTCAAAAGATGGCGCCTTGAATTTGTAAGGGATCCTCAGCCCATCAACCAGTCCCATATTTGTTACATCAAAACCCAAAGAGTTCTGACACTCCATGGCACGGATTTTCTCAGCAAGGGCGTCAACTTTTTTATCCCTCTCTTCAGTCCTACCCACCTCATCATCATCACTGAGGAGCGTGAACATATCCTCTTGTCTATCAACCAACGGAGCAGGATGACGAACTCGAGCACGGGTTGCTCTAACATTAACAGTCTCAGGAGCAATAGGTTGTCCGTTGATTCTGATACCCCTCAATTCATCACCCACAGCGTAATTATTTACGGGAATAGTAGCAACAACATTGTCATTAACAGGGACTCCCTCTGGCGAAGCACAGTTGACCGGTGGAATCACAGCTTCCTGTCTCTGGGCTAAGGCTCGCAACTCCTCTTGCCCTTGAACGACCCCTTGCATCATGCTCATAAATTGGGCCATGTTAGCTCTCATCTCTGCCAACTCAGCCTGAACTTGATCCATACTTCTCTATTGATTCAGTCTTGTAGCGTAGCGGTGCGGACGACGATCAGCAATCCTGCCTAAAACAGCAACCAGAATGAGAAGTCTCTTCGAGAACACCTGTAATGCAAGAATGATATGGGTATGATGCGTATGATGCGGATGCTGTTTTATCATGAATGATTCTGGAAAAGGATATGCGTATGCGGGTTAACTGTTCTTGTTTTTTTTGCATTATCCTTTTTTTTTAAATAAACATGCTATGATGCAAATGATGAGACCATGACTGGTTGGCTGTGTATCACGAGGCACAGGATCAGAGCTTCGGCATGACTTCGGAACCGGAAACCACAGATCAAGGTCATCTGGAACCCATACTTCAAAATCAAGTCACCAACAGAACTAAACAGAAGTCACCAACAGGATACGGTCACCAACAGATCAAGTCACCAACAGTACCTGTAAAATGATTCGTTCCCTCCCCACTCGCGGGTGTCATCTAGGCCAGGGTAAGGTCAAGAGAAACGTAGGATAAACAACCCTTTCAAGAATATCATCATATACACACCAGATATGTGCAACGATAATACCCCATCAGAATCTGAACTGCTCGTGATATCATGTTTTGCTAAGTGGCGTCATACCACCCGCTTCCCATGAATCACTCTATTCCTAGGTGTCCTAAAGTTCACTCATAGCCTGGGTATTGGGCCTTTTACCTCTTGTGAATCCCACCCACCAGAGAAACAGATACATAACCAGCACAATGAAAATATGATGCATGCAAACATTGATGCAAACATATATGCAAACATATACAATCACAGCATGATAATCATAAATTCCATAAATAAAACAGTACAAGCAACCAAAACTATCCTAAAGAGCGCTAGGATTGACTCGCTTAGGGAAGATGGACAAGCAAGAGGTCAACTTCTCTATTGATCCCCAGCAGAGTCGCCAGCTATCGCATTACGCGAAAAACCGGCGGGAAAAGACACAGAGCCGCCACCGTGCGTTATTTATCCCAAAGAAGGGAAAGGAAACGCTCGAAGTAAACCTGGAAAGGAAATGGTCTTATGACCAGAGATGCAAGGATCGGGAGTCGCTTATACGAAGGGAAGGTATTAGCACCCCTACGCATCTGTCGTACTCGACGGGATCCACGCTCGGAAGAATAGAATAAGGTTGCTAAATAACTACTCAAAAACTGCACACACACTGGAATAAAACACAGGATGAAAGATGAGAAAGCGGATATGGGGAACGTGCTCGCTAGGATATCGCATCCTATGCATACGTATCTTCTCTAACCAGAGGAAGAATCAGAGCACTCGTAGCTCGGCTAACGCACGCTGAAACAAAACGCTGAATGCAAAGACACTGAGACGTCAAACGAAACACACAACTGGAAATGGAATGCCAATCGCTGGTCTTACATCCAACTCCAGACAAGCAAACGCAAACCGGAAACCAAATGTCAATCGCTGGACTTACATCAGACTCCGAACAAACAAACACACACGGGAAACCGACTGCCAATCGCTGGACTTACGTCAGACTCCAAACAAAGAAACGCAAACAGGAAACCGACTGCCAATCGCTGGGCTTACGTCAGACTCCAAGCACACACACAAGAAGAAGGAGGGTCTCGATTGCAACTAGGGCAAGAGAAAGGGAAGGTCTCAATCGCAACGGGGGCGAGAGAAAAGGATTAAAGTTAGTCGTTAGTCAAACTCGACAAGACATCTCATCTCGTGCCTACGTATCTCATATGGACATGAGAATCAGAGTTGCCGTAGTTCGGCTAAACCATTTCTATTTGTTTTGTGTTTTTTAAGTGAACAACGTTACTACGCAATCTACCGGATGCTCGACCTTGGGAGACTTACTCACCTGTAGTAGAAGGAGTTAACATGCTCTTAAGAGGGGATAATGTTTGTTTGTGTTTTAGGAAAGCTCACGCAAGAAAGGAAGTCCTAGACGAAGGAACCGTGCTACCTTAATTGACATGCAAACGAGACTATGTGAAGTCTAGCAATCCTATGGGGACCACACAAACACATACAACATGAAGTAAACACACCAACAAGGGGCTCAAACATCAAGGGTGAGGCTTTAGTCAAGGGGTCATATCAACCTCGACAAACAAGCCGACACTGGAAGGGTATCTGAGGGCTCTTAACCACCGACATTGACCGTCAGGGTGAGCAGATGAAAGGTAATGAGGATAAGACCTTATAGCTCTTAACCCGGGCCTGGGTGAGCTTCAACCAATGAAAACGTGGGAGTCCAGAATGTGGGACTCTACTCCACTTGACCGACTCTATATACAAAGGATCTTGGGTGTTTATTCAAAATGCATCAGCACGTAGTGCGAGCAAGATGAAAGACTCAACTGAATAGCAGGGGATGGATTGCACATCCCTTCTATCTTCCAATGTCTCTTCACTTAGGAGGTCTTTGAAGTACATGGCACAAACATTGCCTCTTAAGGAGGGCTTCAGACAGGTGCCTGCCAAAAGAAAATGATAGGTCTTCCAGACTACATGGAGAATAGGAAGTTACCTAGGTGGTATGCCAACCACAAGCAAAGCAACTCAAGCAATGAGTTAAAGCGGCTAAAATACCTGTAAGAAAAGCTAAACAATCAGTACTATGTTCAGACAAACGACCAACAGATAACAACAGTCAGACAACCAATATACACAACATGTAGGCCATAAACTCAATTGAGTTCACCACCAAAGACCTACAACACAATCAACATTAGTTAAACAAAGTGAATTGCATCTCAAGCAAGGAGATCACATCATTCATTAGAACTTATTGCTTGAACCTGAAATGCACAACTCAAAATGTGAGTACAAACCCCTAGGGCAAAGCCTAGGGTCAAAGGTGAAGCAAAAAATCAAAACAGCAAACAATATTCAACATAAAGCTCATTTAAGAAAGTGAGAACATGTCCTAAAAAGGACCAAGTCAAAAGCATCAAGCAAAGTCATGTAATGAGCAAGAGAAGGCAAAGACACACAATGGTGGTCACACTTGAGCATCAAGAAGAGAAAATTCACATTAAATCAGAAACGCATCCAATAATCATGAAACTTTTTGTGTAAGCTCAACATATTAAACACAATCATCATGCAAAAAATTGGAAACAGGGGACATCAATTGACCTAGGAATGAAAATGAGTAAGATCAACATCCAAATGTGTGAAACACATTGTCACACCATACAATCATGTGTCCCAAACAGGGAAGGAAAATGCTAAAAATGCCAAATAAAATCTCAAACATCCTACAACATGTTAGGAATCAGCACATAAAATTTTGTGGCAATTGGACAAGAATTGAGCATTTCACACCAATTTTAATGAGGCATGGTACAAATTCATACATGTTCAAACAATTCAACACATTTTAATTTCCAGAAATGATAAAATCATAAAATCACAACCAAAAAATATAAGACAAACACATGATCGTGTAGAAAAAAATTGGGAATTAATTGGATAAATATTCAATTTATTATGATTTTTTGAATGAGCATGCATAAAATGAAATAAAATGTGAAAACATGAAATAACATGGAAATGAAATGAGAAATGGCAAATTGCACAAGGCCAGGATCGAAGCGAGGTACCAGCTTCACTCAAAACGACGTCGTTTTTGTTTAATAAGAGAAATCAAAAAAAGAAAACTGGAAAAGCCTTTGCTGGGAATCGAAGCTAGTCCAGCGCGCGCCATCAAAACGACCGCGTTTGGTCCTTAAAGCCCTAGGCGCACCAGACGGTGGCGGGCACTATTCACGCATGGTAGCAAGCGGTGGTTTCCACCGTCTTCTTCATGAAGACGGTGGTTGAACAGTACTCACCAACAAATTTTTTTGCAGAATTTTAATGGCATACATGGTTGGACTCGTCTTGAAACCAGGAACACAAATCTACCATTATTTAGTCCTAATTCTTCATGAAAAATGCAAATCGAATGAAAACATGTTCATGTATCAAAACTTTAAACTAACATATCTCCATGAATACTCAACCGTTTTTCAAGATTTTTATACCAGACTGATCAGCGTAAGAAGCTCTACATAAACATGGCAAGAGAATGGAGAATCAAGAGGTTCGAAAAACCTACCTCTTGAATATCCAACAATGGCAGCAGTGGATTCAGGTGTCTAGCCACGTCCAAATCTCTTCTATCAACCTTGTTATGACTTCTGAAGCACGAATCAACTCTTGGAAAGGCTTGGATCTAACTCAAAGTTCAATTTCCATTGCCATGTTCTTGAGCTTCATATGCTTAATTCTTCACCAAATTCTGCAAATCAAAGCTTGATCTATACTGAATAATGATCAAAGAACACAAATATGCAAGAAAATCCAAGTGTTATGTGGAAAAATTTTGAATTATGGTGGAGAGAAATTTTGGAGGGAAGGTTTGAATCTAGATCTAGAATGATGAAATCTGAAAATTTTGTTAGGATTATCCTTTTATATGCTGTGTTAATCCATTTTCTAATTAGAATTAAGCATGGTTAATGAAATTTTAGTGAGAAATAAGGTGTAGTGCAAAAATTGATTTTTCACCCCATGCATGCAACATGCACGTGAACAATACCACATGGCCATGCAATTTCACTTAAAATCATCTTATGAACATGTTGGAATGGTTAAAAAGCTCATATGATGCACCAAATTCAAATTCATGATTTTCCCTCCAAAATGAGCATGAATGAGCAAATGGTCATGTGATGAAATTTCATGCAATGCCTTGATGGATTTGGAAAATATGAGTCATGACAAGCGTTATGCAAAAAGAGGCACTCAATTTGGAGTTTTAGATCAAAAGTTATGGCTTGTTGAAGTTCCATGCACACTTGGCAATGATTTGATCATATCTTCTCAACCATTCATCAGATGCTCATGATCTTGGACTTTTTGGAAATGGGAGAGAAAGATATTCAACTTTCATGTTGGACAAAATTTAATTTGAAGCTTCTTTGATGTTGTAAAGTTGAGTTGAATTTGGTCCAAAAACTTGCTATTTTTGGAAACTTGAAATTACAGGTCACTTTCCATTTTGGGAAACTTTTGATCTGGCTTCAAAATCTTCAAGGTATGAGTTTGACATGATGAATAAGCCTCTCTTGAACATGAATGAAGTGTCTCAAACCATTTCTACACCTCCTAGCCCTCAGTTGACTTTTATGGGGCCTAGATGACCTGAAACTGCACTGTGGACTTTGAGCCTTCAACACTTGATCAAATTGCTTCAAAATGAACCTTGGTTCATATAAGCTCTCTAGCATAATCATGTGGCTTCTTTTTAAATAATTGCTTGGTCTCTTGCACAGATGAATCCTCTTGATGCCAGTCTTGACTGATGAGATGCAATGTACTATGCAATGTTAATGTAATGTCAGTGTAATGTCAATGTAATGTCAATGACCTAAAAATGAAATGAATTCATGAATGGGGGGTGAAAATTTGAGGTGCTACACCAACAGATTAGACATGGCATCATCCTTGCAGTTCATGGAAATGTGAAGTGCCAAATTGTGGTTTCTTCCCTCCTCAGGGAGATCAGTATCACAGAAACTCAAATTGTTGCAAGCGGTAATGTTTGCAACAATGCTATCAAATTGTTCTATTGTGACGTCATGATCTACACACGCTACGTCCAACACCTTCTGCAGAGCTTCTCGTTGTGGCTTAGAATTCATTAACAAAGATAGCACATACATCTTTGAAGGGGTTTGTAGAAGCTGATCTACAACGTTGTACTTACTCCTTTTGATGAGCCTCATCATCTCATCGCAATCCTCTTTCATCATGCCATTCTGGCCAGCAGGGATAGGAGTTTTAGCAGCAACGACGACAGGTCTATTAACAGCAAGTGCTGGATTCAGAGAATTGGAAGAATTCCCAATAGGACGAACAACACTATCAGCAGTATCAACCCCTCTGGTGTCAGTCTGGGGTTTCGGCGGTGCCGAGAAAACACGACCACTACGGGTCAGGCCACTGACATCAGTGATGTTAACAACAGAAGTGGAGGGTAGGGGCACCTCCTTCCCATCTTCTAAAGCCACAGCATTATAACGATAGGGAACATCTTTGTCAGAAGAATAAGGCACAGGGCCAGCTGGCTTTATAATGAGAGTAGGAGAAGCCTTCTGCTTGCTGCCATCATATCTGATGCGACAGGCTCAGGGATCCTGAATACTGGTGATATCACATTAACTTCATCATCCTCGTCATGATTCTGAAGTATTTCAATTACACCTTGATCCAGCATTTCTTGGATGTCTTTTTGAACTTGACGACATACTCTCTCATTGACAGTGCAAATACGGCAACTGTCGTGGTCATGCTCGTAGTGACTGTATCCACATAACAGTCTATGCATCTCGACCAAAGATTGTCGGATATGGCTGACATATCAGACCTTATATTTTCCAGGGCAACCCTAAACCATGTTGACAGCAGATTTCCCATGCTCGGGCAATAGGTTCTTCTTGACATTAGGACCTACGTCCTCGAAAAACAATATACCGCTTCTCACAAGGTCTTAAACCTTGGTCTTCAACGGGTAGCAGTTCTCCACATCATGTCTGGGAGCACCGAAATGATAAACACAATGAAGCTCAGGCTTATACCACCACTGAGGATTGGTAGGTATATCAGGTGGGTCACGTGGAGTGATTAGTTTCCTCTCTATCAAAGAAGGATATAGCTTTGCGTAGGTCATGGGAATAGGATCAAAACTGACCCTCTTCCTATCATAGCTTGTACTGGTCTAATTGTTGTTTCGAGGCTGGTAGGCCTACTGTTGAGGACGGTGTTGTTGTTGTTGATATTGTTGATGTTGCTGTTGTTGATTCTAATGCTGATTATCTCTGAAAACAGGTGCTATATGAGCCACCTGGTGCTGGTTACCGGCGGGACGCACGGTCTTCCTCTTCACAGAGGGTCTTCTAGATTTGACATGGGAGGTCACAACATGTGCCTCACCATCTTTCTTCTTTGCAAACGCCCTATAACGTTTGGCAGAAGAGCCTTCTTCTCTAGTCAGGCGCCCTTCCCTGACTCCTTCTTCTAGACGCATCCCCATATTCACCATCTCGGTGAAATCAGAAGGAGCGCTAGCAATCATCCGCTCATAATAGAATGAACTCAAGGTCTTCAAAAAGATCTTGGCCATCTCTTTCTCTTCCAGCGGAGGCACGATCTGTGCAGCTAATTCTTGCCACCTCTGGGCATACTCCTTAAAAGTTTCCTTATCCTTCTGGGACAGGGCCCTCAGTTGGTCTCTATCGGGAGCCATATCAATGTTGTATTTGTATTGCTTGACGAAGGCTTCGCCAAGGTCGTTGAAGGAGCGGATGTTCGCGCTGTCCAAACCCATGTACCATCTCAATGCGGCACCGGACAGGCTATCCTGGAAATAATGAATGAGGAGTTGATCATTGTCGGTCTGAGTCGACATTTTACGTGCATACATAATCAAATGGCTGAGCGGGCAAGTGTTTCCTTTATACTTTTCAAAGTCAGGCACTTTGAATTTGACAGGAATCTTGACATTCGGAACAAGGCAAAGCTCAGCAGCATATTTTCCAAAGAGGTCCTTCCCTCTGAGAGTTTTGAGTCCCTTGCGAAGCTCAAGGAATTGATCGTTCATAGCATCCATCTTTTCATACACGTCTGGGCCCTCAGATGGCTCAGAGTGGTAAATGGTGTCATCTACTCTCGGAAAAGTATGCACGACTAGAGGTGGCACAGCAAGGACCGGGCTAGATGCCGGCAGAGAAGTAAAAGTAGGGGCGGGACCCTCTGGAACAAAGTTGGGAGGCATCCCCCAAGGAAACCCGGTTGGCGTAGCAGTAGGCGCGAAGTGGGCACTGGCAACAGGCATTGTTGAGGAGGCAATCTCAGAAATGACTGTCCTCTGGGGAGGAGTTGAAGGCGTTGGAGACGACTGGCTTTGGGCGGCCAAGAAAGACTCCATCAGGGCAGTCAATCTTGCCACTTCCTCCTTCATCTCTCTATTCTCTTGTTCAAGGTGATCCATTAGTCTTGACGAGTTGGCTCTGGTGTAGTATCGGTGCGTCAGCTTGTCTTCAAAATAAATGAAGAATTCAGAGTTAGACCACTGAACAAGAAGCCTAGAGCAAAAACCTGCTTATGCACATGATGCATGCAATGCTTGTGCATATGATTTATTTTTTTAATCAGAGGAACTTTTAAAGTTCTATTTGCAAATATTGGAAATATTAATCATTTAGACATGTATGGAAATATCATATCAATAATATCTGGAAAAAAGTTTTTACACCAAAGAAGTACAGTCTTGGTAACCAAATACAATACAAGAGAGAAGGAAAATGAACATCCTACGGAACCCTAGAAACAATCGTCCAAAGCTCTCGAGACCGGAAGATAAGCTGCACGAAGCCTCTTCACCTCTCGCTCATAGGCTGCCTCCATATCTGCCTTCTCTTTGGCAAGTCGATCGTACTTCCTCTTCCAAAACTTAGATGACTGAGGAAGAAGAGAAGTCGTCATATCATCAGGCTCATCGATAACCTGATGCTCAAGAAACTCTATCAAAGTATCCTTATCTCTAAGCTGCTGAAGTAGCTCCTCTCGCTCACGGACCCAAGCACGCGAACGACCTTCATCTCTCAACTCCTCTACTCCTTGGTTAGGGAGGGTTGAAGGTCCAACCATAACCAAAGGTGTAGGTCTTGGATAATCATAAGGCATAAGGTACTCAGAAGCTCTCCTCCTCACCCACGAGGTGTAAGGTTCCAAAGCAATACAATTCTTTGGACCAAGCTCTTTCCTTCCCTTCCTATGAATCTTGCGCCAAGCGCGGACCATCCTGCTCTTCAAGTTTTGTGAATCTTTACCCTCTTGAAAGAACACACCTTCTAACAGAATTTTATTAGGTTTATCCTTTAAGGGGAACCCAAGCTGACGACATGCTAAAATAGGAATGTAGTTAATCCCACCACATGTACCAAGAAGAGGCACATTGGAGAATTCACCATAAGAGTCGATAATCTGCACACCATCATATACACGGTTGTACCAAAAGATATCATCATTAGTGAGAGACATAAGTCTCGTGGACCACCGTAGACATCCTTTGTTCTCCTTGAAGGCGACCGTCTGTGGCAAGTGTGAAATAAACCACTTGTACAATAGAGGTAAACAACACACAATGGTACCACCACTCTTTTCATTCCTCATATGCAAAGAGAAATAAGTGTCACCCAACAGAGTCGGAACGGGATTAAGAATAGAGAAAATCCTAATAGCGTTCACATCCACAAAATTGTCGATGTTGGGGAATAACATTAGCCCATAGATGAGAAGTACAAATATGGCCTCAAAGGCGTCCTCACTCATGGCCTTCCCATACAAAGTAGCTTGAGCGATGAGGAAGTCAGATGGGAGACCTTGAATTCCACCTTTGGTAGTCATATGAGCACCCACAATAGATTCATCTATGTGCAACAGATCAGCAATCTCTTGAGAAGTAGGAACCCTCTCCAAGCCACTGAACGACAACTGATCTAGAATAGGTATACCCACAAGATAGGCATACTCCTCAAGCGTAGGCAAAAGCTGGAAATCCAGAAATGTGAAGCAACGATACAGGGGATCATAGAACTGTACCAACACACTCATCAAACCTTCATCCACCTGAGTAGAAAGAATAGACAGAAGCTTCCCATGACGAGCCTTGAACTCCAAGGGATCTAATACATAGGATGTCAAACTCCTTAACTCTTTCAAGTCGAGTTGTCTGAAACTGTACTTCTTCGTATTCCTTCTTTACTTATCCATGTCTGAAAATTTTGCAAATACACCTCTTAAGTTCCTTGAAAATTTTCTCATTGTTGATGATATGGATATGTATGAATGCATGAATGCATGGATGCAACAATCACACTCAAGGATCAAGCAAATCACACCATACAAAGGTCATGGGATGGATCAAGTCATCCTTAATATCAATCATCCATTTTGGTGGATTATGGTTTTCACCTTGTCAACACCCAAGTTCCATTGATATTAAGGATATACATGAACGGATCAACCATGAATCAAGGGTTTGTTGCAAGTCACGAGCATGGAGTCTCGGTTAAGAACCACCCAAAGGGAGTGTACTATGGTTAAACCTGACAATCATGTTCTACAAGAGGTTCCCATAGTCATCATCCCATCTTTCGGATATTATCGGATAAACGACTACTCGTATTCCAAAAATATTCTCAAGAGAGACTCTTATGAGTGTAGTATCGCATAACAATCGTATCAAATCTTACACTTGAACGACCTTCGCACTACGTCCTAAAAATAGGCCAAGATGGGCTTGGTAAACTAAGGTCCTTGGCTTCTAAGGCATATATTGGAAAGAGTAATGCCTAACCACGACTACTCGTGTGACATTATTGATCCCAACATAACCTCCACCAAGTGAATGGGCTTGCAAGTCAACTTGCTAAGGAATAACTCCACACAAGTCAACAAGATTATGCCATTCTCCTATCATAAGTGCACTCGAGTTCGGGTACAGAACTCATCTCACAAGAGATCACCAAGCACACAAGCAATTAATATATCAAGCAATTCATACATTACAAATAATACAGTCGTCCCAAATTTGCACAAAAATATGTCACAAAATAATATAAACAATACAATACAACAAAGGTGAAAAGTAGGCAAAACCCACTAGGCAAATATTCCCCAGCAGAGTCGCCACTTTTCTGTAGCGGGGTATTCGTTACCTTTAGATTTATTGACTAAATCAAAAGTAAATTATACAATCCGAGTCGCAACCGCACTTCTATTTATCCAAAGGAAAGGTTAGAAAGCGAACACAAACCGAGAAGTTTTATCAAATCAAAAACTAATAAAAATGTCAAAGATCTGGGTAAGGGGGTTGGTTATGCAATGGGAAGGTTTTAAGCACCCAAAACATCCTAGGTACTCCTAGGGAGCCCTTTTCACAATGTTGTAAGGTAGGTTGGTATTTGTGAAAATTATTTGTGCTAACATGATTGGGGAGATGAGAGAAGAATGTACAAATTATTTACAATTTTGTGTTTGAATGGATAAACCCATTGCCTACGTACCATCTTAAAAAAAATTAGGATCAAAACCTCGTAGTTCGGGGTAAAAATCTTAAAAGGAGTTGGTGAATTGATTGGTCCAAAAGCCTTAAGGTCTTTTGTTATCAAAGGGAGAAAACTCAACCTAAAACCACAAATCCACCATGTGAGGAGAGCTTCAACATGCTAGTGAGGGGTTAACCCTATAATAAGCATGGAAGACTTATTATCCATCACTAAGGATATAGGTGAGTATTATATCAACCTCAAGGATAACTCAAACCTAATAGCTAATGTTTATGAAAAGCTTTGGCAAAAGTGGCCATTGAAACCACAAAAAAAAATTGAGTGAGTTGTATTTACCAATGAAAAGTATTTACAAAGTATGGTCAAAGTTGACTTAAGGATTCAATTCAAAATGAGTGTTATGAAAAGAAGTTTGGAAAATCAAAAGCATAATGCTTAGGTTTCTATTTTTGAAAACAAATGTTAATGTTTGCACAAAAGTTTAGCTTGGGTTAGAGTGGAGGGAAGAAGAAGAATGGCTAAGTCCTAAACATACAAAGATGAAGGAAGAGAAATAAAACCACAATGGAGTTCCCTTCTTGAGATCATAGTAATGATCCAAGTAGCTCCCATCCTTTGGAATTAGCAAGCATATAGCAAATAACTCAAGCAATCAAGCACATAACAATCAAGCTCCTAGGAATCTTCCAATGGCTTTTGTATCTCTCACTTTGGATGCTCATGACAATGGTTCTTCTACTTGGTAAGTTTTGGAATCTCTAGCACAAGAACACACGAATCAAAAAGTTCCACAAAACAAATAAAGAATGGACAAGAGGGAGTTTAGAATTTGGTCCTTTCAATGTTCATCTTCAAGCTTTAAGCATTCTAAAGGCATGAGGCCTAGTTGCTCTTCAAACTCCATTAACTTATGTAAGGCCCTAAAATCTAAGTCCTTTGTCCATTTGCATTTGGTTCACACAATCAAAACAAAACAAGCACAATAGTATATACACAATAATGTGCTCAAGTGAGCAAAAGGCAAATTGCATTAACATAAACATGAGCTCAAGTGAGCAAAGGGCAAAAGCAAATGAATTATATGTACAAGAATATTAAATTTGCACTAAAGTAAATTGCAAGAATTAAATGACTTGAATTAAAAGTTAATGGTCAATAGTTAGTGTTAGTGTACCATAAGGCAATTTAGCGCTACGTTAAGCAATCGTAAGTGGACTAATGTAGTAGTCACACCTATCTAAGGCCGGTTAATAAAACTATAGGCAACAAACACAAGTTAGAGACCTTGACTAGTAAGCCAAGCTCCTACAACTTGCCATGCCAAAAGAAAGAAGAATGATCTTGTATTGATTTAGGTTTTTTGCTTGACGAAGAAGCAACCTATCCTTAATGCAAAGCCATTCACTTGATCTATGATCAAAATGAATTATATTTGAATCAAGGAAGGTTAAGCCTCCCATATGTCAAGGCTAACCACCAATATTTAACTCATTGATCAAAAGGAAAAAAAGATGAAGAAGAAGATGAATAAGAATATACATGAATTAAAATTCAAATGTAGTAAGCAAAGTATATTGACCAAAGATGGATGGAATCAAGGTCAAACAATAGTAAACAGAAGCAAAATGAAACTTAGAAGTCAAGAAACAAATAAAATATTTTTGGTATTTTTGAAAATTAAAATAATACTTGAATTAAAATAAACAATTAAAGGTCAAACTTCAAATCCATTTCATATCAACTTTGAAAAGTCCAAATTGATCATCCTAAGTTCAACAAGGTCAAACAAAGTTTGACAAAAAATTTCAGCATTTTTGGAAACCAGAAACTATTCTTAAACAATTAAAAATGGATAAAAAATAACCTAATTGAACTAAAATCTCAAATAAATTAATAAATTGATGAGAAAATTTTTCATAGATTCATCATCATTCAAGGAGGTTAAGAAAATATTTTTGTATTTTTTGAATATTGGAAACTATTTAAAATGAATTAAAAATAACCAGAAAAGAGAAAAATCACAAAAAATATCAAATGATAAAATAAAAAATATTAAAAATCATTTTCAGAAACTAATTAAAAAGGGAAATAATGCAATTGGTCCCATATTTTTTGGAATTCAAATGAAAGAGTTATGAATTTTTAAAATAAAATGAAATAATGGAAAATAAAATAGAAAGTCAGAAAATGGAAAAAGATCTGGCGCGTTGGATCAACCTTATTAAATGAGGTGGCACATCCAAGGATGGAGAGACGCGCGCGCACCATGGGTCCAAGTCAACTGAACAACACAAGGCATTAAAAAAAGTCATAACAAGGAAAGGTTGTGATTAGATCTGGAGACTCAATCCAATGGTCCATAATCAATCTGGCAAAGGGACGGTGATATACACCACCGTCTTCTCCAGCGAACATAGACTCCAATAATCAACCAAGGAAGTTGAAAATTGGATCTCAAAAATTCAAGTGAAAGAGCAAAATTCCTTTAGAGTGAGTTTTGGATTGAGTTCTGCAACATATAAGGCGCCTTGATGTTGATGAATGGTGAAGCCAAGCAGCTCTACTTATAGCAAAAGGCAATGCAAGTCATGGGAATTTCATGTGTGCATGAAGTGAGGGCCTCCATGCATGGGCCTGTACAGGCGCATGGAGGGCCCAAATCCAATTGGAAATGCAAGCTTAACATCAGCAAAGTGATTTTGGACATGCAGATGTGAATGATTTGGCTTGTGCATGGATTTCGAACATGGTTTCCAAAAATGCACATAAACCTTCTCCTCTTCGAAAATGCATCTTCCCAAAATGAAACATGGCCTTGTGGGTAATGGTTGGAAAGGTCTTAACATGAGGAACAATTGTTATGTTTAACAAAAATCCATTTGGAATTGGGAAATTAATGAAAATTGGTCATAAAGTTCAAGGTGCAAAACATGTGCATGTGAAATTTTCCAAAATGGACCAACTTCAAGCCCTTCTGTTGTGATGATGCAAGCCTCAAATGACAAAACCTTAAACATAAAAGTTGTTTATCTTTTCAATACAATAAATTTGGACTTAAAGTTTGCATCATTTGGATTTTTTATGAGGAAGTTATGGGCACTTGAAGTTGGACTTTTTCACATTTCAATGGTTTTGGTCCAAAGTTACCTATAATGTTTTGCATTATCACATGTATTTCTTTTAGGATTATGAAAATTTGTTCAACATAACAAATGAATTGGACATCTTAAACTTTCTAATTCATTTGATCCTACCTCAAAATCATGAAAAAATGAGTGAGCTAGGTCCTTGGGAAGTTGACCCAAAATTAGGGTTTAAGTCAAAATGATCTATAATGTTTTGAAATGGATGATGATCTTCCATGATTCAAATCAAATTTTTATGAACATGAAAGTTGTTCATATGGTTATTAAGAACAGTTTTGTTCTTGGGGTCATCATCATTTGACAAACACATTAAAAGTTAGATCTCAGTGGATTTCAAAATAGTCAAATGAATTAACTGATCAACTTCTCAAGTCCAAACTTCAAATCTTGATGAATTGATGATTGAGGACACTCAAATAAGCTCAAATATGCATTAAATGATGAATTAAAGAACTTACCTTGATTGTATTTGATCATGGGTTGAGGTTGCTTCATGAGCAAGGCACAGTTGATGCACAGTTGAATTAGGATTTCCTTGGGAAACAAGCCTCAAGCCCTTTGGTTTATCTTGATCAAATTGACAAATTGAGATACTTGGGAGGCATATGTGATGATTGAGAGATTTGTAAACCATTTTCATGCTTGCTTTCATCTTCATTTGGCCATATCATTGAGCATGGGGGCCTCATAGGAGCCTCAGATCTTATGATTGCTCAAGATACAAAACAAAAGATGTTAGTGACATATTTTTGTGCTTTTGGTTAGTAAACAAAATAAGAAAAGCAATAATATACAATTCAAGCATGCTTGGTGGTCTCAAACCAACTCACACAAGTCCCAACCCTAGGGTTAAGGAGCCAAGATGCTATGATCCTTGAGGCAAATGCAATGTGCAATGATATGATGCCATGAGGGATCTTAGGTTCAAAATTAGGGTCTTACAATAGGTACAAGCTGGTAATCAGGAAAAGTGAAGCACCGGTAAAGAGGATCATAAAACTGAACCAAAACACTTAGAAGTCCTTCAACTGCATCAGCAGATAACACAGACAAAAGCTTCCCATGACGTTGCTTGAAGTCCAAGGGATCTAATACAAAAGATGACATCTTCCTTAGCTCCTTAAATTCATGACATCTTAAATTGTACTTCTTAGTGTTCCTTCGTCCATAATCCATGGTCTGAAAATATTTGCAAATAACACATTAGTTCCTTAAAATTTATTTTTCTGTGATGAATGTTATGATGCACATGTATGCATGAATGCAACAATCACAAAAGGGATCACACACAAGGCAAACACAAACAAAGGTCAAGGGATTAATCAAGTCATCATCAAGATCAATCATCCATTTTAGTGGATTATGGTTTTTCACCTTATCAACACCCAAGCTCCATTGATATTGACGAGACTTGATCGGATCAACCGAGAATCAAAGGGTTTGTTGTGAGTCACGAGCATGGAGTCAGGTTAAGAACCATCCCAAATGAGTGTACTAAGGATAAAAACCTGTAGATCATGTTCTATGAAAGTTCCCAGAGTCTTAATCCAATCTTTCAGATATTACAGGTTAGGATGACTGGCTCATCAACCCATAACATTCTCAAGAGAAACTCGTCTAAGTGTAGTATTTCGTAACAATTGTTATCAGGTCTACACCTGAACAGTCTCTGCACTACGTCCTAAATAGGCCAAGTTGGGTTAAATGTTCTACGGTCCTCAACTTCTCGGACCCCAAATCAGAGAGAGTAATTCCTAACCACAAATAACTTGTGTGACATTAGTAACTCCAAAAGGGTCTCCATTGAGTAGATGGGTCTCAAGCCAACTTTTTAAGGACTACTCT
Source organism: Lathyrus oleraceus (assembly GCF_024323335.1). Taxonomy (NCBI): domain Eukaryota; kingdom Viridiplantae; phylum Streptophyta; class Magnoliopsida; order Fabales; family Fabaceae; genus Lathyrus; species Lathyrus oleraceus. The sequence continues at coordinate 289,022,419 of NC_066582.1, read as the reverse complement.
ACACAAGTTAAACATGACTATACCATCCTCCTATCTTAATTGCACTCAAGTTCGGGTTAGAACTTATCTCACCACTCAGAGATCACCAAGCACAACAGACATATTATATCATACGAACAAATATACAAATATACACATGAAAAAGTAGGCTAAACCCACTGAGGACTACTCCCCAGCAGAGTCGCCACTTAGTTTCTGTAGCAGTAAATTCATGACCATCAAGCTATGGATAAGCTTAACGTCAATAAAACCAGAGTCACCACCACACTTTTATTATTTCCAAGGGAAAGGGGAAAAGTACGAACAAAACTCAAAGGTAAGAAGTTTTCAAATCAAAACTAGTAAAATGCCAGAGATTACATGTAAGGGGGTTGGTTACACAGAGGGAAGGTGTTAGCACCCGAAGTGTCCTAGGTACTCCTAGGGAGCTCTTTTTATGTGTGTATGTGTTTTTGGTATAAAATATGTTTGAGAAAAATAGAGTGTGGGGATGAGAAAAGAATTTATTGATTATATTTTTGTGTTTGACAATACCTTCAGACTTGTGCCTACGTACTACCATAAAAATGAGGGATCAAAACCTCGTAGTTCATGGTAACAATTTCAAAGTTGGTGAATTTCTTTTAACAAAAGTTTAATTGAGAAGAGCACAAAGGGCCAAAGGTTTGAATGAAGTTGTTAGTTCCTTTTATCTTTTGAAATTTTAAGTCAATATGATTAAATTTATTCACAAGTTTGATTTAGGAAAAAGAGGTTAAAAAAATCAATGGCATAAGGCCAAAGTTTCTACTTGAAATAAGGTCTAAGTTTGAAATCACAAGCAAAGAAAGTTTTTGAAAAGGGGGGGAGATTTTAAAATTTAAGAAGTGGGAGGAGATGAAGAGGTTATCCTAAGCATAAAATTAAAAGTTAAGAGTTGAAAAGATCTGACCAATGGGATGAAATCCAACAGACAAGAATGTCATATAGAAACCCATTTTCCCTTTGACTTTGAATCAAGCAATAATCAACAAGCAATTAGCAATATCAGACATCATGAAGTTCAAGGCATCAAATAAAGATAGCCACATCCAAGCAAGCAAATCCCATAGCTAGCAGTCTTCTTTGTCTTCTCATGTATCAAATGAAATATCCCTTGATCAACTTAGAGCAAAGCATCAAACACAAGATCAAAATAACAATTAGCACCCAGACAAAGTAACAGATGAAAACAAGGTTCAGGGCTTGCATCAGATGAAGGCTCAGTACACAATAGCTTAATCTCAAAATGTTGGCATTGGCTAAGTCCTTTTTACACATGCAATGTTGCCTAATCCTAAGTCCAAAAGTTCATATTAAGATCAACAGTCCACCAAAGATTTTTTAGGGTTTTTTGTTGTTTAAGTATTTTAAGGTCCTAAGACCACAAACAAAATCCAAATGCACAAACAAATATATATACAATCACAAGGTATGGCTCAAATGAGCAAAGTTAAAATGACATAAACATAAACAAGTTAAATGAAATTTAAATGGAAATGAATGATAAATGACTAAAAATTAAATTTCATAAAGTAAATGACTTGAAAGTAAAGCAATGTTAACAAGAGTTAGTCAAATGTTAGTCAAGTGTTAGTAGTGTTTTGCTTTTTAATTGATTAAGTCATTCTTTGGAGAACACTCAACCATCCATTCATAAGCATGGATCCTTAAACCAAGACATCTTCCATAGGAAGGAAAAAAGGTCAAGTTTCCATATAATACGATGAATAATGGGAGACTTACAATCTCACTTACTAGAATGATATGCCTCTAGGGTCAAATTTAGCTCTATGTTAAGCAATCGTAATTGGACTTATGTAGAAGTCATAACTATCTGAGGTCGGGCAGTAAAAATTTAGGTGTTAATGCATGTTAGAGATTTGATATAATGAACCAAACTCCTAAAACATACCACACACTAAAAGAAAAGATCAAGAGGGATGAACCTGTCTCATCCATACTTGTATTGGTTCATTTGACACAATGTCATTGATGAACCAATTAGCCTTAGGACATTTGAAATTTCGTTGGTCAATGAAAGGAATTGGAAAGAATATGGATGGAGATGAAGAGGGATGGGAAAGAGAGAAACACAAATTGGTCATGGGAGGAATTTTGTCAAGTTAAAATCCTTCATTCATTTTAGGAGATAAAATGTATATTTCATCAATCCCATAAATCCAATGATTTTAATCTAACAAAAGTCAAATAAACCTTGACCAAGTCCCAAACAAATAGTGAAATATCACAAGACCATAAAAATGGCTCAACATAATTTTTACACATTTAATCAATTAAAAAAACTAATTTAAAATGCATTAAAATACAATTTAATTTGGTCAGAACCTAAAACCTCTTCATAATACAAAATAAATGGCCAAGATATTTATCCTAGGTCAAGCAAGGTCAAAGGACCTTAGACAAAAAATTTCATGATTTTTGAAAAGTCGGAAGTATTTTTTTATATTTAAAAATATGTACAAAAACATTTAATTCATGAAAAATATCAAAATTAATCAAAAAAATAATTTTAATTCAGAATACGGAAGAGAAAAATATGTAAAGATTTTTGGTGAAAGTCCCATATTTTTTGGATTAAAAATGAAATTAATATGAATTAAACAAAATAAAAGGATTAAACATAAAATCAGAAAATAAGAAGAAACTCAAAAAAAACAATGGCCATCAGATCTCCCTCATTAATTGAGGTGGAAAATATGATAGCCACGCGCTAAGGTGTATGATGCGCTCTAGTCAACCGCGTGGAAAAAGTGGTAATCACAATGGAGGATCAGGATTAGAACGTGATGGGAAGATCTGATGGATATGAGCAAGCCACCACACCACCGGAGCCCTAGCTCTGGTTGTCTTCTCTGGTGGACCTCACTGGAATGGTCCACCATCAACCACCATGGAAATGAAAAACAAGGACATGGATTTAAAGAAAAAAATGCTCAGGAGCTCAAATCTGGTCTCAATTTTCTCCAATTTCAAGTATATCAAGAGATACATGGATTTGAATTTTGAGGATCATTAATTGAGTTACTTCGATTTGACCTCAAAGCAACTCAATCTTGTTGCCTACATTGGTAGGACTTCAGCCAACCAAAAATCAGTCAAAATAATTGAGAAATAAGGGAGAATCGAAGAAGAGAAGTTTCTGAAATTTCACCTTCAAGTAGCTTCAATTTAGCTTGATCTTGATCTGGATTTGCTTGATTCTTCCTCCTCTTGCTTGTAGTAATCAATTGAGATGAAAAAGGCAATGAATACTTGGAGTTTGAACTTCAAAACAGAAGGTGAAATTCAAACTCAATTTCAAAGAAATCTTCAAGGAATTCTATGGTGTGAGATTCTGAGTTCTCTTGGCAAAGCTTTGGCAAGGTGCGTCTATTATTTCTGAGGCCATGAGCTTGTTTAAATAGGCAAGGGAATTCATTTTTGCACCACTTGAAAATTTGCTAAAATTGGAAACCATAGTGCATGGATGCATGGGCAATGATTTGGGCCTAAAGAAAGATGCAATCCAACTTCAATTTGTGCATAAAGAGTACTGAGGTCATCACATGAAGCATGCAAAGAGGAATGATCATTTGAATCCAAAACTTGCCAAAACAAATCCCACAAATGAGCCATGTGCAAGTACCTCGATTTTGGTTCAAATGCGGTGATCTTAGACTTTTTAGAAAGGTGAGGTCAAGGGGAAAAACTTTCATGTTGAACACTTTTCCATTTGAAGTTCGGATCATGATTAACTTTGAGGTGGAAGTTTGGAAAATCAAACATATTTGAAAACTTTCTAAGTACCAAGTCAAATGTTCACTTCTTCCACCTTGAATAACTTTTATTATGGGCTTAAAATGGAAAAGGTTTCTTCATAAAAGTTGTATATCTTTCAAACCTATTAAATTTGGTCATAAATTTTACCTCATTTGGATTTGGCATGAAGGCGTTATGCCTTTTAGAAGTTGAAGAAAATCACTTGTTCAATGGTAATGGCCCAAAATGACCTATAATGTTTACTCTCGGAACATGCATTTGAAAGTTTAATTTGAACTTATTCTAAACATCAAATTTGGATAAGACATTTTGAGTTTGATCATGTAACTTGAATGGCTTTCATATCATAAAAATTGAGCAAGTTATGGTCCTTGGAAGTTGACCTCCTAACTAGGGTTCAGACCAAATGACCTATAATCTTTCACCATACAAAATGACTTTCCAAGCAAAACTATCTCTTGACTTAAACATTAAAGTTGTTTGGAATGTCATACGGTGTAACTTTACTCTTGGAATAAGTTTCATATGACAAAAATTGTAGGAGATAGGGTCTAGGGAACCCTAGTTTTGATCAATTGACTTTCTCTGGTCAACCACCATGAACCATCTTGCAAACTTGACACTCTCTTGATATTTGAGACTTATGGAGGGCCATATATGTATAAGATGATGTATAATGATATGTCCCTTGGAATATTTGATCAAATGATGAAGAAACTTGTTGAGGAAGTCACACAAGATATCCAGATGAATTAGGGCTTCCAAGGCAAACAAGCTTCAAACTCTTGATGGATTCTTGATAAAAATGATATGTGAAGACCATGGGGATCCATATATGATGTCTAGATTCATTGTGAACCATCTCTTGATTAGTCTCCTTGCATTGAGGGTCTCAAACCCTAGGTATGAGCTTGATGGAGCATGGGTGAACACACACACTACCTATAAAAGCAACAAACTATACATTGACATATTTTTGGTATTTTTGTTAGTAGATAATGAAAAACAAAGTATGATACAATAAAATATGCTTGGTGACCTCTCCCAATGCAAACCCAATGAATGAGGGGTAAGGAGGATGCCAATGTGTGATCCCAAAGCCAATGCATATGATGAGATATCATAAGGGATCTTAGGGTCAAAAATTGTAGTCTTACACTTGGGAAGCGCAAATAAGGGAACTTTAAGCCAAGATCACTGAAGCAAGAAAACGTAAAAATGAACTCTTAAAGTTCGATGGTGCTTCCATGGCTAAGTAGCTAGATTTTGGCTTGGAGTTTGCCAAAAAAGCATGCAAACTAGAGGCAGAGCTCACGATTCTTCGGTCGAAATGATCTTGGTGTGAGAAACGTCTGGAGCTTCATAAGAAAAAATACCTCCATTTGAAAAATCATCTCCCATTTTAACTTTGGTCTCCTTATCATCATTTATTTTTTAATGACTTTTGGTTTTACTTGTATTGATTATTATCCCTTCGGGCCCTTATAACGAGTTCCATCCATATTGGAAATATTTTACATTACCATGTTGGCTTCACCTTATTTTAATGCAATTACTCGTTTATTATTCTTATCTCTTGGTGCACTGGCTTATATTATTTCAAATATTTTCCATTCACTCTTAAGATTCTTTTGTCTTTTTACTTAGTTCTTCGATCTCATAAGCACCGTTAGAGAAAACTTGCAAAATTTGAAAAGGGCCTTCCCATTTGGGAGACCATTTCCCTAGGGCCCTATCCTTTCGATCCATTGGAAGGATAACTTTCCAAACCAAATCTTCAGGCAAAAATCTTTTAACTTTAACCTTCTTATTATAAGAGTTCTCTACTCTCTTCTTCTGCCTTTTCAATAATTCCAAGGTATTTAGTCTCTCTTCATCTAGATCGAATAACTCATCTAGCATCATGTACCAATATGATTATGAAGGAATTTCATGATGTCTTTGAATCCTTGTTGACTGTAGGTAAATTTCTACTGGTAAAACTGCATCATGACCAAAGGTCAGTCGAAATGGGGTCAAACTAGTGGCTTCCTTGGGAGAGGTCCGACATGCCCACAAAATCTGATCTAAAGTTTTGTTCCAATTTCTAGGTTTCTTCCCTACATGTTTCTTATCAAACCAATTACCACCTTATTTGCTGCTTCGACCTGACCATTAGCCTGAGCGTAATATGACATAGACGTTAACAATTTGAAACCCATTTCCTTAGAAAATTCTTTCATATTTCGACCAGTAAATACTGATCCTTGATTCGTTGTAACGGTATATGGGATCCCAAATCTGTAAATGATGTGTTTCTGGATAAATTCAATCACATCTTCTTGGCCCACATTTGGAAAAGGTAGAGCTTTGATCCATTTTGTAAAATAATCAATGGCAACCAAGATATACCTCTAATTCTTAGATGATTGTGGTCCAATTTCCTCAATCAAATCTAAAGCCCAACCTCTAAAAGGCCAAGGTTTGACTATAGAGTGTAGTTTGCTCGCAGGAACATGTTGTATGCCTGCATGTACCTGACACTCTTGGCATCCTTTGGCGAATTCGACGCAGTCTTTTAACATGGTGGGCCAATACATCCCTTGGAGAAATAATAACCATTTCATCTTATGGAAAACTTGGTGCGCCCCACATGCCCCACTATGGATAGTCGAAAGGGCTAAATATGCCTCTGATTCACTAAGCCATTTAAGCAAAACTCCCTCAGGAGTCTTTTTAAATAATTCCATCCCCAAAAGAACATAACTTAAAGCTCGATACCTGGTGTTTCGATCAGTAGACACCGTTGAATTCTGTAAATACTCCACTATTGGTTTCCTCCAATCTCCGTCTGTCAGGCTATCTATTGCCAATATTTCGATGCTTTCTTTATCAACGTATCCCAACGTTGTCCTTTCCAAGTCTGATGGGGCTAATCTGGTCGACACAACTCTTCCTCTGACTTCGATGACTTTTTGCATTTTTTCTTTTGAAATTTTATACCCTAACGCAATTTGAGCCAAGTCATTAGCCACTTGATTTTCCAATCGAGGTATATGTCAAATATTAGCCATCTCGAATCTTTTTAACAATCGACTTGCTATTATGAAGTACATGATGAGATTCTCTTTAATACATCTAAACTCCTATGTAATATGTTTTATAACTAACTCTGAGTCACCCATTATTTCGACTCGAGTTGCCCCCAATTCCAACAATATCTCAAGTCTGGCTATGAGAGCATCATATTCAACCTCATTGTTCGATCTGAGGCCTCTATTTTATACTTGGATTTTGTTGGAATTTTATTAGGAGAAATAATTAGAACTCCTATGCATGTTCCATCTTTATGACTAGACCCATCGAAGTACAACTTCCAGGGATCTAATTCGAGGTAGTCCAGTGTATTCTCCGTTATGGAGTGGTCGACTATAAAGTCTGCCACCACTTGTCCCTTAACAACTTTTAATGGCATATAAGTTAAGGAATATTCAGTTAAAGCTAGTGCCCATTTTCCAATTCGACTGTGCAAAATTGGCTTAGACAACATATGTTTAATAACATCGAAGTGAAATGAAACATAAACATCAATAGGCTTTATATAATGCTTCAACTTCGTACAAGAAAAGTACAAGAATAAACATAATTTTTCAACTATGCTATACGTAGTTTATGCATCACTTAAGACCCTACTGAGGTAGTAAATGGCTCTTTCGACACCATTATTATCCTCATGAGCCAACATGCTCCCCAAAGTCTTGTTAGATGCAGATATGTACAATCTCACACCCCTATTCCTACAAGGTGGTGCCAAAATTGGTGGATGACTCAGGTATTCTTTGATTTTGTCGAAAGCTTTTTATTAAGTTTGCCCCTATTCGAATCCTTCCTTGTTAAGTTGAAGCAAAGGCGAGAAGGATTGCATTTTTCCACTAAGGTTCGAGATGAATCTCCTCAGGAAATTGATCTTGCTCAGTAGTGACTGCAATTCCTTCTTCGTTGATGGTGATTTCGCTTCCATTATAGTCTTGGTCTTATTCTGGTTTATTTTGATTCCTTTTTTGTGGACCACAAATCCTAAGAAATCCCCTGCCTGCACACACAAATCACATTTTAGAGGGTTCATTTTTAGACCATGTTTTCTCATCCTTTTAAAAGATAATCGAAGATGGCTTATATGGCTCTTCCCTTAAATAGACTTAACAACATTATCATCGATGTAAATTTGCATAAAAGTATTTATGAAATCCTGGAAGATAGAATTCATTTCTCTTTGGTATGTTGCCCCAGCATTCTATAAGCCAAAAGGCATCACCACCCATGCATAGAGGCCTAAGGCTCTAGGACATCAGAATGTTCTTTTTGGGACATCCTCTTTAGCAATGAATATCTGATTATATCTAGAATACCCATCGAGCATGCTAAGATACACATGGCCCGCGGCAGAATCGACTAGCATCTCTGCCACGAGCATTGAATATTCATCTTTTAGGGTTGTAGTGTTTAAATATCTAAAATCTATGCATACCCTCAAAGTATCATTTTTTTAATGACAGGTATAATATTGGCTAGCCATTCAACATCCCTGGCTGTACGAATGAAATTACAACGAAGAATCCTTTCGACCTTCTCTTTGATCTTGGAGAGAATTGCAGGTGCAACTCACCTTGGATTCTGCTTTATGGGCTTTTTCCCAGGCTTGATTGGCAACTTCAATTCGACCAGATCTTTGCTCAAACCAGGCATCTCATCGTAATCCCACGTTAAACAGTCCTTGAACTCCTTCAGCAACTGGATCACTTCGACATTGAGTTAAGGGTTGATATTGGCGCTAATGTAAGTTGGCTTTTTTGTCAACCCTTCTTCTAAGTCTATTTCCTCAAGTGGATATTGCGCCAACATCATGATATTTGTTTCCAGCGGATCCTTCTCGAATCCCAAAGGCTCTTCATCATAGATAGCGTCGAGCCTCTGGCTCTGATCTTCGTCCTGAACCTTATCAAGTGGTTCTGGATCAAAGTCCTTTCCAGGACTTTTTTGGTGAAATTCCTTGTTGGCTTTGACAACCATGTTTTTGACTTCAGCCTCCAATGATGATTGTTGTTTGTTTTCGGCTATGTAAGCCAAAATCCTTTTTAGTGCTTCGAACTCAGTAATCATCACCGAATTCTCTTCCCTCAACCTGTTAGGTTGACTTCTGGCGTTCCTATGTATCCAAAATCATCTTCTCCCACCACCTCTCTATCCCAATGAAAGCCATTGGTGGGGTGTAAATAAAAAGAGCACTACGCGTCATCGTCTGGAGTAAATGCAAAGCTAGCCGGGTCGCATGGAGCAATATTGGCTAAGTGTTTGTCGAACTAGCGCATGCCAACATGATTGATAGGAGTCTTGAAGTAGCCATGGTTTGCTTCTATGTTCTCCACAAGACCATCGGGGCGTCATATGATGATTCTTTGGTGCATGGAGGATGGTACAACTCCGACTCCATGTATCCATTCGCGTCCAAGTAGCAAGTTATAGTTGGCCTTTGTCTCCACAATCATAAACATTGTTGATCTGGTAACAGTTCCCATTGTTAACTCGACCTGGATTACTCCAAGGGTAGTACCCACCTTTCCTTAATAGTTGGAAAGCACCATTTTGTGGGGCTTGGCATCTGTATCATATTTTCCTATTTTACTCAACGTGTGATGTGGCATCAGATTCACCGTTGTGCCGCAATCGAACAAGATCTTATTAATCGGGACATCTTCGATCTTCCTAGTAATAAAAAGAGGCTTGAGATGACTCTTCATGGGCTCATATGGTATCTCGAAGAAATCATTTTGCTCCTCTACGCAACCATTGTCCATTACATAATAGCACACTGGTTTGTGAGGGGCCATTTTCCTTTCTGTGATTCTGTCAGTGTCTTCGACCTCTGTTATCTGGTCGAATTCTCTGGGTATCACTAATACCTCACCAACTAATATATCCAGTGAAGGCTCTGACCTAGAGTCGAATTCATCCGTTAGCATTTCGTCTTCGGCCATCATTCGATCATATTTCTCTTTGGCCGCCTCTGTCGGAGTGTTAAACTTTCCTTTTACAAGACTTATTTCCTTTTTTTCCTTCTTTCTGGCAGGCACATTGGTGCTGGATTCAACCTTTTCCTTTTCCTCAGCCTCCTTCTATGCTTTCCTCCTTCTCTGTTCCCTTATCCACTAGGACCTTGTCATGGGATTTTTCCCTTTGTAGTTTTCATATATGTGGGATATTTTTTTGGCATCCTGGAATTCCTTACGGTATGCCAATGACGAACCTCTATCTACTTTGAAGTTTTGCCATCTTCCCTAGCCACATTTTCTACCATCAACTGGCTTCACCCATTTTCCATTGGAAGCCTCGGTGTTGGGCTTGAAGGAGATGTGTTTGACAGCAGGACCCCTTCATTTTATTTTATCAAGCCTCATCAAAGTTCTGTTTGGATCAAAATACCTTCTTGGGTCTAAGGCCCTTCTAGGCTCAAAAGCCTGTTAATCCTTAGGGGCTCTCTGGCACCCTTGGTCTTTTTCCCTCGTGACTCCTTCGAGATTGTGAGTCGCTTGTTTGTCGAACACGACACTACATCGAAGGCATAGCATAACTTTTGATTTATTTTCTTTGGCATCTATGGAGGAAATCCATCAAAGTCTCCTCTTCTTTTGGGAAGGCTACTTTATTGTACTCTTCTTGTCTACACTCGTTGTCAACTTCCATGGAGGTTTCTTGGGAGATTTCGACCATGTTGACCTCCATGTCGACATCTTCAGTGATGCCTAAATTCTGGAATTCCAACTGAAGGCACTCATTAGCCTTATCAATTTGTTTGAAACTATCAGCAGTCTCTTTGGTTACTATCATCAAGTTGGAATCTTCAGTGACTCCGGTGTCAAAACCATCAATGGTTCCGTTGGTGGAGCTTTCAGCGGCTTCCTGAACAAAGTTCTTGAGGAATTCCTAGTCAAGGTGCTCAGAGACCCTAACCATGACATCTTTGTTGAAGAAGTCCTCTGTAACTTCGACCATGGTGACAGTGTGGTTGAAGTCATCAACAACTTCGACCATATTGACTTCATCTGGCTCTGTGTAGTGAGCATCAGCCACTTGCAGAGGGTCGGAGTCAATCTTCATTTGGCTTATGGGTTTGTCCCCGAATTTGAGTCTTCCTTCCTGAATAGCATTTTGGACAAGATCGATGAAAATAAAACATTGAGACGTTTTATGACCTAGAAACTTACAGTACTTACAAAACCCTTTTTATCTTTCTTTGTTCCAAAGGAGGCATTTTAGCACCAAGAGGCACTATCGTTTGGCCATCCTTAACTAACAAATCAAAGATTTCGTCACATTTTGTAACGTTGAATGTGTAAGTTTTCTTAGGAAAATTACCATTCTTTTCTGGTTCGATAGTGTTTTTCCCATTCGATGGGGCCAAGACCTTACAGAGTAAGGTGGCCCTTGTTTCAACTCATCAAGGTCGATATCATTTTCGTCGAAGTCTAAAGGCTCATTATTGGATCATGCGTCATCATTACTGAATTCGACGTAGGCCACTATTTTATTCTTATTTGCTATAGCCTTTTCTTCCTTTTAGCGTTCTAGCTGTCGAACCCTATTAGCCAGCTGGGCCATATCTCTTAAATACTGGGTGTCTAACTTTTTCCTGATAGAATAGTCAAGGCCCCCAGCGGCCGTTTCAACCAACTCGTGCTTTGGTACCTGTGTAAAACACCTAACTTTGAGCAATCAAAATCTATTTAGATAATCATCAATTGACTCAGTGAATTTTTGTTTAATACTGGCCAATTTCTTCAGACTTATCTTCGTTTTCTCCATGTAAAACTACTCATGGAACACTCTTTCTAACTGATTCCAAGTGTGGATCAAATTTTATGGCAAGGTTGTAAATCACGTGAAGGCATTCATTGTGAGAGAACTTGGGAAGTACTTTATCCTGAGGTTTTCGTTGTCCGAAATGTCTCATGTCTCTATTATATACGTAGCCACATGTTCGACAGAGGATTCAGTGGTATCCCTAGAAAACTTAGTAAATTAGGGAATTTTTGTTCTATGGGGTGTATCTGTCTGAAGGATATATTCTAACAAAGGTGGTGTATAATTTGGCCTTCGAAGGCCAAAATTCACCCTACTTCATGTCATAATACTTTCGAACATAGCTGTCAAATTATTATTTGCTACCATGCCATCATGTCGAATTTGCTGTATGACATTATCAGCATTTTGGTTTCTATTTACCATTAATATCCTTGGATCTCTCTCCCTAGGGATTTATGGTTCATCCCTAGGGGGTTTGATCTTACTCCCTAATTTACCATCTCTAGTGGCAGTTGGTTTTGTTGGATTTGTTTAATAATAGGGTCTTCCTCGAAGGTTACCCCTTGGTTTTCCCTTATCCCATCCCTTGGAGGGTGTCGATGGGGTTGTATCACACCCAAGAAGTCATCCATTCGCGTCATCTGCGTTGTCATCTGCTGATTCGATTGTGTCGTATTTTGAATCAAGGGATTCAATACGGTGGTACATGTTTGGGTAAGCATTTGGATCATATCATGGTTTCTTTTGTCCATCTGCTGCCTCCACACTGCTATGGAATTATTGGTAAGGTTAGGCATTTGTGTTTGGTATCCCAAGCCTAAAGATTGGTTATTTTGGCCCACGATAACCCCGAATCCTGACCCTTGTAATAGGGAGGTTATGTTAACCACTGGTTCTGAAAATGTCGAAGCAGCGTTATGTAAACTTGCCATTACTGAAGTTGGCATTCCATTAGGTTGTTCTCGACCACCAAAAGGCATAGAGAAACCGGGGGGGTACTAAAGGCCTGTTTGGAACATTCCCAATTGGTGGGGGGGGGGGGGTTAGGAGGTCCCCTTGGCCCAATGTAAGTTAAAATGGGTCCAGTGTGGGTAATAGAATATGTAGGCATCGAACTTGCCATAGATGATATCGGTTCAGACACGGGCATTGTGGTCGTGTTTGCTCTTGTCGAAGAAGAAGGGGGTGGTACATTATTGTTTGGATTTTGAGGATTTTGGTTATTCGACGCATTTGAATTCGCCATTATCCTTGATCTATCTTCGTTGTTTGTGGCTACTTTACCAATTCTTAATAACATACAACGACTTTTTCAAAAGGAAAAAAAAGATTAAACGACCAGAATTAGAATAAATGAAGAAAAACTCACTTTTTCAAATGTTAGCACTGTCCGACTGGGCGTGCCAATTTGTTTACCATGAAAATTGGTAAACAACCACTGATCTTCCAAATTACTATATTTGATTACTTACAGAATCGATCAGATTGATCCTAGGACATGTGCTAACTGCTTTTAATAGTGAATTCTAATGAACATAAACACTTCGACGATGTTCATACCAACAGTAATTCGTTAAAGGATTTAATGAAAATATAAAATGAAAGAGGGAAAAAAGAATGTTGTAAATCGAAAGTAAATGGAAGTAAAGATAAAACACCTCCTTTATTTGCATTTGAATCCCTCCTTTATTTGCATTTGAATCTCTCGTCGAACCACAATCGGTGATGTCTCTATCGAAAAACACCTTAAACTACTAAAAATATTTCGAAGTCCACGCAGCATCTTTACCATCGTACCAAGGCATCTTCGACTAGAACATCAAATGCATAGTTTTGTCAAAACATCTTCGTAGGAAACTTTATTCTCTTAATTTATATGGACGTCAAAATTGGGAGCTAACACACCAAAACTCAAACTTTTATCGGAAACTCAAAAAACTTACAAGAAATTGATGTTTTTGATGAAGTTGGATGATGTTACAGATGAAGATTGATGTTCCCTTGAGTTTTGTTGAACGAAACTTGATTTGGTATAGAGAAAAAATTTGAGAGAATATGTTTGAGTTGAGAGTTGACTACTCTATGAAATGAGGAAGGAGAAGAGTCTGACGCGACTTAACCTCCAAAATATTTTGGAGATGCATCTTCGAAATATTGTAATGTTAACTTGCCTTTAGATATGTCCGGAGATGCATCTTTGAAAACGGATGATATTTTTGAAATTACGCGTGGTGTATAAGAAACATATGAGATGCATAAAAAAAAAAAACTTCCTAATGTTGTAACCTTTAGAGTTTGTATTAAGAAAAATGCTTGAGTGCGTTATTCCTGTATAAAAATAAATACTAATTGCATCCTTTAGAATTGATAAAAATCATTCAGCCAATCAATTTTTTTATTTATCTTTTTGGCATATTGGATCTAGTTTCTAACATGCTAACAAATGCTATATATTGAAAATTTATCTTCATTATTCCTCGAAGATGATTAACTCTTTATTGCTGATCATCACACGACATACGGCATGTTGTTGAATAATCAATTTTCTTTCGAACAACTAATAGACTTTGAAATATGGCATTTGAATCACATTGAATGATAGAATCTTACAAGATGCATAATTAAAATATTGAATTCATTGAATCAAAAGTTGCTAAAATTGAACAAATATAATAAAAAGAGTGAAAATTTTAATTCGAGTTTAAAATATTAGTTGCCTATGAATTTGACCAACACTGGTTTGAGTTGTCGATAGCCTACCATCTATCTCCTACCCACAACCTTCATTCATGTTTCTTCCTATTACAACAATGGTTTAATTATGATCTACCCAACTTCTTTAGCATTATCCGTCGAAGTCCATAGTACACTATAATAGCCCAACAAGGCAATGCCACAAACATAATTGAAAACGAAACAATCTTAACAAAAATGGCATTAGCATGTGTAGGGGATGTCCTCACCATAGAAAATATATAGCAAAGGACAAACCAACCCACTGGACCAGACACTAGAACGCCTATTATCCCATTTGGGGTCAGAATAAATACTGCTATAGTTGATACAAAAAAGGAAAGCATATTCAGCAATGAATACACAAAGAATTCATTCCTTGACAAGACCGATTTCCCAGCATTTCCTGGATTAGAAACTCCACCAGTAATGTTCACATTAGTGTCACTAGCATTAACCTGATAAACTCCACCAGGGGGACTCAGTGCTGATTGATATGTGGCAGTTGCAACAAGAGTTGCAACTATCAACCAAGTGTTACGTTGCTCCTCTGATATATCACTCCTAATATTACGTTTCCAAATTAAGACGTTTTCAATAATCGTGGTCTTTGATCTTAGTTTTTGTGCATATGTTGGAGCATTGTTGATTTGTGAGTTCGATTTTGCTCCACCACTCAACAATATACTCCTTATATCTACATTGGCTGCCATGTCTAATGCAGTTTTGTTCTCCAAATTCTTTGCGTTCAAATTTATTCTAGTATTTAACATCAATCCAAGTGCCTCTTCTACCTAGTAATTATTGAAGAATTTTTTTTGTTAGAGATGATTCCTATTGTCAACTACAAAATCCTTATAAAATGAGTAGATAATTAACTATATAAGCGGAACTTTAATTTCTATATAAAATTGAAATGATATATATATATATATATATATATATATATATATATATATATATATATATATATATATATATATATATATATATATATATATATATATATATATATATATATATATATATATATATATATATATATATATATATATATATATATATATATATATAATTCAATATCAATCATTACTAATTTATTTATAATGTATTCTTAATAATCCCTCTCAAACCAGATCATATATATTATATGATCCGAACTTGTTAAAAAAATAATCCACTCGAGAATCCTTGAGGAACTTGGTGAATACATCATCCAATTGATCTTCAGACTTGACGAGCTCTGTGATTATTTTTCCCGGCAGTACCATGTCTCTTACATAGTGACAATCTATTTTTATGTGCTTGGTTCTTCATGAAAAACTAGATTGGACGCAATGTGGAGTGTCACTTGATTGTCGCATATGAGTTTTGTGGCCTGAAGGTCTCTTAACCTAAGTTCTGAGAGCAAATTCTTAAGCCATGCAAGTTCTGATGTCATAACACAGTTATCAGCTTCAGCACTAGATAATGCAATTGTGTTTTGTTTCTTACTCCTTTATGAGTTTTATTTCTGATAAGAACGTAATTTTCAGAAGTAGATCTTCTATCGGACGGTGATCCGACCCAGTCTCCATCTAAATAACAAGTGACTTTAACATCACCATTATCTTCATATAATAACTCTCTTCCTAATGCATTCTTTATATATCTGAGAATCCAAATAACTCAATTCCAATGACCATCGCAAGGAGTGTTCAGAAATTGGCTCATAATGCTCACTACAAATGTAATATTCAGTCTGGTGACTATAAGATAATTGAGTCTACCAAACAGACGTTAATATCTTATGGGGTCTTTCAATATCCCCCACGTGACATGGAAGAAGCTTGATGTCGGGATCCATAAGAGTATCAATAGGATGACATTCAAGCATACCAATTTCACAGAGAATGTTTAATGTATACTTACGTTTGTTAATTGCAATGCTTGATGAGGATTGTGCAACTTCAATACATAAGAAGTATCTGAGTGGTCCAAATCTTTTCTCTGAATTTTTTTGAAAAGATGGGTTTTTAGTCACGGGATATCCTATATATCGTCTCCAGTGATAAGAATGTTACAACATAGACCACGAGAAAGATGTGTTGACCGGTGGAGAAATAGGAAGAAAACAGAGGGATCTACTTCACATGTAGTCATACCAAAATATCTCAAAGCAAAGCTTAAGCGACCAAACCAAGCACGTGGGACTATTACAACCCATAAAGAGAATGACGAAGCCGACAGACAAGTCTAGATTTTCTAGGAATAGTAAAATCTGGAGGATGATCCATATACACTTCCTCCTCCAATTCTCCATTTAAAAAGGCATTTTAATGTCCAACTGGTGAAACGATCAATGATGAATAGAAGCCATTGCAAGAAAGAGATAGACTTAACTAATCTTGGCCACCGTAGAAAAAATGTCACTATAATCAAGACCAAATATTTGTATATATTATTTATCTACCAAACATGCTTTGAAACAATTGATCTGACCATTTGGTCCAACTTTCATTGTGTAAACCCATCGACACCCCATTGTAGTTTTGTATAGAGGTAAAGTAACAATGTTCCAATTGTTATTTGAATGGAATCCAACCATTTCTTCCATCATCTCCTAACGCCAATTGGATTAGTCATAGCTTCAACTGTAGACTTGGTAATAGACATAGAATCCAAAGAAAACACAAAAGAGACATAGGAATTATAGAGACAATCATAATTTCAAATACAAGCATATTTAGGATTAGGATGATGAGATTGAATACCTTTTTGTAATGTTATTGGAATGTCAATTTTTGGTGACATAACTGGAGGAGTAGTTGGAGCAGGAGATGATGTTGGTGGATCAATGCCATCTCTAACCTCTAATGGAAGGGGTTTCTATCGCTTGTAGACTTGTAATGGAGGTGTAATAGGTGTGGGGATAATAGAAGCGATATCTCGAACATTTGAAGTACAATTCTCATAGGGTGATACAGAGGCAAATAAGAATGGGGAACTCGTAAAGTATCGTTGAAGTTGGGGACATAAACAATGAAATTCTTTTTGTATATGTGATTAGCCTAGAAAAACATATTTGAGAGATTTGGCATAAAGTTTGTCTTTATCTGGACTGAGGTCATGAACAAAGCATGTGCAACAAAAGACGCGGAGAGGAATGGGGTAAAGGTCATATTGCAGATTCAAGATAATGTATGGAATATGATCTTGAATGACTGATGAAGGAATTCAGTTGATAAGGTGACAGGATGTAAGGAGAGCATCACCCAAAAAACGAGAAGGTACATTGTGTTGAAGTAAAAGAGTTCATTTGGTTTCAACTAAAAGACTAACTTTCCATTTAAAGACACCGTTTTGTTGTGGTGTATGAGCACATGATGATTGGTGAATAATTCCCAATGATGTTAAAAAAAATTGAAACTGGGATGACATATATTCATGAGCATTATCAGTGCGTAAAATTTTAATGAAACTGTCAAACTGGTTTTTAATTTCAGCATAAAACTCGTGGAATATATGAAAAACATCTGGAATATTTTTCATTAGAAATAACCAAGTACATCGTGAGAAATCATCGATGAAAGTTACAAAGTAATAATATCCTAAAGTTGACTTGACGTGAACATGACCCTAAATATCATAATGAACTAAAGCAAAAGATGAGTGAACACTTTTATCTACTCGTTGACAATAAATGTTACGAGTATGTTTACCTAACTAACACAACTGACACTCAAATGACGAAAGCTTAGAAAAACTAGGAACTAAAAGACACATTTTATTAAATAGGGTGACCCAAAATGTTGATGTGCAGGGTCTTAAGAAGCAATAGAAGCACATGCCACCGGTGGAGATAAATGATATAATCCTCTGAACTCACTCCCTGCTCCAATCGTCCGTTCTATACGTCGATCCTGCACATAAATAGAATTGTCACTAAAAAGGACTGAGAAATGAAGAGTACGAGTGAGCTTGTTAATAAATATTAGATTAAAAAGACAACCGGGAATGTAAAGGACATAGTCTAAAGACAAGTTTGGAAGTGGGTGTGCATATCCAATGCCTTGAACTTTGATTTTAGAGTCATCCTCCATAGTGACAGAAGGCAAAGAATCATAATAAGACAAGTGAGATAAAAGAGATTTATTTCCAGTCATATGATCAAAGGCACCAGAGTCAAGGATCCAAGGACTCAGGGATGATGTAGAGACAAAGGCTACATGATTACCAGACTGAGACACAATGGAAGATAATGATGGTTGATGAGATGCTTTGAATTGAAGGAAATCATTGTAATCAGCGGTCGAAATAGTAACGTCTTTAGTGATAGTCATTTGAGCAACGACAGCGACTCGTGGTTGTCGTTATTGTTCTCTTGCCTTTGTATGACATTCAGCTTTAATATGACCATAACGATTGCAATAGTTACAATGAATAATATGGCATTGACCACCATGTCACGCGGTTTGTCCACCACGACCATTGTAGTGGGAAGCAAGACTAGATGATCCAGTATGAGATGGAATAGAAATTGGTCCAAATGCATGAGGTGTAGTCAAGCGCGACAGTTTTTCCCTAACTATTTCATATTTAGGGACAATGGATCCTGATAAAATCTTGTTATAAACGAAATCAAGTTTTGATGGTAGTCTAACAAGTGCCATGATCATGAAATACTTACTGCGTTGTTCAACATGAGTTGTTGCATCTTATGTAAAAGGTATTAGGGTTGTGAAGTTTTCTTTCAATGCATTAACCTTACTCAGATAGGCTGGCATATCCATATTCTCCAATTTCAAAGAGTTAAATTTTAGGATGACACTGTAAAGATTATGGACATCGCTACAGAATACTTTCTTAGTCTTTTCCCGAACTTCATAGCAAGAGGTAATGGTTTGGTATTGTGCATGGAGATTAGTTGATATGGAAAATCAAAACACAGTGCATAGAGAAACATCGATTGTTTCCACTTATCGTGTTTGGTGGCATGAATATTATCTAATTTTATGGTTAAATTATCTTCATATCCTTGACCGTGAAACCACATTTTGACAGCAGATCATCCCATATGTTGTAGTTGGATGTTCTGGTTAGTTTCTCACAGAGATAAGCAGAACCTTAGTAAATGTGACGGAATCAGTGTCTCCCATGAGAGTTGATGGCTTGAAACGAAAAAATGGGTACAAATCAGGAAAGAGGCCGGATGGAATCGCCGACGATGGAAATTGCGACGGAGAGGGCCGTCGAACGTGTTGTCATGCGCATATGGAATGGTGGCGCGTTAGGAAAAGTCGTGTGGGATGGCGGGCGACAGTGAGATTTTAGGGACGAGTCAATCTAAAAGAGGCGATTCCGACAATATAGGTATCTCACTGGAAGGTCGACGGGAGCGGTGACTCTAATGGCGACAGAATCGATTGTGACCAAAAAAGCAGAAAAGAAAAGAAAAAAATTATGGAAGATAGTAGATCAACCAACTATAGATATGATGTTATAATTATGTTTCTATGGGTTAAATATGATAACACATACTTTATATTTATATGTAAATATCTTCATGACTAATTGAATATCTAACGGATTATCAACAAATATGAAAGTGTTAAAAAAATGTACGTATTTAGAGACAACACAAAAGGAGAAAAAGTATTTGTTTATTAGAAGAAAAAAAATCAACAATATAAGCTCACAATTGATAAAAGCAACTTTGAGATGATGACAAAAGGTTACCTGTGGCTCCAAATCCCTTTGCACCAAAATGTGCAAAATGGTGTTGTCAGCCTCATCCTTTCGATTTAGTATTTTATATTCTAACCTCCTTGCACCTCTCTTGGTATTTTCTCTAAGAAAGTAAACAAGAAGATAAAGAGCCTCGTAGTTGTTGTTTTTCACAGCAATATGCAGTGCAGTTTCACCTCTCACAGTCACATCTTCAATAGAATCTGGACAAACAGCCATGAATTCTGCTAAAAGGTCAACTTCACCAATTTGACTTGCAAAATGAAGAGGAGTTAAACCTTCTCTTCCTTTAATTCTAACAAGATCTTTATTCATGTCAACAAATCGAGACACCGTTCTCTTTTGGCCGTTTTGCATTGCTAGATGAATGGGGCTGAAGCCTTGTGGGTTTAGCTTCCAAGCCAATGAAGGTTTCAAATTCATAACCTCAATGGAAAACTGGATATGGCCCCTAGATGCGGCGATATGCAAAGGAGTTTCGACAAACTGTTTGGAGTCTATATTCTCCAAAATGGACGAATCAGTTTGAATTACTGCATAGAGGAGGTCTATATTACCTGCTTCAGCAGCATCCGTAAGTTTATCAAGATTGGTTGTGCTCATGTTTGAAACTGCAACTCTTCCACATGGACAATTTTCAGCAGCTGTATTGCAACTAATACGTCCCTTTCTTTTTTATTATTACACTTCATTTCTTGGTGTCAACTATTCACATGCCATGACTCTTATTCCCACACTTTTTTTTAATTGATTGACTTGGTGTCAATTATTAACATGTCAATGTCTCTTGTTCCCACACTTTTTTTTGTTATTGGGCCAGTTTACTTATCAACAACCTTTTGTGAAAAGAATTAGTGATTTTCACACTTTTGGTCTTTAGAGATCTTTGCTCACCAAAACACTTCACTTTCCTAAATCAGTATTGTATAAAAAATGCACAAAATCCATAAATTCATATATATATATATATATATATATATATATATATATATATATATATATATATATATATATATATATATATATATATATTTATTAGTATAAAATTAATTCTTTTAATGACAAATTAATTTAATAATTAATTGATGAAAAAACAACCAGAGTACAAAAGATAGGTTATGAAATAACATAAGATATGTCAAACTAAATGCCAAAGAAAAAAATAAAAATACAATAACAACACATGAAGAATCCAAAATAAAAAGGCTCCAAACAATCTTGCAAAAATAAAATTCAAAGAAATAAAAATCTCATCCCATAAAATTCAGACTAGATCTCAAATCATCATAACCATCTTTTGACATTAAAATCTACCAAAATAAGGATTAAAAGTCACAAACCAAAACCAAGTTTAAGATTAAGACAAAACATTGATCATACAAGTTTATGACAAATTCACTTCGAAGGGCCTAACCTAAGATAACTATTTACTCTTGATAAATATATTCATAAAAAAAATGATAAATGACATTACAATTGAAGTGGTTTGACTCTAAGAGTTAAATCATCAATCTCATATCTCTGCCTCCAAAATTAACCTTTTTGCAACAAAATATTGGAAACTAACATTTGAAAATGTTTTCCCTTAGATAGAAAAATTACGAATCCAGCACATTGCGCCGCACCATGCATCAAGTGCACCAAGTTCCCCAACCTTTCTTGACTTAGTGCACATCAAAATCTTGTAACGTGTCGTGTTGGGTAGTTTGATGGCACGCAATATTTCGATTTTTTTAAAATTAATTATTTTTTTTAAGAATAATACGAAAATAATCACAAGTTCAAAGTATTTATCAATATAACTACTTTATTTTTTAAAATGAATCAATATATCATTTGCTATGTCACATGCATTGATTAATTTGTATTCATGTGTCACTGCAATTGACGCATGCATATAAAATATAAGAGAAATGTAAGAGCATTTGCCACTGCAATTGTACTTATGCGCCATTACTCTTTATTTTTTAACATGCATGCGTCAATTGCAGTGACACATGCTCCTACATTTTACATGCATGCGCCAATTACAGTGGCGCATGCTCCTACATTTGACATGTTTTTAAATGCATGTGCCAATTGCAGTGGTGCATGCTCCTATATTTTACATGCATGCGTCAATTGCAATGGTGCATGCTCTCACAAACATAGTTAGTTTGATAAATAAATTGAAAAATGATTATTTTGGTATATAATTTGAAAAAATTAATTATTTAAAAAAATCAAATATTTCTCATAGTTCTTAAGAGATTTTTCCTGAAATAAACTTAAAGAAATTAGCTAATTTTTTCATAATTCTTATTTTATTCTTTTATTTTTCTTTATCCGATTCCACACATGTCACATCCACGACCATAAAAATAAATTAATAGAATTTGTATAATTAGAATGATATTAAATGGAACAAAACTTTTATACATTATTTGAATCTTGACATGTGTTGTTTTGTTTCTTACAAAATAAATTCGAACATATTTCTAAAATTTTAATAAAAAAGATCTAACAAAGTCTAGTATGATTGGGTATCATCATGAATCAAACAATTATGTACAGGATAGGCGCATCGCGAAAAATACAGAGTTGTTATCGAACTTTATTTATTCTAAAGAAAAGGGAGAATATCGATAAAAAGAAAATGATCGTCGCAACAAAATTCGGGTTGGAGAGTCGATTATGTAAGAAAAAGATATTAGCACATTTCACATTTGTTGTACTCAAAGGAACCGTTTTGATTGTTTTGTGCTGATGAGTGCTATTATCTAAAGGTTATTTGCGATTGATTTTAATTAAAGGGAAAAAAATAAGTTTTTAATTAATGTGCTCGCCAAGATATCGAAATTATGTGCCTACGTATTTCCATAGTGCAATGAAAAAATCAGGGGCTCATAGTTCGTGGGATAGAAAATAAGTATTTGTTGGTTGTTTTTACTGAACGATGTTAACGTTCGCGTTATAGAAGTTAAATGTTGCTTATATACACGCGTGTGGGAGATTTAAGTGTTGTTTGTATTGTAGTAGAAGGGAAATAACATGTCCTTTATGAGAATCTTTTGAATGCCCTAAGGCAAGAAAATTGAATTTGATTGGTTGTGATTGATTTTAAGTGGGAGACAAGTATCGTACCACAAGTTAGGTAAGGCCGACAATCTATGTACTCTTGAGCTGAAAGGACAAGTGCATCCTGACCTCTCTTTTTCATCCCAAAAGTTTTTGTTTATGAAATTTGTAAGACGGGTTTAATCGTTGGTACTAAGAGAGAGACAAGCATCTAACCATAAGCTAAGTACGATCGGAAATCAGAATACTCGGAAGTTGAAAGGACAAATGCATCATGACCTCTCTTTTTCATCCCATGAGGACCGAATTAAACTCGTTTATATTTAAGTGTTTTGAATGGAAGACAAGTATTGGCCCACAAGCTAAGCATGACCGACAATCCAAGTACTTTAGAAATGGTGTGGACAAGTACGTACTCCCCATCCTTTTTCACCTGGTTTATTGTAAAAAAATGTTTTTGAAAATAACTTGACGTTAAATCAAGCACTACTACGGAAAAAACATATAATGACGGTTGTGAAACACATATAATGATGGTTGTACATTCATTGTTAGGTAGCGTGTGGTTGTGTTATGGTGATTTCCACAACGGCCGATAGACCGTGATTATAAGTTAGGTAGAGTGTTACTTATAATAACGGTTTATTCAATCAACAGTTGTGAAATAATTTATCGATCCTTGGTTCGAATCCCAGACTCGCCATTCTTGCCTTTTATTATTCTAGATAGAACGCTCTATTTATAAAAAATGTTAGGTTAAAAACCGTTATGATATAATTTATTATATATATATATATATATATATATATATATATATATATATATATATATATATATATATATATATATATATATATATATATATATATATATATATATATATATATATATATATATATATATATATATATATATATATATATTTCAATTTTACAGTATTCTCAAATTTTATATCAAAATCAAAATGACACAAAACAACATACAATATACACATCATTATAATAAATAATACTATCTTATTGTCTTGGTGTCTTGTCTCTTGGTCTCTCGACTTTAAACACCTATAATTTCAAATGATAATAGTTGTGAGTGAATAACCTTAGAAATTATAACTTACAATAAATTATGAATGAAGAATATAAAATGCTTGTTATTTTTCCAATAGTCCTTCTTGATGTTCTTCATATGAAGTAAGCACTTGTGTTATTTAAGAACAAGAAATTGTTATAACAAGAATTTGATTCTGCAATGTATCACTAAGTTTTGATGATAACAAATAATTAAACAATTTGGTGCCCTAACAGTTTTCTTAAGTGTGCGGGATTCTAAGTTGAAATGACTCTGATAAGTCACCTTCTGATTCTTAAGAAACTAATATTTGGCATCTGAAGTAGTCCAGAAGCGCTGACCCAGCACAAAGAGAAATCACATCTAACTCTGAACAGAATTCATCTGAGGAGCAATCACCTGACGAATACGACTATGAAGTTCAAGCTCTGATGATCTGATTATGATAACTCTATCTAAAGACTCTGCAAAGATATATATGAAGACTCTAACTCTGAAGACTCTGATCATGCTCACCTCACTCTGACACATGCTCAAAAACACGCCATCAGATGTCAACTGGTCAAGAACTTAAGCTGGAAACATTCAAATTGTAGTACAATCCTTTTAAGCAAACATTTTATTATGCTCCTAGTCTGCTATAGAAAGGACAAGGAATTTACTACATTTGTCTCCTACAGCTGGCACGAAATCTTTATAGATTTCCCTCCAACGGTATTATCTCAAGTACTACATAAGGGTATTTTCACAACTTACCAAAATACAACAACTTTGATACAACAACTTTATCATACAATTTTCACCACTCTTATGAAGAACAACTCAAGCTATGCATACCACCCTTCAACCTGAAACCACTATGGATCCTTGATGTAGAGTCGAGTGCTTTATTGTTGATCAAACGTTGTTCATAACTGGATGACCATAAAGACAGTTGATGGGTACTCCACGAAGCATGCTGAGGGACATAGGTGACCTAGATGGAATTTGCTCATTCTGCATAACAGGATAAATGTCTAAGGGCCCAATATTGAAATGGACAAGGATGACATGGTCTATGCTTTGTGTTCAATATAGACATAAGGGCAAAAGGGTAATTGTACACATAAGTATTATCACAAAAGGATTTGTCATATCACATGACATTTTCGTGTCTTGGGTAGCAGCGATGTGTTGCTAGATACCTCTCACTGTTTATTATGTTAAATACGTGATTTAATATAATTGTCAATGTCGCGAAAACATACAGGCTCACACACACAAAAGGATGGATTGATGAGAGATAGAGTAAATAAGGAACACCATAAGGTACGATGCACTTAAGTGAATTGTAGAACATCGTAAGGTACAGTGCATTTAAGTAGAATACAAAATATGGTAAGATACCACACACTTAAGTGAATTTTGGTATATCAAAAGATATGGGCCACATAAATTTAAGTTGGCTTTTTAGTTTGCAGCCCACACAAGTGGTTCTATTAATAGAACCCTTGTGGAGAAGTATTTCATTAGATGAAATTTTGTTTCTCTCTCTCTCTCTCTCTCTCTCTCACACACACACACACACACACACAGACACACACACACACACTCAAAGCCTTCATTCATAGCAGCTAGCACTGAGACTGAAGGAATTCGTTCGTGTGGACTGAGTAGAGGCATTGTCACCATTCAAAGTTCGTGATCACTCCTTAGATCTACATTAAAGGTTTCAATTGCCATAAGAGGTAACAATTTATATCACTAATCATGCCCATTCATAAGGATCACTAAAGGAGAAAATTTTAATTTCTGCTGCGTTTTGGATCACAATTCTCCTTCAAATGCTTGATGTGAGTTCCACCCTGGAGCGCCCGGATACATAATTGAGAATTGCAAAGTTCTGAAGTATAAAGTACAAGACCTGGTTGATTTGAAAGCTATCACTTTCACGCCCAATGGTCCAAATTTGAACAAGAATCACATGCCTACGCACGCGAGACCTTTTGTAAGTGTCGTAGAATCACCTACATGATAGAGCATAGTGAAAGAGGCATATAAATAAAGAATCCATTGGCAGTAGTCAAGGAACAACTGTTGAAACATGATGTGTTCCCAGGGTGTCAAGCTGATTGTAAACAATGTATTTTGAATCCTGAAGCATGTGATAAGATGAGACTCGGTATTCAAAACCTGGTGGATCAAGGAGCCATCCAATTTGAACAAGTTTCAACTGATGAAGATGTCACTACCTTGGAAATACCATATTACCAAGCCTAGATACAAGTACCGGAAAACCCGGTAACCCCCTTGGTAATCAGTGTACCATCTCTTCTCCCCTATAAAAGCACAAAGGCTTTTCCTTAGAATTATTATTCCACAATCTAGATACAGGGGAAAAATAAGGAGAATAAACCACTTGTGATTAAAGAACTAGTTGTTACCAACATCTCCAGAATGGGAAGCATGACTCTAAATGGTCAAGTATTCGCACCTACACAACTACAAAGGGAGAATAGTAATGGAACCTTAACCAAAACAAAAGGGAAACATGTTGTCAACGCCAACCAAGAGAAACACCCCTCATAATGTATCTTCCTCAGAAGAGGTTGAAGAACTCCTCTGGATTCTAAAGAAAAACGACTATAAAGTGGTTAACCAGCTCAGCCAAACACAATCGAAGATATCCATCTTGTCCTTACTATTATATTCAAAGGCACATTGGAAAGCACTAATGAAATTCTTGGGTGCAACCCACGTTCCTCTAGAAATAATTGTGAATCAATTTGAGGGAGTAATAGGTAACATCACAGTGGGAAACTGCATAGGGTTCGGTAATAATGAATTACCACCTAAGGGGAGGACTCACAATAAGGAATTGCATATTTCCATTGAGTGTGTGGACATCGTCCTGTCCAGAGTATTGCTTGACACAGGATCATCCTTGAATGTCTTACCTAAAACTGCCTTGGCAAAATTGACGATAGAATGACTACTAATAAAGCCCAACACCCTACTGACCGGGCAGCAGAAGCCCCGGCTAACTCTGCATAGTGTCATCAGTCGCCAAAATTTAATTTGGTTTATTTAATTAACATAATTTATATTAATAATAATATTGTGTTTATTATTATTGTCTTATGGTGATCAGTTGTGGCCTTAGTTTTCTTTTATTTTATTTTGGGGATTTTAAAATACGACATGCGTGTCGTGCCTCTCTTTTAATCTCTTAATGTAACTTCTTTTCTCATCTCACTCCCTCGTATGTAAAACAAGTTTCTTTTATGTAATGTAATGTTATGAAGAAAGAGAAGAATACAATATCAAAGGAGGACAACCTTGAAGATTTTTCTTGGAGAAGCTTAGATCGTTATTAGGTTAGCTTGGATCCTCTCATTGGCTTGGGAGAACAATTGCAATAACTGTTTCCTTTTGTATGTATGTTGATGCATGTGAATGTATGTTGATGCATGTGAGAGACGATTTATATGATAAATAAGTCGGTGAGATCAAAATAATTGCACTTTCCCTCAAATTAAATATTAACTTTATGATTTCCGAGTTTTAGCACTCATCAAGACTAGTATCGAATAATGTAGGTTTCTCCTACGCGATGTGCATGTTCTATATTAGTAAGGTGTGATCGGATAATTGTAATATTCAATTGCTAAAACAATGGGTCAAACTTAACTAAGCAAATTATAATAAGATTATATGCGTTTAGAAGAAAGAGTTGGAAATGATCCATATGATGGATTGGAATAAGAAGTTATTCACCCAACTAAAATATTCGAGAGTTGTATTAGATACAATTGGAAGGAATTCCTACCTAAATAACCTAGTTTTGTGTAATCTTCCTATGCGGACTTAAAACAAAGTGAAATGTGGATCTCTACCCACTAGAAAATCTTCCAACGAGATTTTCCGAATCAAATGGTGAGGGTCATTTGTTTTGAGTAAAATAGTTGGAGCATATTTAATTAAAGGCCTAATTAAATATATTATTTTTAATGATACTTATATTTTCATATTTTTCATGTAGATTACCATGACAACAAACACCTCTAACAACATTTTACGGTCAATCATTAATAAGGAAAAATTGTCTGGGACAAATTTTCGGGATTGACACCGAAATCTGAGGATTGTCCTCAAGCATGATAGAAAGTTGTATGTCTTAGAGAAACTTGTTCCTGAAGAGGAACCTCCTAGTTTTGCACCTAAGGCACAAAGAAATGCTTATAAGAAGAATGTCGATGATGCCAATGAAACTGCTTGCCTCATGCTAGCTACCATGAACCCGTAGTTGCAAAAGCAACATAGGAACATGGCAGCGTTCGATATGATCGGACACCTGAAGATGCTCTATCCAAAGCAGGAAAGACATGAAAGGTTTGGAGTTTCAAAATCCCTTTTTCAAGGCATGTTAGCTGAGGGAGCCCTTGTAGGTCCCTATGTGCTCAATATGATTAGGTATGTGGAGAACCTTGAGAGGTTGGATGATCGGTGCATTTTGATACACCTTCTTCTACTATTGTACTTAGGAAAATCTATAGTTTTTTATATTATTTTTATTATTTTAGTGTGTTTTAATATTTAAGTTTATTTTTGACTTTATTTTATTTTCGTACTATATTTTCAGCATAAATAGTTATTTGATATCTTGTCACTATTCAGATCATAACTTGGGTTATAGGAGTCGGATTGACGCGTTCTAATATGCGTTGGAAAGCTAAGAGAAAGAACTACAAGTTTTATGTTGAAGTCAAAAGTAGATTAGGAATGAAGAAGGGTAGAATAATTCGTTAAAGTTTCAGACTTAATTAAAATAGTTAGTTTGGGCCGGTTTTTGTAATTTTCGGGTCGGATCCCATAAGGGCCCGAATTTCCCTTTTATTATATTAGGTATTTCACTACTACATAAGTCCTAATTCTGAATTTTGATGATACAATATTGCTTAGAAGATTTCATGGAGAGCTAATTCCTAGAGAGATGATCTGTTGTATTCGAATTCCACTTTGAGGTTTTTATTAATTTCAGTTTAGTTTCAGTTTAATTTCAGTTTCTTTTCAATTCTTCCTATAAACTCGTTTGCTTAATTCAATTACTTTAATTTGCTTAATTTTATTGTTTCTTATAGGATAGATTTTATTAAATTTGATTGTTTGTATGATCCTTAACTATAATCACGTTAGTGTAGCTTTTTCGTTATGGTGTTTGATTATGTCGCGTTTGTTTAATTCGCGTCTGCTTAAATCCGTTTGCTTAATTCGGAAATTAGGAACATACATCATATAATACTAATTTGTGCTTGTCAGTGGGTATTGTAATCGAATGGGATTGAATCCGCTAGGGAATTAAAATTATAAGAATCGATGATAAGTCGGAAATCGATACAATAGATTAACTTATTTATCAATTTTGCATTTACCTTCAATCATCTTAGATTTAAGTTTTGAACCTTAAAAACCCCATTCTTTTTATTCGTTTGGTTATAATATTCAAGAGTCTTTGTGATACGATATTCGAGTGTCGCTTCCGTTTTACTACATTTTTTAACTCATTTTTGACTCGTGTGCGACATCGAATCAAATTAGCGTCGTTGTCGGGGACTCTTGTAGATTTTAAACATTATTATAATCTAACCATTATTATAGTCATAGGTATTATGTTTTAGCATTTTTTCCCTAATTTTCTTGCGTTATGATCTTTTTGCGTTTTAGGATTTAAAAAAAATCTGTTTTTTTAAGAAAATCGTCTCAAATTATTCCGATTCTTTGTCGATTAACTAGGAAAAAATCAAGGATCAAAACCCTCTTTTTAGGGACTAAATAGTGGAAGCCATCCTAAAAACCCGAAATTCCTTATTTTTCTATTTTTTATGATTTATTTTCTGTTTTGATACTTTTAGAAAATTCCGAAAAAATTCTCAAAATTTTTAATTGACGTTATTAGATTAATTTTCGTATTTTTTCATTTTTTTCTTTTTATTTTAATAGTTTTTTTTCGTATTTCAATTGTTTTTTTTTAATATGGACATTGTCGATATTTTCCTATTTGTTGCTGCATTGTTGAACTAGTTGTCTTTTCTCATTGTTTGTTGATTTTTTTTTCTATTGAGTTTAAGATGGATGACCAAAGAACTCTGAGAGAACTTGTTGCCCCTGATGTTGATTATAATGCTTTGTGTATTGAATATCCTGTTGCTGCCAAATCCTTGATTGAGAACATGTCACTTAACTCCCAACAGTTCACAATAAGGGATAATTTTATGGTCCAAGCAAAAGATGTGAATGGGATTCAAGTTTCTTCTTCCAACAAGGCTCTAGAAACCAGAATTGATGAACTTACTTCATTAGTGAAACAATTGATATTACCCCTTCCACCACCACCACCATATAACCCTTCACAAGTAACCACCTATTCACCTTCTGAACCTTCACTAGAGGAACTTGTCAAGCAAATGGTTATAAACAGTCTTCAATTTCAGCAGCGAACAGATTATAGTATTCAGACTTTGCAAACACAAATTAGACAACTTGCCACTTCAATGAGTGACATGCAACAAGCTCAAGGATCAACCCAACTACATGCCCAAACAGTAGTTAATCCAAAAGGCTCTAACGTGAGGGCAATTTCCTTGAGATCCGAAAAAGTTAATGAACCAACCCTAGAAAAAAATATAAAAATTATTAGTGTAACACCTGAAAATAAACCTGAACCTTCTATTGTTGTTGAGGTTGAAAAAAAGTATGTATCACCAATCCCTTTCCCACAAAGAGTACTGAAAAATAAGAAGATTGACGAGGAAGAGCATTCTGTTTTTCAATTAGAGTTGCTTTCTGAAGTTGTTGATGAAGCTTATTCTGATTTGTTTTCAGCTGATTTTCCAACTTTATCTGGTTTTGATGATATTTACTCATGTGATGATTGTACTAACACAAACCTTTGTGTTGTTTGTGCTGAGATTGATGTTGTCTTGCAAGGTGACAGTGTAAATGAAGTTGTTTATGTAGCTGAAGCTCTTGAGATTCCGGCTGCCCCAAACATACCATCCATTGCACAACCATATTCTGTAGAGCCTAAACCACTTCCCGAGGATTCATATTATTTATCAAAGCTTCAACTTAAGCAGAAACATAAGAAGGGAATTGGATGGACCTTGGCTGACACTCGTGATATTAGCCATTCCATATATATGCATAGGATCTCACTTAAAGATGAAATAAAGGTAGTGAGGCAGCCCCGTAATCCTTTGATTCTTGATATTGTGAAAAAGGAGATCACTTTCACGCGCCCATTCAACATTTTTACTTGTCAAAGATTCTTCTTTGATCTTGGAATACAAGGCGAATGCACTAATCAAAATTTCAAGGTCAATGGACACTACCCAAAGCTACTACGTGAGAACCCGACTTTGGAAGAAGAGACTGCAGAAGAGCTCTCTTTGGGAAAGGCTGCTTATGCAATCACTTATCCGCCTTGACTTCTCAAGTGTTTTCTTTCCTTTCTCTCACTCTTATTTTATATTTATACTATTTCATTGAGGACAATGTATGTTTTAAGTGTGGGGGAGGGAACCATTTATTTGTTTTCTTTTCTTTGTTTTTTCTCTGTTTTGGTTTTGGTTTTGGTTTGCTTTCTTAAAAAAAAATTGCATATTTTTTCCTTTGGTTTTTGAGTTACAATTATGAGTATTTTTCTTGGTTCTCTTGACTAAAGTCTTGTGGTGTGATGTGAAAAATTTGTTGTGCATTTTTAGTATGATAGGAATGACTAAACTCCAAATTGTACATCATTTGTGGTAGATCAATTAACCTTGTGAGATTTTGAGCCTTATATGGATAACATATAAAAATCCATCTCTTTCTTTCTTGTGTGGTTCACTCATGTCTGTTAGTCTCTAGAACTTGAATTGACTCTTGTTGATGTTGTTGTTTACTTGTGCACACTGATATGATAAAGACAATTTTGTTTTTTGTTTTTAGCCAGTTAGCCAATAAGCCAACCCTGAAATAATATCATCCCTTGTTTGAAACCCCCTTGAGCCTATTATCTTTTTTTTGTTTAAAACTCATTACAAACCGAGAAGTGAAAAACAATGTTATATCACCCTATTCAAAGGGTTGAAAGAGTCTTGTTTGGAGTTGTGTGGGGTTGAATAATTATGTTTGCAATATTTTAGAAGTTGGTAGAAAAAGAAAAGAAAAATAGAAAAAGAAAATAGAAACGAAAAAAAAATGAATGAAAAAAATAGAAGGATATATACATGTCAAGACATACTCCTTATGAAAAAGAAAAAAAGAAGAAGAAAAAAGAGAAAGGAGAAAAAACTTTGAACGAAAACAGTTAATATAGAGTTATTGAAGTGAATGAAATATTTTATAAATTCAACTCCCGCAGTTTCTTTCAAGTCTCTTTCGTCTCTTTGAATTTTAGCCTAGTACCCCTTAGGATTTATCTCACCCTTACCTTGGCCACATTACAACCAAATAAAAGTCCTTTTGATCTTTGTGTGCATGTATTTCAATTGTGGATGTTAGAGTCTTTTCAAACTTATGGTAGTACTAACTTTCATGTAGTGCTTTGAGTGTAAACAATTAACTTAAATACTTGAGAGTTGAATGAAATTTATCCTGTGAGGATCTTACTACTTTTGGATGTACTCTTTGGTAATCTGTTTTCCTATCTTTTTTTAATGTCACAAAAAGTTGCTCACTAACATCATATTCTTGAAGTTTAGACATAGAATTCTACTTGTACCTTGTATCTTGATAACCTGTGGAATTGCATATTTTGTTTGTTCTTGTTTTTTCTGTTTTGAAATTTAAATTTATAATTTTGCTCGGAGTGCAAAAGTTCAAGTGTGGGGGAATTTGATCGGTGCATTTTGATACACATTATTCTACTATTGTACTTAGACAAATCTATAGTTTTTTATATTATTTTTATTATTTTAGTGTGTTTTAATATTTAAGTTTATTTTTTACTTTATTTTATTTTCGTACTATATTTTCAGCATAAATAGTTATTTGATATCTTGTCACTATTCAGATCATAACTTGGGCTATAAGAGTCGGATTGACGCGTTCTAATATGCGTTGGAAAGCTAAGAGAAAGAACTAAAAGTTTCATGTTAAAGTAAAAAGTATATTAGGAATGAAGAAGGGTCGAATAATTCGTTAAAGTTCCAGGCTTAATTAAAATAGTTAGTTTGGGTCGGTTTTTGTAATTTTCGGGTCGGATCCCATAAGGGCCCGAATTTCCCTTTTATTATATTAGGTCTTTCACTACTACATGAATCATAATTATGAATTTTGATGATATAATATTGCTTAGAAGATTTCATGGAGAGCTAATTCCCAAAGAGCTGATATGTTGTATTCGAATTCCACTTTGAGGTTTTTATTAATTTCAGTTTAATTTCAGTTTAATTTCAATTTCTTTTCAATTCTTCCTATAAACTCATTTTCTTAATTCTATTACTTTCATTTGCTTAATTTGATTGCTTCTTATAGGATATAGTTGATTAAATTTGATTGTTTGTGTGATCCTTAACTATAATCACGTTAGCGTAGCTTTTTCGTTATCGTGTTTGATTAAGTCGCGTTTGTTTAATTCGCGTCTGCTTAAATCCGTTTGCTTAATTCGGAAATTAGGAACATACATCATATAATACCAATTTGTGCTTGTCAGTGGGTATTGTAATTGAATGTGATTGAATCCGCTAGGGAATTGAAATTATAAGAATCGATGATAAGTCGGAAATCGATACAATAGATTAACTTATTTATCAATTTTGCTTTTACCTTCAATCATCTTCGATTTAAGTTTTGAACCTTAAAAACCCCCCTTCTTTTTATTCGTTTGGTTATAACATTCAAGAGTCCTTGTGATATAACATTCGAGTGTCGCTTCCATTTTACTACACTTTAAAACTTATTTTTGACCCCTGTGCGACAGCGGATCATTGGGTTTTCCCCTCGGAAAGGAACTTGCGACTAATTTGATCTTGCAATCGTTGTTAGATAGCTTCAGTAAATTTGTCCTTAATTTCAACATGAATGATATGGATAAAACTCTTCCTGAACTGCTAGACATGTTAAGAACTGCTGAGCAAAATCTGAAGTCAAAAGGGAAATCCATTCTGATGAACGGAAATGGAAAGAGACAGAACAAAAGGCCCACCAAGCAGGGTGGTAAAGGGAAAGGTAAGGAAGTTTCCAAACCTAAACCCACTGCTCCTTCTTTGAAGCCTAGTGGAGGCATAGCAAAGGATGACACTTTCTTCCGTTGCGGTAAGACCGGACACTGGAAGAGAAACTGCCCAAAGTACTTGGAAGATAAGAAGAATGGAGTAGAGACTTCAACTTCAGGTATTTTTGTTATTGAAATTAATCTATCTACTTCTGCATCATGGGTATTAGATACTGGATGCGCTTCTCACATTTGTACCAATGTGCAGGGGCTAAAAAGGTGAAGTTCACCTACGAGTTGGCAATGGAGCAAAGGTTGCTGCTTTAGCCGTAGGAACTTATGTATTGACTTTACCTAGTGGTTTAATAATTCAATTAGAGAAGTTTTATTATGTACCTGCAATTAGCAGAAATATTATTTTTGTTTCTTGTTTGGACAAGTTTGGTTTTTCATTTATAATAAAGAACAATTGTTGCTCCATTTATTTGAATGATATATTCTATGCTACTGCAAAAATGAACAATGGACTATATGTCCTTGATCTTGAAATGCCTATTTATAACATTAATACTAAAAGGATGAAACCTAATGAGTTAAATCCAACTTACCTTTGGCATTGTCGATTAGGCCACATAAATGAGAAACGCATATCCAAACTCCATAAAGATGGACTCTTAGACTCTTTTGATTATGAATCATATGAGACATACAGATCTTGTTGAATTGGAAAGCTGACAAAGTCTCCTTTCACAGGAAAAGGTGAAAGAGCTAATGATCTTTTGACCCTCATACATACTGATGTATATGGACCACTGAACATACCAGCCAGAGGAGGTTTTCAGTACTTCATCACATTTATTGATGATTTCAGTAAATATGGCTATGTGTATTTAATGAAATACAAATCAGAGTCCTTTGAAAAGTTCAAGGAATTCAAGAATGAAGAACAAAACCAACTAGGTAAGAATATTAAAACTCTTTGATCAAATCGAGGTGGTGAATATTTAAGCCTAGAGTTTGATGACCATCTGAAAGAGTGTGGGATCATATCCCAACTTACTCCTCCCGGAACACCCCAATAGAACGGTGTATCTGAGAGAAGAAATCGAACCTTGTTAGACATGGTCTGATCCATGATGAGTCACATCGATCTTCCAAACTCCTTTTGGGGACATGCACTATTGACAACAGCTTACACACTTAACCGCGTTCCATCTAAAAAGGTTGAGAAGACACCATATGAGATATGGAGTGGTAAGAAACCACATATGTCTTACATGAAGATTTGGGGTTGCGAAGTTTATGTGAAACGACAAATTTCAACTAAGCTTGAGCCCAAATATGACAAATGCTTATTTGTGGGGTATCTTAAAGAAACAAGAGGGTATTACTTCTACAATCCTTCTGAGGGCAAAGTGTTTATCGCTCGAACTGGAGTTTTCCTAGAAAAGGATTTTATTTCCAAAGGAATCAGTGGGAGGAAACTAGAGCTTGAAGAAATTCAAGAATCACAAAGAATTGATACACCTATGGAGGAATTAGAGCAGGAAACACAAGTAGTTGTGGAAGAGCAACCTGCTCAAGTAGAACAAGACCAACGTAGGTCAAGCAAGATATGTCACCTACTTGAGAGACATGGATATCTCATAATTGATCAACGTGATGTATTACTCATGGATCAAGATGAGCCTGTGACATACCAAGAAGCTATAACTGGTCCCGAGTGTGAGAAGTGGCTAGAAGCCATGAAATCTGAAATGGATTCCATGTACACAAACCAGGTTTGGGCCTTGGTAGAGCCTCATGTAGGAGTTAACCCTATAGGATGCAAGTGGGTCTTAAAAAAGAAGACTGGCATGGATGGTAAGGTACATACCTATAAGGTAAGACTGGTTGCAAAAGGATATAAACAAATGCATGGGGTTGACTATGATGAAACCTTTTCACCAGTTGCAATGCTTAAATCTGTTTGGATTTTACTTGCTATCGCTGCATATCATGATTATGAAATATGGCATATGGATGTCAAAACTGCTTTCCTTAATGGGAATCTTCTTGAGGATGTGTACATGACACAACCTAAAGGATTTGACATACCGGAAGAAGCCCAAAAGATATGTAAGTTACAAAGATCAATCTATGGATTGAAGCAAGCTTCCAGAAGCTGGAATCTTCATTTTGATGAAACAGTAAAACAATATGGATTCATCAAGAATGAAGATGAGCCTTGTGTCTACAGGAAGGTCAGTGGGAGCATGACCGTCTTCCTAGTATTATATGTAGATGACATATTACTCATTGGAAACGATGTCCCTACCCTGCAACAAGTAAAGTCTTGGTTGGGAAAATGATTTTTTATGAAGGACCTAGGTGAATCAACCTATATATTAGGAATTAGGATCTATAGAGATAGATCACAAAAACTGCTTGGCCTAAGTTAGAGTACATACATAGACAAAGTGCTGAGACACTTTAATATGCATGATTCCAAGAAAGGATTCATACCTATCCAACATGGTCTGTGTTTATCAAAAACACAATCCCCTTCAACTAAGGAAGAAAGGGATCGCATGAATAAGATTCCATATGCATCTGCAATAAGATCTATCATGTATGCCATGTTATGTACTCGACAAGATGTCTCGTATGCTTTAAGTGCAACGAGTAGGTACCAATCTGATCCTGGTGATGCCCATTGGGTAGCTGTCAAGAATATCCTTAAGTATTTGAGAATGACTAAGGACTCATTATTGATATATGGAGGTCAGGAAGAGCTTTCTGTAATTGGATACACTGATGCTAGCTTCCAAATAGATAAGGATGACTTTAGATCACAATCTGGTTATGTGCTCTGCTTAAACGATGACGCTTGAGCTGGAAAATTTCAAAGCAAGATACAGTTGTTGATTCTACAACCGAGGTCGAGTATATTGCTGCCTCAAGTGCAACAAAGGAAGTTATTTGGATCAAAACGTTCATTAGTGAACTTGGCATAGTTCCTAGCATTATGGATCCTATTGATCTCTATTGTGATGACAATGATGCTATCGCACAAGCTAAGGAACCTAGATCACACGAACGATCCAAACACATACTTAGGCGTTATCACCTCATTCGAGAGATAATAGATAAAGGAGATGTGAAAATATACAAAGTACCAACACTTAACAATATTACTAACCCACTGACAAAGCCTCTTGCGCAGTAGAAGCATGATGGCCATACTAGATCTATGAGCATTAGGGGTATGCCTGATTGGCTCTAGTGCTAATGGGAGATTGTTGGTGTAAGTCCTAGAGGCCAATACTTTTGGTACTTGTATCGAATTATTTATTAATAATGAAAGACTTTTTTCTTTATTATGTTTGTTTAATAAAGTCCCTAGAATAGCTAGTCCGTTTAATGTATCAAGTGTGACTTAATCATGAGATCTCATTAAACATAAGGACATTATTCTTAAAGTATCTTTAGTCGAGATTTATTGTGAAGTGGGATAACATTAAAGCATTAAGACTATTATGTATATAGACTGATGATCACATCTCATTGATCATGGATAAGGAGTTATCAAGTCTTAAACATAGGTATGAATATTAGGAGTAATATTTATACTGGATTGACCCGCTATGAGAATACTATATAGAATGTTATGCAAAGTGTCATAAGTTATTCTCGTGGTGATAGTGGTGTATACCACCCTTCGACCTAAAACCACTATGGACCCTAGATGTAGAGTTGAATGCTTTATTGCTGATCAAACATTGTCCGTAACTGGATGACCATAAAGACAGTTGATGGGTACTCCACGAAGCATGTTAAGGGACATGAGTGACCTAGATGGAATTTTCCCATTCTGCGTAACAGGATAAATGTCTAAGGGCCCAATATTGAACT
Organism: Lathyrus oleraceus; assembly: GCF_024323335.1. NCBI lineage: Eukaryota > Viridiplantae > Streptophyta > Magnoliopsida > Fabales > Fabaceae > Lathyrus > Lathyrus oleraceus. Next base: position 288,984,123 of record NC_066582.1, on the reverse strand, counting down.
GGACAAGGATGACACGGTCTATGCCTTGTGCTACATATAGACACAAGGACAAAAGGATAATTGTACACACAAGTATTATCACAAAAGGATTTGTCAGATCACATGACATTTTCGTGTCTTGGGTAGTAGTGATGTGTTTCTAGATAACGCTCACTATTTATTATGTTAAATACGTGATTTAAAATAATTTCCAATGTCACAAAAACCTATAGGGTCACACACAAAAGAACGGATTGATGAGAGATAGAGTAAATAAGGAACACCGTAAGATACGGTGCACTTAAGTGAATTGTAGAACATCGTAAGGTACAATGCACTTAAGTAGAATACGAAATATGGTAAGGTACCACACGCTTAAGTGATTTTTGATATATCATAAGATATGGACCACATACACTTAAGTGGGCTTTTTAGCTTGCAGCCCACACAAGTGGTTCTATAAATAGAATCCTTGTGTAGAAGTATTTCATTATATGAAATTTCGTTTCTCTCTCTCTCTCTCTCTCACTCACTCACTCAAAGCCTTCATTCGTAGCAACTAGCACTGAGACTGAAGGAATTCGTTTGGTGGACTGAGTAGAGGCGTTGTCACCATTCAACATTCGTGATCATTCCTTTGATCTGCATCAAAGATTTCAATCGCCACAAGAGGTAACGATTTCTATCACTGACCACGCCCATTCGTAAGGATCACTAAAGGAGAAAATTTTAATTTTCGTTGCATTGTGGATCACAATTCTCCTTCAAATGCTTGATATGAGTTCCACCCTGGAGCGTCCGGACACATAATCGAGAATTGCAAAGTTCTGAAGTACAAAGTACAAGACCTGATTAATTTGAAAGTTATCACTTTCACGCCCAATGGTCCAAATTTGAACAAGAATCTCATGCCTACGCACGCGGGACCTTTTGTAAGTGTAGTTGAATCATCTACATGATAGAGCATAGTGAAAGAGGCAGATAAATGAAGAATCCATTGGTAGTAGTCAAGGAACAATTGTTGAAACATAATGTGTTCCTAGGGTTCCAAGCCGATTGTAAATAATGTATTTTGAATCCTGAAGCATGTGATACGCTGAGACTCGGTATTCAAAACCTGATGGATCAAGGAGCCATCCAATTTGAACAAGTTTTAACTGATGAAGATGTTACTACCTTGGAAATTCCATATTACCAAGCCCAGATACAAGTACCGGAAAACCCGGTAACCCCCTTGATAAGCAGTGTACCATCTCCTTTCCCCTATGAAAGCACAAAGGTTGTTCCTTAGAATTATGATTCCACAATCTAGATACAGGGGCAAAATAAGGAGAATAAATCACTTATGATCAAAGAACTAATTGTTACCCTATTGTTTTCAATCAAAGTTTATCATGAATAAAAAGTACATTTTTTCATTCAATTATGTTCCTTGTGCACCTTCGATTCCATTGACACCGATACTGCTACGATCCATTATGACTTTGATAATTTGATCTACCACGGCGACGAGGATTGTGGGGAAGATTGTGAACTTCCTAAGGAGTTGGCTAGATTATTACAATAGGAATCAAGCGTTATTCAACCACACCAGGAATCAATAGAAATCATTAACCTCGGGAATTAGGATGATGAAAAAGAAGTCAAAATAGGCACCACCCTAGAATACGATGTGAAAAAGAAGTTGATTGAACTCATGCACGAGTATGTATATGTATTCGCCTGGTCATACTAATATATGTCGCGACTTGATACGAATATTGTTATGCACAAGATGCCTCTCAAAGAAGAATGTCTGCCGATAAAGCACAAGCTAAGAAGAACTCGGCCCGATATAGCTATCAAGATCAAAGGAGAAGTTCATAAACAACTTGATGCATGATTTTTAGCCATGGAAAATTATCCTCAGTGGGTTGCAAACATTATGTCGGTACCAAAGAAAGATGGAAAAGTATGAATGTGTGTTGAATATAGGGATTTAAACAAAGTGAGCCTGAAAGATGACTTTCCATTACATTACATTGACGTGTTGGTGGATAACACGACTCGAATCTCAGTATTTTCATTTATGGATGGCTTCTCCGGATTCAACCAGATTAAGATGGCCCTGGAAGACATGGAAAAAACTACATTCATCACCCCTTGGGGAACCTTCTGTTACAAGGTTATGCGTTTCAGGTTAAAGAACGTTGGGGCAAAATATCAATGAGCAATGGTGACTCTCTATCATGACATGATTCATAAAGAGATCGAAGTGTACGTCGATGATATGATTGCAAATCCCAGACAGAAGAAAAACATCTTGTCCATCTGCAAAATCTGTTTGCACAATTGAGGAAATTTAGGCTGAGGCTAAACCCTAATAAATGCACCTTCGGGGTAAGATCCGGAAAACTACTAGTTCCATTGTAAGCAAACGAGGATTTGAGGTTGATCTAATAAAGTCAAGGCCATACAAAGTATGCCAGCACTAAGTACGGAGAAAGAGGTTCGTGGATGTTTAGGGAGATTGAACTACATCGCTAGATTCATATCGCACCTTACCGCCACTTGTGAACCTATATTAAAGCTGCTACACAAAGATCAAGCTATCGAGTGGAATGACAACTGTCAAAAGGCATTTGAAAAAATAAGACACTATCTGCAATATGACGAAACATGTAGAAGAGAGCATGTCATCTATTACTTAAGCAAGAACTTCACCTACTATAAAAAAGGATATTCACAACTTGAGAAACATATTGTGCACTCGCATGGGCTGCCAATCGCCTACATTGTTATCATCTTCTCAAATTCCTAGCTTGTTGAAGATGAAAGTAAACAAAAGCACAACAAACACACAATAAACATATTTGAATACGGATGTGAAGTATTCGAGTTAACATTTTATCAATAATCATGGTCTCGATTTTAGTTTTTCTGTATGTGATGTGGGAGAATTAGTGACTTCTATGCCATGTTTTGATTTAGCATGTATTAATATATTCTTGATCTCCGGAATTCTTGCTAAATCTAATGTTTTGTTTCTCAAATTCTTCGCATTCAACTTTATTCTGGTGTTTACCGAAAATTGAAATATCTGAAACACCAAGGAATTATAAATAAAGAATGCAACGTGTTAAAGAAGTTTTGATAATCTAAGTTTAGGGAATGAAAAATAGAGCATCTATTATTTAGATTATATATTAAGCATAAGTTATATGAAGAGGGATATATACATTGAAATGAATGGAAAGTAAAGTGAAAATGTGGATTTCAATTAGAATATATGTATTTGCGTGCAATGAAAATAAAATAGAAAATGTGTAAAATCTTTTTATTTCATTATATGTAACTTATGAAAAGTTTTTAATAATCTAAATTTTGTTTTGATCAAAGACAATTTTGATAGTTCATTTTATCTTTTTGTGTTAAGTTTATAATTGATGATTCATGATGATCTTTATATTATAACAATCAATCACATATAAAATATTTTGAAAAAAAATTAATTTTAATGAATCATTTTCATTCTTAAAGTTGATAATTGGTGATTAATGATGACCTATATATTATAACAATCAATGACATATAAAATTTATTATAACAATCATTCAAATTACAAAAGAAACAGACATTCAATAAAACACAAGTTAAATAAAATTAGATAATACAGTGGTTTACAATTTTCTAAAGGTGAATCAAAGAAACAATCGAAACAATGTAATGTAAATTTCAAATTAACATTGAAACTATGTTTTCTAAAGTTTGCCTACAACCTTATGAGTCGTTGATTTCATGTGTCTCATACCCACGTCTTTCAATAGTTTAACTTAAAATTCTGTTTTTTATAATATTATTATTTTTAAATTAAAAATAAAACTTATTTATTATGCAGTATTTTTCTTAAATTATGTGTTTCAATTAAACAATATAATTTTAATTTTAATTTTAATTTTAATTTCTTTTAAACACTATTACAATTGAAGGAAAAAGTTACAGATGTTATGGGAGAAACATCGAATTTCCACAGAGAAATGGATCTTAGAATTTCCGTGGTCATGATTCTCTTTGTTTAAACCGTCATCATGGATCGAACTAGAATATGAATTATTTAACAACAAATTCATTTCACCAGATGCATTCAACCATAGTATAAATCATCTATTTTATCAAATACCACCAAGGAACCAATGTCATTTCAATCCTCAAGCGAATCGTTGACCTGCACGATGGCAATTTCGTTGATTTTCCGGACCATATTGTTGGTGCAAAGGTAGAATAAATGATGAACGGAAATATTCTATTAAGAGAATGACGGCTACAAAAACATGATAAAAGTTACAGTGATTGCCACCCTATTTATAAGCTAAAACTAGGGTTACTAGAATAGGATAAAATACTAAAATACCCTCTAACAAACTTAGGGGCTAAGAAAATAGTACAACTAATAAATATGAATTACTTCTAATACCATCCCTTAATTCATATTCCTTCAAAACTTGTAACACCAATTCCATCCCTTAATCTGAGAAATTGATCAGTCTTGATAGCTTTCGTCAGAACATCTGCCAACTGTTTCTGAGTGCTGCAGTGTACAACTTCTAACACTCCCCTCTGAACTTGATGTCTCAGAAAATGATACTTGGTCTCAATGTGCTTGCTTCTCCCATGCAACACTGGGTTTCTGGCAAGATTGATTGCAGACTTGTTGTCAATCATCAGCTTCAAAGGTTTGTTTACTTTAATCTTCAGATCCTGCAATATATTCAGAATCCACACAACTTGGCATGCAGTAACAACACCTGCAATGTATTCAGCTTCACAAGTTGACAACGCCACAACAGGTTGCTTCTTGGAACACCAAGAAATGGGACCTCCCAGAAATTTGAATAAGTACCCATACGTACTTCTTCTGTCAACTCTGTCTCCACACCAATCAGAATCTGAATAACTCATAAGTTCTGACTCATCCTTTCTTCCAGAAGGAAATAATACTCCATACTTTAGAGTTCCCTTGATATACCTCAGAATCCTGACAGCAGCTTGATAATGGGACCACTTAGGTTTACTCATGAACTTACTAACCATCCCAACTGAATAGCAAATATCAGGTCTGGTATTGCACAAATACCTCAGAGAACCAACCAACTGTTTGAAGGTTGTAGCGTCCACATCCTTTCCATCAGAGTCAGAATCCAGTTTCTGATTTGTATCAGAAGGTGTGACAGCAATCTTACAATTCTTCAGATTAAATCTCTTCAGAAGTTCTAATTCATACTTGAGCTGATGCAAAATAATACCTTTCTCAGAATATCTGAACTCCATCCCTAGAAAGTATGTCATTTTGCCTAGATCAGTCATTTCGAATTCATTCATCAGAACTTTCTTGAACTTGGCTATCTCCTGTTCAGAACTTCCAGTCAGCAGTATATCATCAACATATAAACATACCAGAGTTATATTTCCTTCAGAAGTATGCTGAACATAGACATCGTACTCCATCTTACATTTCTGAAAGCCTTGCTTCTTGAAAAATGAATCAATCTTCTGATTCCAAGCTCTGGGTGCTTGTTTCAATCCATATAGAGCTTTGTATAATCTGTACACCATCCCTTCCTGATTCTTTTTCACAAATCCAGGAGGTTGTGACACGTAAACTTCTTCTTCTAATGGACCGTTCAGAAATGTAGATTTTACATCTAAATGCATCAGAGGCCAATTCCTGTTAGCAGCTATTGCAATCACCATTCTGATTGTTTCATGTCTTGCTACAGGTGCAAACACTTCAGAGTAATCCAGCCCAGGTTTCTGTAGAAATCCTCTGGCTACTAACCTTGCTTTATGTTTTCCAATTGAACCATCTGACTTTAACTTCTGCTTGAAAACCCATCTGACGCTGATGGCTTTCTTGTCTTTTGGAAGTTCTGTCAGCTTCCAAGTCTTGTTTCTCTCTATAGCATCAAGTTCTTCTTTCATGGCCTTCAGCCAGAGCTTCTGCTTAAGAGCCTCTTCTGTACTCATGGGTTCAGAGTCTACTAACATGGCACACTGAATAACTTCTCCTTCAGAGTCTACTTCCGTGTCTTGCAGCATGTCAAATTCTGCATATCTTTTGGGGATGTTTCTGATTCTTTGTGGTCTCTGAACTTGTTTAGAGTCTTGAGCTTCAGAGTTTCTAGCTTCAAATGGTTGACTTCCTCCAGAGCTTTGACCATCTTCAGGGTCTGGCATATTTCCAGAGTCTGAATTGCCACCAGAATCTGGATTACCATCAGAGTCTGGATCATCAGAGTCACCTTCATCTTCTGAGTCTTCTCCAGAGTCAGAATCACTATCAGAATCAGAATCAACGTCAAAGTTTACTCCAACTTCAGAAATTCTTAACTCTGACCTTTCTTCAGAAGTTCTAACATCAGAATCAGATAAAGACTTATCCCAATTCCAAAATTCTGATTCCTTCACAATCACATCTCTGCTGAATTCAATTTTATTGGTTTCTGGACAATAGAGCTTGTATGCACCTGAACTATGGTACCCTATCAGAATCATCACTTTACTTCTATCATCCAGCTTATGTCTTCTGGCTTCTGGAACATGTTTATAGCAAACAGAACCAAACACCTTCAGATGACTAACACTTTTCTTATCTCCAGTCCACTTCTGTATTGGAACTATTTCCTTCAACTTCTTCGTAGGACATCGGTTGAGTACATACGTTGCAGTGGCAACAGCTTCTCCCCAGAGCTTCTGAGGAAGCTTCTTCTCCTTTAGCATGCTTCTCACCATATCAAGCAAAGTGCGGTTTCTTCTTTCAGCAAGACCATTGTGTTTAGGGGTATAAGGAGCAGTAACCTCATGCTCAAATCCATTCTCCTCACAGAACTTCTGGAACTCTTTGGAGTTATACTCACCTCCACCGTCAGTTCTAAGAATCTTCAACTTCTGACCACTCTGATTCTCAGCCTTCATTCTGAACTTCTTGAATTCATCAAACACCTCGTGTTTAAACTTAATAAGGGATACCCATGTCGTTCTTGTGAATTCATCAACAAATAACATAAAGTATTTATTCCCTCCAATCGATGCTACTGGAAATGGACCATACACATCAGAATGTACAACTCCCAAGGCATGTTTTGCTCTTGGAGCAGTTTCTGACGCAAATGGCAATCGTGGTTGTTTTCCTTCCATGCAAACTTTGCATGACTTTTCAGGCTTCTTAATTGCAAGAATTCCATGTACCAACTTCTTTGAATTCAGATGTTTTAAGCTTCTGAAATTCAAATGACCAAATCTTCTGTGCCACAACTCACTCTCCTTCTCAGCACTTGTTGCACTGAGACATTCTGAGTCTGCAGTTCTGACATTCACCTTGAATGTTCTATTCCTTCCCTGTTCTGACTCCATAATCAACTTCTGATTGCAGTCATACAACTTCAGAAGACTGTCCTTCATGGTAACTGAAAAACCTTTCTTAATTAATTTTCCCACACTCATCAGATTGCTTCTGATGCCAGGTACATACCACAAGTTCTGAATCAATGCTGTTTTCCCATTGTTCAGAATCACTCTGACATTTCCCATACCTTCTGCATTAAGATATTTGTCATCAGCACATCTGATCTTTGTCCTCTTTTCAGAGTCAAAGTCAACCAGCCATTTCTTGTTTCCAGTAAGATGATTTGAACAGCCAGTGTCCATATACCACCAGTCTATCAGATCCATATCATCAGATTCAGAGGCCATCAATAGCACAGATTCGTCATCAGAACTTTTGGCTATATTTGCTTCTTTTGATTTTCTCTCCTTGTTTGACCAACAGTCTCTAGCAAAGTGACCAAACTTCTTACAACAGTAACATTGTATCTTCTTCTTGTCATACTTCTCTTTTCCCTTCTGAGCATTCTTTTGTCTATCAGAGGTTGAGCTTTCTGACTTCTGACCACCATCAGATCTTCTCTTGGCTTCTGACTGCTTCTGATACCTCCTATCAGAAGTTGCTTTCAGAGCCTGCTGCTCTACTTCCCTTTCAGAAGTTCTCTCAGTCAAACGCAACTCTTGCGCTTCTAGACTGCTCTGCAGCTCTTCAATTCTCATGGTGCTCAGATCTTTGGAATGTTCTATTGCTACCACAATGTAATCAAATTGAGAGGTAATAGATCTCAATACCTTCTCCATGATTGTTTCTTCAGAAAGAGTTTCTCCACACGCTTTCATCTCATTAGTGATCAGAATCACTCTGGAGATATATTCAGAAACTTTCTCATTATTCTTCATGTTGAGATTCTCATATTGCTTTCTCAAGGACTGAAGCTTCACCTTCTTCACTGATGCGTCACCACCATAACATCTAACCAGTGTGTCCCACGCAGCCTTTGCTGTCGTTGAATCTGCAATCTTCTCAAACACATTTACATCAACACATTGATGAATGAAGAACAATGCTTTCTGATCCTTCTTCCTTACTTCCTTCTGCGCGTTTTTCTGTTCATCCGTCGCATCTGCTGCTACCGGAACATAACCATCAGTGACAAGATCTAGAACATCTTGAGCACTGAACAGTACACGCATTTGGATCATCCAACGATTCCAGTTTTTACCGTTAAATACTGGAAGTTTGGTGTTCATGTTGCCGTTTCCGTTCATCTTTCTACCTTGCGCAGTACACTCAGATTTCTCACAGTGTTTCCCAATCCACATAATTAAAATCCTGATCAGATTTTATTCAAGATTCAACACGAATCTAAGAATCAAAATCAAACACACAAGACCTCACGTTCACTCGTGTTTCCCGTGTTTCCCAATGAATCCGAACCGGAGCTCTAGATACCAATTGTTGGTGCAAAGGTAGAATAAATGATGAACGGAAATATTCTATTAAGAGAATGACGGCTAGAAAAACATGATAAAAGTTACAGTGATTGCCACCCTATTTATAAGTTAAAACTAGGGTTACTAGAATAGGATAAAATACTAAAATACCCTCTAACAAACTTAGGGGCTAAGAAAATAGTACAACTAATAAATATGAATTACTTCTAATACATATAACCAAGTATTGCCACAAGTTATGCAATCAATTCATAATGGAATAAGTGTGTTGTTGATACAAATATTTTATAAACGAGAAAAAGTGTATTGTTGATACAAATATTCTCATAAATGGAAAATGTGTATTGTTGACACAAATATTTTTATAAACGATCTATTGTTGATACAAATATTTTTTTAAATGGGAAAATCTTTGTTGTTGATACAAATATTTTTATAAGCGGAAAAAAGTGTATTATTGATATAAATTTTTGGATTTAATTGAAATACACTCACAGTGTAAAAGGATTTTACACTGTCAGTTAATCATAGTCGTTGGATGTTGAAACAAGTTTGACTTTTATTTTAAAAATCTATAAAGTAATGCAAACGGGTGATGGTGATGAATCGATTGTGTAAAATATTTTACACTGACAATGTATAGTAATTAATCTCTAAATATTTTTATAAATTGAAAAAAAATTATTGTTTATACAAATATTTTTTATAAACGGAAAAAAATGTATCGTTATTACAAATATTTTCATAAACTGGGAAAGTGTATTATTGTTGCAAATATTTTTATTAATTGGAAAAAGTCTATTATTGATACAAATACTTTTATAAACGAAAATATATATATATTTGTGATTATGTGAATGTCTTTAATCTATAATACAATTTCACATCTAAAAAATTAGATATGACTAATGAGATATCTCGATGTTCAATATATCAATCAGACAAAACCCGTGCGGAATGTGTTATAATATATATATATATATATATATATATATATATATATATATATATATATATATATATATATATATTAATATATATATATATATATATATATTATATATATATATATATATATATATATATATATATATATATATATATATATATATATATATATATATATATATATATATATATATCTTTTGCTAAAATCTGATATAAAATGTTGCTCAGAGTTTGAGCTTCGATTCCCAACTCCTGTAATTTCATGTTTTATTTAGAACCAAAAAGACACTTTTATTTTATAAATCATCTAATCCCTTAGTTTTCCAGAAAACTGAAATGAATACTCTAAGCAATATTTTGTTTAATTTATAGATACATAATACGTGTTAACTGAAATGACATGGGTTCCTTGGCGGTATTTGATAAAATAGATGATTTGTACTATGGTTGAATGCATCTAGTGAAATGAATTTGTTGTTAAATAATTCATATTCTAGTTCGATCCATGATGACGGCCTAAACAAAAACAATAATTCATATTCTAGTTCGATCCATGATGACGGCCTAAACAAAAACAATCATGACCACGAAAATTCTAAGATCCATTTCTCGGATGGAAATTCACTGTTTCTCCCATAACATCTGTAACTTTTTCCTTCAATTGTAATAGTGTTTAAAAGAAATTAAAATTAAAATTAAAATTATATTGTTTAATTGAAACACATAATTTAAGAAAAAAATACTGCATAATAAATAAGTTTTATTTTTAATTTAAAAATAATAATATTATAAAAAACAGAATTTTAAGTACTATTTAGGGCTGAAAATGAACCAAACCAACTCGAAAATAGTTCGAGACTCGATTCGATAATTAATTTGTTGGACTTGGTTCATGAACCAAATGAGTCGAACTTGAGCTCAAAACTAAGTTCGTAAAATAAATGAGCTGAACTTGAACTATGTATAGTTCGACTCGTTAGGTTCATGAGTCGACTCGGTTATATATATATATATATATATATATATATATATATATATATATATATATATATATATATATATATATATATATATAATATATATATATATATATTATATATATATATATATATATATATATATATATATATATATATATATATATATATATTATATATATATAATATTTTTAAATCATATATCTCAATAGTATCATTTAAAAAAATAATGTATAGAATTTAACCTTTTAACTTATCAAATTAAATATTTTAAAACATACTTGTGACCTTGTACCATTTTATTATATTTGTAATAGTTTTTGAGACAAACTTAAATTCAAAAAGAATAGTTTTTGAATTAGACTTTTAAATTTATCTCTTGAAAGCTTTATTTTGTTTTAATATTTTCCCTTTAAAAAGAATAATTTAAAATGTCAAATATAATAAAAAAAATTAAACTTTAAAAAATGACTTTTTAGTTCGTGAAGTAAACAAACTGAACCTAACGAGTTGAACCGAGTTGTTCAAGAACTTAAAACGAGTCGAGTTCGAGTTTAAAAAAAAGTTCGTGTCGAACTCGAATCGAGTTTCGAACTAAACCAATTCTTATCGAGTCGAGTCGAGCTGACGACGGGTTCGACTCAACTCGACTCATTTCCAACCCTAGTACTATTATAAAAAATAATAATATATTCTTTATCTCCAAATTTCTTGCTAAATCTAATGTTGTGTTTACCAAATATTGAAACACCTCTACCATCAAGTAATTTATAGATACAGAATACGTGTTAACGAAATTTTGATAATCTAAAATAATGTTTAAAGAAATATATATATATATATATATATATATATATATATAATATATATATATATATATATATATATATATATATATATATATATATATATATATATATATATATATTATATATATATATATATATCACTTTCTTTTACAAGTTTTCTTTTAGAGGTGCTTTGCCTAAATCATCAAACGGTGCAATTTACTTTTGCTTTAGGTGGAAAAACACATAAAAAGGCATGAACTTGGTAGCTCCTAAGAAATTTCACAGAGCTCCTCCCAATCCTTTTTTGGAACAAATCTTATTTTATAATTACATGTTTCTTCATTATATACTTTTCACAATAGCTTTTTAATAAAATAATTTGGCCAAAAATCAAAAGGTGTGGAAATCAGAGACACGACGTGTGAATAGATTCAAACGTATTCTTTTATAAAAGAGAACTCAAGTGGTGTGATATGAATAAGAAAACGTATATTTTGTTTTATCTTGCACAAATTACTGAGTTTCAAACATGAACACAAATAGTGGTGACCAACTGAAAGCTGCAGCTGAAACAGGTGATATAGATCTCCTGTACACAGTAATTCATGATGATCCATCCATTTTGGAGATTATTGATTCAATACCATTTGTTGAAACTCCTTTGCATATTGCCGCATCTTGGGGGCATATCCATTTTGCCATTGAGGTTATGAATTTAAAACCTTCATTTCTTTGGAAGCTTAATCCCCAAGGATTCAGCCCTGCTCATCTCGCTATGCAAAACGACCAAAAGAGGATGTTGTCTCGGTTTGTTGACATGAATAAAGATCTTGTTAGAATCAAAGGGAGGGAAGGATTAACTCCTCTTCATTTTGCATGTCAAATCGGAGAGGTTGAACTTTTAGCTGAATTCCTCATTGCTTGTCCAGATTCCGTTGAAGATATGACTGTGAGGGGTGAGACTGCATTGCATATTGCTGTCAAGAATGAACAGTACGAAGCTCTTGATCTTCTTGTTTGCTTTCTTAGAAAAAATATCGTGAGAGGTGCTGGGAGGACTCAATATAAAATACTCAATTGGAAGGATACGGATGACAACACCATTTTGCACATTTTAGCACAGAGAAATTTCGAGCCACAGGTAACATTTTGATGTTTGTATTTCAAAACTTTCTAATTAGTGTTGAATGTAATTCAATATTTAAGATTAGTTTAGTTTTGAATTTCATTTATATTTTAGATTACATTTGTCATTGAATTTGAGTTTGCATTTAATATGCATTTGAATTTGGGTTATTATAAAGTCCAAAATTAGTTGGAAATTTTAACAGATTTCGTGAATTAGAAGTTTGAGAAAGTTAATTACAATTTTTCGTTCTCTTAATCTATTCTCTGCATTCTTTCATTTTCATCTTCTTCCATTCTCGTGCATCAATTGAGATTTATTGTTGAACTCGAACAATTGGCATCCAGAGGTCCGGTTTAATTCATAGGAAAACACGAGTGTGATGAGGTGTGTGATTGATTTCGTTCCTAAAATTCGCGTTGAATTGAAGTTCGAAATCGAAGAGAATCACAGATCTTGATTTCTTTGAGTTTGAGAAACATGAGTTTTGGTGAGAACCGATGGATTTGCACAAGAACGAAGAAGAAAGGCGGAAACGGTAGCTTGAAAACAAAGCTTCTAGTATTCGACGGAAAAAAACTAGATTCGGTGGTTGATTCAGATGTGTGTGTTGTTTGGAGCTCAAGATGTTCTTGATCTCGTCAATGAAGGTTACATGTCGGTTGTAAAAAATACAACAAAAGCACAAAGAAATGCGCAATGTGAAACGAGGAAGAAGGATCATAAGGCGTTGTTCTATGTCCATCAATGTGTGGATACGAAAGTGTTTGAGAAAATTGTTGATTCGGCGACAACGAAGACGGCGTGGGATTCACTAGTGTGGTGCTACGACAATGACGTATCAGTGAAGAAGTTAAAATTAGAGTCCCTACGTAAGAAATATGAGAATCTCAGCATGAAGAACAATGAGAAGGGGCCTTATTACATCTCTAGAGTGATTGTGGTCACAAATGAGATGAAGTCTTGTGGAGAGACGTTTTCTGAACAAGTAATCATTGAAAAGGTACCGAGATCACTTACTCCTCAGTTTGATTATATAGTTATAGCCATAGAACACTCTAAATATATAATCACCATGAGAATTGAAGAGCCTTAGAGTAGTTTAGAGGCACAAGAGTTGCGTCTGACTGGAATAAACTCTAAAAGGGAGTCAGAATTTGCTCTAAAAGCTCAGAATTTGAAAGCTTCTTATAGAAAGAAGAACCAGAAGCAAGCATGGCTGGATAACAAGATAAGTATGGTGGTGGTGTTCAGAAGTTAAAACTCTCCAACTCTGAATAGAAGAAACATAAGAATGTTCAAAAGGGAAATGAGAAGTTTGATAAGAGGAAGGTTTGATGCTATAGTTGCAATAAGTTTGGTCATTTTGTTGTTGATTGTAAATAAGATTTGAAAGGGTGAAGAAGCCAACATAGTCATATGAGATTCTGATGATGAACTTGGGCTATTGATGTCAATTAAGAATGTAGGTGGATCAATGGTAAACTGGTGGTATATGGACACTGACTGCTCAAATCACCCAACTAGAAACAAGAAATAGTTGGTTGATTTTGACTCTGATAAAAGGACCAAGATAATATGTGTTGATGATGAGCATCTGAATGCTAAAGGAATGAAAAATGTCAGAGTAAAATAAAATAATGGCAAAATTATATTGATTAAGGATGTATGGTAAGTTCCTTGCATGGATAGTAATCTGATGAGTGTAGGTCAGCTGGTTGAAAAAGGAGTTCCCGTAACCATTAAGGACAATCTCTTGAAGTTGATTATGCAGTTTGAACTAAAAAGAAACAGAACATTCAAAGTGAATGTTGCAACAACAGACACTCAATGCCTTAGTGCAAGCAGTGCTGAAGGGGAAAATGAGTTATGGCACAAGAGATTGGGGCATTTGAACTACAAAATATTAGAGTGTATGATTTCGAAGAATCTAGTACATGGAATCCCTAAGATTATGTTACCAAAGAAATCATGTGATATATGCATGAAAGGCAAGCAACTAATACTGTTATTCTCATCAGAAATGCCTCCATTAGTATCTTATCCTTTGGATGTGGTGCATTCTGATGTACGTGGGCCTTTTGAGGTATCTTCATTTTGAGGTAACAAGTACTTTGTGTCATTTGTGGATTAGTTCATAAGAATGAAATTGGTAGCACTCAAAAAATTCAAACATGAAGTGTTTGTTGAGTTTAAAAAGTTTAGAGTGAAGGCTAAAAATCAAAGTGGACAAAGGTTGAAGGTTCAGTTCAAGAAGTTATGTGAGGAACATAGTATTGAGCATGAGGTGACTGCTCCATACACTACACATCATAATGGTGTTATTTAAAGAAGTTAAAGGAAGTAGTTATCATTAAGAAGTGGGCTAGAAAAAAGCAAAATGTCATCCATTTCAAGGTGTTTGGTTATGTATGTTACAAACATATACTAGATGCTACTAGAAGGAAATTGGATGACAGAAGCAGAGTCATGTTGCTTATAGGTTACCATAGTACAAGTGCTTATAAGCTTTATTGTCCAATCACCAACAAAGTTGAATTCAAAAGAGATGTCATAGTGAAATAATTAGAAACATGGAATTGGAGAAAGTCTGAATATAACTCTAGTGCAGTGTCAACACTAGAGTCTGATTCAGCCTCTGAAGGAGATTCTACATTTGAAGGTGATTCTAACTTTGAAGGAGAGTCTGAATCTGAAGATGGCTCTGACTCTGAAGGTGATCCAGACTCTAAAGGTGAAGCCGACTCTGAAGGAGAGTCTGATCTTCGAGAAGACTCTGACTCTGATGGTGGACCTAACTTTGAAGGTAATATAGCCTCTGAATGTGGTCATTCCTTTAAAGGTGTAACTTTTGAAGGTAAAGCTTTTGAAGGTGGAACTTTTGAAGATAGTCCTTCTTTTGAATTACACAGTTTTATAGTCCACAAGGAACTAAACATATACCAAGGAGACTTGCATATTTTAAGTTGTTATAAGATGCTTAGATTGATTCTGAAGGGGAAGTCATTCAGAGTGTCGTTATTGTAGACTCCGAATCTGTCAGCATCAATGAGGCTCTCAAGAAGAAGGTGTGGGCGAATGTTATGAAGGAAGAGCTTGGGGTCATTGAAAGATGCAAGACATGGTAATTGAGTGTTTTACCTCAGAACAAGAATTGCCATCAGTGTGAGATGGGTTTTCAAGATAAAGTCAAAGCCAGGTGGTTTTTGTCAGGCATAAAGCAAGGTTAGTAGCTAGAGAATTCCTACAAAAGTATGGCTTAGACTACTTTGAACTGTTTGCATCTGTAGCTAGACATGAAACTATAAAGTTGGTTATTTTTATTCCTATAAATAAGAATTGGCCTCTGGTACATTAAGATGTAAAGTCAGCTTTTCTGAATGGCCCATTACAAGAAGAAGTTTATGTGTTACAACCTCCTAGGTTTGTGAAAGAGAACAAAGAAGGGATGGTGTACAAGCTGCATAAGATCTTGTACAGGCTTAAACAAGCTCTAAGGGCTTGGAATATGAAAATTAAATCATTTTTAAAGCATTTGGGATTCAAAAAATGTGAAATGGAATATGGTGTGTATGTGCATCATACTTCTGATGACAACGTGTTTCTGGTGTGTCTTTTTGTGGATGACATACTTATGACAGGGAGTTGTACTTTTGAGATAAACAAGTTCAAAAAAGTGTTAATGAATGCATTTGATATGATTGACCTTGGAAATATGGTTTATATGCTAAAACCTTCAAACAGTTGGTTGGTTGTTTGAGATATTTGTGTAATACCAGGCCTGGCATATGTTATGCAGTTGGAATGGTGAATAGGTTTATGAGTAAAACAAAGTGGTCACATTATGAGGTATGTAAAAGGAACTCTAAGGCATGAAGTTTTGTTTCCATCTAGAGGGTCGGATGATGTTGAGCTGATATGCTATTCAGAATCTGACTGATGTGATGACATAGCGGACATGAGAAGTACTACAAGGTACTTGTCCATGTATCTAGGAGCTCTCATTTCTTGGTGCTCCAAGGAGCAACCAGTGGATGCTTTGTCAACTTGTGAAGATGCATACATAATTGGTGCTATGTCTTCTTGTCAGGATATTTGGCTGATGAATTTGATGCAGGAACTGAAGTTCAAAATGAGAAAACCAGTCAAATTTATGATTGATAACAAATATGACATAAGTATTGCTAAGAACCTAGTGTTGCATGGAAGAAGCAAGCACATTGACAATAAATATAATTTTATGCGCAATCAAGTTTATAATGGAATACTTGAGGTTGTTCATGTCAACACTCATAAACAACTTGCAGATGTGTTGGCCAAGGCAATCAAAATTGAACACTTCATCAATTAGAGAGGTGGAATTGGTGTTGTTGATTTCAACTTGAGTGAATTAAGGGATGGTTTTGAAGGTAATTCAATATTCAAGATTAGTTTAGTTTTTGAGTTTCATCAAATTTAAGTTTACATTTACAGTTGAATTTGAGTTTGCATTTAATGTGTATTTGCGCTTGGTTTATTATAAAACCCAAAATTAGTTGGAGATTGTAACAGATTTCGTGAATTATAAGTTTGAGGAAGTTTGTTACAAATCTTAGTTCTCTCTCTCTCTCTCTCTCTCTCTCTATATATATATATATATATATATATATATATATATATATATATATATATATATATATATATATATATATATATATATATATATATATATATATATATATATATATATATATATATATTCTTTGCATTCTTTCATCTTCATCTTCTTCAATTCTTGGGAATTCGAGTTGTGGTTCGACGAGAAATTGAATTTGTGTTTCGACATGGAGTTGAAGTGGGTTGTTTTAAAAATTAAGTTACAATATCTACAAGTAAGTGAATTCGACAGATGGATGATTTCTTCTGGAATGTAGAATTCGACAGGAAATACGTGTAACACAAGTTAGTTAGTTAGATAGTTAGCTTTGTGTATAAAATTATTGTAATACACTCTTATGAAAAACAACCATCAATTTTGATAAAAAATGTATTCATTCATTTTCTTCTTTCCTAAGACAATATTAATATCTTTCAAAAAAATTGTATCGTAGAGTCGGTTGCAATTCAGTTAAGCAATGGAAAATGGTAACACGACATCAACATAATTTCTTGCAAATCTATCGGTTTTCAAAGGTGAGAACTATGAGAGTTGGATTGCATAAATAAAAGTCATGTTTAGATTTCAAGATGTTGGGGAAATTGTGGAATAAGGAGTCTCACCATTGGAGGCGAATGCGAGTGATGTCCATAAGACTGCGCATAAGAAGCAAACGAATAAAGATGGAAAAGCTCTCTTCTTGATTCACCAGTGTGTGGACCCAAATATTTTTTAGAAGATTTTAGAAGAATCAGCGAAATAAGCTTTAGATAAATTGAAGAAATTGTATGATGGTGATGAAAAACTCGAGAGAGTGAACTTTCAGACCTTTAGGAAACAATCTGAGATGACTAAAATGAAGGATGACGAATCCGATTCAGAATTTTTTCGCGCATGGTGTTGCTAATAAACCAGATGAATGTGTGACGTGAATCAATTAATAATAAGTAGAAGATCGATAAACTATTGAGATATCTAACTTCAAATTTTGATTACATTGTCGTGTCAATGGAAGAGTCCAAGAACCTAACTAAGATGAAGTTGGAAGAATTTCAAGCTTCATTAGAAGCTCATGGGATGAGATTGAAGCAGATGAGCTCAGAAATGGATAAGGTGGTTGAACATGCATTGAAAGCAAGGTTCATCAAGAAGTATAGAAAAGAAAAGGCGAAACAAAGAAAGAATCTTGCTAATGATGATAATTCAAGCAAGATTTCAAAGAATCACACTGATTCAATCAAGAAAGACATGTACAACAGGAATTCGATGAAGAAAGTTGACATGAAAGAGGTGAAGTGCTATAATTATCAAAGACTTGGTCATTAAGAAATATATTGTAAATTGTCCAATGAGTCAAGGACAAAACAAAAGGAAGAGCTTCAGTTTTCTCATATAGGAGGAAATGATTATGATGATGTGTTGCTAATGGCCAATACTCAAACTAGAGATGATCTAGCTAGGGTGTGGTATTTGGGTTTAGGATGCAACAATCATATGAGTGACGACAAAAGATGGTTCATCATGTGGATGAATCAGTTAAGAAGGAAATCATATTTGTAGATGGAAGGCATGTTACATCAGAAGGAAAAGGAGACATCGAAGTAGTGAGAAAAGATAGTCAAAAGGAAGCCATCACTAATATCATGTATGTGCCTTCTACGACAAGTAAATCGGTCATCATTTATCAGTTACTTGCAAAAGGGAACAACATGAAGATGGTGGACAATCAGATGAAGGTGTTTAATGGTGACGGAAGATTGATCCTGGGAGCACCATTAGAAAACAACAAAGCCTTTAATATTGAGATCAACATGGTTGATCATCAATGTCTTTCTTCGACTACAACATAAGACAAGAACAAACTCTGGCACCACATGTATGGACACTTCAACTCTAGAAGTTTAAGCATGATCAACATGAAGAAAATGGTGTATAGTCTACCTCAGATAAAGGAGCCAAGTCATATATGTAAAGAATGTGGCGGAGAAAAGAAGGCAAGGAAATCATTCAAGCATTGTATGCTTGTGGAGGCCAAGAAAAGGATAGAACTTATGCATTCTGATGTGTGTGGACCTTTTGAAGTTAGGTCGAATGAAGGAAACAATTACTTTCTAACTTTCATAGACGAGTTTACAAGATATATGTGGATTTATCTAATCGTAAGGAATAATGAAGTATTTATACAGTCAAGAGATTTAAGTTGCATGTCGAAAAATAAAGTGAGTGCAACATTAAGAAATTGAGAACTGGAGGTGGAGGTGAGTATACTTCAATGAAAATTGCATGGTTCTGCAATGATGAAGGTATAGAGCATGGGGTAATTGCACCTTATACACCTTTGCGTAATGAAATAACTGAGAGAAAAATAGAAGTATATTGAACATGTCAAGGAGTATGTTGAAAGCCAAAGAAATGGAAAAGAGATTTTGGGGAAAAGCAATTTCGGCAGCAGTATACATACTCAATAGATGCCCAAACAAGAAAATAAGGCACAAGACACCTTATGAGGCTTGGACAGGGTCGAAGCCAAATGTTAATCATCTTATAGTATTTTGAACAATATGCTTCAGGAATGTACCTAGGAAATTCAGGAGGAAGCTAGATAATCGAGTTCAAAAGGGTGATGAGATACATAAAGGGAAAAATGGATCATGGAGTGCTAATGCATAATCAGAAAATCAACAACAAAACTTCAGAAGTGTATGGCTATACAGATTCCGACTTTAGTTGAGACCAAGATGAAAGGAAAAGTATTGTAAGCTGAATATTCATGATTGGCAGAGCACTAATCTTTTGGAGGTTAAGGAAGAAATGAATAGTAGCCTTATTATCTTGTGAAGCTGGGTATATATGTAGCAGCATCATATACAGCTTGTAAAGTCTCATGGATAGAAATGCTGATAGATGAACTTAAAGTCATTTAATCGAAGAAGATGAAGTTGTTCGTAGATAATAATTAGGTATAGATCTATAAAGTCATCTGATGTATCATGGAAGGAGTATGCATATAGATAGGAGGTATCATTTTCTTAGAGATCAAGTGAACAAAGGAAAGATCGAACTTGAGTATTGTAAGTCAGAAGTCCAATTGCGGATTTGCTTACAAAATCTTTGAAAAGGACAAGGTTCGATGATCTGGAGAAGCTTATTGGAACAAGGAGTTAATAACATTTGTATTAAGGGGTGTAATGTTTGTATTTCAAAGCTTTCTAATTAGTTGTGTTTCGACGAGAGTCTAGTCGTGTTTCGACGGGAAGTCGAGTTGTGGTTCAACGAGAAGTCAAAGTTGTGTTTCGACATGGAGTCGAAGTGAGTTATTTTAAAGTGAAGTTTCGTGTTCGACAAGTATGTGAATTCGACAGAAGGATAATTTTGTCTGAAATGTAGAATTCGACAGGAAACACACGTCACACAAGTTAATTAATTAGATTTGTGTCTAAATACTATTGTAATACTCTTTTATAAAAAACAACCATCAATTTTGCTCAAAATTGTATTCATTCATTTTCTTGTTTCTTAACGCAATATCAACCTCTGTTCCAACAACTTTTTTTTGGTAAAATTTTTGAAATGAATCATGATGTCCTCAAAATGATGAAATTTATTTGTATTCAATAAATACTCTTTACCACTTACAAAAATTCTGGTTTATTCAAAATATTTGAAATTTATAATAAGGTTTATATTTTAAAATAATATATTGGTACTAAAAGTTTTGAAGGTATTTCCTTACCTCTATTTGGTTCATTGATAACTAGGTAGTAAAGGCACTTGGATTGTTGTTAAAGACTAGGATAAATTTGATGGCAAAGAACTTGCAGAACAAAACTGCCTTGGACATGGCAGGCAATGTAGATATAAGGAGTATAATCGAACTCAGATCAAAATCGAACTCACAAATCAGCAATGCTCCCACACTTGCACATAAACTCAGATCAAATACCACAATCAGACATAAAGTGAGAATTTGTATACTTCGCATTAGAAGTAATATATTAGAGGAACAACGTAACACTTGGTTGATAGCTGCGACGCTTGTTGCAACAGCCACCTATCAATCAGGACTGAGTCCCCCTGGTGGAATTTATCAGGTTAGTGCTAGCGATGACCATAATATGAACATCACTTCCTCCAATTCTACTATTTCTACACCAAAAAATGCTGGGTTTTCAGTCTTGTCAGGACCAGGATTCTTTATGTTCTCAATTTTGAATATGACTTCCTTCTTTTTATCAACTATAGCAATAATTATTATGATACCAAGTGGAACAATGGACGGTGTAGTGGTTGTTCCAGTTCTCTCTTTTACCCTTAGTTATTTATTTTCTATGATTATGATATCCCCTACTTTTGTCAATTCAATGATTCTTCTCTTCGTGCTTTATTCACTTGGGGTTGTCCTGTGGATCGATGTTTTTTTAGGAATGTACTATGGTCTTAAGCCTGTAATTGCTAAGAAATTGAATATATTATCATTAAAGCAATATTGTTGCAATAGGAGAAACACCAGTCATGGTTTATGATCCAGAGATAGATGATGTCTGCAACTCAAACTGCTGCACGAATTCACAGACAATATCGCAACGTTGATTTGTAGTTTTCCTTGTCATTGTTTCTTTTTAACTTTAGCTAATTGTAATTCCATGTATTAAATATTTTAGTCATATAGCTTGTTTTTTATTCAATGGATGTGTATTAAAGATTTATGTTTATTGTTGCTAATTTGATAGCTTATTTTTATGTTTATTTCTTTTGAAGAGGCTATTTTTATGTTTATCCGCCATATAATCGTAAATCCTTCGGGAATAACAAGGAATAATCTTCGGATGTTATGAAGATATAATCATAAGGGAATAAAATGAAAAGAAGATGGAATGAATAAGAGTAAAAATGAAACTTTCAGGTTATATTGTTTATGTATCTCTCTTTTTTCTTAAAGATCGGGAGTTGTTATATATAGGAGAGAAAGAGAAAATGAGTAAAGGATTTTAGTTAAAATAATAAATATAATTATTTGACCAAATCAAATGGGTACAAGTCATAAATAAAATAAAATAATAATAATTTAATTTTAAAATATTTTTTTATATTTTTCAGTTAAAAAATTAAGACAATTTATTTAAAAAATTTGAAATATAATTAAAATTTACAACAATCCCCACATATTTCAAAAGTAAAAAAAAAATCTGAATTATTAACATCATGAATGTGATGCATGAAATTGGTATAACAAGCTATATGAACCAGTCATAGAGTGATAGTACTTAACACATAGTGAAATTGGAGTAGCAAACTATAAGAACCAAAGTTATTTAGCGTATGTTAGAGGTCTACCACTCACATTACACCTCTCCAATTCTTGGTGTTGACACTATGGTGCGCTAATAGGTCTTTAAGTGATTTCGTCAAGATCTCATATAAGCGGCCCCATTCAACACTTACATAGGTGATTTCATCAAGTGTATGTTACAAATCATACACCACCAATAAATGATATGAAATTCATTAAAAACTACATAAGCTTATCCTTTTAGTAATGTAGTGTATAACATTTTCTCAGCTACACCGTAAAAAATGACGCAAGAAAAATTAATCAAATAACTTTTGGTGCTAGCAGAACTAACGAGTGACTTGTTCTTACCTGTATGAACCTTTTTCATTGGTCTCCAATCACAAAGGTTGTGTTTCCATTAGTTTCAATTGGCTTAAGTCCAATTCCATTAGATGTGTCACAAATTTATCTTTTCCTAGGGATTTGTCAGAGGACTTCATATAATAGAGGATATTACCTCATAATTTAGTAACTACTTTATACATAAATGAGTATGAAACGCAATTTATTCCATCAATAAATATTGTCTAAGGCATCTCTAAGTCAATCACATCTCAAAATTTTATTTATTAAATCCGTCAATAAATTAAGTAGGCTCAATTAGATATATAAGAGTTGTCACCTTCAAATTAATTTAGTACAATGCACAACCCATTAAAAACTAAGAGACTTCACTTAGATATATAAGTGATGGCACCTTCAAATTAATCATCAATTAGATTTTATTATTTAAATATTTATTTTGCCTTGAATGAATTTCAAACGACAACATTAGATAATAAATAAATAAATATATTTATATGTTTATTCTCATTAGGATCATATTCAATTAACATCATTGTATTAATTTAATACAATGATCAATCCACTAAAAATAATATAACAATTCACATTATCTCTTCCAATTAATTTATGTAATTCAAAATTATCAAAAAAAATATTTTACCATACTCATTAAATATAGCATCTCACAAATATCTTTTGATTCTATCAATGCCTCAAAAAGATATATACACATCAATACTAAGATTATTTCTAAATATGAAAGTCTTTATTTCACTTGTTTATCTCATTCATATCATATATGTATCTCTAAGAATTACTTAATTTGTTTGTCAATAAAATAATTTAGTAATTTTTATAATAAAACAAAATATCTCAAATCATTTTAATCATACACATATATACATGTCAAATTAAATTCTCATAATATAAATATTATATGCCCCTTCAAGAAAATATATTCTCAATAAATTAAAAGTGGCATATTAATATATTATATTATCCCAAAAAAATTCATTTATAACAATGTATTTTTTTAATTTTACACTCTTAACTACAATAATTATTGAGAGTAAATAATATTAAAATTTACTTAATTGATAATATTAAAATTTACTTAATTGATATCAATGTAAATTAAACGCAATAAATGACATCATATAACATATAATAAAATAAATTTTGTATAACCTCACTACTATTTGGTCTATAATAGCACATATTTAATAGCACTTACTTGTAAAGTGTTATTAAATATATTAAGCTAAGATCTATAATAGCGCTTTAGTGTCAAGCACTATTATAGATTATTGTAGATTAAAAATGTAACAAATGTAAATTAAACGCAATAAATGGCATCATCTAACATATAATAAAATAAATTTTGTATAACCTCACTATGACATATTTGATCTATAATAGCACATATTTAATAGCAATTACTGTGAAGTGCTATTAAATTTATTAGGTTAAGATCTATAATAGCGCTTTAGTGTCAAACGTTATTATAGGTTATTGTAGATTAAAAATGTAACAACTCGTATAATATATATCTAGAATAATATCATACAATCGTTAATTTTTGATACTAACACAATATAAGAGACTAATGATATCATTTATATACACATGACCAAACTAAATATATATCTATGATACATGTTATATAACATGGTTCATAACATAGATAAAGTACACATGGTAATATAACATGCTACAATGACTATAGGCAAAGCTATTACACAATTTGCCTCAATCTATCTTATTCCACTTCCAAGTCATCATACAACATTTGTCTGGTCATCCTATGGTGGGGGTTCACTAGACTCAAAAGGGAAAGATTCAGTTGAATAACTCATAAAGACTTCTCTCTATATCATAGTACTCTATGTTAACTTCTTAATATATCTGGTCTCACATCAATTGAAGCTACATTCCCATTTTATGGTGGAAATAGGAAACAAGGTATTTACATTCACTTTAATTTCACCATTATCCTATCAATCAATGGCATAACACCATGTATCTACTTCACTATCAATTAGAGCGTTGAAAGATCTTTCCACACTTTCAAATATGCCTCATTTTGTGTTACGGTTCTCAAATTATGAATGTCGCTACGCGAAAAATACAGAGTCGCCATCAGATTTTATTTATTTCATAGGAAAGGGAAAATATCGAGAAAATCCCAAAAGAATGGTCATCGCAACCACGAACAGGTTCGGAAGTCGGTTATGCAAGGGGGAGGTATTAGCACCCCTCATATTCATCGTACGCGATGGGAACCATCTAAGATGTATGCGCTTGAATGTGTGTCGTTATCTTAATTCTTACTTGCTAAAGGTTTATGTAGTGAAAATGTATTTTTTATTAGTGTGCTCGCCAAAGATTTTGGTCATCGTGCCTACGTATGCTCACTTGTTGAAGTGAGAAATCAGAGTCTCGTAGTTCATGATATAAAATGTTTGTTTGTTTTATTGATTTTATACCTTGAAAAAGGGTTTTCAGAGTGATGCCCTAAGGCTCAAACAAAAGGTTTGATGAGTTGATATTGGTTTTAGGTTTTGAAAAAAAATTGTTTTTTACTTCAGAGTGCACTAAAGACTATAGGTAAAGATGAATATCTCGAACTACCAAGTCAAGCGTCTTGTGTTCAAAATACTCAGAATGAGTGTAGGAAAGCTCCATTTATATCCCTTCTTTACCACTTAAGGCTCATGGCATACAATCCTAAACGTATTTTATGGTTTTTTGAATTTGATTTAAGAAAGTCCACTTAATGTTGGATCAAGGGTTTGTTTATTGTTTATGAAATGGTGACGATCCTAAATCCTAAGGTTGGCTAACAAGCAACAACAAGACAAAGGAAAACGAGTAAAAAGTACACCAAAGTGGGGAGAGGGATAAATGAAAAATATAAGGGATTTGTGCGAGAAAATAAAGAGTCTTGTTGTAAGGTAGTTCGAGAGAAAACCTTGTGTGTGCATTGTGTCCTAAGCTAAAATTGAGTAATGGAATTACAAAGCATGTATCCATAAGATAGTATCATTAATGCAAGTCATTCTTGCAATAAAAGATTACAAGTCCTCGGAAACTCCAAGTTGCATAGGTCAATCACAAAAGTCCAAGTCCAAATGCAAGGGATACAAACAAGTCTTCTAAGTCTCCAAGCTTAGGTCATACACAAGGTTCATATGATTCAATAGTCCTCAAATTAAATCTTTTTAGTCTTTTCCATTTTATCATATTTTTATTCATTTTAGATTAGATAACAAAATAATGCAATAATGATGAAGAGTGGTGATGAATGATGAGAATTATAGTACCCAAAGTAAAGAAATAAATTGCATAAATTTAAATGTTAGAAGTTAGATGCATAATATAAATGTTAGAAGTTAGATGTTAAAAGATTAATAGTTAAAGTTAATGATCAATAAATTGCAAGAAGAAGAAAAAAATGAAAATCAAATTCTAATATTTTAATCAACCTAATATTCGAAAAAATTCTATTATCCTAATTAAACTAATATTCTAAAAATTCTATAATCTAATTAAATCTAAATCCTGAAATTCTTAATCTAATCTAAAAACTTAATAAACCTAATCAACTCCTAATCCTATAATTAAACTAATTAACATAAATCCCTAATTAATTAATCACACTCTAAATCTCTAAATCCTAATTATAATCCTCTAATTACTAACTAATCAAACAATAAAACAAAAAACAAATCCAAAAAACTGGGAATGGGCCTGGAAGTTCCATCTCGATGCCAATTGGAATTGAGAAGGGGGTGTTGATAGCGAATGATGGGAGTACACAACCAAAATGTTTGGGCCTTAGTCCCAAACTGGTCCAAGCTACAATTGGTCCAAACCTCAAACAACCAAAAGACGGATCTTTACCCAAAACAAATCCAAATCCACACACATGATCAGCAATGCAGCACCACATGCTTCGTCATCAATTCAATTTTCACCTCATCTTCAATTCATACGCTCCCTCATTCTCACAGAAATTTCAAACGAAAAACCATGATGAAATTGGCTTCAGTGACCTCTCTCCTTGAAATTAGGTTAAAGATTGCTTATATATGATGCTTGTGATGAGGTGTGATGTTTTGCAAGGTGAAATAACCGTTGGAGGGCAAGTTTGGTAGTTTGTGCAAAGATTGAGGAGTAGAGTGCAAGGCTACATTATGGATTCAAAACATATGTGCTTTGTGTCATTGTAGGGAGCTTGAGGTGGAGTGAAATGCCTCAGGATTTGTGGGACTTAGAGGTAGTGGAGAGATAAAAGGAGACAATAAAAAACATTTCCATTTTTGGCCAAGGTTGGACATGATGTGCATGCACACCATACACGTGTTGTTGGTTCATACAAGGCAAGAAGAGGTGTGTAATGATCGTGTGAAATAAGCCATGCTATAAATAGAGGTAACATCATGCACAAAACTAAAGACAAGTGTGATAATGAGATTAAATATTATTCATGTTCAAACTAATATAACACTAGGATTTCATGGCCAAATGAAATGAATTAGGGCTCTTTGGAAAGAGGGAAAGGAAAGTAAAAGGTTTGATGTTGGAGGAAATTTGAAACAAAACCTTGAGCTCCTTCAAAAATGGGCACGAAAATGGCTGCTTGAAACTACATATCAAATTTTCAATTATAGGTCATTTAGTGATCATTGAGGTCCTAACTTGTCATGTCCATAACTTGTTCCTTAAGCTACCAAATGAAAACAATTTTGAAGCAAAAGTGGATAGGGGAGAGTGATCTATAACTCTTATGTTGAGGTCAGATCAAAATGAAGCTTGCAACTTTATGAAAAGTGGTCATGAAGTGGGTTGCTTGAAATGATCAAATACTTAGCAAAATTTTCACCAAGTATAAAATCAAATCAACACTTTAAGGTCGTGACTTTAAAGGATGGTATCTTGAGTTGTGGCTCACCAAATGAGGTGTTCTTGGAACCAATGGAAAGAGGAGACTTGACAATATAATTATCATGTTGAAAACATCTTTATCTAGAGCTTTTAACAATCCTTCAAACTGCCATGAACATGCTTGGAAATCGTGACTTGGAACATTTATAAATTTTCTAAGTGTTAGGACAATTGAATGAATTTGAAATACCCAACTTCTAATGACCATATCTTGAGCCATGGTGATCCAAATTCTTGAATCTTGGTACCTCCTTGCAGATTGAAGAAAGGACAACAAATTTCATGTTAAGGTTAATTTGATTTGGAGTCTTGATCATAAAGAACTTTGGCCATGAAGGTAGCCACTCATTAACACCAAACTTGCCAAAAATAGCAAGTTGCTAAAACCCTAATTTCCAATTTAGGTAAATTTCCATAACTCTTTATCAAATTTCAACCATATACCATATTTGACTTGTAGAACATAATTTTGACCAAAAAATCAAGAGTTGACTTTCTACAATGCTCAGTTGACGTTTTTTTTTCCAATTGAGTCAAACCATTGATCATTTGAGCAATTGAACCTCTTATGAATGAAATTGATGGCCAATATTCTACACATAGACACTTAGGGACATATAGAATACCATGGAATCAAGTCTTGCTCAAAAAATCAGAAATAAACTGATTTTATCACAAACCCTAATTTCAGTCCAAGAAGACATGAGATGGGTGCACCACTTCACATCCTTGATTCCTTTAGGGAAAGTGGAGATACCTTTGAACAAAGATGTCTTGCATAATAACATGATGAAGATGATTCAAAAAAATTTATGGGTATGCCCCTCACTGAGATAATCAACACTCCTAGCTTAAGGACCAAGAGATAAAAGAGTGTGATCAGCTTTTAATATCTTGTAATTCTCAATCAACTGATGAAGTAATGGACCAATTGAGATGTCTTAGGGCGTAAGAAAACCCATGTAGCTTGAGTGATAATGAAGTTGAGGATATCTCATCTTCCTTGCATTGATTGTCACAGCATTTCCCTCTAAAGCTTGAAGAGGGTCATAAGAGAAATGCCTTGGTTTTGTAACCATAGAAACCAATGATATGCATGAATATGTATGATGATAAAACATAAGCCAAATATGATTAAAAAGAATAGGGTAAATTTTAGGGTACAACAGTAGCAGTAAAAACATTTGAGATTATGTTATTGATTAATTTAACTCATAAAGCAAGAGTCATCTCCGCGCTTTTTTTGTTTCCAAATGAAAAGGGAAAAGTACAAACAAAACCCGAAGAAGTTTTAAAACAAAACTAAAACAAAGCGATAAGGGTCTGGGGGCTAGTTATGCAGAGGGAAGGTATTAGCACCCTAAACATTCATGGTACTCCATGGGAACCTCTTTGAAAATGTGTACATTTTAGTTTCAAAAGGGTGTTGTTTGCAAAATATTGAAGAGATGGGAAAATAAATGTTTTTTTATGATTTTTGGTGTTTCCCAATACCTTTTGAACTCTCATGCCTACGTACCAACAAAGTGCAATGGAGGATTAAAACCTCATAGTTCGTGGTAAAAATAACAAAGGTGTTTATTTTGATTCATTTTTTATGAAAAGACATTTTGTCATTTTAAGGAGAATATGCAATTAGTCATCCATAAGTATGAGAACTTTACATCATCATGAGAAGGGATCCAACTTGGATAAGGATCAACAAGTATGCCACTATCTCTCTTAGACGGAAAAGAATTATCACCAATATTATGGAGATAGGAGAATTATATCTCAACTATGGAAAATGACCCATGTCTAAACTTTGAGAAAAGTTTTAAAAGGAAAAAGTGCACAAGGGAACAAAATGATTTGAATGAGTTATGCATTTTTTAGTCTTTTGAAATTGGTCTAAATATGCTTAAAATGGATTAGCATTTTTTAGCAAAAAGGTTTTTAAAATCACTTGACAAAAGTCAAGGTTTATTGAGAAAAATGATTCAAGTTAGAAAACAAGAAGGTTTTGAAAAAGAGAGAAGATTTTGAAAATTAAAGAAAGGGAAGAGAAGAAGAGACTATCCTAGAGCATAAAGTAAAAGTTGTGGAGGAAAGATCTAACCAAAAAATAGCAAGCTTTACGACATAAGTCAAGCAAGAATCCCCTCCTTTGTATTAAGCCTCAAGCAATCCAAATAAGCAAATAATAATCCATACGTCAGATGAAACCAAAGTAATTTAGCCCAGTCTCCAAAAGAAGTCCAAAGTCAAAGGTATCAAATGAACCCCAAGGTCTCAAACCACAAGTCCCAAAGCAAAGATCAAGATCCTAATTCTAAGTCTATAACTCCACAATGATGCCAAGGATAGTAACCATATGTCCATGAGCCAGGAGAAACAAGTTTCTTTTTTAGGTTTATTCTTTATTAATATTTTCTTTACAAGGATATGAAAGAAAATTCGAAATGGGCAAAGAACAAATGACATAATCACAAATAAAATGATATGGGATTCTAAACATAAAGTATAAAGTAAATGGCATAAAATAAAAGAGTATAAAGTAAATTACTTTGAAGTAAAAGTTAATACAAGTAAAATGTTAGTAAATGATGTTATATGGTTTGGTCATTTTTTAGAGAACACTCAACTATTCACTCACAAGCATGAAAACATGAACCTATACATCATTATGAGAAGGGCTACAACTTGGATAAAATCAACAAATATGCCACTAGCTCTCACAAATGAAAAGGAAGCAATATTTTCACACAATACCATGAGGAGTAGGAGACTTACAATCTCACTTATGAAAATGTTTTTTGCTTTCGGGACAAATTTAGCGTTATGCTAAGAAATCTTAATTGAACTTATGTAGAAGTCACAACTATCTGAGGCTGGTCAATAATAATGTTTGTTAATACATGCTAGAGAGATGATATGTAAATCATTCTCCTGAAGCCATACCACACAAAAAAAGAAATGATCAAGCACAAAGGCTAGGAGGATGGTTCATTACTTCAATCCATACTTCATAGTGTTTAGGACAAACTTACACATCAATTCAAAGTACCTTAAATGATCCATGATCAATTAGGAGGTAGATTTGAAAAGATGAAAGTTCATCAAGTACCAATCCACACATCATGAACAAGATAAACATATTCCATCCAATTGATCAAAGGGAAAAGAAGCAGATGAAGAAGAAGATGACAAGAGAGGTCACACCCAAATTGGATCAAAAGTTTGATCAAGCCATCATCAAAATCAATCTTCCATTTTGGTGGATTAGGGTTTTCACCCCATCAACACCCAAGATCCATTGAGTTTGATGAGACTTATGATCCAAACTATCATGATCCAAGGCCAACAGAAGTTCACAAAGGCCACACAAATATAAAATACAATTAAATAAAATAAAAATGCACCAAAAGTATTTTTAAATGAATTTTAAAATAGAAATAAAATGAAAAATCCATAAAATCGTTCAAAATACCAAATAAATAGCCTAGAAAATTATGGGAGGTTGGAAATAAAATAAGAAGTATAAAATAAATTTTTCAGAATTTAAAAAGGCAGAAAAGTATTTTTGAACCAATTAAAAAAAGGAGAAAAGAGAAATTTCATGAAAAATAGAAAATCAGTTAAATAAAATGTGGAAAGATGAAATCAGATGAAGAAAAATAAAAGAGAATTTTAGAAATTATTTTGGGATTTTTCGGATAAAAAATGAAATTACTATGAATTTTAAAAGAAAAAGCAATTAAAAATAATGAAAGAAAAAGAATAAAAATCAGGAAAAAAAACACGGAGCGTTGGATCACGCCTCATTAATTTACGTGGCAAATCCAACACTCCTCAGATTAAGATGCACGATGCAACACGCTACAAACAGCACACAGGATCCAATTCAAAACCAGCCAATCAAAATATTTCATTTGTCGAACGTGTCTGGCCAAACTAAGATGACCTGGAACACTCCAATCATCTTCTTCTCATCTAGAGTTTCATCATTTGGTAAATTCAGAACACGAGACCACCATCATTACGATCCTCTTCTCATCCTGAATTCAACCTTATGCTCTAAATTCATTTATCTAAATTGAGCAAAGGGAATTTCAGTGAAGTTATAGAAACAAGCAAGCCACAAAAAATTAAATTAAATGATGAACACGATCGATCAACATCAGCTAAGTTAGGGGAAAGCATCAGAGAGTGAAGGACTACATTATGGTAACTTGTTTGAGTTCGAATGATGCTCAGAACTACCTTGTCCAGATGGTAACCAGAAGTTGATGAAGCTCGATCTGGTTAGAGCACTTCAGAAGGTCTTAGAGCTTGGGAGTTGTTGCAAAAGTTTCAGAGGATGTCAAAGATGCTAATGGAATCAAGAAATTGGATTGAAATAGACTGAAACTCAAAACACGATAGTTGATTTTTTCTAGAAAATTTCAAGTTGTAGCAGGGATTTCTTGGCTCTCAAAAGCTTGAAAATGAATGCAGTAGCTTCCCCTATTTATAGGGAATGTGTTTGGATCCAAATACATAGGGAATGACGTTGAATTTGTGCAAAATGAATTCGATCCGAATGTGAGAAAAGTGTGACTTGCAACTCATAAAAACTCAACCAAATGATGTGTTTCAAAGGTCAATTAACTTATGGAGACTTGTATAAACATGTTTAGGTCCAAAACACATGCTAGTTTGACTTGGAATTGAGTTAAGTTACCATGTTCAACCCAATGGGGCATCCTTCTCAAGAAGCTTTTTGATCCCATTCTTTTTGCAATGTGTTGATATCATAGAAAAGATTACAATGTGTCAAGAAAGGTTGCATTTGGATGTTTGAGTACAAAGTTATGTCATGTTGAAGTTGGCATGAAAAACTCATCATATCACTTAGAAAAGTTCAAGTGTTGCATGGCTGAAAATGACCTGTAATGTCTCAATGAATTCCATGGTCTTCCAAGCACATTTTGACCTTGGTCCTTGAAGCAAACTTGTAGAGGGTATTGTAGCGGTAAATTCATGATCATCAAGCTATGGATAAGCTAGACATCAAATAACAAGAGTCACCACCGCGCTTTTTATTGTTTCCAATGGAAAAGGGAAAAGTACGAACAAAACCCACAAATAAGAAGTTTTCAAATCAAAACTAATAAAATGCCAGAGATTACAGGTAAGGGGGTTGGTTACACAGAGGGAAGGTGTTAGCACCCAAAGTGTCCTAGGTACTCCTAGGGAGCCCTTTCTTGTGTGCATATGTATTTTTGTACAAATGATGTTAGCAAGCAAATAGAATGAGGAGATGAGAAAAGAATTCATTAATTATATTTTTGTGTTTGACAAGACCTTTAGACTTGTGCCTACGTACCAACATAAATGAGGGATCAAAACCTCGTAGTTCGTGGTATAAATTTCAAAGTGGATATATTACTTTTAACAAAATTTAAGTTTGAAAGGCACAAAGGCCTAGAAATGGTTTGAATGAGTTAGTTCTTTTTGGCTTTTGAAAATTTTAAGTCAAGTATGGTTAAGTCTATTTACAAGTTTGATTAAGAAAATGAGTTTGAAAATGCAATGGCATAAGGCCAAAGTTTCTTGTTTGCAATATGGTCAAAGTTTAGAAATCGACAAACATAAGCAAAGAAGATTTTTGAAAGGAGGGAGAGATTTTGAAATTAAAGAAATGGGGGAAGAGATGAAGAGACTAATCCTAAGCATCAATTTAAAAGTTGAGAGTTGAAAAGATCTTACCAATGGGCTGCAATCCAATAGACAAGAATGTTATATAAAAACCCAAATTCCCTTGGACATTAGAACCAAGCAATAAACAATGCACAAAATATCAACTTGAGAAGCAAGGCATCAAATAAAGATATCCATATCCAAGCTTAGCAACTCTATGATCTTCTTCAAATTTGCCCATGTAGCAGATGAATTCCATACATCACAGGTTCAAAATAACAGCTTTACAATGATCATGTTGAAGATGCACTCAAATGGATCTTCAATGATGTATCAGATGAAGTTTCAAATTACAAGCACTTGGTTACATGAAAGTTGGCATTGGCCAAGTCCTTTTCATAGGGAGTGTTGCCTATATTCTAAGTCTATAAAGTCTTAGATCAAACCAACAGTCCACACAAGATATTTTTTAGGGATTTTTGTTCTTTATTATGTACATTAATGGTCAAAGACCAAACAACCAAACACAATATACACAAACAAAATATATCACACAAATATGGTCCAAATGGACAAAGTGAAAATGACATTAACATAAACAATTAGAATGATATGAATAATGGCAAATGAAAAGAGCTTAACAGTAAAATGCATTAAAGTAAATGATTTGAAATTAAATGTTAGTTGTTGATGAGTTAGAAGTTAGTATTTCTTTTGCTTTTTTGTTTAAGTCATTCTTTGGAGAACACT
The DNA here is from genome assembly GCF_024323335.1 of Lathyrus oleraceus. NCBI lineage: Eukaryota > Viridiplantae > Streptophyta > Magnoliopsida > Fabales > Fabaceae > Lathyrus > Lathyrus oleraceus. The sequence goes on along the minus strand of NC_066582.1, from coordinate 288,949,877 downwards.
CAACCCACTTATCACAAGCATTGATCCTTGAACCAAGACATCTTCCAAAGGAAGGAAAAAAGGCCAAGTTTCCCCATAATACCATGAAAGAGGGGAGACTTACAATCTCACTAACTAGAATGATATGTCTTTTGTGTCAAAATTTAGCGCTATGTTAAGCAATTGTAATTGGACTTATGTAGAAGTCACAACTATTTGAGGTCGGACAATAGAATTTTGGTGTTAATGCATGTTAGAGACATAGTATAATGGACTATGCTCATGAAACATACCACACACAAAAATAATATGCAAAAGTGGTGGCCTAATCTTATCCATTCTTATTTTGATTTTGCAATCAACTAGCCTTAGGATGTAGAGATATCATAGGTTCATGACATGAATGCATAAAGAATGGGAATGAGATGGAGAGAGAGGGGACGTGGATCAAACTCAAATTGGACAAGGGAGGACTTTTACCAAATTAAGATCATCCATTCATTTTGGGAGATGGAATGTACATTCCATCAATCCCCTAAATCCAATGATCTTAACCTAGCAAAGTCAAATCAACCTTGACCAAGGCCCAACAACACAAGTCAAACTTACAAAGGCAATCAAAATGGATCAACATAATTATTTGGCATTTATTCAAATTAAAAATACTAAAATTAATACATTAAATTAAATATGGTCTGTCAAATTCCTAAAACCTCATCAAAACACCAGAGAAATAGCCATGAGATTTATCATAGGTCAAACAAGGTCAAAGGACCTTAGAGAAAAAAATTCAGAATGTTTAGAAACTTAAAAGTATTTTTAAACAATTAAAAATATTCACAAAATCAATTAAATCATGAAAAATATTAATAATGACCCAAAAAATAATTTTAATTCAAAATATGAAAGAGGATTTTATTTTAAAAAAATTGGTGAAACTCTCATATTTTTTGGATCAATATTAAAATTAATATGAACTAATGAAAATCAAAGGAATAAAATGAAAATCAGAAAATACAAAAAACATGGACCACTTGATCTCCCTCATTAATTGAGGTGGCATATCAAGTGGCCACAAGCGCGTGTTCCATGATGGAACTTAGTTAGCACGCTGCACATGTGGTCATACAAACCAACACGTGAGATTAAAACAATTTAGATTAAATCAATGGCTCAGAACCTTGCCACCTCGCTGCCGGAGCAAATGGCCGATCACCTTCTCAGGCCAACCTCGTCGGACTGGTTCAGTTATCACCATTATTAAAATAAAAAATAAGGATATGATCTAAAAGAAAAAATGGCGTAGAGCATGAATCTGACCTCAATTTTAACTAACTCCAAATATATAGAAATATATGAGGAGTTGAATTTTGAGGTATGTCAACTGAGTTGCTTCGACTTGACCTCAAAGCAACTCAATCTTCTTGCCTACATTGGTAGGACTTCATACAACCAAAGATCCCAGAGAATTTATGAGAATTGAGTAAGAATCGAAGAGAAGAAAAATTCTGGAAAATACCTTCAATGTTGTGAAGAACTTGCTCTTCCTTGCTTCAATTCTTGTTTGATCTTGCTCCAATGACTTGCAAAAGTGGATTAGGAATGGTAAGAAGCTTTGGATCCTGGAGTTTTTTAATCTCCAAACAGTGAGATTCAAACTCAATTTTCAAGTGAAAATTATCAGGTTTTCCTTTGAATTGCGAGGGTTTGAAGAAATGGGGCAAAGCTGGCGCGCAAGGGTCCTCCCAAATGAGCTTAGAGGGTCTCTATTTATAGTAATGTGAAGTGTTATTTGCACACTTTAAGTTTCTTCCAAAATTGGCAATGTCATGCACAAGCTCGCATGGGCATGTACAGGCCCATGAAGAAATCCAATTAGGTCCAAATGCAACTGTTCTGAAGTTGAAATGAAGCTTGAATGGCAAGGCAATGTTATGTGATCATTTGAACTTTTGATTTTCACCAATGATGCAGGCCTGTTAACATCATGCGTAGCCCTAGCAAACCTCATCCAAAATGAATGAATTAGGACTTTTTGGAAAACTTAGATCAAGAGGAACAACTCTTATATTGAACACTTTTCCATTTGGAACTTGGATCATGGTGAATTTTAAGGTGGAAGTTTGGAAATTTCAACATGTTGAAAATTTTTCTAAGTGTCAAGTCATATATTTCAATGTTCCACCTTACTAAACTTTTTATGTGAGCTCCAAATGAGAAAAGTGTCTTCATCAAAGTTGGATCTATTTCAAATACCTTCAAAATGGTCACCAATTTGACATTATTTGAATTTATAATGAGAGAGTTATGCATTTTTGAAGTTGAGGAAAATCACTTGTTCAATGGTATTGGTCCAAAATGACCTATAATGTATCCTCATATCACATGATCATAAAAGTTGATTTAGATTTCACTACAAACATCAAATTTGAAGTAGACAACTTGAATTTGATGTTTCAACTTGGAAATATTTCATGTCCTAAAAATTGAGCAAGTTATGGCCTTGGGAAGTTGACTTTTAAATTAGGGTTTAGACAAAATGACCTATAATGTTTCAACATAGAAAATGATTTTCCAAGAAAAGTTATCTCTAGGTCTCAATACAAAAGTTGTTTTGAATGTTATTTAGAGTAACGTTTCTCTTGTAATCATTTTCATATGGTGAAAAGTGTAGGAGATGGGGTCTAGGGAGACCCAGTTTTGATCAGATGAATTCTTCTGGCCAACTGCCACCAACCAACTTGCAAACTTGCAATTCTCTTGACTTTTTGGCTCATGGTAGATCATATATGCATAAGATTATGAAATTTGAAGTTTCCCTTGAAGTATTTGATCAACTGGTGAGGAAGCTTGTTGAGGAAGTTACTCAAGATACCCAGACAAACTAGGGTTTCCAAGGCAAACCAACTCAAAACTCTTGAAGAATGCTTGATCCAAATAACATGCAAAGATCACTAGGACTCATATATGTTGCTTTGAAACATTGTGGACTATTCCTTGGTTGTACTCTTAGCCATGAGGGTCTTAAACCCTAGATATGAACTTAATAGATCAATGGGGATCATGCCCTACCTACAAAAGAGTTAGGCAAATGCAAAGACATATTTTTGGTATTTTGGTATTTTGGTATTTTAAGAACATTTTAACTGAGGAGACGAAGGTTAAAATCTTCATATCGACTCAGTAAAATGGGCTTAAATAACAACATATAGAAACAAATTTTGGTCCCTAAGAGACCTCATGATGCGTATGATATGAATGTAAAAGCAAATTCTCTGTGGGGAAATGTTGCCACAAAGGAAAAGAAAATCAGAGCGAACGAAAGTCTGCAGTGGCGCAATGCATTCCGTAAGGAAAGCTCACTAGGGAAATAGAGACTCTAGGGGGGAATAAAAGGGTTATGCATAGGCCATGCTATGACTTAAAAACTGCTAGGAGACGAGAGGAGTTCCATAAAATGGAAAGACTTAGTCGGAGAGACAAAAACATCTAGAGGGGAAACGAGTAGATCAGGATAAAACTGACATACTCGAACCATGTAGGAAAAGCGATTTCACTGAGGAAATGCGAACTCAACTCAACTGGGGAAGAAATAAACTTCAATGCAGGAGGAGCAGAAATAGGATTTACAACTACCAGTTGCTGGGCAGAAGACCAAAGATGAGAATATCCGTCACCAATTAAAGTGAACATATCAAGGATAGACTCAAAGGAAAGAAACTCCTTTATCAGTTAAGATGAACATATCAAGGATAGACTTGCCTGGGAAACCAAAATAGGGATTATAACTACCTTTTTACTGGGTAGAAAACCAAAGATGAGAGTACCCGTCATCGGTTAGGATGAACATATCAGGGATAAACTCATAACAGGGGAAGAAAATATTTGTCATCAGTTAAGATGAACATATCAAGGATAGACTTCTTCAGGAGACATAAAAAATGAATTTGTTGGGTACTCCACTGAGGAGAAAATAGGGGTACTTTTGTCGGGTATTCGACAAGAAGTGACAAACTGCAGACTAAGAATAATATTACCAGTTACTGGGTAATAAACTCTTAGGGGACTCAAAGCATCTATCTAGGTAAGATCTAGAAAGAAACGGTTAATCAAGACTCAACCCAATGAGGATATAACTCAAGGGGAGTGATTTCATCTAGATAATCCACTGGGGAGGAAACTGAAATAATAATCATCCACGAGGAAATAACTCAGTGGGGAAAGGAGAAAGGTTAAAGTCTTTCTGCTTAAAGGGGCTGACATTCTACAATGGAGGGAGGACAAACACCAAATTTGTATGGGGATAAGGTACCGCCATAACAAAGAATAAGAATCACATGAGTGAACCAACAACAATGATGATGCAATAATGGAATGTGTGAGTGTATATGTACATGTATATGTATATGTGATGATTATGCTAACAAAATGATCGCAAAGGATACAAAGGTGTTGCAAATTTGAATCATCGGTACAATTCTCGGTCAATCCACAAAAGAGGGAGACAACTGCTGGGGAAAAGAGAGATCAACGTCCCAAAGGCTCAAATCTAGCTTAGGGAAAGAGGAGATTTGCTAAGAAAAATTGTTATCGAGTATGCGAGGAATTTTAGGTCAACATCATATCAAATGGGAGACAACCATGCAGAGGATAAACACAAATAGCTGCTCAAAAACCAGGAGGAAACTCTGTCTGGGAGCGAATCAGGTGGCGATTGGTGGGGAAACCAAAGTTCTACCGCAACCACGCGAACTGCTGAGGAAACCATTCTCAGCTGGGGAATAAATACTAACTTCGTCGAGGAATAAACACTCCGCAGGGGACTAAATCAACCAACTCAGCTGGCTAACCTACTGGGGAATAGGGAACAATCAACCTTCTGGAGAAATCAACAAACACCGAGTGCTGAACAATGCTGTCGGGGATGAAAGAGAAATTACGCCTACTGCTTGGGGAGAACCAATACTGCTCCACACTTAGGGCTTACTGCTTTCGAACCATTGTTGATATTCCTTTTAAATGAAATCAATTACTTAAAATTCATGCTTTTATATGTTTTAAGAAAAACAATTTTGATTAAAACTTTAATTTCAAAAATGATCATAATAAAATTTTAAAACTATTTGCTGAAATAAACAAGAGTAGAAACAATTGGATAAAAGCTCAACTTTATTTAATAGAATGGTAGTCTGTAAATGACAACACTCCATAGATTTTTACAAAGTTGAAAATGGTAATTTACATGGAAAAGGGTTACATTGAATACAATGATCACTAATCCTTCTATCAACTCTTGATATCCACTGTGCTTTTGGCAGCTACTGGGGATGATGAATCACCATCGAACGTTGTGCTCAAAAGTGTCTTCAATACTGAAGATCAGCAGGATGCATTTACTTGCCATAATCCCTAATTTTTGCATAAATTGCCCCAAGGTGGGGTACTCAATTTATCGGGATAATCTTTCAGTTTTATGTCTCTAACTTTTTCCTAGATCGCCCTTTCGGGTTTTCAATCCACCGAGACGCACATTTTTGCCTAAGCCACCCTTTCGGGTTTTCAACTTAGCAAGTTGTTCTTTTCTTTTTTAGGTGAAGTATTTCTTGACTCCATCTGCGTTCACAGGACGAGTGAACTCTTCACCATCCATAGTTGTAAGGATCAATGCACCGCCTGAAAAGGCTCTCTTAACAACATATGGGCCTTCATAATTAGGATTCTATTTTCCCCTAGAATCTGGTTTGAAAGACAAAATCTTCTTGAGCACAAGGTCACCTTCTCTAAATACACGGGGTATGACCTTCTTATCAAAAACTTTCTTCACCCTCTACTGATACAACTGACCATGACATATGGCATTCAATCTCTTCTCATCAATCAAATTCAACTGATCATACCTGGTCTGACACCATTCAGCCTCAGTCAACTTGGCTTCCATGAGCACACGCAATGATGGAATCTCAACCTCCATGGGGATCACTACTTCCATACCATAAACAAGTGAGAAAGGGGTTGCCCCTATTAAAGTGCGGATGGATGTACAATACCCATGCAAAGCAAATGGGAACATCTCATGCCAACCTTGGTATGTTGCAACCATCTTCTGAATAATCTTCTTAATATTCTTCTTTGTAGGTTCAACATCCCTATTCATCTTGGGTCTGTAAGGAGAGGAATCATGATGTGCAATCTTGAAGTCTTTGCAAAGAGCTTCCACCATATTATTATTCAAGTTTGATCCATTATCAGTAATGATCTTGCTTGGCACACCATAACGGCATATGATCTAATTCTTGATAAACCTTACAACAACTTGCTTGGTTACATTCGCATATGATGTCGCTTCAACCCATTTGGTAAAGTAATCAATTGTCATTAAAATAAAACGATGTTCGTTCGAAGCTTTGGGCTCAATCATGCCAATCATATCAATTCCCCACATGGACAAGGGCCATGGAGAGGAAATGACGTTCTATAGTGTCGGAGGAATATGAATCTTATCTGCATGAATTTGACACTTGTGGCATTTCTTCACAAACTTGAAACAGTCAGATTCCATTGTCAGCCAATAGTAACCTGCTTGCAACATCTTCTTCGCCATTGCATGTCCATTGGAATGAGTACCAAACGAACCTTCATGGACTTCAGTCATCAATAGGTTTGCTTCGTGTCTATCCACGCATCTGAGTAGAACCATATCTAAGTTTCTCTTGTACAACAATCACCATTCAGGTAGAAATTTCCGGCTAATCTCCTCAAAGTCTTCTTATCTTTCAAAGATGCCCCACGCGGGTAAATCTGACTTTGGAGGAAACACTTGATGTCATAATACCACGGCTTCTCGTCTTTGACCTCTTCAACAACAAACACATGAGCTGGCATATCAAGACGCATCACAGTCAAATTGGGAACCTCATTCCAATACTTCACTATAATCATTGATGCCAATGTTGCAAGAGCATCTGCCATCCGGTTTTCATCTCGAGGGATATGATGAAACTCAACCTTTGTAAAGAAAGTTGAAATCCTCCTCCCATAATCTATATGCGGTATTAAACTAGGTTGATTCGTCTCCCATTCGCCTTTGATCTAATTTACCACCAAAGCCGAATCTCCAAAGACATCTAAATGCTTAATTCTGAGATCAATGGCCTCTTCAAGCCCCATATTGCAAGCTTCATATTCTGCCATATTGTTTGTACACTTGAAAGTCAACCTAGCTGTAAACGGAAAGTGTGTGCCTTGAGGATTAATGATCACTACCCCAATGCCATTACCATACTGATTAACAGCTCCATCAAATACCATGCCCCAACGGGAACCAGGTTCTGGCCCTTCTTCAAGCAATGGTTCATCACAATCTTTAATTTTAAAGTACAATATCTCTTCATCAGGAAATCATATTGTACTGACTGGTAATCTTCAATTGGTTGGTGATCCAAATGGTCAGCCAAGATACTACCTTTGATCGCTTTCTGAGATCGGTATTCGATATCATACTCTAATAAAAACATTTGCCAACGGGAAATCCTCCCAATTAAAGCAGGTTTCTCAAATATATACTTGATTGGATGCATTTTGGATATCAACCAAGTGGTATGATTCAACATGTACTAACGCAGATGCTTAGCAGCCCAAGCCAATGCGCAACAAGTCTTCTCTAGCATAGAATATCGAGTCTCAGAGTAGGTGAATTTCTTACTGAGGTAGTAAATTGCAAATTCTTTCTTTCCAGTCTCATCTTGCTGACCTAGAACACAACCCATACTATCTTCGAGCACAATCAAATACATGATCAACGGTCTTCCTTCAATAGGAAGAGACAGAATCGGAGGCTCAAGCAGATATTCTTAGATACTGTCAAAAGCTTTTTGGCAATCTTCGGTCCAATCACAAGACTGATCTTTCTGAAGAAGCTTGAATATAGGCGCACATGTTCCAGTCATGTGTGAGATGAATCTTGAGATATAATTCAAGCGGCCGAGAAAACCTCTGACTTGCTTCTCAGTTTTGGGTGCAGGCATCTCTTGTATTGCTTTGACCTTGGCAGGATCAACTTCAATACCCTTCTCGCTGATAATAAAGCCTAACAACTTACCAGAACGAACACCAAAAGTACACTTATTGGGATTCAATTGGAGTTTATACTTCCTCAAACGCTGGAATAGCTTCAACAAATGCTCAATATGTTCCTCTTCATTAATTGATTTAGCAATCATGTCATCGGCATATACTTCAATCTCTTTATGTGTCATATCATGAAAAAGAGTAGTCATTGCTCTTTGGTAAGTTGCTCAAACCAAAAGGCATCACTCTATAACAGAATATTCCCCAAGGTGTAATGAATGTGGTCTTCTCCATATCTTCGGGTGCCATCTTGATCTGGTTATAACCGGAAAATCCGTCCATAAACGAAAAGACTTTGAACTTAGCAGTATTGTCTACCAACATATCAATGTGTGGTAGAGGAAAATCATCTTTCGGACTGGATTTATTCAAATCTCTATAATCAACACACATGCTGACTTTTCCATCTTTCTTTGGCATAAGCACAATATTAGCCACCCACTGCGGATACTCGGCAGTAATAAGGAAACCAGCATCTATCTGCTTCTTCACTTCTTCTTTGATCTTTACTGTCATATCAGGATGAGTTCTTCTTAACTTTTGCTTGACTAGCGGGCATTCTGGCTTCAACGACAATCTATGCTCCACTATCTCAGAATCCAAACCAGGCATGTCTTGATAGGACCAAGCAAACACATTTGAATATTCTCGGAGAAGATCAATCAACCCCTTCTTAACATTTGGACACAGTCGAGACCCAATCTTGACTTCCTTCACATCATCCTCAGAACCCAAGTTGACTATCTTAATTTGCTCTTCGAACGGCTGAATGGCTTTTCCTTCATGCTCAAGAAGACGAGACAATTCATCACTCACTTCTTCATCACTTTCCTCCTCAGCCTCAAACACAGGGAATTCAAAATTTGAAGAAAGATAAGGATCATTGTATTCAATGGGGTTAGAAACCAACCTGCATAATGATTTGATATTTTGATTTTAGAGAAGTGAATTGTGACCAAATATTATGCAGATGGATAGGTTTATTTATTTATGTTTTTTGTGATTACCATTTTCAGAATAAAGCAAAAAGTAAAAACAAAAACATCATAGATGTGGATGAATAGAATTATATTTTATTAATGATCAAAATTGAAAATTCCCTATCAATGTTCACTTCTCCCTTAGGCATAGGAGAAGGATCTTCAGAAACAGATAAAAGCAGCTACTTAGATCGATGCAAAATAACAGGAATGTCAACAGCAGTCCAATTGTTGCAAGCTTTTCCATGCGTCACAAAATTGGTGCAGTCTTCCTCTTCGTCATCCTCTAGCACAACAACTAAGTGTTGTTCATTTCCATGAATGAACCCTCCGCTACGGAAGCTAAGTTGCATATCCTATGATCTAGCAGCTGAAGATCCTTGCTGAAAACCCAAACCGATTCTATTCTTATTATCGGAGACCTCTACCATTCTCCCCCACTGATCGACATTTCCTTCTTCAACAATCTTCTTTGCATCTTTCAATAAGGATATAGGTGCCCCAACTCTCTTTTCAACAGCCATAGATAAGGCTTGGAACGGAGTTCCAACCTCATCCTCAGCTTCAACATAAGAGAAAGACGACAGGTGGCTAACCAACAGCGCCTTCTCCCCGCCAACAATGACAAGCTTTCCATTCTTCACAAATTTGAGCTTCTGATGCAACATGGAGGTAACAGCTCCCGCCTAGTGGATCCATGGCCTTCCCAACAAACAACTTTAGGCCGGGTGGACATCCATTACTTGGAAACTAATCTGGAAGTCACTCAGACCTATCTTGACTAGAAGGTCCACTTCACCTATCACTGTTTTGCGTGAACCGTCAAAAGCTTTGACGATTACGCCACTATACCTCATAGGCGCTCCTTGATATGACAGCTTCGATAATGTTGACTTTGGAAGCATATTCAACGATGATCCGGTGTCAACTAGCACATTGGACAAAGCGTTATCTTTGCAGTTTATGGAGATATGCAAAGTCAAGTTATTATTCCTACCCTCCTCGGGGAGTTCTTAATCACAGAAGCTAAGATTATTATAGGAAGTGATGTTAGCCACAATATGATCAAACTGATCCACTGTAACATCACGTTCCACGAATGCTTGCTCTAGAACTCTTTGCAGTGCTTCTCTGTGCGCTTCGGAATTCATAAGCAGACACAATACTGAAATATTCGAGGGGGTTTGGAGGAGCTGCTCCACCATATTAAACTCACTTTTCTTTATTAACCGAAGTACCTCATCATCATCATTAGTATTCAAATTGCTGGATTCACCAGACTGACGCTTTGAAGTGCTAATTGAATCCACTGCATGCACTTCCACTTTCTTATTGATTGGACAATCTTCTACATCTTTTGGGAACACCGGCCCAAACACTCGACCACTGCGAGTCACCTTGGTAACATCAGCAATGCTCACGACAGAATTGGTCATAGGTAATGTAACCTCTTGATTGTCCTTCACCATAGTTGCATTATACTGATAAGGAACATCCTTATCGGATGCGTACAGGACTGGACCCGCCAACCATATGACCAAAGGCGATACCAATCTTTGGCTGATACTGTTACTGTTGCTACTATCATACTGAATCACCACTCTCTCGGGATTCTTAAACACGGGAAAAATTACATTGACATCATCATTTATGTGTCGGGATTGAACAATTTGAATCATACCCCCATCCATCAACCGCTGGATGTCTCTTTTCACAATCTCACAACCTCTTGAATTAACATTGACGATAGCACAACCATCATGGTCATGCTCACAATCACTAACCAAGCAAATGTCCTTGTGCATCGTCACCAAGGATATTCGAATAAAACGGACATCAAACACTTTAAACTCCCCAGGGCAGCCATCTACCATATTGACAGATGAATTTCCATGAGCGGACAGTGGGTTATCTTTCACATTGGATGCACGGTCCTCAAAGGACACCATTCCACTTTTCACTAGCTTCTGAACTTCATACTTGAGTGGATAGTAGTTTTCAATGTCATGTCATGGTGCTCCTTGATGAAAAGCACAACGGAGGTCTGGTTTGTACCACCATGGAAGTGGTTCAGGTATTTGCGGAGGATTTCTTGGTTGTAGCAGGTTCTTGAGAACCAATGATGGGTAAAGCTCTGCATATGTCATCGGAATTAGGTCGAAAGAGACCTTCTTCCTCTCAAAATTTTGTTGTTGATGATTTTTGTTGTTGAATTGGTGTTGATTGACTAGCTGAAAATACAGGGATTATCGAAGATACTTGATGATGATGTTGACGGGGTGGTTGACTTCTTTTTACATGAGGCCTCCTTTGCCTCCCAATAGACACTTCATTAGTCTCTGTTTCCTTCTTCTTACCAAAGCTATTACCATACCTCTTGCTAGATGACGTTTCCTTCTTAGACAATCGTCCTTCTCAGACACCTTCTTCTAACCTCATCCCCATATTTACCATTTCGGTAAAATCACTGGGGGCACTGGAGATCATCCTCTCATAAGAAATTGAGCTAAGGGTCTCCAAAAAAATCTTGGTCATCTCCTTTTCCCCTAAAGGAGGGTTGATCTGAGCAGCGAGCTCTCTCCACCTCTACGCATACTCTTTGAACATTTCCTTGTCCTTTTGAGATAGTGATCTCAACTGATCTCGATCAGGAGCCATATCAATGTTGTACTTGTACTACTTTACAAATGCTTCTCCCAAATCGTTGAAAGTGTGGATACTTGCACTATCCAACCCCATATACCATCTTAGCGTGGGACCGATCAGACTGTCTTGGAAGTAGTGGATCAGCAGCTAATCGTTGTCTGTTTGGGTAGACATCTTGCGGACATACATCACCAAATGACTGAGTGGACATGCGTTCCCTTTGTATTTTTCTAAGTCAGGCACTTTGAACTTTACTAGAATCTTCACATTTGGCACCAGACATAATTCAGCAGCACTCTTCCCAGATAGATCCTTACCTCTCAAAGTCTTCAATTCCCTACGCAGCTCAAGAAATTGATCTTTCATTTCATCTATTTTCTCATAAACATCCGGCCCCTCAGATGGCTCGGAATAATAAATGGTGTCTTCCATATGATGTAAGGTATGTACGACAGGCGGCGGCACGGACATGACCGGGCTAGATGCCGGCATAGAAGCAAATGTAGGCGCAAATCCCTCGGGCACGAAGTTTGGTGGCATTCCCTACGGGAATCCGGCAGGCATGGAAGGCACGAAATGAGCGGCGGTTGCAAGAATAGTAGATGTAGCTACCTCTGAAATGACATTCCTCTGAGGAGGGGGAGTTGTAGGTGTTGGAGAAGATTGGCTTTGTGCAGCTAGAACTGACTCAATCATGGCAGTTAGGTGGGCGATTTCCTCTTTCAAATCTCTATTCTCTTGCTCAAAATGTTCCATGATTTTGGAGTGATTGGCGCGAGTATTGTACCGATGAGTCAGCTTGGCTGAAGCACAAAAGAAACACCAATGAGACATATGGCGAAAGAGAAAACTGCTTATGCAAATGATGCATGAAATGCAATGTTTGATTGTTTTTATTTTTCAAGGAACTTACTACTTTATTTGTAAATATATATATATATATATATATATATATATATATATATATATATATATATATATATATATATATATATATATATATATATATATATATATATATATATATAACAACAATTGCAACAATTTGATATGACCATAAAAAATCTCTTTTATTTTTATAATTGGAAGGATTATACTGAGTATAATTTTATAAACCAAATGAAAAATACAAGAGAAAAGGAGACTAGTCATCCTAAGGATCCCTAACAACAATGTCAGACGGTCTGGCTATAGACGCGTACTTCCTTCGAATGCGTCGGATCTCGATCTCAAAAGAAACCTTCATCTGAGTCTTCTTGGGGACAAGCTGATCAACAATCTTCTTCCAAGCAACGGGAGGCTGAAGCATGCTAGAGGAAGATGAAACCTTCGACTCTCTCTGTCTCTTTGTCACTCGGTCTTCAAGTAGCTCAATGTACATCTTTGTCCTTAGACTCAAATTGCAACTCCTCATGCTTTTTGCTCAAAGCATGGAAAAGCTCTTACCAAATATCCTTCTCTCGCTTCATCTTGGCGAGTGCGTCTTCCAACTCCTCTACATCTTAGTTAAGGAGAGTTAATGGCTCAACCACAACCATAGACATAGGTCTTTCACAAGGATAAGGCATCTTCAATTCAAAAGCTCTCTTCTTCACCCAAAGAGTGTAAGCCTCCAAAGTTACATGGTTGCATGGTCCAAGCTCGGATCTTCCTTTCCTATGCACATTATGTCAAGCATGCACAATCTTCTATTTCAAATGTTGGGGATCTTTACCCTCTTGATAGAAAATACCTTTTAACCAAGTGTTATTAGGTTTGTCTCTCAAGGGGAACCCAGGTTGACGACAAGCCAAAGCAGGGTTGTAGTTAATTCCTCCTTGTATACCAATGAGAGGCACATTAGAGAATTCACCAAAACTATCAATAATCTCCAAAATGCTCAAATAACGATCATACCAAACTATATTATCATTAGTGAGAGACATAAGTCTCTGAGACCACTGTAGACACTGTTTGTTCTCCACAAAAGCTGGTGTCTAAGGCAAGTGCGAAATAAACCACTTGTGCAGAAGAGGAATGCAACAGACAATAGTTCCACCACCCTTAGAATTCCTTAGATACAAAGAGAAGTACATATCACCCAACAAAGTAGGCACAGGATTCCCAATCAAGAAAATTCTAATGGCATTAACATCAACAAAACCGTCAATGTTAGGGAACAAAGCTAATCCATAAATGAGCAACACAAAGATAGCTTCAAAAGCGTCCACACTATCGGCTTGAGCAAAACCAGTAGCTTCCTTGATGAGTGTAGCGGGGTATTCGTTACCATTAGAGATATTGACTAAATCCAAGGTAAATCACACAAGTCGAGTCGCCACCGCACTTTTATTTATCCAAAGGAATGGTTAGAAAGCGAACAAAAACCTAAAAGTTTTATCGAATCAAAAACTAGTAAAAATATCAGAGATCGGGGTAAGGGGGTTGGTTATGCAATGGGAAGGTTTTAAGCACCCAAAACATCCTAGGTACTCCTAGGGAGCCCTTTTCATACTTGTTATAAGGTTGGTATTTTGTGAAAATTTGTTTGTGCAAACATGATTAAAGAGATGAGAAAAGAATATACAAGTTATTTACATTTTGTGTTTGGATGGATAAACCCATTGCCTCGTAGTTCGGGGTAAAAATATCAAAACAAGTTGGTGAATTGATTGGTCCAAAAGCCTTAAGGTCTTTTGTTATCCAAGGGAGAAAACTCAACCTAAAACCACAAATCCACCATGTGAGGATAGCTTCAACATGCTAGTGAGGAGTTAACCCTATAATAAGCATGGAAGACTCATTGTCCATCACTAAGGATATAGGTGAGTATTATATCTACCTCAAGGATAACCCAAACCTAATAGCTAAAGGTTATGAAAAGTTTGATTAAGAGGGTGGCCATTGAAACCACAAAAAGGTATTTGAATGAGTGGTATTTACCAATGAAAAGTATTTACAAAATATGGTCAAAGTTGACTTAGAAGTTCAATTCAAAATAAGTATTATGAAAAGAAAGTTTGAAAATCAAAAGCATAAGGCTTAGGTTTCTAATGTTTGAAAACAAATGTTAAATGTTTGCACAAAAGTTTTGGCTTGGGTTAGAGTGGAGGGAAGAAGAAGAATGGCTAAAGTCCTAATCATACAAGAGATAAGGGATAAGAAACAAAACCACAAATGGAGTTCCTCTCTTGAGATCATATTGATGATCCAAGTAGCTCCCATCCTTTGGAATATGCAAGCAAAATAATAGTAAGCTCAAACAATCAACATAACCAAATAAGCTTCTTAGGAGATCTCCCAATGTATCTTGTATCTTTCACTTTGGATGAACAATGGTAATGGTTCTTCAATTTGAGCTCTCATAGAATTCCCTAGCACAAAAACACATACATCAAAAGTTCCATGAAGTAAATCAAGAATGGACAAGAGTGAGTTTAGAGGTTTGGTCCTTTTAGTCTATCTCCAACATTAAGGTCCTTTTACTCCAGTTTGCATAGGGAAAGTCCTAGAAACTAAGTCCATTTGTCCATTTCTTTGCATTTGGTCCACAACAATCAAAACAAAACACAAGCATAATAGTATATACACAATTATATGCTCAAGTGAGGAAAAGGCAAATTGCATTAACATAAACATGTGCTCAAGTGAGCAAAGGGGAAAAGCAAATGAGTAATATGGACAAGAATAGTAAATTGCATAAATGTAAAGAGCAAGAATTAAATGTTAATAGTTAATGGTTAGTGTTAGTAGTTAATGTACCATAAGGCAAATTTAGCGCTATGTTAAGCAATCGTAATTGGACTTATGTAGAAGTCACAACTATCTGAGGCCGGTCAATAATAATGTAGGCAACAACACAAGTTAGAGGTCTTGATTAGTGAATCAAACTCCAATAACTTGCCATGCTAAAAAGAAGATGAGAAATGGTCTTGTATTGATTTAGGTCCTTTGCATGATTTAGAAAGCAATCTATCCTTAATGCAAAGCCATTCACTTGATCATTGATCAAGATGAATTAGATTTGAATCAAGGAAGATTAAACCTCCCTAATCAATGCTAACCATCAACCTTTAACTCATTGATCAAAAAAGAAAAGAAGAAGAAGAAGAAGATGAAGAATAGAAATGAAAAATTAAAGTGCATTAAATGAAATGGAATGTACCCATCAACAAATGTTGACCAAAGATATGGAAGATCAAGGTCAAACAATAGAAAATAGAAGCAAGATGAAGATTGGAGGTCAAGAAATAAACAAAATATTTTTGGCATTTTTAATATTTAAAGTAAAACTTGAATTAAAATATTAAAGAAAGGTCAAACTTCAAATTCACTTCAAATCAACTTTGAAAAGTCCAAGTGAATTACCCCAAGTTCAACAAGGTCAAACAAAGTTTGACAAAAAATTTCAGCATTTTTAAAAGTCATAAACTATTTTTAATCAATTATAAATGCATAAAAATAACCTAATTGAACTAAAATCTCAAATAAATCTCAAATCAATTAATAAATTGATGAGAATATTTTTCATAGATCTATCATCATTCAAAGAGGTTGAGAAAATATTTTGGTATTTTTTGGATCTCAAAAACTATTTAAAATGAATTAAAAATAACCAGAAAAGAGAAAATTATTAAAAAATAGCAAATGGTAAAATAAAAAATATTAAAAATCATTTTTAGAAACTAGAAATTAAAAGAGAAATAATGCAGTTGGTCCCATAATTTTTGGACCAATAATAAGAGAGATATGAATTTTAGAAAATGAAATGGAATTAAAAAATAGAATGGAAATAAAAATCAGAATTAAAAATAATGGAAAAGCGTGAGCCCTTGGATCTGAGCTCATTAATTGAGCTAGCAGATCCAAGCATCCACAAGCGCGCGCCCAACGTGTTCCTCAGTCAACTGAACCACATGGCGTATTAAAATAAGTCATAAGTTTGGACAGTCAAGATTAGATCTGGAAATGAAAATGGAGGGCCACGATTGGATCTCGAGACCAGACGGTGGCTAGTGCCACCGTCTTCTCCGGCTAGCTCCGGTGAGAGCTCAAATTTGCAGAAGAGCAAATGTGCACCCAAATGCACGATCCAGTTACCAAATGAAAGGTGGAGTGATATACATCACTTCTATGCCACTCAATAATGATGTTCAACTGAACTTGCTCGATTTCAAAAATTAAGAACACAATAATGATGCCTCTATGCAGAGGACTTCAGATCACACACAATCAAGGCAAATGGAACGATATATGAGCTGTTTCGAAGCAAAATGCAGTTGAGCAAAACCTTTGAATTGTGAAGAAATGAGTCACGATCTTTGATTCCTTTTGCAATCAGAAGTTTCTATGGATCAAAGTGAATAAGGTTTAGGAACTATGGATCTTAAAAATCAATCAATGCAATTGAATTTCAGATCTGAAAATTTTGAAAGAAAGAGAAAAGTTCATTTAGTGAGGGTGTGGATTCAATTCAGCAAAGGTTTAGGCGCCATTAGGTTGAAGAATTGTGAAGCTATGGCATGGTATTTATAGATGGAGATGGCTGAATGCATGAGCTAACTCGTGTGCATGGGAGAAGAGGGCCTCCATGCATGGGCCTGTTCAGGCGCATGGAGGGCCCAATTCTGAATGGAATTGATTGCTATACACCACCAAATAAGAATTGGATGTGCAAATTGGATGTTAATGGATCATGCATGGCAATTGAATCAAGTTTCCCAAAAATGCACTAAAAGTTCTCCTCTTCGAAAATGATATTTCCACAATTGAAACATAAGCTTATGGGTAATGGTTGGAAAGCTTGTTGCATAAGGAACAAATGTTATGTTGATCAAAACTCCATTTGGGCCTTGGAAATTAATGAAATTTGAGCTTGAAGTTAGGGTGAAAAACATGCATATGTGAAATTTCCAAAATTGGACAATGTTCAAGCCCCTCTGTCTCAATGATGCAAGCTCCAAATGATAAAATCTTCAACATGAAAGTTGTATATCTTTTCAAGAAAATCAATATGGACTTAAATTTTGGATCATTTGGATTTTTGATGAGGAAGTTATGGGCACTTGAAGTTGGACTTTTTCACATTTCAATGCATTTGGTCCAAAGTGACCTATAATGTTTTGCATTATCACATGTATTTATTTTGAGATTTTGCAATTTTTCTCCATATAACATTTGAATTAGACACATTAAGCTTTCCAATGCATTAAGTCTTACCTCAAAATCATGAAAAATGAATGAGTTATGTTCTTGGGAAGTTGACCCAAAATTAGGGTTTCAGTCAAAATGACCTATAATGTCTTGGAATGGATGATGACCTTCCAAGCTTCAAATAAACTTTTGATGAACATGAAAGTTGTTCAAATTGTCCTTAAGAACATTTTTTATCTTGGGGTCATCTCTCTTTGACCAACACATAAAAAGTTAAGTCTCAGTGCATTTCAAAATAGTCAAATGATTTGACTAATCAACTTCTGAAGTCCACACCTCATATCTTGATGAATGGATGATTGAGGAAACTCAAATGAGTTCAAATATACATGAAATGATGAATTAAAGAACTTACCTTGATTGTATTTGACCATGGGTTGAGGTTGCTTCATGAGCAAGGCATAGTTGATGAATAGATGAATTAGGGTTTCATTGGGAAACAAACCTCAAACCCCTTGATTTACTTTGATCAAAATGATGAATTGAGATACTTGGGAGGCATATTGGATGGATGAGAGCTTTGGGAGCCATTTCCATGTTTGCTATCATCTCATCTTGACCTCATCATTGCACAAAGGATCTCCTAGAAGCCTTTAGACCTTGTGACTGCTCAAGCTACAAACAATAAATGTTAGTGACATATTTTTGTGATTTTTTGAGTTAATAAAAAATGAGAAAAACAATGATATACAATTCAAGCATGCTTGTTGATCTCAAACCACTCACAAGATGTCCCAACCCAAAGGCAAAGGGAGCCAAGATGCTTATGATCCTTGAGGCTATGCAAATGAAATGTTATGATGCCATGAGGGATCTTAGGGTCAAAATTAGGGTCTTACAGATGCCCCTATTTAAGGTCATTCTAGCCGGAGAAGTGAAGGTTAAAATCTTCGTCTTCAACGAGGTAGAATGAGCTTAAATAATAACAAAGAGACGAATTTTGGTCCCTAAGAGACCTCATGATGCAAATGTGTGTATGCAAAAGGCAATACTCTGTGGGGATATGTGTCCATAAAGAGAAAAGAAATCTGGAAAACTGACAATCCATATGAGTAATTCACTCTATGGGACAGAGACTCTGGGACTCTTATGAGGATAGAAAAGGAGATAAACTGCGTGAGCAGGTCACGACTTAGAACTTACTGAGACACGAAAGGGATTCCATGAGAATAAATCAATGGAAGGACTCGAGCTGACTCAAAGATGAATGTATTGGGGAATATGCCAATACAGCAAAACTATCCACAAAAGATACTTCGGATGAAAATTCGGACTCAGATTGGGAGAATCCACTAAGGGACTTCGCTGGGGAACATCCCAACAGGACTCCTCTGGGGAAACAACAGGATGAGGTATTACCGGTTACTAGGTAATAAGCTCAAAGAGACATGTGATCCGAACACCGGTATGAGGGTGGAAGAACAACATGCTCGGGGAGAATGATTATCTAAGACCGGTATAAGGGTGAGAGATATCAAACATCCAAAATCATCTGAGGAAAACCTAAAAAGGTATATTTCAACTCAGGGAAATCTGACTCCACAGGGGACAAAAAGTTACAATAGGGAGCAGAGAGGAAGGAACACCAGGGATACCGGTTACTGGGCATATAATAGGTGACCGACCAAGGTGTGAATTGGGGAATATTTCCAAGACACTCATCATCCAAAAGAGGGCTGAAAAGCAAACGCGATTATGGGATGGGCATTCGATTCGACAAACGGGGATACGAATCTTACTCGACTGGGGAAGAGCAAAGGACTTCGACCAAAGAGTGCATGAGATATATTATCTATTACCGTCAGAACGTAGATAACATACTCGTATGGAAGATTATCCACAATCGGTTACTGGGTTAATAAAGGATAAATCGACCGAAAGGAAAGGGCATCGGGGTACCAAATACTAGGTATAAAATGATGACCAATCACAAAGGGAGAAATAATCATTACCGACAAACGGAAAATGAAAGACAACTCGTTGGGGATACATTTGACAAAGACAATGATCCGGGAGATATATCACCGGTTACTGGGAGATATACTCAGAAGGGTGAAGGAATATCGATATCGAATATTGGATAAAGATAACCTTCACAAAGGGGATTACATCTACCTGATACGGGGTAGAAAACCACGGAAGAGTAACCGTCATCAGTTGGGATGAACAAGATGGTTAACTCTGCGAGGGGATAAAATAGGGTTTACGACTACCGGTATAAGGGTAGAGAACCAAAGAAATAGGACTTATAACTACCGGTATGAGGGTAGAAGGTCATAGACTCCACCGGGGAAAAGATGGACGATTACTAGTTACTGAGCAATCATTCATCTAAATTATGGGGAAGTGCAGGGAAAATCTCAAGAAGCCGATTTAGGAATAAACTAGAGAGGCACGATGAAACAAGACATGTCCCTATGAGGATATAACTCAGGGGGAATTCCATCCAATATATGTGTTGGGGGGAAACAGAAACAACCATCATCTACGAGGACATAACTCAGTGGGGAATATGGAAGAAAGGATAAACACTTTCTTCTTATGGGGCTGACTCTACATGGGGAGATCAAACACAAACATCTGCTTGGGGAAACATATTACCAACCAGCAGGAGATAACAAACAAAGATATATGGCAAAGAATGTGTAACACCTCAAAATTTGCCCTCCTCTCTTGGGACTAGCATGACATATTACATATCATTTTTAGGTCATTAGGCATTGCATATTGCATATCATGTGGTCACATTGTGCAAGTCATTCCCCCAAGTCTTGATCAGGAGATAAGAGGTCATGGTGCAAGCTAGGGTTTCATTGGACTGGTCATTAATCATCTGAGGATGTGGAAGTCCAAATTAGGGTTTTGTGATTCTCAAAGGAGATTGGTCTTCATCTTGGTGGGAATGATTCATCATCATCATCATGGTTTGTCATCATCGAGTGTTGGAGCATATTTCTTGAGATTAGGGTTTTGACCACTAGTCAACCCTAATCAGTTGCATTGGGCCAATCAGGGCATAGCAAGGAGATGGGGTCTATGATGGATATGAGGATCATTTCATGGTTATATTGAGTTTATTGAGGCTAGGGTTTCATCATGGAGCCGTTTCATCAGAAAATTGGGGCTCAGATTGACCAGTGCATTGCCAAATTCATCTATCAGTTGAAAAAGTCAACTGTGGTCAACTGTGTTTGATTTTATGGATTTGGAGGTGGAATTGAGTTGGATACACTTCATTCATGTTGGAACAAGTGTTATTTGATATGTCAAAGCTCAAGAATGGAGAAAATAAAGTCAGAACAAAAATTGCCAAAAATAGAAAGTGACTTGTAATGGAAGTTTCCCAAAATGGAAAGTTTTTCACCTCAAAATTACATGTCCAAGGAAGCTCCAAATGAAAATTTGTTCAACATGAAAGTTGTAGATCTTGGTCTCACCTTTCCAAAAAGTCCAAGAACTTGAAAATCACATGTATGGTTGGCAAGTTATGGTCCATTCATTTTCCAAAAAGACCTATAATCAAAGTGGCATAACTCTTACATGGAGTGTCCAAAATGAGTGATCTTTTTATGAGCAAACTCCATTTTACATGTACTTTCATGGTGCATAATCAAAATTCATCAAAAATGGTCAATGCAAAAGGTCAATTTTCAAGTGCACTAATTAAAATCCAAGGGCAAAATGGTCCAAGTTGAGAAATAATTGGAATTTTGGAATGAGAGTTTTTGCAACACATCACAAATGATATTTAGAAGTTGCTTGAGCTGTCATGAGCTGTCATATGGCAATATTTGGCAAGGGCATTTTGGAGCTTTCACTCAAATTGCACATTAAGCTAATTTCATTTCATTTGGTTAATTGGTGATTAGCAAAGTGATTAAAGTGGGGTATAAATCATTAATTATAACAGAATGTTAATCATAATCACAATTCACAAGAATTCATAACCAACTTTCCCTCCAAATTGCAAATTCTCTCAAGAACATCATCAACACTTTTCAAGATTTCTCCACGAATTCTCCATCAATTGGCTTGATTCCTTTTGCTTCATCTTCCATAAACATTGCTCTTCAACTGTTTTGACAAATCAAGGCCAAAAACTCCAAGATTAAGGACTGTCATGCTTGTGCTCATCAATGGCATTTGGAAAGTTCTCACATCTGGAGCAACCTTGAGCTTACCTAATCACTCCAATTATCTTCCTGGACATTAAACTTCATCTGTTTTCACGATTTGGATGGTGAAGCTCGCGGATTCATTGCTGTCGTCATTTTAAGGTCAGAACTCGACTTCACTAATTGCTTCAATCATTACATGGTTTTTGTAGACCTTTGGATGTAGATCAACATGCTAGGTTCAGTTTTTGGTTTGGTGAACTGTAGAGAAAGAAATCGTGTTTTGAAGTTTGATGTGTGTTTATGTTTTTGCTCGATCCCGATTATACAGTAGAAATTAGGATGAATGAGCCACATATTTGGAATGTACATTGAAAGACGGTTCTAATGGATATAAGTTTGTGGATTTTCATTAAGATTTGTTGATTTTCATTTTTCTGCATTTTCTGGATTCGAATGGCTCAAGAACGATGAATTATTTGCTGTTTGATCCAAGATTTCTGTGCTTCGTTTGAAAATGGTGTTTACCGCCTGTTTTAGCCAACCAAGACGCGCCATGTAATCTAAGCCATACGACGCCGTTTTGGTGAATTTCAAAGAAATTTCAAAATTGCCACTGATCCATTTAATTATTATTATTTCTATTTTGTTTTTCATTTCATTTTCAATTTTGTTACAAGAACTTCAATAAATCATAGAGGCTTCATTTTTCATCCAATTTTAGTAAAATGTTTTGTGCCATGCTCATGATAATGTGTAGAATTTTATGATGATTTTTGTGAAATTTTTGCACGTGTGGAAATTTAATTGGCCTATTGATTTTGTTCATGTGTGCATTTTGTGTATGTTTCACCATATCCTTCATGAAATGCTCATATCTTCAAAGAAATGATTGAAAATTTTTGTGCTTATTCTGAACATGCTGATGGTGATTTCCATGTATAGTTTGTGATTTTTGGATACTTGGTGATGGAGATATGTTTTTTTGAATAGAGGTGTGACAATTTGTGTCACACCAAGCTAGGTCAACTTTCTGATTTTATTTGCCTGGCCTAGAAATGTTTGATTGCTCCAATTTTTTGCATGAATGATCATTGATATGGCAAGGTAACATGTGAATTTTGCTGGAATTGTTGGTTGCATTTTCAAATTGATTGATAATTTTCTTCTCTGTGTGCTCATTTTGCAACATTGTGTGACACATGTTTGTATTTCTTTTGTGAAATTCTCATATGGTATTGGATGAAGATGAAATTTGACATGAGCATTCTAGACACATGGTAGGACATCATGGTTTTGATCCCATTCATTTCTAATATGTTGTCACTTTTTTATGAATTATTGAAGTGGATGCTTGTTTGGATGCTATGAATTGGCTTGTATAATTTTGTCTGGACTTCTTGATTTTCATTGACCTACTTCCTCTTGTCCAATTGAGCTGAAAATTGACATGCTACTTGTTGAATGTGTCCTGTTTAGGTGTGAATTATTTGAGGATTTTTGGAATTGTTTTGGTATGCTTTTGATTGAAGTCATTCTGTTTGGTCATTTGGTGTTGTGTTTGACCTAGTTTGTGTTAAATTGTGCATGAAATGATAATGGTGAATGGTATAAGCATGGGACCAATTGCATTTGCTTTTGATTTGTTTGAATGTGATTTTGGATTGGTTTTGCTTGCTGTTTAGAATTTTTTATCACCTTTGGACCCTAGGCTTGGCCTAGTGGTCTAGTTTCTCACATTTGGTTTGGATTTTCAGGTTGAAATGCAAAAGGCTTAAGGGAAAAAGTGCAAGTTGATTAAATTGAGTTTTGTTTGATGTTGTGAACTAACATTGGCTTTGTGTTGTAGGGATTGATGCTTGAGCTTAGGCTTATGGCTTGCACTTGTGTGCATTAACTTGTGTTGCTTTGTACAGATTAACTGATTAACAATTTGCTGTTTACTGTTGGTTTGTCTGAGTACTGATGATACTTGATTGATTTCAGGTACATTTAGTTGCTTACAGTTCCTTGAGAACTTGCTTGCTGCTGCTTGGTTTTTAAACCACTTGAGGTAGGACTCCTATTCTCCATGTAGTCTGGAAGACCTGGCCTGTTACTTGGCCAGGCAACTGTCTGAAGTCCTCCTTAAGAGGCGATGTTTGTGATTGTTTAACTTTGTGCCAAACAGGTAAAGTCCTTGATTAAGGCAATTGGTGGATCATAGAGATATACAATCTATCTCCCACTATTCAGTTGAGTCGTCCCTCTGCTCACACCACTGTGTTGATGCATTGGGGCACAAACCCAAGATCTTGTACTTTGTACAGTTGAGTCAGAGTCTTTGAGCGTAGAAGGGTTCCATCTTTCTGAACCCACACTCCTTTGTCTGAAGCTCTCCCTGGACAGGGATAAGAGCTGTGAAGTCTAATCTTCACTCACCTTTCATCTGGCTTCACCTTAGTCCCTCATTGGCAAGGTTAAGAGCTAACTCTACCCTTGTACAGATGACTTGCCTCGGCAGTCAAACCCATTGTTTGAGCCCACTTGACTGGATATAGTGTGTGCTTTGTGAATACTTGCTTGAAATGCTTGTTTTGATATGTTAATGCTTGCATGCTTGCTTTCTTCCTGGATAGGATTAGCTTGCTGTTGTGCAAGTAGGTAGAAACCATAACATAGGGCAATGATGCATGGTAACACTAGGCTCGAGTACAGCTCCCTGGTAGTGTGTCTTCCCTTTGTGTCTGGCTAGTCTTTCTCTCCCTTTAGGGGGAACTACATCGCCCTGATCCTTGTTCCAGACGAGGTATGTAGGCAGGAGACCGTGCGAGGTCTCTCCGGGCACTTTTTTTTCTTTTTGTGTGTGTTTGCTTGTTAAAGCTTGTGTGTCAGGATATGGATGTAAGCCCAGCGATTGGCTGTCTGTATCCTGATTGTTGTTTATTTGTGCTTGTGGTGTGCTAGGAAGCCGGTGTAAGTCCATCAAGTGGCATCTGGGTTCCAGTGTGCGTGTGTTTTGGTTCGGATGCTGATGTAAGCCCAGTGATTGGCATTCAGGCTCCATGTTTGCCTGTTTGTATGCGTGTGTTGTTTGGCGTGCGTGAGCCGAACTACAGCAGCTCTGATTCTCGTTCCAGACGAGATATGTAGGCATAGGATGCGATGTCCTATCGAGCTCCCTTCTCTTAACCCCACCTGCGTTCCTTGTGTGTGTGTGTGATGTTTTAGCAACCTTTTCTTTCTTTTAGAACGTGGATCCCGTCGAGTACGACGGACGTGAGGGGTGCTAATACCTTCCCCTTGCGTAACCGACTCCCTTACCCTTTCTCTTTGGTCGCGAGACCATGCTTTTTCCAGGTTTCTCTGAGCGTTTCCTTTCCCTATCTTGGGATAAATAACGCGCAGTGGCGGCTCTGTGTTGTTTTTTTGTTTTAGCCCGCCGGTTGTTTTTTGCGGATGCGACAGCTGGCGACTCTGCTGGGGACCAAAGATGTTGACCTGTGCTGGTCCATATTCCCTAAGCGAGTCTCTCCTAGCGTTCTAGGATAGTTTAAGTTGCTTGTTTTGCTTTATTTATTGCATTTATTATTCTAACAGTGTATATATTTGCATAAATATTTGCATGCATCATACTATCATGTTGCCGTCCTCTGTGCAGGTGATTCCTCTGTTTGGGGTGGGTGTTCTGAGTGGGGCTAAAACCCAGGCCCGAGTATACACCTAGGATTAGCGTGGTCTCACGTCGCTCACATGCCGGTTGGGCACATTGTTGCGACGTGACATACCACAAGCCGGACGAGGTTCATCTGAGAAGTGCTCTTCCAGTGGGGTTTTCCACTTTGGTGGGGTTATCTCTTTTGGGCTATTGACTCTGGTGACCGATCATTTCCCGGATCTTTGGTTTAGACGATCTTAAGGGAGCTACAATGGCACACCCGAAAGGGCAAACCCATTGAGTATCTCTGTCCGATTGTCGAGACTATGATCCGCCTTAGGATGACCTGATTAGAATTTACCTGTGAGGGGAGGGTGATTCTTTCAGATGCATGATCAGATGGTGACTTTGATGGTGACTGTTTGTTCCGTGGATCAGAGTCCTATTTATAAGTCGGATTTATGGTCATTTATTGCCGAGACGCCAGAGTGCTGTCCGAGTTATTTATCAGTGGGGATCCGTTTATTTCAGGATTCCCCGGGCCGATTTTATCAGTGGGGATCCGTTTATTTCAGGATTCCCCGGGCCGATTCAGATGTTGTGGGTATCTGCTCAGAGTTTTGTCTGACGATGATGATGATGATGTATCTGTCTTCCGTTTATTTCGGAACCCTTGAGTTGGATTTGTGGTTACATGTTCCCTTAGATGGTTGTGATCGGTTCAGAGATCAGGGCTGTGATTCAGAGCAACAGATGATCAGATGACTTGGAGGATGGCACAATGCATTGCATTCACGCATCTGCATCATTCCCGTTTTGCGTTCATCTGCACCTAAACTACGTTTAGCCATATGGGGAGCATTATTGATTGAGAATCTGGTTGAGAGACATCTTGAATTTCAGAATGTGAATGTCAAAATATTATCTGTCTCGATGAAACCAGAATCAAAGGACAGAAGCTTCCTCATATGGATAGACGTTGCATTCATGCATATTAACCTGTTTGCTGTTTTGTAGGTGTCGGATTCTAACGTGCTTGATTGCTGCAGGAATCATTGCTCGTGCTCGCAGAGCTGTACCTTTGCACTCAACCCGTCCTCACAGATACTTCACCAGACGCAATACTCCCAGACTGATGGATCTCCCAAACACAGATGTTCTCGAGCTGAAAGAGAAAATGAATGAGCTGATCAACATCATGCAGGGTTTTGCAGTTGGTCAGAAAGCTTTGGCTGACAAAGTTGAAAAGCTCGAGCGGGCTTCTGCTGCTAACAGTGTTGTTAACCTGGATGGTGTCTCCAACCAGGGGCTGGGATCCAGGGATGGTGGTAAAAGAGCGACTGTGGGTTTGGTGAATGACAATGCTGCTGGTTTGGGTGCTGCTACAGGTGGTCAACCCGGTCAGGGGCATAACCTGAAGGACAGTTTGTTCCCTCCATTCTTTGGGGTTGATGACGATAGAGAGGAAGACAAAGAAGCTGACCAATTCTCCATGCTGAATGAGCCACTTGGGCAATATGGTGTCCAACCACAAAACAAGGAGATCCAGTTGCTGGCAGAGAAGGTAAGGGCTCTGGAAAGCCATGCTACTCCGGGATTCGTCAACATGTCGAATATGGGGCTGGTTGAGGGGATTGTGATCCCACAGAAGTTCAAAGCGCCCTCATTTGACAAATATAATGGGAGTTCCTGCCCAGAGACTCACCTTCAAGCCTTTGTCCGCAAGATCTCTGCATACACAACAGATCAGAAGCTCTGGATGTACTTCTTCCAAGACAGTCTGTCTGGAGGATCCCTAGAATGGTATACCAAGCTTAAGTCGTCTGACATCAAGAGCTGGCAGGATCTTGGTGACGCATTCTTTAAACAGTATCAGTTCAATGCTGATATGGCTCCGAGTCGTACCCAGCTGCAGGGTATGTCTCAGAAGAATAACGGGGGGTTTAAAGAATATGCTCAGAGGTGGAGGGAGTTGGCTGCCAGAGTGCAACCTCCACTGGTGGACAGAGAGATGTCTGATCTCTTCATGGGTACCCTGCAGGGGGTTTTTGCTGAAAGAATGGTGGGTTGTCCCGTCACCAACTTTGCAGACATTGTGGTGGCTGGGGAGAGAATTGAAAGTTGGCTGAAAATGGGGAAGATTCAGGGTGGTAATGCTTCGTCATCAGCATCGAAGAAGCCATTCGGGAACGGTCAGCGCAAGAACGAGGGTGAATCAAGTGCTGTGTATGCCTAGAGAGGACACGGTAGGGATCGTTACTACCAGCACACCGCTGCTGTAACCATCCCTGCTGGTAATCAGTCAGTCCGACAGCAACGTCAGCCATCTCAACAGAGAGCTGGGTATCAGGTGAAAGGAAAGGGGGTTGATCGCCATTTCGACAAGCCGCCAGTGACATATGCTGTTTTGTTTAAGAAGTTGATGGATCTTGGGTTGGTTCAGCCAAGGGCGATGGTTCCGATGAGATCAGATCAGAGGCCTCCTAATTATGATGAGAACGCCCAGTGTGAATTTCATTCTGGAACACCGGGGCATAACATTGAAAGTTGTAGGGCATTCAAGAATGTTGTCCAGGACCTGGTGGATTCCAAAGCCATCAATTTTGCGCCATCACCAAATGTTAATGCTAATCCTATGCCGGCGCATGGTCAGGCGATGGTGAGTGCAATTGCTGAAGATTCGGATCACGCCTGTGCAATGGGTGGAGAGAACGACAGTGACTGCAAGTTTGATAGTTGGATAAAGCCGTGCGTACCAGGAAGCTGGAAGGCTGAAGAGATCATCCGGGTTGCTCTACTTGAAGAGTAATATTTCTTGTTTTTCAGTTTTATTTGCATGAAAGCCATACGTGTTGCCCGACACATAATGGTTCATTGTAAGGGCCACCTCATGTTCATAATTTGCAACATTTCTGCATCATTAATAAATGGATGTTTTTCAGTCAAAAAACGGTGTTCCCTGTCTTTCATTTATTTTTGCAGTTTAAAAACAAATAAAAATGGCAATGTTTATTTTCATTTTTTCTCTTTTTTTGATTTGTCTCGTTCCGAATGCAAAAAATAATTCTCCGGATCTCATTGATAACAATCCTGTTACACCCTCATATGACTTCGACAATCCGATCTATCATGCCGAAGAAGAAGGCGAAGAAGATTGTGATCTGCTGGAATTAGCCAGGTTGTTAAAACAAGAGGAGAAGGTAATTCAGCCGCACGTGAAGCGAGTTGAGATTGTTATTCCAAGTGCCGCCGAGGTCGGAAAGAAAAGAAAAATTGGGGCCGTTTCAGAGGCAAGTCAAAAGCAGAACGGTAGCCATGTTAAAGGAGCATGTGGATACATTGACCTGGTCGTGTCAGGATATGCCAGGTCAAGTACCAATGTCGTTGTGCACAAGCTACCATGCAGAGAAGACTGTCCTCTAAAGAAGCAGAACGACGGTGCCACGTATCAGAGTGACTTTGTTTCATGATATGATTCATCGTGGGATCCAATGCTATGCTATGACATGATAGCAAAGTCCCCAAACAGAAGAGGGGCATCTGGCAGATCTGGCCAAGTCGTTTGACTGGTTGAGACAATTCAAACTGAGGTTGAATTCAGACAAGTGCACTATCAGAGTGCGGTCCGGTAAGCTGTTGGGGTTCATTGTAAAGAGGGGAATCAAGGTTGATCCTGCTTAAAAAAAAACAAAAAAAAACAAAAAAAAAACAAAAAATGCCTGAACCGAGAATGGAAAAAGAGGTTCGTGGTCTCCTAGGTAGATTGAACTACATGTCATGGTTCACATCTCACCTAACAGCCACGTGGGAACCTATTCAAGTCAGTGAAAAAGAAATCGAACGGTCAGGTGAAATAATGATTGCCAAGGGGCATTGAAAGATAAAAGAAAAGTTGCAGGAACCTCTGATTCCGATGTCTCCTATGGAAGGAGCAATGGTCAAATTTTGTACTTGACAAGCCTTCGAGGGGTCTACGAGGTGAAGTGGGTCAGCATGACGAGTCTTGTCGAAAAGAGCATGCAATTTACCTTAGCAAAAAGTTTACCGATTGTGAAACAATACATTCACTGCTCAGGAAAACTTGATGTACTTTGGCATAGCTGCTCGCCGACTGAGACAGTATATGCTGATTCATACCACTTTGTGGATTTCGAGATGGATCTGATCAGGTAGATTTCTGAAAGAGCCAGCAATGATCGGACGGGTTGCGAAAGGGCCAATGATTTTGATTGAATGCGATATTCGATACACCGTTCAGAAAACAATCAAGGGGAGTGTATTGTCTGATTACACCGCCCAGCAACTCGTGGAGGATGATCAACCGATGAAGTTTGAGTTCCCTGATGAGGACATCTTGAGGTGCTCTAATCGAAAGATTGAGAGTAACCGATCCCGGAGGAGGGGCCTGACCCTGAATCCGAACGGATTCTGATGTCTGATGGGGAGGTTAAGGTGAATGAGCTTTTGTTGCCCGGATAACGTTTGAATGCACCGACGGTGTGATTGTGCAGAAAATGGTGGTAACCTACAGAGACTGGCATGAGATGTTGCCGTTTGCATTGCATGGGTATCGAACGTCGGTGCGTACATCTACTGGGGCAACTCCTTTCTCATTGGTATATGGAATGGAAGATGTGCTACCAGTTGAGGTTCAGATTCCCTCTTTGAGAGTCCTGATGGACGTGAGATTGAAAGAGGCGGAATGGGTAAGGACCCGGTACGAAGAGTTGAGCCTGATAGAAGAGAAGAGGCTAGCAGCCATTTGTCATGGGCAGTTGTACCAGTAATGGATGAAACGTGCTTTTGACAGAAAGGTACGACCTCGGGTGTATCACGTAGGTGATATGGTGCTGAAAAGGATCCTTCCTCCTCAAAACAATCGAAGGGGCAAATGGACACCCAATTATGAAGGTCCATTCGTGGTCAAGAAGGTTTTCTCTGGCGGAGCCTTGTTGTTAACGACCATGGATGGCGAGGATTTTCCATTCCATGTGATGCGGACGCAGTTAAAAAATACTTCGTATAAAGAGACCCGCTGGACGAAAAGAATAAAATAGTCCGGGCAAAAATGGGCATCCCGGCGAACCAAAAAACAGAAAGAGAAGGGGTTCGGGCAAAAATTAGGGATATAAAATGAAAAATTGTACACCCGGCAAGTCGAAAACCTGAAAAGGTGACTTGGGCAAAAAAGGGTATCCCGGTGGACTGAAAACCCGAAAGGGCGGTCCAGGCAAAAGAGGGATTGAAACGAACAACTGCGTCTGGCATGATCGTTTGCGCTTTGGTTAAGGCATCATGGATAATACCCGGTAGGGATCAGTTGGAATCGTCTTGTTCAGAAGGCAGAAAGCATGGAGAGTCTGAGGACATATGGGGTGTAACTGAGTTGGAACTCGATGAGATCACGGGTTTCACATTGCCATTAGGATAGATTTTTCCTTTTGTGCGCAATTACCTCTTTTCAGGAATTGCTTCCTTTGTATTGCTCGAGTTGAGCCACACTTTTCCAATCAATAAAATGCATATTCAGTCAAATAATTTTGTTTTTGTTTTTCATTACCGCTTTGATTGCAAAAACATCCAATTATTTTGATAAAGAATCTTGCATTTTAAGACATACAGGTCCTTTCCGACGCATGTTTATAAGATTGAAAACTTGAAATCTTATTCGGAAGGTTGAGTGACCCAAGTGTTGAAATCTTGACACGCTTGGGGCACGGTTTTATCTGACGATCTGTTTTGCAGGAACTGTTAGGTATTTTCACTCACTTGCAGGTTGTGATGTGGAAGCTTTGTAACAGATCCCCAGAGAGTCCGATCAGGGACGAATGAATATGAAAGAATGACGAAGTGACGTTGAGACGTACGATGATCCTTGATGATAATCAAGAAGACTCTTCAAAGTCGGAAGATTGGAAAGTCTGTAGAAATTCTCCGCAGAGTCCAACCAGGGACCAGCAAGTTAGAGACCGGTGAAAAAGCGACGAGGGACGTACGACGACCTTTGGAATTAATCAAGAAGACTCTTCAAAGTCGGAAGATTGAAAAGTCTATATAATCCCCAGGAGTTCGTTCTCCGTCGAGCGCGACGCGACTTGGAATACAAGATGATGGAGCAGAAAAGGTCCAGACGAGTCTGGGGGTTCTCAAAAGTGGAAAACTGATGCGAGATTGGGAGGTGGATACCGTTGTTCGACGAGTCGACGGGTGTTCTGTACCAATTTCTTTCATTTCCCAGCTAGGTCCCCAAGCAGAATTAGAGGACCAAATCCCCAGCGGATCCAAGGTCTGTGACTTCCTTAGCCGAGTCGAGATGGTTATCCCCGGCAGGTAAAACGATGTTTCCTCAGCAGCCAGGCTCGAAGGTTGCTATCCCCGAGTGGAGCGGGTTTCAATGAAATATATCTCCAGCAGTGTTTATCCTACCAGTGGATTGGGTGAGTTTCCGTAACAGACGGATATTTGCATTCCCAGCTGAGTTGATTCTACCTATGGGTTGCACGGGTTGTCCCCAGCAGAGTAGCATTCGCTTTCCTAGCAGGGTCAGGATGGTTATCCCCAGCAGGTTTAGATCGATGCTTCCCCAGTCGCCAGGCCTGGAGGTGGCTGTTTCCCGGCAGAGTATCTGTGAGCATTTCCCCAGAGAAGTTGCCAGGTATCTGTGAGGGTTTCCCGAAGCAGGGTCGGGATTGATATCCCTAGCAAGTCGAAGACTGTTGTATCCCCACAGAGTGTTGGTGGTTGTATTCCCAGCAGTTTCTTGAGCGGATTGGGTGCAAAGGAAGTTCTTCCCCAGCAAGGGTTGCCTTTTCCTCGCAGCAGTGCTATTCCCCAGCAGGGCGAAATCGGAGTATTGACGAGTTCCTCAGCAGAGTGTCTCGTGCTCCTTAGCAGAGTCCTTTGAGGGGGACGCTTTTATGCATTCATCATGCAGCGTAAGCATAGCATACTGCATAGAAAAATAAATCGCGTAGCATTTCCATAATTATGGAGCATTACGCAGAAAAAGTCATGCATCATTGCAAGCATAGGCTAGTCTCAAGCTGTGGTTATTGTTTGAGAAGTGGTTTCGACAGAAGTTGGAAGATGTTACTCTGATGGGTTTAGCATCATGACGTCAGATCAGCAATATTCCCCAGTAGTGCGATGCTGGAGGAAACTTTTCCGTCGGACAGAGATAGAAGTGTTACGCGATCAGCGCAACTCGAGCCGTGGTTACCGCTTGAGATTTGGTTTTGCCGGACAGTGAAGACGATACTCCGAGGAGTTCAGCGTTGTGAGTTTGGAGCAACAGCATTTCCCAGTCATCAGTTAGTGTCTGGTCGAGCTTTCTTTGATGTCCTGTAAACATCATCGTTCGATGTCCAGTAAACGTCGAGATATTTCCCAGTCATTGTTTAATGTCTGGTCGATCCTTGTTTGATGTCCTGTAAACATCATTGTTCGATGTCCTGTCAACATCATTGTTCGATGTCCTGTCAACATCTTTGTTTGATGCCTGTAAACATCATTGTTTGATGCCTGTAAACATCATTGTTTGATGTCCTGTCAACATCCTTGTTCGATGTCCTGTCAACATCCTTGTTCGATGTCTGGTAAACATCATTGTCCGATGTCCAGTAAACGTCAAGTTTTCTCCCAGTCATTGTTTAGTGTCTGGTCGAGTTTTCTTTGGTGCCTGTCAACATCATTGATTCGATGTCCAGTTAACGTCGAGTTCCCTCCCAGTCATCAGTAAGTGTCTGGTGGAAGGTATACCCTCTGACATGTCGCCATCAGAGTGGTGATTGGTGTTATTTCCGACGTTGCCAGCGGAATTATCAGAAAGTTTTGGGGTCCAAGAAAAAGAAATCAGCAGAAATTTCGGGGTTCAAGAAAAGCATAAAAAGAAAGGAATAATAGTCCCCAGCGGATGTGTGGTGTTCAGGCCATGGTTATCCCTGCGTTACCATTTATTTTGGTATCCAGGTCGATATTTCTGTTTCGGTGATCAGGCCGACTTTCTCCGTACCAGACGGATTTTTCTTCAGATATTGTGTTCTTCGTCGATTCTGACAGGCGTTGTTAATTCTTTTCCCATCAGAGTGAAAATTGTTCGTCTGTTCTTGGTATTCAATCACTCTTCATCCTGATCATCTGAAAGTCGAGGCTGTTCATATCGACAAGTTCACAATGGATTGAATAGGGGCAGCTGTAACACCTCAAAATTTGCCCTCCTCTCTTGGGACTAGCATGACATATTACATATCATTTTTAGGTCATTAGGCATTGCATATTGCATATCATGTGGTCACATTGTGCAAGTCATTCCCCCAAGTCTTGATCAGGAGATAAGAGGTCATGGTGCAAGCTAGGGTTTCATTGGACTGGTCATCAATCATCTGAGGATGTGGAAGTCCAAATTAGGGTTTTGTGATTCTCAAAGGAGATTGGTCTTCATCTTGGTGGGAATGATTCATCATCATCATCATGGTTTGTCATCATCGAGTGTTGGAGCATATTTCTTGAGATTAGGGTTTTGACCACTAGTCAACCCTAATCAGTTGCATTGGGCCAATCAGGGCATAGCAAGGAGATGGGGTCTATGATGGATATGAGGATCATTTCATGGTTATATTGAGTTTATTGAGGCTAGGGTTTCATCATGGAGCCGTTTCATCAGAAAATTGGGGCTTAGATTGACCAGTGCATTGCCAAATTCATCTATCAATTGAAAAAGTCAACTGTGGTCAACTGTGTTTGATTTTATGGATTTGGAGGTGGAATTGAGTTGGATACACTTCATTCATGTTGTAACAAGTGTTATTTGATATGTCAAAGCTCAAGAATGGAGAAAATAAAGTCAGAACAAAAATTGCCAAAAATAGAAAGTGACTTGTAATGGAAGTTTCCCAAAATGGAAAGTTTTTCACCTCAAAATTACATGTCCAAGGAAGCTCCAAATGAAAATTTGTTCAACATGAAAGTTGTAGATCTTGGTCTCACCTTTCCAAAAAGTCAAAGAACTTGAAAATCCCATGTATGGTTGGCAAGTTATGGTCCATTCATTTTCCAAAAAGACCTATAATCAAAGTGGCATAACTCTTACATGGAGTGTCCAAAATGAGTGATCTTTTTATGAGCAAACTCCATTCGACATGTACTTTCATGGTGCATAATCAAAATTCATCAAAAATGGTCAATGCAAAAGGTCAATTTTCAAGTGCACTAATTAAAATCCAAGGGCAAAATGGTCCAAGTTGAGAAATAATTGGAATTTTGGAATGGGAGTTTTTGCAACACATCACAGATGATATTTAGAAGTTGCTTGAGCTGTCATGAGCTGTCATATGGCAATATTTGGCAAGGGCATTTTGGAGCTTTCACTCAAATTGCACATTAAGCTAATTTCATTTCATTTGGTTAATTGGTGATTAGCAAAGTGATTAAAGTGGGGTATAAATCATTAATTATAACAGAATGTTAATCATAATCATAATTCACAAGAATTCATAACCAACTTTCCCTCCAAATTGCAAATTCTCTCAAGAACATCATCAACACTTTTCAAGATTTCTCCACGAATTCTCCATCAATTGGCTTGATTCCTTTTGCTTCATCTTCCATAAACATTGCTCTTCAACTGTTTTGACAAATCAAGGCCAAAAACTCCAAGATCAAGGACTGTCATGCTTGTGCTCATCAATGGCATTTGGAAAGTTCTCACATCTGGAGCAACCTTGAGCTTACCTAATCACTCCAATTATCTTCCTGGACATTAAACTTCATCTGTTTTCACGATTTGGATGGTGAAGCTCGCGGATTCATTGCTGTCGTCATTTTAAGGTCAGAACTCGACTTCACTAATTGCTTCAATCATTACATGGTTTTTGTAGACCTTTGGATGTAGATCAACATGCTAGGTTCAGTTTTTGGTTTGGTGAACTGTAGAGAAAGAAATCGTGTTTTGAAGTTTGATGTGTGTTTATGTTTTTGCTCGATCCCGATTATACAGTAGAAATTAGGATGAATGAGTCACATATTTGGAATGTACATTGAAAGACGGTTCTAATGGATATAAGTTTGTGGATTTTCATTAAGATTTGTTGATTTTCATTTTTCTGCATTTTCTGGATTCGAATGGCTCAAGAACGATGAATTATTTGCTGTTTGATCCAAGATTTCTGTGCTTCGTTTGAAAATGGTGTTTACCGCCTGTTTTAGCCAACAAAGACGCGCCATGTAATCTAAGCCATACGACGCCGTTTTGGTGAATTTCAAAGAAATTGCAAAATTGCCACTGATCCATTTAATTATTATTATTTCTATTTTGTTTTTCATTTCATTTTCAATTTTGTTACAAGAACTTCAATAAATCATAGAGGCTTCATTTTTCATCCAATTTTAGTGAAATTTTTTGTGCCATGCTCATGATAATGTGTAGAATTTTATGATTATTTTTGTGAAATTTTTGCACGTGTGGAAATTTAATTGGCCTATTGATTCTGTTCATGTGTGCATTTTGTGTATGTTTCACCATATCCTTCATGAAATGCTCATATCTTCAAAGAAATGATTGAAAATTTTTGTGCTTATTCTGGATAAGCTGATGGTGATTTCCATGTATAGTTTGTGATTTTTGGATACTTGGTGATGGAGATATGTTTTTTTGAATAGAGGTGTGACAATTTGTGTCACACCAAGCTAGGTCAACTTTCTGATTTTATTTGCCTGGCCTAGAAATGTTTGATTGCTCCAAGTTTTTGCATGAATGATCATTGATATGACAATATAACATGTGAATTTTGCTGGAATTTTTGGTTGCATTTTCAAATTGATTGATAATTTTCTTCTCTATGTGCTCATTTTGCAACATTGTGTGACACATGTTTGTATTTCTTTTGTGAAATTCTCATATGGTATTGGATGAAGATGAAATTTGACATGAGCATTCTAGACACATGGTAGGACAAAATGGTTTTGATCCCATTCATTTCTAATATGTTGTCACTGTTTTATGAATTATTGAAATGGATGCTTGTTTGGATGCTATGAATTGGCTTGCATAATTTTGTCTGGACTTCTTGATTTTCATTGACCTACTTCCTCTTGTCCAATTGAGCTGAAAATTGACATGCTACTTTTTGAATGTGTCCTATTTAGGTGTGAATTATTTGAGGATTTTTGGAATTGTTTTGGTATGCTTTTGATTGAAGTCATTCTGTTTGGTCATTTGGTGTTGTGTTTGACCTAGTTTGTGTTAAATTGTGCATGAAATGATAATGGTGAATGGTATAAGCATGGGACCAATTGCATTTGCTTTTGATTTGTTTGAATGTTATTTTGGATTGGTTTTGCTTGCTGTTTAGAATTTTTTTATCACCTTTGGACCCTAGGCTTGGCCTAGTGGTCTAGTTTCTCACATTTGGTTTGGATTTTCAGGTTGAAATGCAAAAGGCTTAAGGGAAAAAGTGCAAGTTGATTAAATTGAGTTTTGTTTGATGTTGTGAACTAACATTGGCTTTGTGTTGTAGGGATTGATGCTTGAGCTTAGGCTTATGGCTTGCACTTGTGTGCATTAACTTGTGTTGCTTTGTACAGATTAACTGATTAACAATTTGCTGTTTACTGTTGGTTTGTCTGAGTACTGATGATACTTGATTGATTTCAGGTACATTTAGTTGCTTACAGTTCCTTGAGAACTTGCTTGCTGCTGCTTGGTTTTTAAACCACTTGAGGTAGGACTCCTATTCTCCATGTAGTCTGGAAGACCTGGCCTGTTACTTGGCCAGGCAACTGTCTGAAGTCCTCCTTAAGAGGCGATGTTTGTGATTGTTTAACTTTGTGCCAAACAGGTAAAGTCCTTGATTAAGGAAATTGGTGGATCATAGAGATATGCAATCTATCTCCCACTATTCAGTTGAGTCGTCCCTCTGCTCACACCACTGTGTTGATGCATTGGGGCACAAACCCAAGATCTTGTACTTTGTACAGTTGTGTCAGAGTCTTTGAGCGTAGAAGGGTTCCATCTTTCTGAACCCACACTCCTTTGTTTGAAGCTCTCCCTGGACAGGGATAAGAGCTGTGAAGTCTAATCTTCACTCACCTTTCATCTGGCTTCACCTTAGTCCCTCAATGGCAAGGTTAAGAGCTAACTCTACCCTTGTACAGATGACTTGCCTCGGCAGTCAAACCCATTGTTTGAGCCCACTTGACTGGATATAGTGTGTGCTTTGTGAATACTTGCTTGAAATGCTTGTTTTGATCTGTTAATGCTTGCATGCTTGCTTTCTTCCTGGATAGGATTAGCTTGCTGTTGTGCAAGTAGGTAGAAACCATAACATAGGGCAATGATGCATGATAACACTAGGCTCGAGTACAGCTCCCTGGTAGTGTGTCTTCCCTTTGTGTCTGGCTAGTCTTTCTCTCCCTTTAGGGGGAACTACATCGCCCTGATCCTTGTTCCAGACGAGGTATGTAGGCAGGAGACCGTGCGAGGTCTCTCCGGGCACTTTTTTTTCCTTTTTGTGTGTGTTTGCTTGTTAAAGCTTGTGTGTCAGGATATGGATGTAAGCCCAGCGATTGGCTGTCTGTATCCTGATTGTTGTTTGTTTGTGCTTGTGGTGTGCTAGGAAGCCGGTGTAAGTCCATCAAGTGGCATCTGGGTTCCAGTGTGCGTGTGTTTTGGTTCGAATGCTGATGTAAGCCCAGTGATTGGCATTCAGGCTCCATGTTTGCCTGTTTGTATGCGTGTGTTGTTTGGCGTGCGTGAGCCGAACTACAGTAGCTCTGATTCTCGTTCCAGATGAGATATGTAGGCATAGGATGCGATGTCCTATCGAGCTCCCTTCTCTTAACCCCACCTGCGTTCCTTGTGTGTGTGTGTGTGATGTTTTAGAAACCTTTTCTTTCTTTTAGAATGTGGATCCCGTCGAGTACGACGGACGTGAGGGGTGCTAATACCTTCCCCTTGCGTAACCGACTCCCTTACCCTTTCTCTTTGGTCGCGAGACCATGCTTTTTCCAGGTTTCTCTGAGCGTTTCCTTTCCCTATCTTGGGATAAATAACGCGCAGTGGCGGCTCTGTGTTGTTTTTTTGTTTTAGCCCGCCGGTTGTTTTTCGCGGATGCGACAGAATGCAACATGGATATCTGAATGTTTAACAATATATGCATATGTGTGGTTTATGTATGACGAATGCTAACAAAACAGACATATCTAACACAAACAGGTCCAAGAATCAATGAACAAAAATCCGGTACTACATCTCGAGAGAGAAAGCCAGGCCCAACGGGGAACACCCGATCTGATGGGGGCAAGAGATACCAGGAAACAAAGACCTCTGCAGGGGAATGAACATCAGTCATTCCTGCTGGGGACAGGATCATCGCACAGATAAGATCCGCCGTATAAGTAACTCTATTGGGGAAATTATCAAAGGGGAAAAATGGAACTCTGTGGGGAACAACCACCAATCAGAAGCTTCCAAGGTCACCACTAAATATTGCACTACCAAATAGATCACATCTGCTGAGGAGGAAGGATCGCTACCCTGCTGAAGGAACGAGGGATGAACATCTTTACCAAACAATTTGCTCGGGAGAAAAACCACAAAAGGCTTTGGAGGAAGAGGATACAAGCATGCCGGGCATATAAACAAATGTCTTACCCTGTTGAGAATTCATACCATCTTCGGGAGAGCACTGAAGACATCCTAAGTATCCTTTTTATCATTGTGAATGTTCACTTTGTTTAAAAACAAGTCATGAAAATTTATTTATTTTAAAACAATGACATTTTCTCAATTAAAACATGCACAACATTTGTTGAATAGAAACAAGTAAGAGTTCAAATAATTGGATAAAGGCTCAAATTTATTTGATGGAATGGTAGTCTGCAAATGGCAAGACTCCATAGATCTTTACAAATTTGAAATTGGCGATATATATTGGGAAAGGGCTACATTGAACATAATGACCATTTCTCCACTAACTCTGAATCCGATGTATTTGAAGTTTCGGTTGACGATGACTGAGTGAGAATCTCTGATAGATGACAGTTTGTAGAACAAAGTCTTGTCAGGATGCAGTTACTTGCCAAGACCGGTATGAGGGTGGAAGAGCAACATGCTCGGGGAGAATGAATATCTAAGACCGGTATAAGAGTGAGAGATATCAAACATCCGAAATCATCTGAGGAAAACCTAAAAAGGTATATTTCAACTCAGGGAAATCTGACTCCACAGGGGACAAAAAGTCATAATAGGGAGCAGAGAGGAAGGAACACCAGGAATATCGGTTACTGGGCATATAATAGGTGACCGACCAAGGCGTGAATTGGGGAATATTTCCAAGACACTCATCATCCAAAAGAGGGTTGAAAAGCAAACTCGATTACTAGATGGGCATTCGATTCCACAAACGGGGATACGAATCTTACTCGACTAGGGAAGAGCAAAGGACTTCGACCAAAGAGTGCATGAGATATATTATCAATTACCGTCAGAACGTAGATAACATACTCGCATGGAAGATTATCCACAACCGGTTACTGGGTTAATAAAGGATAAATCGACCGAAAGGAAAGGGAATCGGGATACCAAATACTAGTTATAAAATGATGACCAATCACAAAGGGAGAAAAACTTGAAGATCATGTTTTTAAAAAGTTCCCAGAGTCTTAATTCCATCTATCGGATATTACAGGTTAAGATGATTGACTCATCGACCCATAATATTCTCAAGAGAAACTCGTCTTAGTTTAGTATCGTGTAACAACTGTGATCAAGTCTACACTTGAACAATTTCTGCACTATGTCCTAAATAGGCCAAGAGGGGTAAATGTTCTACGGTCCTCAGCTTCTTGGACCCAAAATTAGAGATAGTAATGCCTAACCACAAATACTTGTGTGACATTTCCAAATCCAAAAGGGTCTCCACTGAGCAGATGGATCTCAAGCCAACTTGTTAAGGAATACTCCACACAAGTCTAACATGACTATACCATCCTCCTAGCATAATTGCACTCAAGTTCGGGTTAGAACTTATCTCACCACTCAGAGATCACCAAGCACAACAAGCAGATTATATCATACAAACAAATATATATACATCAAATATACAATTATATACACACAAAAAGGGAGGCTAAACCCACTGGAGACTAATCCCCAACAGAGTCGCCACTTAATTTCTATAGCGGTAAATTCATGATCATCAAGCTATGGATAAGCTAGACGTCAAATAACAAGAGTCGCCACCGCACTTTTATTGTTTCCAAGGGAAAAGGGAAAAGTACGAACGAAGCCCACAAATAAGAAGTTTTCAAATCAAAACTAATAAAATTCCAGAGATTACAGGTAAGGGGGTTGGTTACACAGAGGGAAGGTGTTAGCACCCAAAGTGTCATAGGTACCCCTAGGGAGCCCTTTCTTGTGTGCATATGTATTTTTGTATAAATGATGTTAGCAAGCAAATAGAATGGGAGATGAGAAAAGAATTCATTAATTATATTTTTGTGTTTGATAAGACCTTCGGACTTGTGCCTACGTACCAACATAAAAATGAGGGATCAAAGCCTCGTAGTTCATGGTATAAATTTCAAAGTGGATACATTATTTTTAACAAAATTTAAGTTTGAAAGGCACAAAGGCCTAAAAATTGTTTGAATGAGTTAGTTCTTTTTGGCTTTTGAAATTTTTAAGTCAAGTATGGTTAAGTCTATTTACAAGTTTGATTAGGAAAATGAGTTTAAAAATGCAACGGCATAAGGCCAAAGTTTCTAGTTTGCAATATGGTCAAAGTTTAGAAATCGACAAACATAAGCAAAGAAGATTTTTGAAAGAAGGGAGAGATTTTGAAATTAAAGAAATGGAGGAAGAGATGAAGAGACTAATCCTAAGCATAAATTTAAAAGTTGAGAGTTGAAAAGACCTGGCCAATGGGCTGTAATCCAATAGACAAGAATGTCATATAGAAACCCAAATTTCCTTGGAAATTAGAACCAAGCAAAAAACAATGCATAATATATCAACTTGAGAAGCAAGGCATCAAATAAAGATAGTCATATCCAAGCTTAGCAACGCCATGATCTTCTTCAAATTTTCCCATGTAGCAGATGAATTCCATAAATCACAGGTTCAAAATAACAGCTTCGCAAAGATCATGTTGCAGATGAACTCAAATGGATCTTCAATGATGTATAAGATGAAGTTTCAAGTTACAAGCATTTGGTTACATGAAAGTTGGCATTTGTAACACCCTTCTAAAATACCCCAATTTATTTAATGAAAATAATAAACATATATCAGAGTAATTATGCAGTTAAGGGTGTCACACAATCATTCACACCATGTTCCAAAATAACTGTCATGCTCTTTATTTAATCAATTAAACATTTGCATAAATCGCAGCGGATATAAATCAAATCAATCAAAACATGTAACATACTACATGTAACTGGTTCAACAATCATTAACAACATAATTAAAAGGTTCCCTCCCGATGTTACATCTATCAGAGCATGACCCACTAAGGAGGCTACACTAGACTCCAAGCATTCGCTTCTACTCAACTCATTTCTCGTTACCTGAAAAATAGTTGTAAGGGTGAGTTCCTCAATCGATATAATAAGCATTATAGAATACAATGTCATGTTAAGCAATTTAACACATTAATCACCCTAATCACAACATACAATCAGTAACAGCACATCAGTTCAACATCATACTCACACCAAAATAAATCACAAGTATAATCTCAAATCATACTCCATAACAACACAAACACACGTATAATATTGGAATACATCCATTCATATTATACGCCAGACATACAGTATGCAATGAGACTCCACACATGCGGTACCGACTATTCTTGAACATATAGTTCAAGCTCACCAATCAAATCCAGATACGGCTACTAAGCTCACTAGTCCCACTCATTTGAGATCTAATGACTCACTCACTAATTCCTCACCATGGGAATTAGCTACAGCCCCGAAGGCTATGCTATGCACACTAATCATCTAGCATGCAAACATCAACAACAAATCCACAATGATTCACTCACTAATTCCTCACCATGGGAATTAGCTACAGCCCCACAGGCTATGCTATGCACGCTAATCATCTAGCAATGCAACATCAACAACAATTCACAATGGACATATGCTCACACTCTAAGCCATACAACAGTCCATTCACAAATACATGCATAATATATACATTCCCAGCATTATGCATATCATCATACATCATCAACACATGTATCAACACATCATATCATGTCAAATAATTAAACACAGTATTAGCACACTCTACTAATACCTATACTGCTCAAAACAGCGGGAAATAATCCCTACTATATCACACACCGATATAGGCAACCACCAATTAGGCACACAACATTTAAATCAACAATTTTTCCACTCTGCAACAGCGTTAACCGGTTAACGCCCTGGGTTAACCGGTTAACGCAGGCAAAACACGCTTACTGCCCAAAACTTAACAGTGTTAACCGGTTAACGCCCTGGGTTAACCGGTTAACGCAGGCAAAACAGCACTAATTCTCAATTCGTAACAGTGTTAACCGGTTAACACCCTGGGTTAACCGGTTAACGCAGACAAAACAGCAGTTCCTGCGCTAACACAAAGCAGAATGCAGAATTCTCCGCATTTTCCGCCGTTAGAGGACTTCCGGACCTCCGATTCCAATTCCGTAAAAAGCTATACGTCCAGTAAATTACGACACACACCATTATCGATTCAATTACAGTTTTTAACACAGTTTATCCAACATCATTTTCAGCATTCACAATCCCAATCAGGGTCAATTCAACGGTTTATCACTACCCATTACATGCTAACCCATAATACCCATTAAACGACGATAAACCCCCCTTACCTGAGTTAATCCGGCAACTTTGAGCTTCAAGCTTTTCCGTTCTCCAACCCTTGCTCTCTAGCTCTTCCTCTTGCCCTTTCTCCGCTTTCTCAATCGCTTCTCTGTTTCACGTGAAAACTTTCTTTTTACCAAATGGAACTCTTTTTCTTTATTTCACACTTATATATTTTCCAAATTATATTATTATTCCAATAATAATAATAATTCAATAATTCCAAAATAATAATAATAATAATAATCCAATTATCTAATTAAATTAATAAATATATTATTAACTTAATTTAAATAATTATCATATTATTATCGGGGTGTTACAGCATTGGCCAAGTCCTTTGCATAGGGAGTGTTGCCTAAATTCTAAGTCCACAAAGTCTCATATCAAACCAACAGTCCACACAAGATATTTTTTAGGGTTTTTTGTTCTTTATTATTTACATTAATGGTCAAAGACCAAACAACCAAACACAATATACATAAATAAAATATATCACACAAATATGGTCCAAATGGACAAAGTGAAAATGACATTAACATAAACAATTAGAATGCTATGAATAATGGAAAATGAAAAGAGCTTAACAGTAAAGTGCATTAAAGTAAATGACTTGAAATTAAATATTAGTTGTTAATAAGTTAGAAGTTAGTATTGCTTTTGCTTTTTTGTTTAAGTCATTCTTTGGAGAACACTCAACCCACTTATCACAAGCATGGATCCTTGAACCAAGACATCTTCCAAAGGAAGGAAAAAAGGCCAAGTTTCCATATAATACCACGAAAGAGGGGAGACTTGCAATCTCACTAACTAGAATGTTGTGCCTTTTGTGTCAAAATTTAGCGCTTTGTTAAGCAATCGTAATTGGACTTATGTATAAGTCACAACTATTTGAGGTCGGGCAATAGAATTTTGGTGTTAATGCATGTTAGAGACATAGTATAACGGACTATGCTCATGAAAGATACCACACACAAAAAGAATATGCAAAAATGGTGGCTTGATCTCATTCATTCTTATGTTGATTTTGGAATCAACTAGTCTTAGGATGTAGAGATATCATAGGTCCATGTCATGAATGCATAAAGAAGGGGAATAAGATGGAGAGAGAGAGGGGGGAAATGGATCAAACTCAAATTGGACAAGGGAGGACTTTTACCAAATTAAGATCATCCATTCATTTTGGGAGTGGAATGTACATTCCATCAATCCCTTAAATCCAATGATCTTAACCTAGCAAAGTCAAATC
This sequence comes from Lathyrus oleraceus, assembly GCF_024323335.1. Taxonomy (NCBI): domain Eukaryota; kingdom Viridiplantae; phylum Streptophyta; class Magnoliopsida; order Fabales; family Fabaceae; genus Lathyrus; species Lathyrus oleraceus. The sequence goes on along the minus strand of NC_066582.1, from coordinate 288,905,078 downwards.
AACTTTGACCAAGGCCCAACAACACAAGTCAAACTTACAAAGGCAATCAAAATGGCTCATCATATTTATTTGGCATTTATTCTAATTAAAAATACTAAAAATAATGCATTAAATTAAATATGGTTTGTCAAATTCCTAAAACCTCATCAAAATACCAAAGAAATAGCCATGAGATTTATCATAGGTCAAACAAGGTCAAAAGACCTTGGAGAAAAAATTTCAGAATTTTTAGAAACTTAAAAGTATTTTTAAATAATTAAAAATATTCACAAAATTAATTAAATCATGAAAAATATTAATAATGATCCAAAAAATAATTTTAATTCAAAATATGAAATTTAATTTAAAAAAATTTGGTGAAACTCTCATATTTTTTGGATCAATATTAAAATTAATATAAATTAATGAAAATCAAAGGAATAAAATGAAAATCAGAAAATACAAAAAATATGGACCACTTGATCTCCCTCATTAATTTAGGTGGCAGATCAAGTGGCCACAAGCGCTGGTTCCATGATGGAACTTAGTCAGCGCGCTGAACATGTGGTCATCCAAACCAACGCGTGAGATTAAAACACTTTAAACTGAATCAATGGCTCAGAACCTTACCACCTCGCTGCCGGAGCAAATGACTGGTCACCTTCTCAGGCGAACCTCGTCGGACTGGTTCAGTCATCACCATGATTAAAATAAAAAAGGAGGACATGATCTGAAAGAAAAAATGGCGTAGAGCATGAATCTGACCTCAATTTTAACTAACTCCAAATATATAGAAAGATATGAGGAGTTGAATTTTGAGGTATGTAAACTGAGCTGCTTCGATTTGACCTCAAAGCAACTCAATCTTCTTGCCTACATTGGTAGGACTTCAGATAGCCAAAGATCCAAGAGAATTGATGAGAATCGAAGAGAAGAAATTTTTTGGAAAATACCTTCAATGTTGTGCAGAACTTGCTCTTCCTTGCTTCAATTTTTGTTTGATCTTGCTCCAATGACTTGCAGAAGTGGATTAGGAATGGTAAGAAGCTTTGGATCCTGGAATTTTTGAATCTCTAAACAGTAAGATTCAAACTCAATTTTCAAGTGAAAAATATCAGGTTTTCCTTTGAATTGTGAGGGTTTGAATAGAGGGGGCAAAGTTGGCGCGCAAGGGTCCTCTCAAATGAGCTCAGAGGGTCTCTATTTATAGCAATGTGAAGTGTTATTTGCACACTTGAAATTTCTTCCAAAATTGGAAATGTCATGCACAAGCTTGCATAGGCGGGTACAGGCCCATGAAGCAATCCAATTAGGTCCAAATGCAATTGTTCTGAAGTTGAAATGAAGCTTGAATGGCAAGGCAATGTTATGTGATCATTTGAACTTTGATTTTCACCAATGATGCAGGCCTGTTAACACCATGCGCATCCCTAGCAAACCTCATCCAAAATGAATGAATTAGGACTCTTTGGAAAGCTTAGATCAAGTGGAACAACTCTTATGTTGAACAATTTTCCATTTAGAACTTGGATCATGGTGAATTTTAAGGTGGCAATTTGGAAATTTCAACATGTTGAAAAATTTTCTAAGTGTCAAGTCATATATTTCAATGTTCCACCTTACTAAACTTTATATGTGAGCTCCAAATGAGAAACGTGTCTTCATCAAAGTTGTATCTCTTTAAAAGACATTAAAAATGGTCACAAATTTAACATCATTTGGATTTATAATGAGAGAGTTATGCATTTTTGAAGTTGAGGAAAATCACTTGTTCATATTTCACTCAAAACATAAAAGTTGATTTATATTTCACTCAAAACATAAAAGTTGAATTAGACATATTGAATTTGATTTTACAACTTGGAAATCTTTCATCTCATAAAAATGGAGCAAGTTATGGCCTTGGGAAGTTGACTTTCAAATTAGGGTTTAGACAAAATTACTTATAATGTTTCAACATAGAAAATAATTTTCCAAGCAAAATTAGCTCTAGGTATAAAAACGAAAGTTGTTTGGAATGTCATTTAGAGTAACTTTTCTCTTGGAATTATTTTCATATGGTGAAAAGTGTAGGAGATAGGGTCTAGGGAGACCCAGTTTTGATTAGATGAATTCACCTGGCCTACCACCACCAACCAACTCGCTAACTTGCAATTCTCTTGACTTTTTAGGCTCATGGTAGATCATATATGCATAAGATGATAAAATTTGAAGTGTCCCTTGAATTATTTGATCAATTGGTGAGGAAGCTTGTTGAGGAAGTTACTCAAGATACCTAGACAAACTAGGGTTTCCAAGGCAAACCAACTCAAAACTCTTGAAGAATGCTTGATAAAAATAACATGCAAAGATCATTGGGACTCATATATGTTACTTTGAAACATTATGGACCATTATTTGGTTGTACTCTTAGCCTTGAGGGTCTTAAACCCTAGATATGAACTTGATAGATCAATGGGGATCATGCCCTACCTACAAAAGAGTTAGGCAAATGCAAAGACATATTTTTGGTATTTTGGTTAGTAAAAATGATAATATACAAGTATGATACAATCTCATGGTGCTTGGTGATCTCTCCCGAAACAAACCTAATGAAAGAGGGGTAAGGAGGATGCCAAGGTGTGATTTCAATGCTAGTGCATATGATGAAATTGCATGAGGGATCTTAGGGTCAAAATTGGGGTCTTACAGGCATCACAAATGACATTATGCAAAAATAATAAGCCTCAAATGTTGAAAATTGAAGAAAATATTATCCTTGAAAGTTGAGAAAAAGTCACTTGAAAATAGGTCAAATTTCACTAAGTCCACAAATGACCTATAATGTCTCCACACTTATGATGATCCTCCTAGCATAATTGGCTCTTGTAATTTAAAGTGAAGTTATACAGGATTTTGAGAAGATTTATATGCAAAAAGAAGCATTCAAAAATGTGGAGAATTGAAGGAGTTATGATCCTTGGAACCTAGACTTTAAATGTTGACTTTTTGGCCAAACCACTTGGAACAAGCTTGTACACTTGGACTTTCCTTGCACTTCATATAATATGGGTGATCATATGAACTCAAAATAAGGTATACTTTATTTCCTATTGATTAAATTTCTCAAAGCTTGAAGTTGCTTGTTGAAGAAGGCATGGAAATAAACACATGAACCTTTGACTTTCCTTGAGAAGTAAGTAACAAAACTTTGAGATGATCTTGATTGGAAAGCCCTACCTTGAACAATAAGCTTGAGGAAAATAAAAAATATTTTTGATATTTTAATTAGTGGTTAGATAATAAATTAATCATATAAACACAAAGGTAAAACACCAACAAAGAGGTGATTGGTGATCCCTGCAAGAAGCAAACACAAAGATGAATAGGGGAAGGACCAAGATGTGACCTTGTTTGTATGAAATTATGCAAATGGTATGTGGGATATTAGGGTTAAAAATTAGGGTATGACAACATAACATCAATCTTGGGCACATCATTCCACAACAATCATGGAGGACAAAGTGGCTAATGAATCTGCCATTTAATTTTCTTCACGGGGAATATGATGAAACTCAATTTCATCGAAGAAGGTCGACAACCTCCTTGCATAATCTATGTAGGGGATTAAATCGGGTTGACGAGTTTCCCACTCTCCTTTGATCTAATTGATTACCAAACTCGAGTCTCGATACACATCCAAAACCTTAATTCTCAAGACGATAGCTTCTTCGAGACCCATAATGCAAGCCTCATACTCTGCCATGTTGTTTGTTGATCGGTCACCATTTCCATTGAATTCCCATCGTTAATCCGACATATTTTCATCACTTTGGTAAGATTTATGTTTGTTTATAGTTGCTTCAGAGTCATTTATCATGTTTTGTTGGTTTGGTATCGCATTGCATTTGATTACAAGTTTATGTCAAAAAGATCTCTTTTACGCTTCGTTTGGTAGTGTTATTGTTACAGGTCATTGCACAGGTTTAAAAGCATTAATAGTGAAGTTATGGATACTCAGAAAGGCAAAAATATGAAGAGACAGCAGGTCAACACGGGCACCCGTGTGCTACAACACTGCCCGTGTTGTTGATCAGGCAGAGCAAAATGGGAGAAGAAAAACAGAGATCAACACGGGCACCCGTGTGGTGACACACGACCGTGTTGTTTAAAACAGTGCATTAACACGGGCACCCGTGTGAAGGAACACGACCCGTGTTGTTGCCTCTGTAGCTTGATTTGAAGATACTTATTATGGAGAGCAACACGGGAACCCGTGTGTACACACACGGCCCGTGTTGTTGGGCGCGGCTTGGAAACCCCAACTTTTGCTTTGTGAACCTATTCTGCTCATTAAGGGTAGTTTGGACCTTTTGCTTGGAAGAGATTCATCTGAAGCTATAAGAAGGCTTGGAAGAGAAAGGAGAGAACACTTTTTGGACGTACGAAAGAAAACACGGCATTGAGAAGATAGCTACTACGGAGGATTCGAAGACGGCGAGATTCAAGGGTTCCAACCATTGAAGATCCAAATCTCCTAGTTCTTTGTAATGTCTAATTTTCATACTATGATTTCGTTTACTACTATGAGAGGCTAAACCCCCTATGTTAGGGGGGTGGTCCTGATCTGATCGTATGTTATGAATTTGAACAAATGATTTCCTTATTACTATGTTACTTATTTCAATTCAATTGTGTGATGTTATTATGCATTTGTATCGGACAAATACAAATTGATCTATGACTATCAATAACAGGATTGTGATTGTTAGGGTTTTCATACAATTAGGTTTATGATTGCATCATCTAGGACTAGTAACTTTTGTAAACCACCGCAAACCTTGATATTGTTTATGATTAAAACCAATGATTAATTGAATGGACATTTGAGTAAGAATTGGTAGTTTAATAGTTTCTTCCTCACGAACTTAAGGAAGAACATTCTGAGGTTAGGTAATTGAACGTTTCATATGTATTAAGGAAATCTTGACTGAATTCATAACTGGTTAAATCAACCACTTCCCCTAGCATGCTTTAACTTAATCAATTACATTTTTACTGTCTTTTGTGTTTATTGCTGAAATTCCTAAAACAACCAAACCATTATATTTTTGTTCTAATAGAATCAAAGTTAAATAAGTATTTCCTGTGCAATCCCTGAGATCGATACTTGGAAATAAAACCCCTTATTACTACATCGGTAAAAATAGTACACTTGCTATTTTTCCGATCAAGTTTTTGTACAATTGAATGTCAACCTTTAGATAAAAGGAATGTGGGAACCATGAGGAGTAACAATGATAGCTCCAATTCCATTACCGTAAGTATTAACAACTCCATCAAATATCAATCCCCAACGGGACTCCGGCTCTGACTCTTCATCTGGAAATGGTTCATCACAATCTTTTGCCTTTAAATACATCACATCTTCATCCGGGAATTCAAACTTGACAGGTTGGTAATCATCAATGGGCTGGTGAGCCAAATGGTCAGCCAAGATACTCCCTTTGATGGCTTTCTGGGTATGATACTCAATGTCGTATTCTGATAAAAGCATTTTCCAAAATGAAATTATTCTGGTCAAAACAGGTTTTTCAAATATGTACTTGATTGGATCCATTTTGGATATCAACCAAGTGGTATGATTCAACATATATTAACGGAGACGATGAGCATCCTAAGTTAAGGCACAACAAGTCTTTTCAAGCATAGAATACCGAGACTCACAATCTGTGAATTTCTTACTCGAATAGTAAATGGCGTGCTCTTTTCTACTTGTTTCATCGTGTTGGCCAAGCACACAACCCATGGAATCTCCCAATATAGTCAAATACATAATTAGAGGCCTTCCTTATACTGGAGGAATCAGAATATGAGGCTCAAGCAAGTATTCTTTGATACTAACAAAAGCTTTTTGGCAGTCTTCCGTCCAAACACAACCCTGATCTTTTCGAAAAAGCTTGAATATAGGGCCATAAGTAGAAGTCATATGAGAAATGAATCTAGAGATATAGTTCAAACATCAGAGAAATCCTCTCAATTGCTTTTCAGTTTTAGGTGTGGGCATTTCTTGAATGGCTCTTATTTTGTCGGGATCAACTTCAATTCCTCTTTAGCTAACAATGAAACCTAAGAGCTTTCCTGATCGAACACCAAAAGTGCACTTGTTGGGATTCAGGTGGAGTTTATATTTTCTCAAGCGCTGAAATAAATTCAACAAATATTCCACATGTCCTTCTTCAGTTCTGGACTTAGCAATCATATCGTTAACATATACTTTAATTTCTTTATGCATCATTTCATGGAAGAGAGTTGTCATGGCTCTTTGATATGTTGCACCAACATTCCTTAAATCGAAATGCATTACTCTATAGCAGAATGTCCCCCATGGTGTGATGAATGATGTTTTATCCCTATCTTCGGGTGCCATTCTAATTTGATTGTATCCAGAGACTCCATCCATGAAAGAGAATACCTTGAATTTAGCAGTGATGTTAACCAACATGTCAATATGTGGTAATGTAAAATCATCCATTGGATTGGCCTTGCTTAGATCTCTGTAGTCGACACACATTCGAACTTTGTCATCTTTCTTGGGAACAAGAACTATGTTGGCCAGCCATTAAGGGTATTCAGACGTGATAAGAAAGCTTGCATCAATCTGTTTTTAGACTTCCTCTTTGATATTTATGGCCATATCTGGGCAACTTCTTCTCAATTTCTGCTTTACCGGAAGACATTCTGGCTTCAAAGGTAAACGATGCTTTACAATATCTATATCAAACCCTGGCATGTCTTGGTAGGACCAAGCAAACACGTCCACGTACTCTCTGAGAAGCTTTACCATTCTCTCTTTGACAGTTGGAACAAGCAAAGCTCCAATCTTCAACTCTTTTCTATCTTCTTCTGAACCCAAGTTGATTATCTTCATTGGTTCCTTGTATGGCTGAATGGTTTCTTCCTCCAGCTCGAGTAACCGGAAGATCTCATCAGGAATCTCTTTAACACCTTCCTTTTCAGCTTCAAATACCGGGAATTCAAAGTTGAGATAGGGCATAAGGTCATGGTTTTTAATGGATGTTTCATGAATTAATATGCACATGTGATTATGCTTGAATTTAGAAACAGATAAAGGTGGAAGTGTGTGCAAATGTTGCAAGTGATTATTATATTTTTTATTTTAGAATTACCATTTTTCGAAAAAAAGCAAAAAGTAAAAACAAATAACATGGAAAGCAAAAGGTGAAACTTTTATTAATGATTGTCAAATCTTGAAACAAAAGCCTGACACCAACTCTTTTTCCTTGGGCAGAGAAAAAGGAAACATTTGTTTAAAAGAAAGCCCTACAAAATACTCTTTCACCTTGGGTAGAGAAAAAGGACGGGACAACAAAACATTACTTAGAAATGTGAATAATGGACGGGACGTCAATAGCAGTCCAGTTTTGAAAAACCACTCCATGCACAATCAAGTCTGGTGAATCCTTTTCAGGATTGTCTTCTATAATAGCACTGACTTCAGGCGAAGTGGGATGAATGAAACCTCCGATGTGGAAAACTTCTTGAATAGGTCGTATGACCGCGTCCTTTTTGATAACCTTTGTAGACGAGAAAGAAAAACCAAGACCTTCTCGGGACTTGTTCTCTCGAAAAATCACGACCTCTCCCCAACCATCAGTTGCACCACTCTTGACCACCTTTTGTGCATATTTGAGAGAACAAATGGATGGTCCACTTCTCTTAATATATTGATCAGCAATAGAACGGCTTGGAATTGGGTTCCAATAGCATCTTCAGGTTCAACATAATACAATGATGAAATGTGGCTCACAATCAAAGCATGTCCTCCACATACCGTTACCAATTTCCCATTCTTTACAAATTTTAGCTTCTGATGAAGAGTAGAGGTGACTGCCCCTACCTCATGGATCCATGGGTGACCTAATAAACAAATGTATGTTGCTTCAATGTCCATAACTTGGAACGTGATATGAAAAATGTGAGGACCAATAGTCATAGGAAAGTCTACCTCTCCAATAACAGTTTTAAGGGAACCATCGAAAGCCTTCACAATAATCCCACTACCCCTTATTGGAGCGCCTTGAAAAGATAATCTGGAAAGTGTTGATTTAGGTATCACATTCAGTGATGATCCAGTATCTACCAACACACTGGAAAGAGCATCACTCACACAGTTCATTAAACTAAGTAGTGTTATATTGTGATTTCTACCCTCTTCAGGGAGCTCTTCATTACAAAAGCTCATATTGTTGCAGGTTGGTATGTTAGCTACAATACCGTCAAATTTACCCACAGTCACGTTATGATTTACATACACTTGTTCTAAAACCTTTTGCAAAGCTTCTCGATGAGCCTCAGAGCTCATTAACAAGGACAGCACGGATATCCTTGATGATGTGTGCAACAGTTGCTCCACCATGTTATACTCGCTTTTCTCTATCAATTTCAGCACTTCATCATTATCCACATTTTGATTTGTACCACTAGATTGACTAACATGCTCAACTGGAATCTCAGCCTGAGTTTTCCCTACAGCGACATCTTCAGTTCTTCTGGGAGGGGTAGAGGCAAACACACGCCAAATTCTTGTGACTCTGCTCACATCTGTAATATTAACAACGGAAGGAAAAAGAACCTTCACTCCATCTTCAATCATGGTGGCGTTATACTTGTAAGTTATAACCTTGTCTGATTTATAAGGAACTGGACCAGGCAAAGTGATAACCAAAGGAGAAGCAGAAGTCTTTCAGCTGTCGTAAATGATCCCCACAGGCTTGGGAACATTGAAGTGAGGTACTATAACATTAACTTCATCATTATCATGGTTCCTATCATAGGTGATCATGATAGTCCTTTGATCCAATAACTTTTGAATATCTTGCCATACAAGAGGACATGCATGCGGATTTATGGAGAAAATTCTACAAGCAGTGTAAATGTGTTCAGGATCAACAAAGGCAAGCCTTGTCAAACTAGCATGTATTATGACTAAGGATTCTCGGATAAACCTAACCTCGAATACTGCAAATTTTCCTGGACAACCATGCACCAAGTTTACTGAAGCTCCCCCATGTTGAGGTAAGGGATTGGCCTGCACATTCAGATTAACATCTTTGAAGGATAAAATTTCACCTTTAATAAACCTTTGAACGTCAAATTTTAAGCCATAACAATTTTCTATACTGTGACCATGCGCTCCTTGATGCTACACACAAAACTGATCAGCTTTGTACCAACAGGGGATTTCTTTTGGGACAGTGGGTGGAGATCGAGTTTGAATGTGATTTTTGGCTAACAAAGCCAATAACTATTCTGCATATGACATTGGAATAGGATCAAAATGGGGTGTTCTTTGGACACGATTGTTGTTGTTCAACTGTGGGCGAGCCTGTTGTTCAGGCTATTGATGTTGTTGAGTAGATTGTTGAGTAGGTTGTTGATGAAACTATGGTTGATATGCTGGAGCTACCACTTGTGGATTGATGATTGGAGAAACGGCTGCGACATCCTCTGGTTGGTACCTTCTTCTTTGTCTTCCATGAAAATCAGCATTAACTTCCTATTCCTTTTTCTTAATGAACCCACTTCCAAACTTCTTAACATTACTGGAAGAACCCAATTCTTTAGTTAAACGTCCCTCAGGAACTTCCTCTTCAAGCCGCATCCCCATGTTCACCATTTCAGTGAAGTCATTTGGTGCACTTGCAATCATATGGTCATAGTAAAATTAACTCAAAGTATTTAGGAAAATCTTGGTCATCACTTTTTCCTCAAGCAGAGGATAGATATGGGCGGCTACCTCACGCCATCTCTGAGCATACTCCTTAAAACTCTCCTTGTCCTTCTGAGACATGGCTCAAAGTTGGTTCCTGTCTGGTGCCATGTCTACATTATATTTATATTGTCTGATAAAAGCTTCTCTAAGGTCATTTAAAGTACGGATCTATGCACTCTCTAAACCCATGTACCACATGAGGGTGGCACAAGTAAAACCATCCTGAAAGTAATGGGTTATCAGTTGATCATTATCTGTCTGGTTCGACATCTTACAAGCATACATTACCAGATGACTTTGAGGGCAAGATTTTCCTTTGTACTTCTCAAAGTTTGGCACCTTGAACTTGTGCGAAATCTTAACATTGGGAACTAAGAAAAGATCAGAAGCATTCTTTCTAAATAAGTCTTTTCCTCTGAGGGCTCTGATTTCCTTTTGCATTTCCGAGAATTGATCTTGAAACTTGTCCATTCTCTCATCCATTCCAACACCTTCACTTGGAGCGGTTTGGAAGATAGGGTTTTCATTGTAAGAAGTAGTGTGTACCACGGGATGTGGCACAGTCATCACGACGGTAACAACTGGAGCTTTGGTAGCCTATGGACGATACCCTTTTGGCATATAACTAGGAGGCATGCCCCAAGGAAAATCGGAGGGCATGTGGTATTGAGGAGCACTGAGGGGTTCATAGAAACAGGTGTAGACACGATCACGATTATTTGAATAGTCTTTTGAGAATCAGGTGATGGCTGATTCTAAGCAGCCGCCAACGCTTCCATCATATTGGAGAGTCTTTCCAAGCTTTCTTTTAGAGTGTTCACTTATTATAGATCTCTTGGTTTTCTTGCTCGAGTTGATCCATCCTTATTTGTCGACCCGCCCGAGAGTTGTATAGATGATACAGTTTGACTAACGGAGTGCAAAAGACACGAATGAGTTTCTTGGAATGCAAAATGCTTGCATGATGCATGATATGCTAATGCAAATGAATTGTTTTCAAGGAACTTTTAATAATTATTGCAAACATTATAAAAGATAACATTTTCGAAATAGCCAAAAGAACCTCATTTCATTAATAAGTGGAAACGGTACAAATCAGAAGTTTTAACTTTCAAAAGTTCTAAACAAAACAGAAAATAATAAAAGCTAGAATCTAAGAGTCATATGGTATCCCATGAGAAGAAGATCCAATCCCTCCTTGTAGCTTCCTGTTGAGCTCCTTGATCTGGTCTTCCATCTGAGTCTTCTCAATCACGGGCTTGTCAATAATTAACTTCCAAGCAACTGAGATGGGAGGAGTATCTGGTTGAATGCTAGAGGAAAATAAATCCTCGTGCACCTTTTTGTTCTTGTTGGCAAGTTCCTCTTTATTCTTCTTCTTCAAATGCTTTTGGAGTTCTTCATTCTCATGTTGAAAAACTGGTATTTGTTCTTCCAAGCGTCCATTTCTCGTTGCACCTTGGTCAAAGCAATTTGAAGTTTCTCCGCATCAGTCATGAAAATCAGAGTAGGCTCTCTAAAGGCTATAGACAAAGGCTCATGGCGAGGATAAGGCATCTTCAACTCGATAGCCCTAGCTTGTACCCATTAAAGATAAGGATCCAAAGAAACACAGTTTGGCTTCCCTAGAACTTCTCTCCCCTTTCTAAGGACATGACGCCAGGCATTTAAAATCTTCTCCTTAAGTGCTTTGTTATCTTAACCTTCTTTAAAGAAGAGGCCTTCCAAGAGGATATTGCTTGGTTTATCTTTCATAGGATATCCAAGCTGACGACGAGCCAAAATTAGGTTAGAGTTTATACCTCCTTTTGTACCGAGAAGAGGCACATTAGGAAACTCTCTACAACTATCAATGATCTTCACTTCATCGTAAGCATGACTATACCACTCAATATCAGAATGTGTTGTTAGAACAAGATATTGATTCTGCAATGTATCTCTAAGTTTTGATGATTACAAAAAATGAAACAATTTTATACCCTAACAGTTTTCTTAAGTCTGCAGGATTCTAAGTTGAAATGACTATGATAATTCACCTTCTGATTCTTAAGAAACTAATATTTGGCATCTGAAGTAGTCCAGAAGCACTGACCCAGCACAAAGAGAAATCACATCTGACTCTAAATAGAATGCACCTAAGGAGCAATCACCTGAAGAATCTGACTTTGAAGTTCAAGCTCTGATGATCTGATTCTAAGAACTCTATCTGAAGACTCTACAAAGAGATATCTGAAGACTCTAACTCTGAAATCTCTTATCATGCTCACCTAACTCTAACACATGCTTAGAAACACGCCATCAAATGTCACCTGGTCAGAAACTTAAGCTGGAAGCATTCAAATTGTAGTATAATCCTTTAAGGAAACATTTGAGTATGCTCCTCGTCTGCTATTGAAAGGATAAGGAATTTACTATATTTGTCTCCCACAGCTGGCACGAAATCCTTGTTGATTTCCCCCCAATGGTATTATCTCAAGTGTTATATAAGGGCCTCTTCACAACTTTCAAGGATACACAACTTGGATACAACAATTTTATCATACAAATTTTTCATCATTCTTAAAAAGAACAACTCAGGCTCTGCATACTCTTATACTTCTTCACCATAGTTGTTGTAAGAAAAAGTTTCCATACAAGAGTTGTTGCTCAATACTGTGTGGTTATCTTTCACTGTTCTTGAATTGTGTTCATACTGCTTATCTAGAAGCATCTAGCGAAACACTTTGTAATTATTGTAATTGTTTTTGATTCCTCAAGTGACTTGTTTATGTTTGTAGACTTGAGAGGGCTAAGAGGTTGTTGAACCCTTAGACGAACTTTCTAATCTGTTAAGATTATTGGATTAAGTCCTTGTTGAAGGCGAAATAACCTTGGACGGATGGACTGGAGTAACTTTGATTTTCAAGCGAACCAGGATAAATCGTTTGTGTTGTTATTATTTCTTCTTTACGTGTGTTTTTGCGAAAATCTTTCAATTCCTGTGAAAAAAATTCAAACCCTTTTTCTTGTTTTTCTTTACCTTCAATTGGTATCAGAGTACCGACTCAGTTATTGGTTTTTGAATCAAACACTTAATCATGTAGAGAGGCCCAGGGTGAGAAAACCTCCATGGCCAACACAAATGAAAGAGATAGCTACAATGCAAAAACTCCAGTTTTTTATGGAGAAAAATTTGACTACTAGAAGGACAGAATTGAGAGTTTCTTCCTAGGCTACGATGTTGATCTCTGGGATATGGTTAAATATGGTTATGAGTTACCCATCTCTGCAATTGGTATTCCTATTCCAAGAACTAGAATGAGCGACGATCAAAAGCGTGATTTCAAGAATCACCATAAAGCTAGAACCATTCCGTTAAACGTTATTTCCTACAACGAGTACGATAAAATAACCAACAGGGAAACAAACAAAGATATTTTTGACTCCTTGAAAACGACGCATGAAGGCAAAAACCAAGTTAAAGAGACTAAGGCTCTGGCCTTAATCTAGAACGGAAGATGATGAAGTTGTTGAAGTGATGTTCTCAAGGTTCCAAACCTTAGTTTCAGGACTCAAGGTTCTGGACAAAGGATATACTACGGAAGATCATGTCAAAAAGATAACCAGAAGTCTTCTCAAGAAGTGGAGACATATGGTTACTGCTCTGAAGTTGTCCAAGGATCTGAACAGCATAAGTCTTGAAGAACTTATCAGCTCTCTCAGAAGTCATGAAATAGAGCTAGAAGAAGATGAACCTAAAAAGAAGAGCAAATATGTTGCTCTAAAATCAAGACCAGAAAGAAGAAAGTAAGAAAGGAATAAAGCCTCTTAAGCTAAAGAGGAAGAAGCTGGTGACTTTGAGAATGAAGATTTGGATGATGAAGAAGAATTATCTCTTCTTTCCAGAAGAATCAAACAGCTCTGGAGAAAGAGATAGAACAACTTCTGAAGGCCTAAACAGAAGGGAGACCTTCCAGATTCAACATCTAGAGGCAGACCCAACAAGGGAGTAACGTGTTATGAATGCAAAGAGCTTGGACACTACAGAAATGAATGTCCAAAGCTAAAGAAGGATAACTCCAGAAAAGAAAGCTTCAAGAAGAACTCATTCAAAACAAAGAAGAAAGGACTCATGGCAACATGGGACGACTCTGAATCTGAAGCTCCAGAATCTGATTCTGAAGAGGAACAAGCAAACGTAGCATTCATGGCCACTACCTCTGGAAGTTCATCTGAAATAGAGTCTGACTCTGAAGACGTATTCTCTGACTTTTCTCATTTTGATCTTGAATCATGTTTGTCAGAATCTCTGAGCTTGTATCAGAAGCTTCGATAGAAATTCAAGAACCTGAAAAAGGTTCATGAAGAGACTATTGAAGAGTGAGAGAAGCTTGAGAAACAAGTTTTTGAACCCAAAGAAAATAATTTTATTCTTGAAAGATAAAAAGACTTTTCAATTAAGAAATGCTCAAAACTTGAGGAAACTCTTTCTAAAGCTCCACCTACTTCTGACACTATCGTATACAAATATGATAAAGCCTTTCAGAAATTCCTGAAAACAGCCTAGATAGAAGCAGAATGGCTTCTATGATCTATGGTATAAGTCATAATATAAAAATAGGAATTAGTTATGACTCTGATGACGATGATCAGAAACCTTCTATAGAAAACAAACCAAAATCTCTTTTTTCTTACCATTATACACTAGTACAGACACAGAAGTTCACTAACACTAGAAAACCCAAAGTTTTCAGAAACTCTAGGAAAGCTAATCCTAAAGGACCCAAAATATTTTGGGTACCAAAAGATAAAATAGTGTACGTTGCAGATATCCTATGCAGCAGAGTTAAAACACCAGTCATGGTACCTGGACTCTGGATGCTCGCGACACATGACGGAAAGAAAACATATATTCCAAGACCTGGAACTTAAAGATGTTGGTTTCATAGGCTTTGGAGGAAATCAGAAAGGAAGAATCAGAGGATTTGGAACAGTTGGTAACAAATCTCTTCCCTCTATTTATGATGTTCTTTATGTTGAAGGATTAATGCATAATTTGTTATCCATAAGTCAATTAAATGGTAACGGTTATGATATTATCTTTAATCAAAAAACGTTCAAGGTCGTCAATCAGATAAATGGCATAGTCCTTTTCACTGGAAGGAGGAAGAACAACATTTATAAAATAAAACTTTCAAATTTGAAAACCCAAAATGTAAAATGCTTGATGTTTGTTAATGAAGAACAATGGGTGTGGCATAGATGCTTGGGTAACATTAGCTTGAGGAGGATTTCTCAGCTAAATAAATTTAAGTTAGTCAGAGGCCTACCTAAACAGGAGTTTTCTTCAAATGCTCTTTGTGAAGCATGTAAGAAAGGGAAATTTTCTAAAACTACTTTTAAAACCAAAAATGTTGTTTCCACCTCCAGACCTCTGGAACTTCTACATATTGATCTCTTTGGACCTGTTAAGACAACGTCAGTCAATGGTAAGAAGTATGGGCTTGTCATTGTTGATGACTACAATCGTTGGACATGGGTGAAATTCTTAAGGCACGAGAATGAGTCATATTCTGCGTTCACCAATTTTTGTTCAAAAGTGCAAAATGAATATGACTCTAAGATTATCAGAGTCAGAAGTGATCATGGTGACGAATTTGAAAACAAACTTTTTGAAGAACTTTTTGACTCTAATGGAATATCCCATGATTTCTCTTGTCCTATAACTCCACAACAAAATAGAGTTGTAGAAAAGAAGAATAGGACTCTCCAAGAAATGGCCAGAACCATAATCAATGAGACTAATATGGCTAAGCACTTCTGGGTAGAAGCTGTGAATACAACATGTTACATTCAGAATAGAAACTCTATCAGACCTATTCTGGAGAAGACTCCTTATGAACTGTGCAAGGTAAAAAAACCCAACATTGCTTATTTTCATCCTTTTGGATGCTCTTGTTTTATTTTGAACATTAAAGACAATTTGAACAAGTTTGACTCTAAGGCACAAAAGTGTATTATGTTGGGATACTCAGAATGTTCTAAAGGATATCGAGTATACAATACAGAAGGATAACTTGTAGAGGAATCAATTCATGTCCGATTTGATGACAAGCTTGACTCTGAAAAGTCAAAACTAGTTGAGAAATTTGCAGATCTGGAGATCACACTTGCAGGCTCTAGCGGAAAGACCAAAGGTTCTGAAGAAGCAGAAAGAGAAACTTCAGAAGCACCTGAATGCACAATCAATCAGAAAATACAAATTATAGGCAAAATGTTTCTGAAGATCTGATTCTGGGAAATAAGGACTAAGCTGTCAGAATAAGATCAATATTCAAAGATTCTAAAGAAACACTTCTGGGACTATTATCTCTGATAGAGCCAACGTCCTGTGAAGAAGCTCTTTAAGATAAAGAATGGATTCTGGCAATGAAAGAAGAACTTGATCATTTTTCCAGAAATTATGTTTGGGATCTTGTACCAAGACCCAAGGGAACCCATGTGATTGGAACTAAATGGGTTTACAAAAACAACCTAAATGAAAAAGGTGAAGTCGTCAGGAAGAAAGCACGGCTGGTGGAACAGGGTTATAGTCAACAAGAAGTAATTGACTACAATGAAACCTTTGCTCCAGTCTGTAAGACCCTAATTTTTACCCTAAGATCCCTCATGGCATCATAACATTGCATTTTGCATTTTGCCTCAAGGATCATAAGCATCTTGGCTCTTACCTTTGGGTGGGAACTCTTGTGAGTTGGTTTGAGATCACCAAGCATGCTTGAATTGTATATTATTGCTTTTCTCATTTTTATTTACTAACCAAAAGCACAAAAATATGTCACTAACATCTTTTGTTTGTAGCTTGAGTAGTCACAAGATCCAAAGCTTCTAGGAGGTCCTATGTACATTGATATGGCCAATTGAAGATGATAGCAAGAATGGAAATGGTTCCCCAAAGATCTCATCCATAAAATATGCCTCCCAAGTATCTCAGTTCATCATTTTGATCAAAGCAAACCAAAGGGTTTGAGGTTTGTTTCCCAAGGAAACCCTAATTCATCTGTTCATCAACTGTGCCTTGCTCATGAAGCAACCTCAACCCATGATCAAATGAAATCAAGGGAAGTTCTTTAATTCATAATTTCATGCATATTTAAACTTATTTGAGTGTCCTCAATCATCAATTCATCAAGATATGAGGTTTGGACTTGAGAAGTTGATCAGTCAATTCACCTGACTATTTTGAAGTACACTGAGACCTAACGTTTTATGTGTTTGTCAAATGGAGATGACCCCAAGAGAAAAAATGTTCTTAAGAACCATATGAACAACTTTCATGTTCATAAAAAATTGATTTGAAGCTTGGAAGGTCATCATCCATTTCAATACATTATAGGTCATTTTGACTGAAACCCTAATTTTTGGTCAACTTCCCAAGGACATAACTCATTCATTTTTCATGATTTTGAGGTGGGATCAAGTGAATTGGAAATATTAAGATGTATAATTCAAATGTTATGTTAATTAAAACTTACAAATCCTAAAATAAATACATGTGATAATGCAAAACATTATAGGTCACTTTGGACCAAATGCATTGAAATGTGAAAAAGTCCAACTTCAAGTGCCCATAACTTCTTCATCAAAAATCCAAATGATGCAAAATTTAAGTCCAAATTTATTATCTTGAGAAGATATATAACTCTTATGTTGAAACGTTTGTCATTTGGAGCTTGCATCATTGAAACAGAAGGGCTTGAACTTTGGCCATTTTTGGAATTCTCACATGTGCATGTTTTGCACCCTACACTTCATGACCACTTTTCATCAATTTCGAAGTTTCAAATGAAGTTTTGATCAACATAACAAATGATCCTCATGCAAAAATCTTTCCAACCATTACTCATAAGGTTGTGTTTCAAGTTTGGACATGGCATTTTCGAAGACTTAAACATATTGGTACTATTTTGGAAAATCAATTAATTTGCAGTGCATGAGCTAAGCCTATACCATTTGCACGTCCAAATTGCATCTATTATTGTTCAGATGCCAAATCCAAGTGGAATTGAGCCCTCCATGCGCCTGTACAGGCCCATGCATGGAGGCCCTTTCCATTCATGCAAGCATTTTGATCATGCAACTCAGCCTTGCTTTGGCTATAAATACAATGCTCATGCCTCTCATTTCAGCAACCTAAAGGCGCCCTAAATGTTGCACGACTGATCCCTCAACCACACTTCAAAAGGAACTCACCATTTTCATTCACAATTTTCATATCTTAATTTTAATTTCCTCAATTGATTTTCAGATCTAAAAGTTCCTAAACCTTGCTACCTCATTCCTTAGAACAAACTGCAAGCATCCATAGCAAGGAATTAAGCTCACAAACTCTGCAAATCAGAGGTTTACTTCAGTTTTTATTTTCTTCGAATCAGCTCATATTTTGCTTGTTTCTTGTTGTTGTTGTGTGATCTGAAGTCCTCTCCATATAGGCAGTTGATTTGAGCCTTGAATTGTCAAATTCTAGCAAGTTCAGTTGAACACCATAGAAATTCCATCTCTGATTTCCCTCAATGTAGAAACCTAGAGTGGATTTGGTTGGCACATCGCTGATGTACATCACCCCAGCTTTCGATTGGTACCTAGATCGTGGCATTTGGTGCATATTTGTTTCTCTGTAAATTTTGAGCCTCGCCGGAGCTGACCGGAGAAGACGGTGGCGCTGGTCACCGTCCAATCTCCAGATTGAATCTGAACCATCCATCTCTTTTTCCAGATTCAATCCAGGCCATTCAATGTTATGACCTATTTAATGGCACTATGTGATTCAGTTGACTAGAGTATATGGTGAACGCGCGTTTCCTGGCCGCGTGATGATCCACGTCAATTAATGAAAGTGCATCAGACGTTCCACGTTTTTTCATCATTTTTAATTTCTGATTTTAATTTCCTTTTATTTTTTTTAATTCCATTTCATTTTAAAAATTCATATCTCCTTCGTTATTGGTCCAAAAAATGTGAGACCAATTGCATTTTTCTTCTTTTAACTTCTAGTTTCTAAAAA
Source organism: Lathyrus oleraceus (assembly GCF_024323335.1). Classification (NCBI taxonomy): domain Eukaryota; kingdom Viridiplantae; phylum Streptophyta; class Magnoliopsida; order Fabales; family Fabaceae; genus Lathyrus; species Lathyrus oleraceus. The sequence goes on along the minus strand of NC_066582.1, from coordinate 288,886,281 downwards.
TGATTTTTAATATTTTTTATTTTATCATTTGATATTTTTTTAGGAATTTTCTCTTTTCTGGTTATTTTTAATTCATTTAAAATAGTTTTTGATATTCAAAAAATACAAAAATATTTTTCCAACCTACTTGAATGATGATAGATCTATGAAAAATATTCTCATCAATTTATTAATTGATTTGAGATTTATTTGAGATTTTAATTCAATTAGGTTATTTTTATGCATTTTTAATTGATTAAAAATAGTTTCTGACTTCTAAAAATGCTGAAATTTTTTGTCAAACTTTGTTTGACCTTGTTGAACTTAGGATAATTCACTTGGACTTTTCAAAGTTGATTTGAAGTGAATTTGAAGTTTGACCTTTCTTTATTATTTTAATTCAAGTTTTATTTTAATTTTGAAAAATACCAAAAATATTTTATTTGTTTCTTGACTCCTAATCTTAATTTTGCTTCTGTTTACTATTGTTTGACCTTGATTTCATATCTCTTTGGTCAATGCTTGTTGATTATTTCTTTTCACTTCCATTAATGTACTTTAATATTCATATTCTTCTTCTTCTTTTTCTTATTTTGATCAATGAGTTAAAGGTTGGTGGTTAGCCTTGATACATGGGAGGTTTAACCTTTCTTGATTCAAATCTAATTCATCTTGATCATGGATCAAGTGAATGGTTTTGCATTAAGGATAGGTTGCTTCCTAATCAAGCAAGGAACCTAAATCAATACAAGATCATTTCTCATCTTCTTTTTGGCATGGCAAGTTGTAGGAGTTTGATTCACTAATCAAAATCTCTAACTTGTGTCGTTGCCTACATTATTATTGACCGGCCTCAGATAGTTGTGACTTTTACATAAGTCCAATTACGATTGCTTAACATAGAGCTAAATTGCCTTATGGCACACTAACTATAACACTAACCATTAACCATTAACATTTAATTCTTGCTCTTTACATTTATGCAATTTACTATTCTTGTACATATTATTCATTTGCTTTTTACTTTGCTCATTTGAGCACATGTTTATGTTAATGCAATTTTCTTTTTGCTCACTTGAGCACATAATTGTGTATATATTATTGTGCTTGTTTTTTGTTTTGATTGTTGTGAACCAAATGCAAAAATGGACAAAATGGACTTAGATTCTAGGACATTCCCTATGCAAAATGGAGTAAAAAGGCCTTAATATTGAAGATGGATTATAAGGACCAAACCTCTAAACTCACTCTTGTCCATTCTTGATTTACTTCATGGAACTTTTTTGATGTGTGTGCTTTTGTGCTAGGGAATCCTATTTGAGCCAAATTGAAGAACCATTGTCATGTGCTTCAAAAGAGAAAGATACAAGAGCCATTGGGGATCTTCTAAGAGCTTGCTTGATTGATTTGATTGCTTAAGCTTTTATTTATTTGCTTGCATATTCCAAAGGATAGGAGCTACTTGGATCATCAATATGATCTCAAGAGAGGAGCTCCATTTGTGGTCTTGTTTTCTTATCCTTCACCTCTTGTATGATTAGGACTTTAGCCATTCTTCTTCTTCCCTCGACTCTAACCCAAGCCAAAACTTTTGTGCAAATATTTAACACTTGTTTTTTAAACATTAGAAACCTAAGCATTATGCTTTTGATTTTCAAAACTTTCTTTTCATAACACTTATCTTGAATTGAATCTTTAAGTCAACTTTGACCATATTTTATAAATACTTTTCATTGGTAAATATAACCCATTCAAATACTTTTGCGGTTTCAACGGCCACTTCTTATCAAAAAAATTTCATAACCTTTAGCTATTAGGTTTGAGTTATCCTTGAGGTAGATATAATACTCACCTATATCCTTAGTGATGGACAATGAGTCTTCCTTGCTTATTATAGGGTTAACCCCTCACTAGCATGTTGAAGCTATCCTCACATGGTGGATTTGTGGTTTTTAGGTTGAGTTTTCTCCCTTGGATAACAAAAGACCTTAAGACTTTTGGACCAAATTAATTCACCAACTTGTTTTGAGATTTTTACCCCGAACTACGAGGTTTTGATCCTAATCTTTTTTAAGATGGTACGTAGGCAATGGGTTTATCCATTCAAACACAAATTGTAAATAACTTGTATATTCTTTTCTCATCTCTTCAATCATGTTTGCACAAACAAATTTTTTCACAAAATACCAACCTTTACAACAAGTGTGAAAAGGGCTCCCTAGGAGTACCTAGGATGTTTTGGGTACTTAAAACCTTCCCATTGCATAACCAACCCCCTTACCCCGATCTCTGACATTTTTACTAGTTTTTGATTCGATAAAATTATTAGGTTTTTGTTCGCTTTCTAACCATTCCTTTGGATAAATAGAAGTGCGGTGGCGACTCGACTTGTATGGTTTACCTTGGATTTAGTCAATATCTCTAATGGTAACGAATACCCCGCTACAGAAAAGTGGCGACTCTGCTGGGGAAAGACATTTGTCCAGTGGGTTTTGCCAACTTTTCATATCTTGTTGTATTGTATTATATTGTTTTGTGACATATTTTTTGTGCAATTTGGGATTACTATATTGTATGTAATGATTGAATTGCTTGAATATTATTTCCTTGTGTGCTTGGTGATCTTTGTGAGATGAGTTCTATACCCGAACTCAAGTGCACTTAGGATAGGAGAATGGCATAGTCTTGTTTACTTGTGTGGAGTTATTCCTTAGCAAGTTGACTTGCAAGTCCATTCACTTGGTGGAGGTCATGTTGGGATCAATAATGTCACACAAGTAGTTGTGGTTAGACATTACTCTTTCCAATATAGACCTTAGAAGCCAAGGACCTTAGTTTACCAAGCCCATCTTGGCCTATTCTTAGGATGTAGTGCGAAAGTCGTTCAAGTGTAAGATTTGATACGATTGTTACGCGATACTACACTCATAAGAGTCTCTCTTGAGAATATTTTTGGAATACGAGTAGTCGTTTATCCGATAATATCCAAAAGATGGGATGATGACTATGGGAACCTCTTGTAGAACATGTTTGGCGGGTTTAAACCCTAGTACACTCCCTTAGGGTGGTTCTTAATTGAGACTCCATGCTCGTGACTCGCAACAAACCCTTGATTCATGGTTGATCCGTTCTTGTGTATCCTTAATATCAATGGAACTTGGGTGTTGATAAGGTGTAAACCATAATCCACCAAAATGGATGATTGATATTAAGGATGACATGATCCATCCCATGACCTTTGTGTGGTGTGCTTTACTTGATCCTTGAGTGTGATTGTTGCATCCATGCATTCATGCACCCATTTGCATCCACATCATCAATAATGAGAAAATTTTCAAGGAACTTAAGAGGTCTATTTGCAAAATTTTCAGACATGGAAAGACAAAGAAGGAATACGAAGAACTACAGTTTCAGGCAACCCGACTTGAAAGAGCTAAGGAATTTGACATCCTATGTATTAGATCCCTTGGGTTTCAAGGCTCGTTATGAGAAGCTTCTATCTATTCTGGCAACTCAGGTGGACGAAGGTTTGATGAGTGTATTGGTGCAGTTCTATGATCCTTTGTACCGTTGCTTCACATTTCCGGATTTCCAGCTCTTGCCCACGCTTGAGGAGTATGCCTATCTTGTGGGTATACCTATCATAGACCAGTTTTTGTTCAGTGGCTTAGAGAGGGTTCCTACTTCTCAAGAGATAGCTGATATGTTGCATATAGATGAATCTCTGGTTGGTGCTCATATGACTACCAAAGGTGGAATTCAAGGTCTCCCTTCTGAGTTCCTCATTGCTCAAGCTACTATGTATGGGAAGGCCATGAGTGAGGATGCCTTTGAGGCCATATTTGTACTTCTCATCTATGGGCTAGTGTTATTCCCCAACATCGACAAGTTTGTGGATGTGAACGCTATTAGGATTTTCTCTACTCTTAATCTCGTTCCTACTCTGTTGGGTGACACTTACTTCTCTTTGCATATGAGGAATGCAAAGGGTGGTGGTACCATTGTGTGATGTTTGCCTCTGCTGTACAAGTGGTTTATTTCGCACTTGCCGCAGACGGTCGCCTTCAAGGAGAACAAAGGATGTCTACGGTGGTCCATGAGACTTATATCTCTCACCAATGATGATATCTTTTGGTACAATCGTGTATATGATGGTGTGCAGATTATCGACTCTTGTGGTGAATTCTCCAATATGCCTCTTCTTGGTACATGTGGTGGGATTAACTACAACCCTATTTTGGCACGTCGTCAGCTTGGGTTCCCCCTAAAGGATAAACCTAATAACATTATGTTAGAAGGCATATTCTTCCAGGAGGGTAAAGATCCCCAAGGCTTAAAGGGAAGGATGGTCCGCGCTTGGCGCAAGATCCATAGGAAGGGAAGAAAGGAGTTGGGTCCGAAGAACTGTATTGCTTTGGAACCCTATACCTCTTGGGTTAGGAGGAGAGCTTCCAAGTACCTCATGCCTTATGAGTATCCAAGACCTACACCTTTGGTTATGGCTGGGCCTTCAACCCTCCCCGACCAAGGAGTAGAGGAGTTGAGAGACGAAGACCGTTCACGTGCCTGGATCCGTGAGCGAGAGGAGTTGCTTCAGCAGATTAGAGAGAAGGATGCTTTGATAGAGTTTCTCGAGCACCGGGTTATTGATGAGCCTGATGATGCATTGACTTCTCTTCTTCCTCAGTCTTCCAAGTTTTGGAAGAGGAAGTATGATCGACTCGCCAAAGAGAAGGCAAACATGGAGGCAGCCTATGAGAGGGAGGTGAAGAGGCTTCGTGCAGCTTACCTTCCAGTCTCTAGAGCTTTAGATGATTGTTTCTAGGGTTCCATAGGATGTTCATTTTCCTTCTCTCTTGTATTGTATTTGGTTACCAAGACTGTACTTCTTTGGTGTAAAAATATTTTCCAGATATTATTGATGCGATATTTCCATATATGTCTAAATGAGTAATATTTTCAAATATTTGCAAACAGAACTCTAAAGTTCCTCTGATTAAAAAATAAATCATATGCACAAGCATTGCATGCATCATGTGCATAAGCAGGTTTTGCTCCAGGTTTCTGGTTCAATGGTCTAACTTTGTGTTCTTCATTTATTTTGAAGACAAGCTGACTCACCGGTACTACACTCGAGCCAACGCTTCAAGACTGGTGGATCATCTAGAGCAAGATAATCGTTAGCTCAAGGAAGAAGTGGCCAGATTGACTGCCCTGATGGAGTCTTTCATGGCCGCCCAGAGCCAGTCGTCTCCAACACCTTCAACTCCTCCCCAAAGGACAGTCATCTCTGAGATTGCCTCTTCAACAGTGCCTGCGGCCAGCGCCCACTTTGCACCAACACCTATGCCAGCCGGATTTCCTTGGGTAATTCCTCCCAATTTTGTTCCTGAGGGTTTTTCCCCCACATTTGCTTCTCTGCCGGCATCTAGCCCGGTCCTTGCCGTTCCACCTCCTGTCGTGCATACTATGCCAAAAGTAGACGTCACCATCTATCATTCTGAGCCGTCTGAGGGCCCATATGTCTATGAAAAGATGGATGCTATGAACGATCAGTTTCTTGAGCTCCGCAAGGAACTCAAAACTCTCAGAGGAAAGGACCTCTTCAGCAAGTCTGCTGCTGAAGTCTGCTTAGTCCCAAACGTTAAAATCCCGGTAAAATTCAAAGTGCCTGACTTTGAAAAGTACAAGGGAAATACTTGCCCTCTCAGCCACCTGGTTATGTATGCAAGGAAGATGTCGACTCAGACCGACAATGATCAACTTCTCATTCACTACTTCCAGGACAGTGTGTCCGGTGCTGCCCTGGGATGGTATATGGGCTTGGATAGTGCGAACATCCGATCCTTCAACGACCTTGGCGAAGCTTTCGTCAAGCAATACAAGTATAAGATGGATATCGCTCCCGATAGGGATCAATTGAGAGTCATGTCCCAGAAGGACAAGGAAACTTTCAAAGAGTACGCCCAGAGGTGGCGAGAGCTAGCAGTATAGATTGTGCCTCCGCCGGAGGAGAAAGAAATGACCAAGATCTTCCTGAAGACCTTGAGCTTATTTTATTATAAGTGGATGATTGTCAGCGCTCCTTCTGATTTCACCGAGATGGTGAACATGGGGATGCGTTTGGAGGAAGGAGTCAGGGAAGGGCGACTGACTAGAGAAGAAGGCTCTTCTACCAAACGATATGGGACGTTTGGAAAGAAGAAAGATGGCGAGGCACAAGCCATGACCTCCCATGCTAAACCGAGAAGACCCTCAGTAAGGAGGAAGACCGTGCGTCCTGCCGGTAATCAGCATCAGATGGCTCACGTAGCACCTGTTTTCAGAGATAATCAACACTATCAACACAACAATAACCAGCAACAGCAACATCAACAATATCAACAACAACAACACCGTCCTCAACAGCAGGCGTACCAGCCTCGAATAAATAATCAGACTAGTACAAGCTATGAGAGGAAGAGGGTCACCTTTGATCCTATTCCTATGACCTATGTAGAGCTTTATCCCTCTTTGATAGAGAGGAAACTGATTACTCCACGAGACCCACCAGCTATACCTACCAACCATCAGTGGTGGTATAAGCCCGAGCTACATTGTGTTTATCATTCCAGCGCCCCCGGACATGATGTGGAAAACTGTTACCCGCTGAAGACCAAGGTTCAAGACCTTGTGAGATGTGGTATCTTGTGTTTCGAGGACGTAGGTCCCAATGTGAAGAAGAACCCATTACCCGAGCATGAGAAATCCTCTGTCAACATGGTCCAGGACTGCCCTGGTAAATATAAGGTCAAATATGTTAGCCATATTCGACAATCTTTGGTCCAGATGCACAGATTGTTGTGTGAATACAGTCATTATGAGCATGACCATGACAGATGTCGAATTTGCACTGTCAATCAAAGGGGATGTCGCCAAGTCCGTAAAGACATCCAAGAAATGCTGGATGAAGGTGTATGTGAAATATTTCAAAGTCGAGATGTTGATGATGATGAAGTCAATGTGATATCTCCGGTGTTTCGGATCCTTGAGCCTATTATCATCAGGTATGATGGCAGCAAGAAAAAGGCTTCTCCCTCTTTGATTATTAAACCAGCTGGCCATGTGCCATACTCTTCTGATAAAGTTGTCCCCTATCGTTACAATGATATGGCATTGGAAGATGGAAAGGAGGTGCCTCTGCCCTCTACTTCTGTTGTTAATATTGTCGATGTCAGCGGCCTGACCCGTAGCGGTCGTGTTTTCTCGGCTCCGCTGAAACCCCAAGCTGACACCAGGAGGGCTGATGTTGTTGATTCTGCTGAACGCCCGGTTGGGAATGTTGTTATTGCTCCGAATCCGGCACTTGTTTCCAATAAACCTGCCTGTGTTGTAAGAACTCCTATCTCTGCTGGCCAGAGTGGCACCATGAAAGAAGACTGTAATGAGATGCTAAGGCTCATCAAAAGGAGTGAATACAACGTTGTAGATCAGCTTCTACAGACGCCATCAAAGATCTCTGTGTTATCTTTGTTGATAAATTCAGAACCACACCGTGAAGCTCTGCAGAAGGTGTTGGATGTGGCGTATGTAGATCATGATGTCACAATAGAATAATTTGATAGTATTGTTGCAAACATTACTGCTTGTAACAACCTGAGTTTTTGTGATGTTGATCTCCCTGAGGAGGGAAGAGACCACAATTTGGCACCTCACATATCCATGAGCTGTAAGGATGATGCCATGTCCAATATGCTGGTGGACACTGGATCATCACTGAATGTGTTGCCGAAATCCACTCTTGCTAGATTGTCATATCAGGGGCCTCCCATGAGGCAGAGTGGAGTAGTGGTAAAAGCTTTTGATGGGTCCCGCAAAACTGTGATTGGAGAGGTTGAACTCCCAATCAAGATTGGACCAAGTGATTTCCAGATCACTTTTTAGGTCATGGATATCCATCCATCATATAGCTGTCTATTGGGCAGACCATGGATTCACGAGGCAGGCGCCGTGACATCTACCCTACACCAAAAACTGAAATTTGTTAAGAACAAGAAGCTGGTGGTAGTAGGGGGAGAAAAGGCTCTCCTGGTTAGCCATTTGTCTTCCTTTTCTTACATAGATGCTGAGGATGAAGTTGGAATGTCGTTCCAAGCTTTACCTATTGCTGAGCCTACTAAGAAAGGAACTTCTTCATTTGCATCCTACAATGATGCTAAGTTGGCCATTGAGCATGGTACAACTACCGGTTTAGGAAAAATGATCAAGCTGGAAGACAACAAATCCCGGGCTGGCATAGGGTATTCTTCTGGCGCTTTCAACGAGCATGGGATGTTTCAGAGTGGTGGATTCATCCACACTGTTCAAGACGAGGAAGTTGCTGCTATTATGGAAGAGGATGCAGAGGAAGATTCTGGCAACTTTGTCATCCCTGGAGGGGTCTGCAATAACTGGGTCGCTGTTGATGTTCCAACAGTCGTCCATAAGTCAACGTAATCTTCACTTTGTTCAAAAACCCTTCTCCCATGCCAAAAGGAGGAGTGATGACATTGTTGGCTCATAAATACAATGATATTTTCATTCAATAAATTCATGTTAAATGTTTGTTTTTCCAATTATTTTCACTTTTTGCTTTTTGCATGAAATTGGTGATCACATAAAACCTTAAAAATAGAATAAAATCAATCTTTTCATCTGCATAATGATTTACCTTGTTTGAATTCTGAAATCTCTTTATATTCAAAACCATTATGCAGGTTGATCAAACCCATTGAACATAATGATCCAACACCATCTTCCAACTTTGAGTTCCCTGTATTTGAGGCCGAAGAAGATGATGTTGAAGAGATTCCTGATGAGATTACCCGTCTACTTGAGCACGAAGAGAAGATCATTCAGTCGCATCTTGAGAATCTGGAAATAGTCAACTTGGGGTATGAGGATTGTGTGCGAGAAGTGAAGATTGGGACACTCCTAGAAGAATCTGTTAAGAAGGGGTTGATTGAGTTGCTACGAGAATACGTCGACGTCTTTGCCTGGTCATATGAAGACATGCCTGGTCTGGATACTGATATCGTGTAACATTTCCTGCCTTTGAAGCCTGAGTGCGTGCCTGTGAAGCAGAAGCTCAGAAGAACTCATCCCGATATGGTAGTGAAGATCAAAGAGGAAGTTCAGAATTAAATTGATGTGGGGTTTCTGGTGACTTCTACATATCCTCAATGGGTGGCCAATATTGTGCCCGTGCCTAAGAAAGATGGAACAGTCCGAATGTGTGTGGACTATAGAGACTTGAATAAAGCTAGTCCGAAAGATGATTTCCCTTTACCACATATTGATATGTTGGTGGATAATGCAGCTAAATTCAATGTCTTCTCATTTATGGAGAAGACAACATTCATCATACCTTGGGGAACATTCTGTTATCGAGTGATGCCCTTCGGTTTGAAGAACGCCGAAGCCACGTATCAACGAGCTATGACTACCTTGTTTCACGATATGATGCACAAGGAGATCGAGGTGTATGTTGATGATATGATTGCAAAGTCGAGAATGGAAGTTGAACATGTAGAGCACTTGTTGAAGCTATTTCAGCGTTTGAGGAAGTATAAGCTTTGTCTGAATCCTAACAAGTGTACATTTGGAGTCCGTTCCGGAAAGTTATTGGGCTTTATTGTCAACGAGAGAGGTGTTGAGGTTGATCCTGCAAAGGTCAAAGCAATACAAGAGATGCTTGCGCCCAAAACTGAGAAGCAAGTCCGAGGTTTTCTTGGGCGCTTGAATTATATTTCCAGATTTATATCACACATGACTGCCACATGTGCACCGGTATTCAAGCTCCTCCGGAAAGATCAGTCTCATGATTGGACCGAGGATTGCCAAAAAGCCTTTGACAGTATTAGAGAGTATCTGTCTGAGCCTCCGATTTTGTCTCCACTTGTAGAAGAGAGACCGTTGATTATGTATCTAACTGTTCTTGAAGACTCAATGGGTTGTGTCCTTGGTCAGCAAGACGAGACAGGGAAGAAAGAATATGTTATTTACTACCTGAGTAAGAAGTTCACTGATTGTGAGTCTCGATACTCGATGCTTGAGAAAACATGATGTGCTTTGGCTTGGGCTGCTAAGCGCTTACGCCAGTATATGTTAAATCATACGACTTGGTTGATATCCAAAATGGATCCAATCAAGTATATCTTTGAGAAGCCTGCTTTAACTGGGAGGATCGCCTGTTGGCAGATGTTGTTGTCTGAGTATGATATTGAGTATCGAGCTCAGAAAGCTATTAAAGGTAGTATCTTGGCTGACCACTTGGCACATCAACCAATCGAGGATTATCAGTCAGTCCAATATAACTTCCCAGATGAGGAGATTCTGTATTTGAAAATGAAAGATTGTGATGAGCCCACGCTTGATGAAGGGCCAGAGCCGGTTTCCCGATGGAGCATGGTGTTTGATGGCGCTGTAAATCAGTATGGAGATGGTATTGGGGCAGTGACTATCACTCATCAAGGCACACATTTTCCTTTTACAACAAGGCTAACTTTCAAATGCACGAACAATATGGCTGAGTATGAGGCTTGTATCATGGGTTTAGAAGAGTGTATTGATCTTAGGATCAAACATCTTGACGTTTATGGTGATTCGGCCCTTGTTGTTAATCAGATTAAGGGTGAATGGGAGACGAATTAGCCTGGCCTTATCCCATATAGAGATTATGCGAGGAGGATTTCAACATTCTTTACTGAGGTTGACTTCCATCATATTCCTCGAGATGAGAATCGGATGGCAGATGCACTTGCTACACTTGCTTCGATGATCATAGTGAGACTCTAGAATGAAGTTCCCAATATCACTGTGATGCGCTTGGACAGACCAGCTCATGTATTTGTAGTGGAAGAAGCGAAAGATGATAAGCCATGGTATTATGATATCAAGTGCTTTCTTCAGAGTCAGATTTACCCGTCTGGGGCATCTGTGAAAGATAGGAAGACTTTGAGGAGATTATCAGGCAGTTTCAACCTCAATGGCGAGGAGCTTTATAAGAGGAATTTTGACATGGTTCTGCTCAGATGCGTGGATAGACACGAAGCAGACCTATTAATGACTGAGGTCTATGAGGGTTCATTTGGTACTCATTCCAATGGACATGCCATGGCTAGAAAAATGTTGAGAGCAAGCTACTATTGGCTGACAATGGAGTCTGACTGCTACAAATATGTGAAGAAATGCCACAAGTGTCAGATTCATGCGGATAAGATTCATATCCCCCCGACACTTCTGAATGTGATTTCATCACCATGGCCTTTCTCCATGTGGGGAATTGACATGATTGGCATGATAGAGCCGAAAGCGTCCAACGGTCACATATTTATTCTCGTAGCAATTGATTACTTCACCAAGTGGGTTGAAGCAGCATCATATGCAAATGTGACTAGGCAGGTGGTTGTGAAGTTTATCAAGAATCAACTCATATGCCGGTATGGTGTGCCAGACAAGATCATTACTGATAATGGATCTAACTTGAACAATAAGATGATGAAAGAGTTGTGTAGTGAGTTCAAGATTGCACATCATAATTCTTCCCCTTACAAACCCAAGATGAATGGGGTTGTTGAAGCTGCTAATAAGAATATCAAGAAGATTGTTGTTACGTACAAAGATTGGCATGAGATGCTGCCATTTGCTTTGCATGGATACCGTACATCTGTCCGCACTTCAACAGGGGCAACCCCTTTCTCTCTTGTTTACGGCATGGAGGCTTTTCTCCCAGTAGAGGTGGAGATCCCATCAATGAGAGTCTTGATGGAAGCCAAGTTGATTGATGCTGAATGGGTTCAGAGTCGTTATGACCAACTGAATTTGATAGAAGAGAAGAGATTGACTGTCATGTGCCATGGTCAGTTATATCAGCAAAGGATGAAGAAAGCCTTTGATAAGAAGGTCAAACCTCGTATGTTCCGAGAAGGTGACCTCGTACTCAAGAAAGTTTTGTCTTTCGCGCCCGATTCCAAGGGTAAGTGGACTCCAAACTATGAAGGTCCATATGTTGTCAAGAGAGCCTTTTCAGGCGGTGCTTTGATACTTACAACTATGGATGGGGAGGATTTCACTCGTCCTGTGAATTCGGATGCAGTCAAGAAATACTTCGCCTAAAATAAAAACAGAATAGCTCGCTAAGTTGAAAACCCGAAAGGGCGGCTTAGGCAAAAATGAGTCTCGGTGGATCGAAAACCCGAAAGGGCGATCCAGGTAAAAGTTAGAGACATAAAAAAAAAAAAATATATATATATATATATATATATATATATATATATATATATATATATATATATATATATATATATATATATATATATATATATATATATATATATATATATATATATATATATATATATTTCGCTAGATTGAGTACCTCACCCTGGGGCAATCTAGGCAAAAATTAGGGATTTGGCAAGTAACTGCAAATACATCGGATTCAGAGTTGGTGGAGAAATGGTCATTATGTTCAATGTAGCCATTTTCTAATATATATCACCAATTTCAAATTTGTAAAGATCCATGGAGTCTTGCCATTTGCAGACTACCATTCCATCAAATAAACTTGAGCCTTTATCCAATTCTTTACACTCTTATTTGTTTCTATTCAACAAATATTTTGCATGTTTTAATTGAAAAATATCATTGTTTTAAATAAATAAAATTTTCATAAATTGTTTTTAAACAAAGTGAACATTCACAATGACAAAAGGATACTTGGGACGTCTTCAGTGCTCTCCCAAGGATGGTATGATTCCCAAAAAGGGTAAGACATTTGTTCATATTCCCAGCATACTTGTATCCTCGTCATTATCACTCAGGTTGTCTCCTCCGCGAGTGCAAAAGAAAGTTATACATCCCACCAATTCCCCAGAGAGTTTGGAGTTCTGGATGCGGTCTCAATCTTCTAGACCCCAGTGAGTTTGGATTTAGCATTTGTGTTATCAATTATATGGTTGTCATCCCTTACGTGGATTGACCTAAAATCCCTTATAGATTGATAAATTGAATATGCTAATCTTTCCAAAGGAGTTAGAAATTTCTCCGCCAGAGTAAGCCGGAAATTCCCCAGTATAAGCGGAGTCATCATCAAGTTTGATTTCTAGCTTTTCCCCTATGGACTTGTCTACTTTGATCTCCAGCAGAATTTTCTCCTCGACCACCCTCAGCAGGGTTGATCCCACTTTTACTCCCCAGTATGGTCCTCATCAGGGTATCCCCAGTAGTTGCCTACGGATAATCCCCGATTGGGTCGTCAGTAGTGTTTCCTTAGTGGAATCATCTGATCATAGCCTGTTTGTGTCTCGGGCGGAGTGGTTGATGAAGATGTTTATCTTTCCTTCCCCAGCGGAGTAGTGTCCCTTTCTCCTCGGCAGATATGATCTCTTCCGCAGTGCAAGACAGTTGTTGGCATTGGAACCTTCTAATTGGTGGTTGTTCCCCGCAGAGTTTCGTTTCCCTCTTCGATAATTTCCCCAGTAGATTTGATTCTATGGAGGATTTTATCCGTGTATAGATCCCCCAGCCAAGACTCTGCCTGGTTGCAGAGTGGCATGAGAGCTTCTGAGGAAGATGTGTTGATCCTTTCCCCAGCTGGAGTGACTGGTTCTCCTTTCCCTGCAGAGATCTTTGCTTCTTGGTATATGTTGCCCCCATCAGTTTGGATGTTCTCCAATGGGTCTGGCTTTCTCTCTTGAGATGTAGTACCGGCTGTTTGTCCATTGATTCTTGGACCTGTTTGTGTTAGATATGTCTGTTTGTCAGCATTCATCATACATAAACCACGCATATACATGCATATTCTTAACATTCAGATATTCATGTTGCATTCTTTGCCAGATATCTTTTGATTGTTGTCTCTTGCTAGTTGGTGATGTATTTCCTCGAGCAGATGTTTGTGTCTGATCTCTCCAGATAGAGTCAGCCCCATAGGCAGAAAGTGTCTACCCTTTCTCCCATATTCCCCACTGAGTTATGTCCTCGTGGATGATTGTTATTTGAGTTTCCTCCCAACACATATATTGGGATGGAGTTTTCCCCTGAGATATATCCTCATTGGGTTGAGTCTTGTTTCATTGTGTCTCTCTAGTTTGTTCCTAGACTGACTGCTCTTCTGAATTCCCCTACAGTTCCCCGCAGTCTAGATGAATGATTGCTCAGTAACCAGTAATTGTCCATCTATTCCCTGGCGGAGTCTGTGGCCTTCTACCCAGTAATCGGTAGTTGTAAGTCCTGTTTCTGTGGTTTTCTACCCGCATACCGGTAGTTGTAAACCCCATTTTATCCCCTTGCAGAGTTAACCTTATTTTTTGTTCATCCTAACCGATGACGGTTACTCTTTCGTGGTTTTCTACCCAGTATCCGGTAGATGTAATCCCCTCTTTGCTGGTTATCTTTATCCAATATTCGGTATTGATATCCCTTCACTTTTTGAGTATATCTCCCAGTAATCGGTGATAAATCTCTCGGATCATTTCCTTTGTCAATGTATCCCCAGCGAGTCATCTTTCATTTACCCTTGGTTGGTAATTATCGTTTCTCACTTTGATTGGTCATCATTTTTATACCTAGTATTTGGTATCCTGATGTCCTTTCCTTTCGGTCGATTTATCCTTTATTAACCCAGTAACCGGTTGTGGATAATCTTCCATGCGAGTATATTATCTATGTTCTGACGGTAATAGATAATATATCTCATGCGCTCTTCAGTTGAAGTCTTTTGTTCTTCCCCAGTCGAGTAAGATTCGTATTTCCTTATGGAATCGAATGCCCATCCTGTAATCGAGTTTGCTTTTTCAGCCCTCCTTTCGAATGATGAGTGTCTTGGAAATATTCCCCAATTCACGCTTGGTTGGTCACCTATTATATGCCCAGTAACCGGTATCCCTGGTGTTCCTTCCCTTCTGCTCCCTATTATGACCTTTGTCCCTTGTGGAGCCAGATTTCCTGAGTCGAAATATACCTTTTTAGGTCTTCCTCAGATGTTTTTGGATGTTTGATATCTATCACCCTCATACCAGTCTTAGATATTCATTCTCCCCGAGCATGTTGTTCTCTCACCCTCATACCTGTGTTTTGATCACATGTTTCCTTGAGCTTATTACCTAGTAACCGATAATACCTCATTCTGTTGTTTCCTCATATGAGTCCTGTTTGGACATTTCCCCAGTGAACTCCCTTAGTGGATGTTCCCCATCTGATTTCGGATTTTCATCTGAAGTATCCTTTGTGGATATTTTTTGCTGTATTGGCATATTCCCCAATACATGCATCTTTGAGTCAGCTCAAGTCCTTCCATTGATTTATTTTCATGGAATTCCTCTCGTGTCTCGCAGCAAGTCGTGACCTGCTCACGCATTTTATTCCCTTTCTTATCCCCATAAATGTCCCTAGAGCCTCTGTCCCATTGAGTGTATTACTCATATGGATTGTCAGTTTCTCTTGATTTCTTTTTCTCTTTGTGGACACATATCTCCACAGAGTATTACCTTTTGCATACACACATTTGCATCATGAGGTCTCTTAGGGACCAAAATTCGTCTCTTTGTTATTATTTAAGCCCATTCTACCTCGTCGAGACGAAGATTTTAACCTTCACTTCTCCGGCTAGAATGACCTTAAATAGGGGCATCTGTAAGACCCTAATTTTGACCCTAAGATCCCTCATGGCATCATAACATTTCATTTTGCATCTTGCCTCAAGGATCATAAGCATCTTAGCTCTTACCTTTGGGTGGGAACTCTTGTGAGTTGGTTTGAGATCACCAAGCATGCTTGAATTGTATATTATTTCTTTTCTCATTTTTATTTACTAACCAAAAGCACAAAAATATGTCACTAACATCTTTTGTTTGTAGCTTGAGTAGTCACAAGATCCAAAGCTTCTAGGAGGTCCTATGTACATTGATATGGCCAATTGAAGATGAAAGCAAGCATGGAAATGGTTCCCTGATCGCGACTTAATGAGTCGAATTTGGGGTACAAACTGCAAGTGCACAGTTCTATCGCGTAGTTTTAAAAGATATCGATCCCACAGGGACTTATGAATCGATATACCGTTTTCTAAGGTTACTTCGTAAAGCTAAGGCGGATAATACTTTGATTGTTTAGGGGAAAAGTTAAAACTAAAATAAGATCTAAATTAAATATTAATTAAGCGGATATCGGTATGTAGTTCGTCGTAATTAGGGAATCAATTCTTCGTTGGTTTCTTGGTTTTAAAATAAATCTTTTCAGTAGACACTATTGATTAAAAGCCTTTTCTCAAACTCTCGCTCTGTTGAATAAAATATGATTTTATATTAACGTAGCTGTCACTTATTAGTTAAGTCCAAAATCACTTTTTGAAAACAATAGAATCCGTAGAAACTCTTTTTAAGAAAACACTAAACGTTTAAACATCCTTGTCTCAAACTCTCGCTCTGTTGACTTAGATTATATAATTAAATTCAAATGCTTAACTCTCGTCCTCACTTTCAACCTTTAAAAAAATACTTTTTGAAAAAGATTAGAATTTAATTAACTCTAAAAATTGCTTTCGCCCTGATCTAGAATTAATGTCCAATTTACACTGTCCAGTTAAAAACTCAAACTCTCGTTCTATTGATTTTAACTTCTTTATGTCTTTTACTTTCGTACAAAACCTTGTTATTAAACCTGTAAATTGAGACCGTAAAAAGAGTGATTTTATTTTTAAATGTAATTAAACCAACTTAGTTTTGATTCCTTCATTCCGCTTACTCTACATACCAATACCTAAATAAATTAGCCAGACATGCTTAACAGATCTAAATAATCAGCATGCATAAATAATTCCATCTCAGGCAAATAATATAAATAAACAGTAAAGCAGAGCATATATAAATTCAAACAATAATTAAAGAACCTGAATAATTTATAGCAATCTTGAACACTCCACCACAAACCGGTTGGATTTGTTCTTGAATTCTTCAATCGGACGGGAAAATAAAAGTGAAGGAATAAAAATCTAGGGTCTAACGTAAGGTTAAATCTAGTAAAAGATACACAATAGTTTCCGGTGTAGAAACTATTGTGCGAAAAATTAATTAAGTGCTGAAATATTAACTGGAAAGGAAAGTAAAAATAAGAATTGCAATTAAAAGCAAAAACAGTAAAGGAAAAATAATGGTATGCTTGCACGGCTGGAAGAAGAAAATTGAACGAAGCAGAGAGTCCCGCAGGGTTTGCCAAAAGCTACTATTTATATTGGTCACTTGTTGTAACTGTTTCCAAAGGTCTTCCGTGTAAAGAGTCTTCACGTTGCAAATGGTCAAGCGTAACAATAGGCCTCAACGTCTTTGTTGCGCTTCTGAAGCCAAAAATATAGGGGAATGGTGTGACGTCCGTCACACCATGTGTTACGCTCGTAACACAAGTAGGTAGGGCGTGACGCTCGTCACAGCTTGTGTGACGCTCGTCACGGGCGCAGCGTCTTGCTTTTGGGCTGGGCTTTGGCTTGGTGGAATTTGCTTCTTTTCATTTCTTTTTGCACCTCCTTTTCTTCCTTTTTCACTTGTGCTTCAAATAAGCTACCTGAGATAAATAGAAAGAAAATACCGAGTAATATCGAATAAAATGAAGTAAATTGAAGTAAATAATAATATAATTTAATTAAATCGAGTCCTAGAATGTGATATTATTTCATGTTATCAAACTCCCCCATACTTAGACCTTTGCTTGTCCTCAAGCAAAATACAGTATAGAACTCGTTTTAAAAATTTAGCCAGATGAAATTTCAAAACACACATCAATTCGTACTAGGTTGCAAGTAGATTTTGTTTAGAAGCAACTTGAATTTAATCTCGACATCAAGAACTACCGTTACCACATCTGATAATCTTACCTCATGCAAACCAGTTCGAGTCATGCTATTATAGCTAGCCTGGTTCTTTTACTCTTATTTCACCCGTTTTCATTCTAGCGAAATCACATTAAGCCCTTTATCGTTTCGCGCACATAGTGGAGTGACCGGTTAGTGATTCTGATCCCCTTTTTAGCTTGAAGCTCTGGTACATGAGTCGGATAACTTCGTTATTTAGTCCATTGCAAATTGCGGGGGATCCGACCGTAGTCCTCCCTACCAAGTTCAGTACCAGATACCTGCTGAACCAACTCATAATGGATCTTTCGTATTATGTTTTTGTATGATCTGCAACCTTTAGATTAAATGATCTGGTAAGGATCACCTAACTTAATTAGTGCATTTCCTGATATATATATATATATATATATATATATATATATATATATATATATATATATATATATATATATATATATATATATATATATATATATATATATATATATATATATATATATATATATATATATATATATATATATATATATATATATATATTTTATTTTGGGAATCATTCACTTATATTCATCGGCCCTCCACGTAGTTTGCTATTAAGATGGTGCTGACTTCTTGTATAAACTACTCGGGGTTACTATAAAGTTAAAAATCCAGGGACTTGTATAACAGTTGCCTTTCTGATCTAACAAGTTGAGGTTTGTTTAGAGTGTTGGGGCGGTAATAGTTTTTGTCTTAATTTGTTCAAGTTCGATAAAATAAGCAACCTTTATACTTACTGAGTGTGTTGAATTTTTGTTATGGCTCATTGTAGCACCTCAAATTTGCACCTACCTTTTGTACATTCATTTCATATTAGGTCATTAACATAACATGGTCCACTGCATAACATTGCATTGTCCCTTTGCCCAAGTGCAAGCCATTCAGAAGAATTAGGTCAAACTGGTCAGGAGATTAGTCAGTCAAGCAAGCCAGTGCAATTTCCATTGAGACAAGGCCCTAGGGTTGGTTCAACATGTTCACATGACCTAGGGGTCCTTTTGAAGTGATTTGGTCAAGGTTTGATTGCTCAGAAGTCATCAGTCAGTGTGCAGTCCACCAGAAACCCTAGAAAGTCAACTGTTGGTCAATTGTGCATTTAATCAGTGATTGGATGGTGGGAATTGGTTTGAGAGATCTCATACATGTCCATATAAGCCTCATATAACATGTCAAGCATCCACATTGAAGAATTTGAAGTCAAACAAGAAATTTCCAAAAATAGAAAGTTGACCTGTAATTGGAATTTGCCAAAAATGGAAAGTCTTGATCCTCAAAATTACATCATCATACAAGCTTCAAATGAATTTTTGCCCAACATGAAAGTTGAATATCTTGTTCTTGCCTTTCCAAAAAGTCCAAGAACACTCAATTCCCATGTATGGTTGGCAAGTTATGATCAAATCATTCTCAAAAAATTTTGAACTTCAAAGTGGCATAATTGGGTGGGGTTTTTTGCTACAAGTCCTATTTGATGTGCTCTATCCAAATTTGTCATCACAATTCATCAAAAGTTTACCAATCAAAATGGCCATTTTCAAAGTAGCATGAATTAAATTAAGTGAAGTAAAAAAATGGACTTTCAATTTAAACATCTCCAACACTTTGTGCCAATTGGAATGGTTCTGAAATCACATTTAGAGATTGTCTAAAGCCCAAATTCGTGCACATTCATACACCCCATGTAATTTGGCTTGGTTTTTAGCAATTGTCCAAAACACTTCAATTATGCAAATTCTGATTACACTTCATTAACCATGCTTAACAAACACTAAACAGAACATATATACTTCATTTTCCTGCTGAAAAGCCCTAGCCACTTTGTCTAAACAGATCAAAACTCATTTTTCTCTCAAATCCTCATTTTGCTTACTTGAACTTTTCTTGGTAAAACCTCAAAGAACTCGAACTTGTGTTAGTGGCTTCATCATTCACCATCATTTTTGAGCTCATTGCAAGCCCTAAACCCCAGCTGTAAAGCCATTTCATGCTACTGTTCCATTGAAGCATTGCCATGGAAGATCTTGATTGAAGCTAGAAGCAAGGCTGCTGAGCTAAGATTCATCATCCATTCACCAGTACAAACCTTCATGTACATC
Organism: Lathyrus oleraceus; assembly: GCF_024323335.1. Classification (NCBI taxonomy): domain Eukaryota; kingdom Viridiplantae; phylum Streptophyta; class Magnoliopsida; order Fabales; family Fabaceae; genus Lathyrus; species Lathyrus oleraceus. Next base: position 288,866,304 of record NC_066582.1, on the reverse strand, counting down.
TGTTTCTACTTTGTACGGCCAAACAAACAGCAAATCATCACTGTGCTCCAGAGTTGGTAAGTTCTCGACCCTAGCCATTTTCAAAATTATGACATGTTTTAGAAAGATCTTACTATGTTGTTTACAATGAAGTTTGAATCGTGGCATTTGGTTAAGTATTTTGAGAGTTACATTGATTTTAAGTTTGACATTACAATATGTTTTTGCTTGATTCATGCTGTTTAGCTCGAGTTACTAGAAATTAAGGTTGGATTCTGCTTGTACGAAGTTAGACGAGTTAATTAGTGTGCTTGTTTCCCATTTCTGGGAAATTTGTTCATCATTGATGATGAACGTCACTGTAGCAAACCCTAGTCTTCCTCAAACCCAGAATTCCATTTGCCCGTGTTTGGTTTTTTTTCGTCTGCATGTAAATTTCACTGTGCCACTGCCATGACCAATCAGAGCGCGGCTTTCCTTTAAGTGAAACGCAGCGTTTCACTTAAAGTTCCAGATATTTACCATTATGCCATTCCGTGTCTATTTATTTAATTAATTCATTTTATTTTGCAATTTCATTTCATTTTGTGACACCATATTACAAAAATCATAGAACACTCAATTTTGATCCAAATTTCATGGGGTTTTTTGTGATTTGCTCATCTTGATCTCTAGTTTTTTATCATGATATTTCCAGATTTTTTGTATGAGTGAATTTTGAAATGTGCTAGGGTTTGTCATATGTGTCCATTTTATGTATGCTATGCCAAATTGATTGTGAAATGGTGATACATTATCCAATGCTTCCCAAATTTTTTGTGCTTAAAATAGACACATTCATGGTGATTTTGGTGTAGATTTTGTGAATTTATCATTGTTGGTTTGTGAGTTATGATTTTTTGAATAGGGGTGTGACAATGTGTGTCACACCATTGATGTCCAACTTCATGATTTTAATTACCTTGCCTAATGAACTCTAAATGGTCTGATTTTGTGCATGAACATGCTTATGGATGTTGAGAATGTGTATGAATTTTTCTGGAATTATTTATGGCATTTTCTATTTGATTGATAATTTCTCCCCTGTTTGACCAAAATGTTGACTTTTGTGACACATGATGCCATATGATTTGTGAAATTCTCATACATTATTGGATGGACATGAAATTTGACATGTGATTAGCAGACATCTTAAGGTTTATCATGGTTTTAATCCCATTCATTTCTCATATGTTGTCACTGATTTATGATTTATTGAAGTTGGTGCATGTTTGGTTGACTTCTTTGAGCATGTTTAAACTTGCCTTGCCTTTCTGATTTTCATTTCCCTACTTCCCATGATCCAAATGAGCTGAAATTTGGTATGCTTATCATGTTATGGATGATCTTTGATCATGAATTATTTGAGAATTGTTTGAATTGTTTATGATTGGTTTTGAGTTGAATCATTCTGTTGACTTCTTTGAGGTTCTATTTGCCATGCTTTGACCTATTTTGCTTATGAAATGATGATGATGATTGATATGAACATGAAACCAATTGAGTTTGTTTCTTGATTGTTTGAACTTGATTTTGGACACTTGTCACTTGCTGTTTGGACTTTCTTATCTCTTTTTGACCCTAGGCTTGTCCTAGTGGTCATGTTGCTCATGTTTAAGTTTGTTGTTTCAGGTTAAGCAACAAATACCCAAAGAGATCAATACAAATTGAATAAGCTTGATTTGGTTATCATGACTAACTTGTTTGTTTTGTAGGTTGTTTAGCTCATATGCTTTGAGCCTTGTGCATTGCACATTTAACTGATTGTGTTGACTGTTAATCTCTATCTCATTTTGATTTAACTTTGAGTTGTATACTGATGTTGTCTGACTGGTTTCAGGTACCTTTAGTTGCTTATAGTTCTTTAAGAACTTTGATTTGCTTTGCTTAATAGAAATTTGCATTGAGGTATAACTTCTTATCTTCATGTAGTTTGGAAGACCTGGCCTGTTACTTGGCCAGGCAACTGTCTGAAGTCCTCCTTAAGAGGCAATGTTTGTGACTGTTTACAATTTGTCCTTGTATATATTCAAAGACCTCCTAAGTGAAGAGGCAATTGGTAGAATCCAAGAGATATGCAACCTATCTCCTACTATTCTGTATGTCACTCACCTTGCTCACACCACTTGTGTTGATGCATAGTGAGTAAAAACCCAAGATCTATAGAGTCTAACTTGTGGAGAGAGTTCCTACTTTCTGAACTTCACACCTTCTGATATTCAAATGCTCTCCCTGACCAGGGATAAGAGCAATGAGGCACACCCCTCATCTCCTCTCATCTGCTTCACCTTGGCTCTCAATGTCAAGGTTAAGAGCACCATTAACCCTATTCCAGTTGGCTTCAATGCCTAACCTTTGTATGAGCCCATTGCTTGTGTATAGTGTGTGCTACTTGTGCTTGTGTGTTTGTTTGACTTGCTTCCTGTGCAAATTAGGTTTAGTTTAGCTTGCTTCCTGTGCAAGTTAAGTTTAGGTGTGGCTTGCTTCCTGTGCAAGTCATGTTTAGGATAGGCTTGCTTCCTGTGCAAGTTAGCTAGAAACCTTAACTTAGGGATGATTTTGCATGATAACATCTAGGCTCGAGTCGTAGTCTCCCTAGTTGTGTCTCCCTCTGTTATCTGGTTAGGCTAGTCATGTGTCCCTCCGTAGGGGAACTACGTCGCCCTGATCCTCATACCAGATGAGGTACGTAGGCAGGAGATGAGCTAATCTCTCCGGGCGCCCTTTTTCTTTTTCAACCTTTGTGTCTTAACCCTCTTTGGTGTGTGTTTTGGTTCGGATGCCGATGTAAGTCCAGTGATTGGCATTCGGGCTCCACGTTTGCCTTTTTGTGTGTGTTTTGGTTCGGATGCTGATGTAAGCCCAATGATTGGCATTCGGGCTCCACGTTTGCCTTTGTCTTTTTGTTTGTGTGCGTGTCAGCCGAGCTACGAATGCTCTGATTCTTCTTCGTCCAAGAAGATACATATGCATAGGATACGATATCCTAGCGAGCATGTGTCGTTTCCCCGGTCTGAACTACTTCGACTCTGATGTCTATGCCTGATAGACTAAGTAGGCCCAGGATGCGGTATCCTGCCGAGTCAGCCTTGTTTGTTTTCTTGTGTCTCTTTCAGCCAGTGTGTGTGTGTGTGTGTTTGAGCAGCGTTTTAGCAACCATTTTCCTTCCTATTGTGCGTGGATCCCGTCGAGTACGACGGATGCGTAGGGGTGCTAATACCTTCCCTTCGCATAACCGACTCCCGATCCCATTCTCTTTGGTCGCGAGACCATGTCTTTTCCAGGTTTACTTCGAGCGTTTCCTTTCCCTCTTTTGGGATAAATAACGCACGGTGGCGGCTCTGTTGTTCTGTTTTCCCGCCGGTTTTTCGCGTGATGCGACAGCTGGCGACTCTGCTGGGGATTCAAGAGAAGTTGACATGTGTTGGTCCGTCTTCCCTAAGCGAGTCTCTCCTAGCGCTCTCTAGGTTAGGGTTTTTGGTTGCTGTTTGCTGTTTTGTTATTGCGTTCATTATTTATTGTTTGCATTCATTGTTTATTGTTTGCATTTATGTTTGCACTTATGTTTGCATTCATTCACATTCATTATTCATCTGGCTGGTTGTCTGTTTCTCTTTGTTGGGGTGGGAGTCACTTGAGGTAAAAGGTCCAATACCCAGACCATGAGTGAAATCTAGGATGCTTAGGAATAGAGTGATTCATGGGAAGCGGGTGGTATTGCGCCACTTAGCGGAACATTGATATCACGAGCAGTTCAGACCCTGGTGGGATATTGTCGTTGCATACTTCAGGTGTGTATATGATGGTATTCTGCAAAAGGTTATTTATGTTGTGTTTCTCTCGCCTTTACCCTGGCCTAGACGACACCTGTGATAGGGGAAGGGTTTGATCATTATTACAGGTACTGTTGGTGACTTGTGGTTCTGTTGGTGACTTTGGGTTCAGACAATAGTGTTTCAGTTGACCTTGGATTTCAAGTTGGATTTGGGTTCTGAGTTTAGACCGAAGCTTCGACCTTGTGCTTCAGAGATGCAACCAGCCAGTCCAGTCTGCATCATGTGCATCATAGCATATTTATTTTCAAAAGAAACGCAATATATAAAAATAAAAAAAAAATAAAAAAAAAAGAGAAAGAAAAAAAAAAGGAAAAGGGAAAAAAAACTAATCTCTGCATGCATATCATTTCTCAGGTACATTCCAGAGCTTGTTCACTGATAGAGATGGCAACAGTCCCAGAGCCGAAGCGGAAGACCTGTTCCTACAGCTTTCATCGTGAGTCGTTGACTTCATTGATAGAGTTGGGTAGCCTTGTGACTAGTGATCAGCTGAAGGGTTTTATTGGGCAGCACGGAGATGTTCTGACGTTGTTGAAGACAGTAGTTGACCCGGTGCCGCTGCAGACACTTCTTCAGTTCTATGACCCGGAGCTTAGATGTTTTACCTTTCAAGACTATCAGTTGGCGCCTACTCTCGAGGAGTATTCTATTCTGTTGAGTATCCCAATTCAGCATCAGGTTCCTTTCTTGGACGTACCAAAGGAGGTTGACTTCAGAGTGGTTGCCAGAGCTCTCCGGTTGAGTGTCAAAGAAGTTTGTGATAATTGGAAGCCCAGTGGGGAAGTAGTAGGTCTGCCGTTGAAGTTTCTGCTGAGAGTTGCCAGAGGAGAAGCAGAGAAGAGGAATTGGGAAGCTTTTCATGCCCAGTTTGCTGCCATGATTTATGGGATCGTTATGTTCCCAAGCATGCCCAATTTTGTTGACCATGCTGCCATCAGTATCTTTATTAAAGGGAATCCAGTTCCTACTCTTTTAGCTGACACTTACTATGCTATTCACAGTAGGCATGGTAAGGGTGGAGCTATCAGATGTTGTCTACCTCTCTTGCTCAGATGGTTCATGTCCCTTCTGCCAGTCAGTGGACCCTTTATGGATACTCAGAGCACTCTTAAGTGGACTCAGAGGGTCATGTCGCTCACCTCCTATGACATCAGATGGCAATCTTACCGGATGGATGTGAAGAATGTTATTATGAGTTGTGGAGAATTCCGGAACGTGCCACTCGTGGGGACCAAAGGTTGCATAAATTATAATCCAGTTCTCTCTCTTTGTCAGTTAGGGTTTGTAATGAAGGGAAAACCACTTGAAGCTGAGATAGCTGAAAGTGTATATTTTGAGAAGCAGAGTGACCCGGCTAGATTGGAGCAGATAGGAAAAGCTTGGAGGTCTGTTGGAGTGAAGGATGGATCTGTCTTAGGGAAGAAGTTTGCCATTGCTATGCCCGATTACACCGATTGGGTAAAGAAGAGAGTGGAAACTTTATTGCTACCCTACGATAGGATGGAGCCGTTGCAGGAGCAACCACCTTTGATCCTTACTGAGAGTGTGTCTGCTGAGCACTATAAGCAAGCCTTGATGGAGAATCGCCGGTTGAAGGAAAAGGAGCAAGATACCCAGATGGAGCTTTACAAAGCCAAAGCTGATAGGTTGCACTTGGCCCATCAACTCAGGGAAGTGCAAGGAGAGGATGCTAGCAGAGCAAGAAGCAAAAAGAGATCTTACGAGGAGATGGAATCCATGTTGGATGCAGAACACCGGGAGTGTTTGAGACTACAGAGAGCCGAAGCCAACTATCAGAAGAAGATCAGAGACCTAGAGAAGCAACTCAGAGACAAAGACGTCCAGTTGAAGAAGGAGTTAGACTTGAGACAAACATCAGAGAATTATCTTGGAGGAGAATTCATGGAGCTTAGAAGACAACTGAAGGAGAAGATCACCCCTCTACCAGAATGTTCAGAATGCACACTGTTGATAGACCAGTGTCAGTACCTGAAGACCCTCATTCCGGAATACCATTTGTCTTAGATTGTACCTTTGATGTTTATGTTGAGAATCACCTCCAGGCTTGTTGGATGGGATTCATTTCTTTGTACTCCGTTTATTCGAATATTTGTTGACTTGGTTGTATGATCTTTTGTTCTTATTTATAGATAAGGTTGTTGGTATTTCCCTGTTGTTCTCATTTACCTTGTACTTTGTTGTTTCCTTGTTGCTGCAGGTTGCCATCTTTTGAAGATGGATCAGGCTCTTTGAATGCCTGAGAAATGAGCATATCATGTGCATCATACGCATCATTAAACATCATACTCATCTCATTTGCATAACAGGTGTTTTTGTGCCGACTTCTCACTTTGGTTCCTGTGTTCAGGCAGGATAGCTGATCAGAGACCGCACCGCTACTCAACAAGACTCAACCATCAAAGGAACATGGATCAAGTACAAGCTGAGTTAGCAGAGATGAGGGCTAACATGGCCCAGTTCATGCACATGATGCAAGGGGTTGCGCAAGGACAAGAAGAACTCCGAGCTCTAGTTCAGAGGCAAGAAGCTGTAGTTCCACCGCCCAACCAAGCTTTGCCAGAGGGGGGCCCGATTAATGATAACCTTACTGTGGCTGTGCCCGTCAACAACTATGTTGTAGGGGAAGAGTTAAGAGGTATTCGAATCAACGGTCAGCCTATTGCTCCAGAGACCGCCAATGCCAGAGTAGTCCGTGCTCCGGCCCGTAATCAGGCTCCGATTGTCGACAGACAAGAGGATATGTTTACTCTGCTCAGTGAAGACGAAGACATCTTGGGAAGGGTTGATGAGAGAGACCGCAAAGTTGAGGCCCTCGCTGAAAAGATCCGTGCTATGGAGTGTCAAAACTCTCTTGGTTTTGACGTAACTAATATGGGATTGGTGGAAGGTCTGAGAATCCCACATAAATTCAAAGCACCCACCTTCGACAAGTACAACGGTACTTCTTGCCCTCACACTCATGTGCAGGCATACTATCGAAAGATCTCGGCGTATACTGACGACGAGAAGATGTGGATGTACTTTTTCCAAGACAGCCTATCTGGGGCGTCTCTGGACTGGTACATGGAGTTGAAAAGAGATTCGATCAGATGCTGGAGAGATTTGGGTGAGGCATTGCTCAGACAGTACAAACATAACATGGATATGGCCCCGACCCGGACTCAGCTGCAGAGTCTGTGTCAGAAAAACAACGAGAGCTTTAAAAAGTACGCCCAGAGATGGCGCGAGCTTGCTGCGAGAGTTCAACCCTCTATGCTGGAAAGGGAGTTGACAGATATGTTCATCAGCACTCTTCAAGGTGTGTTTATGGACTGGATGGGAAGCTGCCCATTCGGTAGTTTTTCTGATGTCGTCATCTGTGGCGAGAGAACAGAAAGTTTAATCAAGGCCGGCAGAATTCATGATGTGGGTTCTTCTTCGTCATCGAAGAAACCCTTCTCTGGGGCACCTCGCCGTAGAGAAGGAGAGACCAATGTTGTACAACACCGAGGGAATGTGTACAGAGGAAGTGTGAACAGAGATCAATATCGCCCGGTTGCTGCAGTGACCATTCCTGCACCTCAACCTCGTCAACAACAGCAACAAAGGGTTCAACAACCGCAACAACAACAGCAACAGCAACAACGTCCGTATCAGCCCAGACAAAGAATGGCTGATCGACGTTTTGATCCATTGCCAATGTCGTACGCCGAACTATTGCCCGAACTACTCCGGTTAGGGTTTGTTGAGCTGCGTACAATGGCTCCACCAACAGTATTGCCACCTGGATACGACGCCAACGTCCGCTGTGACTTTCATTCTGGGGCACCAGGGCACCACACTGAAAAATGCCGGGCTTTGCAGCACAAAGTTCAGGACTTGATCGATGCCAAGGCGATCAACTTTGCTCCGGTACCTAATGTAGTAAACAATCCTATGCCTCAGCATGGTGGGCATAGGGTGAACAATATTGAAGGAAGAGAAGCTGAAGACCTAGTTGATAATGTTGATGATGTTCAAACTTCTCTACTAGTGGTAAAGGGCCGTATGCTGAAGGGGGGTGTCTACCCGGGCTGTTTGGGCTGTGTTGAAGCTGTTAACGGTTGTGACCAGTTGAGGGCTGGTATTCAAAAGTTGATTGATGAAGGTTGTGTTCAGTTCAGTCGGGCTGTCAAAGATAATGGGTCGGTGTCGACTGTCACCATTTACTTTAAACCAGCTGAAGGAAGAGGACAAGGGGTTGTTAGTTCACCTGCAGCAAGTGGTACTCCGGTTACCATTTCCTCTCCGGTAACCATCAGTGCTCCAACTACTATCGTTGCGTCTGGCAGAAGATCAGTTGAGAATAGTAGGGATGTCCCTTGGAGGTATGATAATGCCTATCGCAGCACTCGAAGGGCTGATAATCAGACGAGACCAGCAAGTCAAGCGCCTGTGACCATCAGTGCACCGGTTAAAACTCCTGTGGTTGTGAGTCCCGTTGTGGACAACGTTGGGGGACCAGGAGGTTTTACCCGGAGTGGACGACTGTTTGCTCCTCAGCCGTTGAGAGATGCTAATGCTGAGGCGTCTGCTAAGGCGAAGGGCAAACAAGTTGCTGTTGACGAGGAACCGGCTCAGAAGGAGGCTGAGGGTTCATTTGAAAAGGACGTGGAGGAATTCATGAAGATTATAAAGAAGAGTGACTACAAGATCGTAGATCAGCTCAACCAGACTCCGTCCAAAATTTCAATTCTCTCGTTGCTGTTGTGCTCTGAGGCACATCGTGATGCTTTGCTGAAGATGTTGAACATGGCATACGTACCGCAAGAGATTTCCGTCAACCAACTGGAGGGTGTGTTGGCCAACGTGAGCACCAGGCATGGTGTAGGTTTCACTGACCTAGACTTAACGCCTGAGGGTCGCAATCATAACAAAGCCTTGCATATCACTATGGAATGTAAGGGGGCAGTTCTGTCTCACGTACTGGTAGACATTGGGTCATCCTTGAATGTCTTGCCCAAACAGATTCTGAAGAAGATTGATGTTGAGGGAGTTGTGCTCACTCCCAGTGACCTTATTGTGCGCGCATTTGATGGATCCAAACGTTCTGTGTTTGGTGAAGTTACCTTGCCAGTGAAAATAGGTCCAGAGGTTTTCGACATCATTTTCTATGTTATGGACATTCAACCCGCCTACAGCTGTCTGTTGGGATGTCCTTGGATTCACGCAGCAGGAGCAGTCTCGTCAACTCTCCACCAAAAACTCAAGTATGTCTGGAACGGCCAAATTGTGACCGTATGTGGCGAAGAAGAGATTCTGGTGAGTCATTTATCCTCGTTCAAGTATGTCGAGGTAGATGGCGAGATCCACGAAACATTATGCCAGGCATTTGAGGCCGTGGCGCTTGAGAAGGTAGCCTATGCTGATCAGAGGAAGCCGGGTGTTTCGATTGCTTCGTACAAGCAAGCCAAGGAGGTTGTGGATTCCGGCAAAGCTGAGGGCTGGGGCAAGATGGTAGACTTGCCTGTCAAGGAAGACAAGTTCGGTATCGGTTATGAGCCTCTCCAAGCAGAGCAAAGTGCGGATCCAAGTACCTTTACCAGCGCCGGGCTGATGAATCATGGCGACGTCTTTGCAACTGGTGAAGACCGTGACAATGATTGTGATCTGGACATCTGGATTCGCCCATGTGCACCAGGGGAGTCTATCAACAATTGGACGACTGAAGAAGTGGTCCAAGTTACTCTTCAGACAGAGTAATTTTCCTTTGTTTTTATCATTTTGCATAAAAACCCTACGTTCTGCCCAAGACGTAGTGGTTCATTGTAGGGCCTCGTCATGTTTCAATGATTATCATAAATAAAGGACGTTTTGCAATCAAATTTTGTCATCTTTGTCTTTCTTTTTTTGTTTTTCCCTTTTTCTAAAAAAATAATAAAAATGGCAATGTTTTTGTTTTTTTTGTGGCTTTATTGAACTCTTTTTCTAAAAACAAAACATTAAACATGCAGAAGTGATCTTTTGGCATCCACTGTGAACAATTCTGTTATGGCTCAGTATGATTTTGATAATCCCATCTACCAAGCTGAAGAGGAGAGTGAAGAAGACTGTGAACTGTAACACCCCGATAATAATAAGTATTTATTTAAATTAAATTAATAATATGTTTATTAATTTAATTAGAATATTTGAATTATTATTATTATTTTGGAATAATAATTATTGGGATAATTATTTAGTGGAATAATATTATTGGATATATAAGTTGGATTAATAAAAAGTCCCAATTTTTGGAAAAAGGTTTTCACGTGAAAAGGAAAAGAGAAGCGGCTGAAAGAAAAAGGGCAAAAAGAGAACCAGAGAACAAGGGCTGAAGGGAGGAGAAGCTTGGAGCTCGGAAGCTGCCGGATTAACTCAGGTAAGGGGGGTTTATCATCAATTAACGGGTATTATGGGATGATATGTACTGGGTAGTAATAGACCATTGTTTTACCTCTGATTTGGATGATATATGTTGAAATTGTGAACTGTTGAGATGAACGAAAATTGGATTATAATTGAAGAATTCGTAGGAATTAGGCGTGGAAATTGTTAGACGTTGTGGAATTGGATAGGATCTGTGTTGTGTTAGACAATAGGAAGGAATTATGTGCGAAATTGGACTGTGGAAGGTTAGATCGGATAGAACTCGTAGCAGAAAAGCCATTGCAGATCTGCGAGCTCTGATCTCTGGTCATACGCGTATGGCACTAGGCAATACGCGTATGAGATGTTGGTACGCGTATGGGGGGAAGTCTTACGCGTATGGGAGAAAGAGATGGCATTTTGAACGTGAATTGGTCTCTGGTGGTACGCGTAATGGGATATTGTTACGCGTAGCATACGCGTATGAGACAGGTGATACGCGTATGAGTTGAGCGAGGAAAGGCGCAATACGCGTATGAGAGTGGGCATTACGCGTATGGAGTTGGCCAGGTTTGGGCAATACGCGTATGGCATGGGCAGTACGCGTATGGGCAGAGTTGGGATTTTCCTGAACTGTTGTTGTGCAGTTTTTGGTTGTTTAGGCTGAGTGATGTACTTAGCTGAGATATGATGTTGTAGGGATCATTTCCCGTTGTTTTGAGTGGTAATTAGTAGAGTGTGCTAATACTGTGTTTGATTATGTGGCATGATATGATATGCTGTTGTGATTAATTTTGTGGATGATATGTGATGGTATACATGATGTTGTGAATGTATGCGTTTGTGAATAGACTGTATTATGGCTTAGAGTGTGAGCATGTGTCTATTCTTGATTATTATTGATGTTGCATTGCTAGGTGATTAGCATGCATGTTGTGGCCCATTTGGGGTGGTAGCTAATTCCCATGGTGAGGAATTAGTGAGTAAATCATGTTGATTGTTGTTGTTGTTTGCATGCTAGGTGATTAGCGTGCATATCATGGCCCATTTGGGGTGGTAGCTAATTCCCATGGTGAGGAATTAGTGAGTGAGTCACTATGTCTCAAATGAGTGGGACTAGTGAGCTTGGTAGCCGTGCCTGGATTTGGACGGTGAGGTTGAACTATATGTTCACAAATAGTCGGTACCGCATGCATAGAGTCTCATTGCATAATGAATGTATGGCATATAATATGAATGGATGTATTCCAGTATTATATGTGTGTTGTATGTTGTGCTGTTAATGTTGAATGTGATTGAGATTTTACCGTTGAATATGATGCTCGAATGGATATTGCTGTTGCTGAATGCGTAGTCTGATTAGGGTGAATTAATGTGTTAATTACTTGGCATTACATGTTGTTCTATAATGCTTATTATATTGATTGAGGAACTCACCCTTACGCCTATTTTTCAGGTAACGAGAAATGAGTTGAGTAGAAGCTAATGCTTGGAGTCTAGAGTAGTTCTTATGGGTCATGCTCTGATAGATGTAACATCGGGAGGGGATGTTTTAATTAAATTGATATTGGTTGTGGAATGATTTACATGTATTGTGTTACATGTTTTACATTGATGTTGAATTATTCCGCTGCGAATTATGCAAAAGAACCTTATTTTGATTTAAATAAATGAGCATGACAGGATGCTTGATAATTTTGTTAAATGATTGTGTGACACCCTTCGGGGCATAATTACTCTGATGAATATATTGTTATTTTAATTATAATAATTTGGGGTATTTTAGAAGGGTGTTACATTAGTGGTATCAGAGCATAGTCGGTCGTGTCGAGTCGTAGTTATTCTGTTTCCCCTGTACGGGATAGGTGTTGTTTAACCCTATCAGTACTTATTGTTTAGCTTGTTTGGGTTTTCAGAATAGAGATGGCTGGAAGAGGTAGAGATGATGCTGCGATTGCTGAGGCTCTGGGTATGCTAGCTGGAGTACTTGGAGGAAATCCGAATGTTGTGGGAATGGGAGCTGCTCGTCAGTTGAGTGAGTTCCAGAAGAACAATCCTCCAATGTTCAAAGGAGCATACGATCCAGATGGTGCCCAGAAGTGGTTGAAGGAGATAGAAAGGATTTTCAGAGTAACTGAGTGTGCTGATAACCAGAAGGTCAGGTTCGGTACACATATGCTGTCAGAAGAAGCTGATGATTGGTGGGTTGCTACCCGCACTGAGTTGGAAACTGCTGGAGATGCTGAGATTTCTTGGGCTGTGTTCAGGGAGAGATTTCTGAGGAAGTATTTTCCTGAGGATGTCAGAGGAAAGAAAGAGATAGAGTTCTTGGAATTGAAGCAGGGTAACAGGTCTGTTACGGAGTATGCTGCCAAGTTCACAGAGCTGTCGAAGTATTATACTCCCTATGCTGAGGCTGCTGGGGAATTTTCAAAGTGTGTGAAGTTTGAGAACGGGTTGCGTCCCGAGATCAAGCAGGCTATTGGATATCAAAGGATCAGAGTGTTTTCTGATTTGGTTGACTGTTGCAGGATTTTTGAACAGGATTCCAAAGCCAGAGCAGAGAGCTATCAGCAGAGGGTTGATAGGAAAGGTAAGAATCAGATTGATCGTGGGAAACCGTATGCAGCTGGCAAAGGTTTCCAGAGGCAGAGTGGGATGAAGAGGCCTAGTGGGGGAGATTCTAGTGCTCCTGCTAAGTGTTACAGGTGTGGTCAGGCTGGACATCGTATCCATGAGTGTACCAGTAATGAGAAGAACTGTTTCAAATGTGGGAAAGGTGGTCATTTGGCTGCAGATTGCCGGTTGAAGACTGTGACTTGCTTCAACTGTGGAGAGTTGGGTCATATCAGTCCACAGTGTCCTAAGCCGAAGAAAGAGAATCAGTCAGGAGGCAAGGTTTTTGCTTTATCAGGTTCTGAGACTTCTGCAGATGATCGTTTGATCCGAGGTACGTGTTATATTAATGGCTTTCCTCTTGTAGCTATTATTGACACAGGTGCGACTCATTCTTTTATATCCTTGGATTGTGCTGTGAAACTTAAGTTAGAGATATCTGAGATGTTGGGTAGTATGGTGATTGATACTCCTGCGAAGGGTTCAGTGACTACTACTTCTGTTTGTCTGAGTTGTCCTTTGAATATTTTTGGTAGAGCCTTTGGGATAGATCTTGTGTGTCTTCCATTAGTGCAGATTGACGTTATTCTGGGTATGAACTGGTTGGTGTTCAACCGAGTTTCTATCAACTGTTTTGATAAGACTGTGATCTTTCCTGAGATTGAGGAAGGCAAGAGTTTGTTTCTATCAGCCAGGCAGGTGAATGAGGAAGTGGCAGATGGGGCAGAGTTGTTTATGCTGTTAGCAACTTTGGAGGCTAAAGATAAACTGGTGATTGGCAATCTCGCTGTGGTGTGTGATTTTCCTGATGTGTTTCTGGAAGAAGTGAATGAATTGCCGCCAGAGCGTGAAGTTGAGTTCTCGATTGATTTGGTACCTGGTACTAGACCGATATCGATGGCTCCTTACCGTATGTCTGCTGTTGAGCTAGCTGAATTGAAGAGTCAGTTGGAAGATTTGTTGGATAAGAAATTTATTCGCCCGAGTGTGTCACCTTGGGGTGCACCAGTGTTGCTGGTTAAAAAGAAAGAAGGTACTATGAGGTTGTGTGTGGACTACAGGCAATTGAATAAAGTGACGATCAAGAATCGGTATCCTTTACCGAGGATTGATGAGTTGATGGATCAATTGGTTGGTGCTAGTGTGTTCAGCAAGATAGATTTGAGGTCTGGGTATCATCAGATACGTGTGAAAACTGAGGATATTCAGAAGACTGATTTTAGAACAAGGTATGGACATTATGAGTATTCTGTAATGCCTTTCGGTGTGACTAATGCGCCTGGAGTATTTATGGAGTATATGAATAGGATTTTCCATCCGTACCTAGATCAGTTTGTGGTGGTGTTTATTGATGACATTTTGGTGTATTCGAAATCTGAAGAAGAGCATGCTGAGCATTTGAGAGTGGTTTTAGGAGTTTTACGAGAAAAGAAGTTATTTGCTAAACTGTCAAAGTGTGAATTTTGGTTGGAAGAGGTCAGTTTCCTTGGTCATGTGATTTCAAGAGGTGGTGTTGCTGTTGATCCTTCTAAGATAGAAGCGGTATCTAAGTGGGAAGCTCCGAAGTCAGTTTCTGAGATAAAGAGTTTTCTTGGACTTGCAGGTTATTATAGAAAATTCATTGAGGGATTTTCCAAGTTGGCGTTACCGTTGACAATGTTGACCAGAAAGGGGCAAGCGTTTGTTTGGGACTCAAAATGTGAAGAAGGTTTCCAAGAGTTAAAGAGAAGGTTAACTACTGCTCCTATTCTGATATTACCGAGTTCGTCGGAACTATTTGAGGTTTATTGTGATGCTTCATTGTTGGGCTTAGGTGGTGTGTTGATGCAGAATAAGCAGGTTATAGCTTATGCTTCGAGACAACTAAGGGTTCATGAGAGGAACTATCCGACACATGATTTAGAGTTGGCAGCTGTGGTATTTGTTCTTAAGTTGTGGAGGCATTATTTGTATGGATCAAGATTTGAGGTTTTCAGTGACCATAAAAGTTTAAAGTATTTGTTTGATCAGAAAGAGCTGAATATGAGACAGAGGAGATGGTTAGAATTTCTGAAGGATTATGATTTTGGTTTGAATTACTATCCGGGTAAAGCAAATGTAGTGGCTGATGCATTGAGTCGGAAATCCTTACATATGTCTATGTTAATGGTTAGGGAATTGGATTTAATTGAGCAGTTTAGAGACTTGAGTTTGGTGTGTGAGAGTACTCACAATAGTGTTAAATTGGGGATGTTGAAGTTAACAAGTGGTATTTTGGACGAGATCAGAGAGGGTCAGAAATCCGATATGCTTTTGGTTGATAAGTTGACTTTAGTGAATCAAGGTCAAGGTGGTGAATTCAGAGTTGATGAGAATGGTGTTTTGAAATTTGGTAGTCGGGTGTGTATTCCGGATGTTACTGAGCTTAAGAAGAGTATTCTTGAAGAGGGACATCGTAGTGGTTTGAGTATTCATCCTGGAGCTACGAAGATGTACCATGATTTGAAGAAGTTATTTTGGTGGCCGGGAATGAAAAGAGAAATTACGAGTTTTGTGTATTCCTGTTTGACTTGTCAGAAGTCGAAGATTGAGCATCAGAAGCCGTCTGGGCTAATGCAACCGTTGGCTATTCCAGAGTGGAAGTGGGACAGTATCAGTATGGATTTTGTTTCGGGTTTACCGAGAACAGTTAAGAATTTTGAGGCTATTTGGGTGATTGTGGATAGATTGACGAAGTCTGCTCATTTCATTCCGATCAGAATGGATTATCCATTAGAGAGATTAGCCGAGTTGTATATTGAGAAGATTGTAAGTTTGCATGGTATTCCGTCGAGTATTGTTTCGGACAGAGATCCTAGATTTACATCGAAGTTTTGGGAAGGTTTGCA
Organism: Lathyrus oleraceus; assembly: GCF_024323335.1. NCBI lineage: Eukaryota > Viridiplantae > Streptophyta > Magnoliopsida > Fabales > Fabaceae > Lathyrus > Lathyrus oleraceus. Next base: position 288,850,580 of record NC_066582.1, on the reverse strand, counting down.
GAAGGCTTTGGGAACTAAGCTGAGATTGAGTTCTGCATATCATCCGCAGACTGATGGTCAGACGGAGAGGACGATTCAGTCATTAGAAGATCTCTTGAGAGCTTGTGTTTTGGAAAAAGGAGGTGCTTGGGATTGTTATTTGCCTTTGATTGAGTTTACCTACAACAATAGTTTTCATTCGAGCATTGGTATGGCACCGTTTGAAGCTTTGTATGGTAGGAGATGTCGGACACCTTTGTGTTGGTATGAGTCCGGTGAGAGTGTTGTGGTTGGACCGGAGATTGTTCAACAAACTACAGAAAAGATTAAGATGATTCAGGAGAAGATGAGAATTGCTCAGAGTCGTCAGAAAAGTTATCATGACAAGAGAAGGAAGTCACTTGAGTTTCAAGAGGGAGACCATGTGTTTCTTCGTGTTACTCCGATAACTGGTGTTGGTCGAGCTTTGAAGTCGAAGAAGTTGACACCTCGATTTATTGGTCCTTATCAGATTTTGGAGAGGATAGGAGAGGTAGCCTATCGTATCGCTTTACCGCCGTCACTTGCGAATTTGCATGATGTTTTCCATGTGTCTCAGTTGAGGAGATACATTCATGATCCGTCGCATGTAGTCCAAGTAGATGATGTACAGGTGAGAGATAACCTGACTGTTGAAACATCACCTATGAGGATCGAGGATCGAGAGTTGAAGCAGTTGCGGGGTAAAGAGATTGCCTTAGTGAAGGTAGCTTGGGGAGGACCAGCAGGTGGCAATATGACTTGGGAACTTGAGAGCCAGATGAAGGAGTCTTATCCGGAGTTGTTCGATTGAGGTATGTTTTCGAGGACGAAAACTCTTTTAGTGGGGGAGAGTTGTAACACCCCGATAATAATAAGTATTTATTTAAATTAAATTAATAATATGTTTATTAATTTAATTAGAATATTTGAATTATTATTATTATTTTGGAATAATAATTATTGGGATAATTATTTAGTGGAATAATATTATTGGATATATAAGTTGGATTAATAAAAAGTCCCAATTTTTGGAAAAAGGTTTTCACGTGAAAAGGAAAAGAGAAGCGGCTGAAAGAAAAAGGGCAAAAAGAGAACCAGAGAACAAGGGTTGAAGGGAGGAGAAGCTTGGAGCTCGGAAGCTGCCGGATTAACTCAGGTAAGGGGGGTTTATCATCAATTAACGGGTATTATGGGATGATATGTACTGGGTAGTAATAGACCATTGTTTTACCTCTGATTTGGATGATATATGTTGAAATTGTGAACTGTTGAGATGAACGAAAATTGGATTATAATTGAAGAATTCGTAGGAATTAGGCGTGGAAATTGTTAGACGTTGTGGAATTGGATAGGATCTGTGTTGTGTTAGACAATAGGAAGGAATTATGTGCGAAATTGGACTGTGGAATGTTAGATCGGATAGAACTCGTAGCAGAAAAGCCATTGCAGATCTGCGAGCTCTGATCTCTGGTCATACGCGTATGGCACTAGGCAATACGCGTATGAGATGTTGGTACGCGTATGGGGGGAAGTCTTACGCGTATGGGAGAAAGAGATGGCATTTTGAACGTGAATTGGTCTCTGGTGGTACGCGTAATGGGATATTGTTACGCGTAGCATACGCGTATGAGACAGGTGATACGCGTATGAGTTGAGCGAGGAAAGGCGCAATACGCGTATGAGAGTGGGCATTACGCGTATGGAGTTGGCCAGGTTTGGGCAATACGCGTATGGCATGGGCAGTACGCGTATGGGCAGAGTTGGGATTTTCCTGAACTGTTGTTGTGCAGTTTTTGGTTGTTTAGGCTGAGTGATGTACTTAGCTGAGATATGATGTTGTAGGGATCATTTCCCGTTGTTTTGAGTGGTAATTAGTAGAGTGTGCTAATACTGTGTTTGATTATGTGGCATGATATGATATGCTGTTGTGATTAATTTTGTGGATGATATGTGATGGTATACATGATGTTGTGAATGTATGCGTTTGTGAATAGACTGTATTATGGCTTAGAGTGTGAGCATGTGTCTATTCTTGATTATTATTGATGTTGCATTGCTAGGTGATTAGCATGCATGTTGTGGCCCATTTGGGGTGGTAGCTAATTCCCATGGTGAGGAATTAGTGAGTAAATCATGTTGATTGTTGTTGTTGTTTGCATGCTAGGTGATTAGCGTGCATATCATGGCCCATTTGGGGTGGTAGCTAATTCCCATGGTGAGGAATTAGTGAGTGAGTCACTATGTCTCAAATGAGTGGGACTAGTGAGCTTGGTAGCCGTGCCTGGATTTGGACGGTGAGGTTGAACTATATGTTCACAAATAGTCGGTACCGCATGCATAGAGTCTCATTGCATAATGAATGTATGGCATATAATATGAATGGATGTATTCCAGTATTATATGTGTGTTGTATGTTGTGCTGTTAATGTTGAATGTGATTGAGATTTTACCGTTGAATATGATGCTCGAATGGATATTGCTGTTGCTGAATGCGTAGTCTGATTAGGGTGAATTAATGTGTTAATTACTTGGCATTACATGTTGTTCTATAATGCTTATTATATTGATTGAGGAACTCACCCTTACGCCTATTTTTCAGGTAACGAGAAATGAGTTGAGTAGAAGCTAATGCTTGGAGTCTAGAGTAGTTCTTATGGGTCATGCTCTGATAGATGTAACATCGGGAGGGGATGTTTTAATTAAATTGATATTGGTTGTGGAATGATTTACATGTATTGTGTTACATGTTTTACATTGATGTTGAATTATTCCGCTGCGAATTATGCAAAAGAACCTTATTTTGATTTAAATAAATGAGCATGACAGGATGCTTGATAATTTTGTTAAATGATTGTGTGACACCCTTCGGGGCATAATTACTCTGATGAATATATTGTTATTTTAATTATAATAATTTGGGGTATTTTAGAAGGGTGTTACATGAACTCCCCGCAGAATTGGTCAGACTACTAAAGCAAGAGGAAAGGGTCATCCAACCTCATCAGGAGGAGTTGGAGATTGTTAATCTGGGTACTGAGGACGCCAGAAGAGAGATCAAGATTGGGGCTGCTTTAGAGGACTCTGTCAAGAGGAGGCTGATTGAGATGCTGAAAGAATATGTGGAAATATTTGCCTGGTCATATCAAGATATGCCAGGTTTGGATACAGACATTGTGGTGCATCGATTACCCCTCAGAGAAGAGTGTCCGTCGGTCAAGCAGAAGCTTCGCAGAACTAGTCCTGATATGGCTGTCAAGATCAAGGAAGAGGTTCAGAAGCAGTGGGATGCAGGTTTTCTGGCTGTTACCAGTTATCCACCGTGGGTGGCCAACATTGTTCCTGTGCCGAAGAAGGATGGCAAAGTCAGAATGTGTGTCGACTACCGAGATTTGAACAGAGCGAGTCCGAAAGATGATTTCCCATTACCTCACATCGATGTATTGGTTGACAATACGGCTCAATCCTCGGTATTCTCTTTCATGGACGGTTTCTCAGGCTATAATCAGATCAAGATGGCGCCAGAGTGTAGCACCTCAAATTTGCACCTATCATTGTACATACATTCTCATATTAGGTCATAGCATAACATGGTCCACTGCATAGCATTGCATTGTCCCTTCTGCCTCAAGTGCAAGATCATCAGGAGAATTAGGTCAAACTGATCAGGAGATCAGTCAACCAAGCAAGCAAGCACAATTTCCAAGGAGCCAAGGCCCTAGGGTTGGTCCAACATGTTCACATGACTTGGGGGTCCATTTGAAGTGTTTAAGTCAAAGATTGGATGTTCAGAGGTCATCAGTCCATGCACAATCAGTCAGAAACCCTAAAAAGTCGAACTTGGTCAACTGTGATTGATTTTATGGTTTTGATGGATGGATTTGGTTTGAGAGAGCTTATTCATGTCCAAATAGGCCTCATACATCATGGCAAACATCATCATTGAAGAATTTGAAGCCAAATCAGAAATTTCCCAAAATAGAAACTGGACCTGTAATTTTAACTGCCAAAAATGGAAACTTCTTGAGCCTAAACTTACATCATGATACAAGCTTCAAATGAATTTTTGCCCAACATGAAAGTTGAAGATCTTGTTCTCCCATTTCCAAAAAGTCCAAGAACTCTCAATTCCCATGTATGGTTGGCAAGATATGATCAATTCATTTTCAAAAATTCTTGAACTTCAAAAGGCCATATCTCTCAAACCATTTGGCCAAATTTGGTGAGGTTTTTTCCAACAAGTCATATTTAACCTCCTCTTTCCAAAAATGTAACCTTCATGTACCAAAACCCTATGGATCAAAATGGCATTTTTTCACTATCATGATTTATTTTCAAGTGTGGTGCAAAAGTGAAATTGTGAAATAAACATTTTTAATCAGAATGGCCAATTGGGAATGACTTGAAATGTTGTTTGTGACTTGTGGAAGGCCCAAATTCGTGACCTTTGCCATCACACCTCACCATGAGAACCAAAATGGTCATTTAGCAATTTGATTCATAAAACAAAATTGTGATTAGCTCTCATTAAACCAACCTTAAACAGAAGTATATAACTCTTTTTTCTGCCTTTCCAAAGCCCTAGCAGCCACAATTAGAAACAGAAAAACTTCACTCTCTCAAATTCTCATTTTCTCTCATTTTGAAATTCTGTCAAAGAATCCCAAGAACTCGAGCCTGTCTTGTTTGTTCCACCATCCATCACCATTGTTGAGCTCATTTCAACCTTCATTCACTGACTGTAAAGGCCATTTGCTCGACTGTTTTTTCAAAGCATCTTCAATGGCAGCTCAAGGTTAAAGCCATTTCAAGCTGTTTCAAGCCAAACCTTCTTCATCATTCATCATTTGGAGGGTTATAGAGCACCTGTTTCGAGCTTGCAGCACCAAACAACCACTGTTTCATTCGTTTCTTCAAAAACAAGTAAGAACACGAATCTCTAATTTCTCAAAATCATGATATACAATGTGTAGATCTTGTTACCCTGGTCATTGTAAGCTTTGAGTTGAAGAAAATGGTTGATTATTTGTGAAGATATGCTGTTTTAAAGTTTAATGATGAAATTTATTCTTGCTCGATTCATGAGTTGTATCGTGTTTTAGTGAAAATAAATGATGGATTCATGTTAGTTGTGCTTTGCTGAGTCGATTGGTGTGTCTAATTGCAATTTCTAGAAAAAAAATTTGTTGAATCGATTGGGGAAGATGAAGGTTGTGTACTGTTCCCAGAAACCCTAGTTCATGTTGCCTTGCCCAGGATTTTGAATCTCCACGTGCGTGCATGGTCCTGTAGCTCCATACTGGCCAATGAAATTATTTCGTCCTCTTGTCCAAAACGGCCGCGTTTAGATTAGTGACCCTGGGAATTACAAAATTGCCATCCGTGGCATGTGACATATCAAATTATGTTGTTTCTTTTCATTTTCAATTTCATTTTTGATCTCAAACTTGTAAAAATCATAAGTCAAGCATACTTTATCCAAAATTCATGGGATTTTTTGCATTCTTTTCATCATGATCTCTACTTAATTATCATATTTTTTCCAGATTTTTGTGATGAATGGATTTTATTTGGCATATTGGTTTGTAACATGTATCCACATTTTGCACATTCCACCAAATCATTTGTGAAATAGTCATGCTTTATCCTATAGACTTGAAATTTTTTGTGCATAAACTAGACATCCCTATGGTGATTTTGGTATAAAGATCATGAATTTATCTTATCTGGTTTGTAAGCTATGAATTTTTGAAGTAGGGTGTGACAATTTGTGTCACACCATTGATGTTCAACTTGTTGATTTTTATAGCCATGCCTATTGACCTCAAAATGGATTGATTTTTTACATAATTGAGCTTGAGTATGTCTAGTTTGTATGTGATTTTTTGTGGATTTGTTTATGGCATTTTCCATTTGATTGAGATTTTTGTTCTCTGTTTGATCTTATGTTGACTTTCTTTGACACATGTGCCCATTTGTTTTGTGAAATGCTCATACTTTATTAGATGGACATGAAATTTGGTATGAGATTACTAGACACCTTAAGCTTTGCCATGGTTTTAGTCCCATTCATTTATCTTATGCCATCTCTGATTTATGATTTTTCTAAGTTGATGCATGTTTGGTTGACTTCTTTGAACATGTTCAAAATTGCTTTGACTTTCTGATTTTCATTGACTGCCTTCCACTTGTCCAAATGAGATGAAATTTGACATGCTTACCATGATATGTGTTATGATTGATCATGATTTATTTGGTGATTTTTGGAAATGTTTGAGTTTGCTTTTGATGCAAGTCTTGCTGTTGACTCCTATGAGCTTCTAAATGCCATGCCTTGACTTAACTTGTTCATGAAATGATGATGGTGATTGATATGAAATGAAACCAATTGGTATTGTTTCTTAATTGTTTGAACATGATTTTGGATGCTTGCCACTTGCTGTTTGAACTTTTTCATTCCCTTTTGCCCCTAGGCTTGCCCTAGTGGTCCTATTACTCACAGTTGAGTTCATTTTTTCAGGTTGATCAACAAATGACCAATGAGACCAATTCTTTTTTATTGAACTTGCTTGAATACCATGACTAACATGTTTTGTTTTGTAGGTTGCTTGGCTCACATGCCTTGAGCCTTGTGCCTTGCACATCCATTTGCCTATGATTAACTGTTAATGTCTGTTTCCTTTTGCTTTGTTTTGAAGTTGCATACTAACATCTGCTTGACTATTTCAGGTGCTTTTAGTTGCTCAGTTCCTTGTGAACTTTTGCTTTGCTTTGCTTATATAAGCAATTTGCATTGAGGTATATTTCTAATCTTCATGTAGTCTGGAAGACCTGGCCTGTTACTTGGCCAGGCAACTGTCTGAAGTCCTCCTTAAGAGGCAATGTTTGTGTATGTTTATAATTTGTCCCTGTATATATGCAAAGTCCTCCTAAGTGAAGAGGCAATTGGCAGAACCCAAGGGATAAGCAACCTATCCCCTGCTAGTCTGTGTGTCACTCACATTGCTCACACTACCTGTGTTGATGCATAGTGGGTAAAAGCCCAAGATCTATAGAGTCACTTGTGGAGAGAGTTCCCCCATTCTGAACTCCCACACCTTCTGATATTGAAATGCTCTCCCTGGCCAGGGATAAGAGCAATGAGGCACACCCCTCATCTCCTTTCATCTGCTTCACCTTGGCTCTCAATGTCAAGGTTAAGAGCACCCTTTACCCAGTTCCAGAGGTTTGTTTGTTGAGGTTGATATGACCCCTCGACTAAAACCTAACCCTTGTTTGAGCCACTTGCTTGTGTATAGTGTGTGCTATCTGTGTTTGTATGTTTGTTTGACTTGCTTCTTGTGCAAGTTAGGGTTAGTTTAGACTTGCTTCCTGTGCAAGATAGGTTGTGCTTGGCTTGCTTCCTGTGCAAGTTAAGTGTGTGTGTGGCTTGCTTCCTGTGCAAGTCATGTCTAGGATAGGTTGGCCCTTGTGCCAGTTAGCTAGAAACCTTAACTTAGGGACAATCTTGCATGATAACATCTAGGCTCGAGTCATAGTCTCCCTAGTTGTGTCTCCCTCTGTTATCTGGTTAGGCTAGGTCCTTTGTCCCTGCGTAGGGGAACTACATCGCCCTGATCTTCATACCAGATGAAGTATGTAGGCAGGAGATTGAGCTGATCTCTCCGGGCGCCCTTTTTCTTTTTTGTGTGTGTTGTTTGACAGTTGCTAGGCTCGAGTGCCTGACTCCTTAGCAATCTGTCGTCTGTTTGTTTGAGTGTGTGCTTGACAGTTATAGGCTCGAGTCCCCGACTCCCTACTAACTTGTTGTGTTGTTGTGTGCTTGGGAGATGATGTAAGTCCATCGAGTGGCATTTGGGTCCCAGTGTGTGTGTGTTTTGGTTCGGATGCTGATGTAAGTCCAGTGATTGGCATTCGGGCTCCATGTTTGCCTTTGCCTGTGTTTGTTTGTGTGCGTGTCAGCCGAGCTACGAATGCTCTGATTCTCCTTCGTCCAAAGGAGATACGTATGCATAGGATGCGACATCCTAGCGAGCATGTGTCGCTTCCCCGGTCCGAACTACTTCGACTCTGATGTCTATGCTTGATAGACTAAGTAGGCCCAGGATGCCATATCCTGCCGAGTCAGTTTCAGTCTCGTCTGTTTTCTTGTGTCTCTTTCAGCCAGTGTGTGTGTGTGTGAGCAGCGTTTTAGCAACCATTTTCCTTTCTATTGTGCGTGGATCCCGTCGAGTACGACGGATGCGTAGGGGTGCTAACACCTTCCCTTCGCATAACCGACTCCCGATCCCATTCTCTTTGGTCGCGAGACCATGGTCTTTCCTAGGTTTACTTCGAGCGTTTCCTTTCCCTCTTTTGGGATAAATAACGCACGGTGGCGGCTCTGTTGTTCTTCGTTTCCCGCCGGTTTTTTGCGTGATGCGACAGCTGGCGACTCTGCTGGGGACATAGAGAAGTTGACCTATGCTGGTCCATCTTCCCTAAGCGAGTCTCTCCTAGCGCTCTCTAGGATTAGGGTTTTGGTTGCTTTGTGCTGTGTGTATTTATTGCATTCATTATTTGTTCATTTCATTTATTGTTTGCATTAATTGTGTGCATTAATGTTTGCATTCATATTCATTATTCATTCTGCCTGGCTGGTTGTCTGTTTTCCTTTGTGGGGGGGGGAGTCAGTTGAGGTAAAAGGTCCAATACCCAGACCATGAGTGAAATCTAGGATGATTAGGAATAGAGTGATTCATGGGAAGCGGGTGGTATTGCGCCACTTAGCGGAACATTGACATCACGAGCAGTTCAGACCCTGGTGGGGTATCGTCGTTACATACTTCGGGTGTGTATATGATGGTATTCTGCGAAAGGTTATTTATGCTGCGTTTCTCTCGACCTTACCCTGGCCTAGACTACACCCGTGAGTGGGGAAGGGTTGATCATTACAGGTACTGTTGGTGACTTATGGTTCTGTTGGTGACTTTGGGTTCAGACAGCCGTGTGTTCAATTGACCTTGGATCTTTTAAGTTGGATTTGGGTTCTGATTTTGGCTGAAGCTTCGACCTAGTGATCAGAGTTTGCACAACCAGCCAGTCCAGTCTGCATCATTTGCATCATAGCATATTTATTTTTCAAAAGAAACGCAAAAAAAAAAAGATAAAAAAAAAAGAAAAGAAGAAAAAAAAAAGAAAAAAAAGAAAAAGCTAATCTCTGCATGCATATCATTTCTCAGGTACATTCCAGAGCTTGTCTACTGATATAGATGGCAACAGTCCCAGAGCCGAAGCGGAAGACCTGTTCCTACAGCTTTCATCGTGAGCCGTTGACTTCACTGATTGAGTTGGGTAGTCTTGTGACTGATGATCGTCTGAAGAGTTTTGTTGGGCAACATGGAGATATCCTGACAGTGTTGAAGACGGTAGTGGATCCTGTGCCTCTGCAGACACTTCTTCAGTTCTATGACCCGGAGCTCAGATGCTTTACATTTCAAGACTATCAGTTGGCGCCTACTCTCGAGGAGTACTCTATTCTGATGAATACCCCGATTCAGCATCAGGTTCTTTTTTTGGACGTCCCAAAAGAGGTTGACTTCAGAACTATCGCCAGAGCTCTCCGGTTGAGTGTCAAGGAAGTTGGTGAGAATTGGAAGCCCTGTGGGGAAGTAGTGGGTCTGCCGTTGAAGTTTCTTCTGAGAGTAGCCAGAGATGAAGCAGAGAAGGGGAATTGGGAAGTTTTTCACGCCCAGCTTGCTGCCATGATCTATGGGATCATCTTATTCCCAAGTATGCCTAATTTCATTGATCATGCTGCTATCAGTATATTCATCAGTGGGAATCCAGTCCCCACCTTGTTAGCTGATACTTACTATGCCATCCACAGTAGGCATGGTAAGGGTGGAGCCATCAAGTGCTGTCTACCTCTCCTGTTCATATGGTTTATGTCACTCCTTCCTGTCAGTGGACCCTTTGTGGATACCCAGAGCACTCTTAAGTGGACTCAGAGGGTCATGTCACTCACCTCCTACGACGTCAGTTGGCAGTCATACTGGATGGATGTGAAGAATGTTATCATGAGTTATGGTGAATTCCGGAACGTACCACTCGTGGGAACCAAGGGTTGCATCAATTACAACCCAGTTCTTTCTCTTCGCCAGCTAGGGTTTGTTATGAGTAGAAGACCGCTTGAAGCTGAGATAGCTGAGAGTGTGTATTTTGAGAAGAAAGATAACCCGGCCAGATTGGAGCAGATAGGAAGGGCTTGGAGATCTGTTGGAGTGAAGGATGGATCCGTCTTAGGGAAGAAGTTTGCCATTGCAATGCCCGATTACACTGATTGGGTAAAGAAGAGAGTGGAAACCTTATTGCTACCCTATGATAGGATGGAGTCGTTGCAGGAGCAACCACCTTTGGTTCTTGCTGATAGTGTGCCTGCTGAGCACTATAAGCAAGCTCTGATGGAGAATCGCCATTTGAGGGAGAAGGAGCAGGACACTCAGATGGAGTTGTACAAAGCTAAAGCTGATAAGTTGCACCTGGCCCATCAACTCAGGGAAGTGCAAGGAGAGGATGCTAGCAGAGCAAGGAGCAAGAAGAGATCATATGAGGAGATGGAATCCATGTTAGATGCAGAACATAGGGAATGTCTAAGACTGCAGAGAGCGGAAGTCAACTATCAGAAGAAGATCAAAGACCTAGAGAAGCAACTCAGGGACAAAGACGCTCAGTTGAAGAAGGAGGTAGGTTTGAGACAGAAATCAGAGGACTATCTTGGAGGAGAGGTTTTGGAGCTTAGGAGACAACTGAAGGAGAAGATCACCCCTCTACCAGAATGTTCAGAATGCACACTGTTGATAGACCAGTGCCATTACCTGAAGACCCTCATTCCGGAAGACCGTCTGTCTTAGACTGTATCTTTGTTTCTGTTTGTTGAGAATCACCTCCAGGCTTGTTGGATGGGATTCATTTGCTTGTACTCCGTCTTTTGGATCTTTGTTGTTGAGAATCACCTCCAGTCTTGTTGGATGGGATTCTTTTCTTTGTACTCTGTTTATTCGAATATTCTGTCGACTTGGTTGTATAACCTTTTTTACCCTTATGTATAGATAAGGTTGTCAGTATTTCCCTGTTGTTCTCATATTTCCCTGTATCTGTTGTTCTCTTGTTGCTGCAGGTTGCCATCTTTTCAGGATGGGTCAGGCTCTTTGAATGCCTGAGAAATGAGCATATCATGTGCATCATACACATCATTTAACATCATACTCATATCATTTGCATAACAGGTGTTCTTGTGCCGTCTTCTCACTTTGATTCCTGTGTTCAGGCAGGATAGCTGATCAAAGACCGCACCGCTACTCAACGAGGCTCAACCATCAACGCAACATGGATCAAGTACAAGCTGAGTTAGCTGAGATGAGGGCTAACATGGCCCAGTTCATTCACATGATGCAAGGGGTTGCGCAAGGTCAAGAAGAACTCCGAGCTCTAGTTCAGAGGCAAGAAGCTGCAATTCCACCGCCCAACCAGGCTCTGCCAGAAGGAAACCCAGTTAATGACACTCCTGCTGCTGCTATTCCCGTCAACAACTATGCTGTAGGTGAAGAGTTGAGGGGTATCCGAGTTGATGGTCAACCTATTGCTCCAGATGTTGCTAATGCCAGAGTCATCCATGCTCCGGCCCGTAACAGAATTCCGATTGTTGACCGACAAGAGGATATGTTTACCTTACTCAGTGAAGACGAAGACATTTTGGGCAGAAATGATGCGAGAGATCGTAAAGTTGAGGCCCTTGCTGAGAAGATCCGGGCAATGGAATGTCAAAACTCCCTCGGTTTTGATGTTACAAATATGGGATTGGTAGAAGGACTGAGAATCCCGCACAAATTCAAAGCGCCGTCATTTGATAAATACAACGGTACCTCCTGCCCTCGCACCCATGTGCAGGCATACTACAGGAAAATCTCCGCATACACTGACGATGAGAAGATGTGGATGTATTTTTTCCAAGACAGCCTATCTGGGGCGTCCTTGGATTGGTATATGGAGTTGAAGCGGGATTCAATCAGATGCTGGAGGGATTTGGGTGAAGCATTCCTCAGACAATATAAGCATAATATGGATATGGCTCCGACTCGGACTCAGCTGCAGAGTCTATGTCAGAAAAATAGTGAAAGCTTTAAAGAGTACGCCCAGAGGTGGCGCGAGCTGGCTGCGAGAGTTCAACCCCCTATGCTGGAAAGGGAGTTGACCGACATGTTTATCAGCACTCTTCAAGGTGTGTATATGGACCGGATGGGAAGCTGCCCATTCGGAAGCTTTTCTGATGTCGTCATCTGTGGCGAAAGAACTGAAAGTTTAATCAAAGCTGGTAGGATTCATGATGTGGGTTCTTCTTCGTCATTGAAGAAACCCTTCTCTGGGGCACCTCGCCGTAGGGAAGGAGAGACCAATGCTGTACAACACAGAGGGGGTGTATACAGAGCAAATGCAAACAGAGAACAATATCGTCCGGTGGCTGCAGTGACTATTCCTGCACCTCAACCTCGTCCGCAACAACAACAGAGGGTTCAACAACCGCAACAATAACAACAACAACAACAGCAACGTCCTTATCAGCCAAGGCAGAGATTGCAGGCTGATAGAAGATTTGATCCACTGCCTATGTCTTACGCAGAACTATTGCCCGAACTACTCCGGTTAGGGTTTGTAGAGCTGCGTACAATGGCTACTCCAACAGTGTTGCCTCCCGGTTATGATGCGAACGTCCGATGTGACTTTCATTCTGGGGCACCAGGCCACCACACCGTGAGATGCCGGGCTCTCCAACATAAAGTTCAAGACTTGATCGATGCTAAGGCGATCAACTTTGCTCCAGTGCCAAACGTAGTGAACAATCCTATGCCTCAGCATCGTGGGCATAGGGTGAACAATGTTGAAGGAGGAGAGGCAGAAAATTTAGTGGTTGATGTGAAAGATGTTCAGACTTCTTTGCTGGTAGTCAAGGGCCGTCTGTTAAAGGGTGGTGTCTACCCGGGCTGTAAAGAGGGCTGTGTGGGTTGTTCTGAAGTTGATAATGGTTGTGACCGGTTGAAAGCTGGTATTCAGAGTTTGATTGATGAAGGCTGTCTTCAATTCAGTAGGGCTGTTAAAGATAAGGGGTCAGTGTCTACTGTCACCATTTACTTCAAGCCGTCTGAAGGACGAGGACGAGGGGTTGTTGGTACATCAGCAGCAAGCAGTGCTCCAGTAACCATTCCTGCGCCAGTTACTATTCCTGCTCCGGTAACTATCAATGCTCCGACTACTATCAGTGTGTCTGGCAGAAGACCAGTTGAAAATAGTAGGGCTGTTCCGTGGAGGTATGACAACGCCTATCGAAGCAATCGGAGGGCTGACCATCAGATAAGGCCAGCAGTGCAAGCGCCTGTGACTATCAGTGCTCCTGCAAGAACTCCTGTGGTCGCAAGTCCTGTGGTGGACAATGTCGGAGGACCAGGAGGTTTTACCAGGAGTGGACGACTGTTTGCTCCTCATCCATTGAGAGATGCTAATGCTGAGGCATCCGCTAGGGCTAAGGGTAAACAGGCTGTGGTTGACGAGGAACCGGCTCAGAAGGAGGCTGAGGGTTCTTTTGAAAAGGACGTCGAGGAGTTCATGAAAATTATCAAGAAGAGTGACTACAAGATCGTAGATCAGCTCAACCAAACTCCGTCCAAGATTTCAATACTCTCTTTGCTGTTGTGCTCGGAAGCACACCGGGACGCTTTGTTGAAGATGCTGAACATGGCATATGTCCCGCAGGAGATCTCCGTCAACCAGTTGGAGGGTGTACTAGCTAACGTGAGCACCAGGCATGGTGTAGGTTTCACTGACCTAGACTTGACGCCTGAGGGTCGTAATCATAACAAAGCCTTGCACATCACTATGGAGTGCAAGGGCGCTGTTTTGTCTCACGTGTTGGTAGACACTGGGTCGTCCCTGAATGTCCTGCCCAAACAAATTCTGAAGAAGATTGATGTCGAGGGAGTTGTGCTCACTCCCAGTGACCTTATTGTGCGTGCTTTTGATGGATCCAAACGGTCTGTGTTTGGTGAAGTCACCTTGCCGGTTAAGATAGGTCCGGAGGTTTTCGACATCTTGTTCTATGTGATGGACATTCAGCCTGCCTATAGCTGTCTGTTGGGGCGTCCGTGGATACACGCAGCTGGGGCAGTCTCGTCGACTCTCCACCAAAAGCTCAAATATGTCTGGAACGGTCAGATTGTGACTGTATGCGGCGAAGAAGAGATTCTGGTGAGTCATCTCTCCTCATTCAAGTATGTCGAGGTAGATGGCGAGATCCATGAAACCTTGTGCCAGGCATTTGAGACCGTGGCGCTTGAGAGGGTAGCTTGTGCTGAGCAGAGGAAGCCAGGTGCTTCGATTGCATCCTACAAGCAGGCTAAGGAGGTGGTCGACTCCGGAAGAGCTGAGGGCTGGGGCAAGATGGTTGACTTGCCGGTTAAGGAGGACAAATTTGGAATCGGTTTTGAGCCTCTTCAGGCAGAACAGAAGGTGGGTCCGAGCACCTTTACCAGCGCTGGGCTGATGAACCATGGAGATGTCTTTGCTACTGGTGGTGAAGACTGTGATTGTGACGTAGACGTTTGGGTCCGCCCTTGTGCACCGGGGGAATCTATCAACAATTGGACAGCTGAAGAAGTGGTCCAAGTTACTCTACTGACAGAGTAATTTTCTTTTGTTTTTTTCATTTTGCATGAAAACCCTACGTTCTGCCCAAGGCGTAGTGGTTCATTGTAGGGCCACATCATGTTTAAAATGATTATCATAAATAAAGGACGTTTTGCAATCAAATTTTGAGATCTTTGTCTTTCTATTTTTTGTTTTTTTCACTTTTTCAAAAAAATAAAAATGGCAATGTTTTTGTTTTTTGTGACTTTATTGAAATCTTTTTCTAAAAACAAAACATTAAACATGCAGAAGTGATATTTTGGCATCCACTGTGAACGACTCTGTTATGGCTCCATATGATTTTGATAATCCCATCTACCAAGCTGAAGAGGAGAGTGAGGAAGACTGCGAACTCCCTGCAGAATTGGTCAGATTGCTGAAGCAAGAGGAAAGGGTCATCCAACCTCATCAGGAGGAGTTGGAAATTGTTAATCTGGGTACTGAGGACACCAGAAAAGAGATCAAGATCGGGGCTGCTTTAGAAGACTCTGTCAAGAGGAGGCTAATTGAGATGCTGAGAGAATATGTGGAAATATTCGCCTGGACATATCAAGACATGCCCGGGCTGGATACAGACATTGTGGTGCATCGGTTACCTCTTAGAGAAGAGTGTCCGTCGGTCAAGCAGAAGCTTCGCAGAACAAGTCCTGATATGGCTGTCAAGATCAAGGAAGAGGTTCAGAAGCAGTGGGATGCAGGTTTTCTGGCTGTTACCAGTTATCCACCGTGGGTGGCCAACATTGTTCCTGTGCCAAAGAAGGATGGCAAAGTCAGAATGTGTGTCGACTACCGGGATTTGAACAGGGCGAGTCGAAAGATGATTTCCCATTACCTCACATCGATGTATTGGTGGATAATACGGCTCAATCCTCGGTATTCTCTTTCATGGACGGTTTCTCAGGCTATAACCAGATCAAGATGGCGCCAGAGGACATGGAAAAGACGACATTCATTACACCTTGGGGCACGTTCTGCTACAAAGTGATGCCATTTGGGCTGAAGAATGCTGGTGCTACCTATCAGAGGGCAATGACGACTCTCTTTCATGACATGATGCACAAAGAAATTGAAGTGTACGTGGATGATATGATTACGAAGTCGCAGACAGAAGAGGAGCACCTGGTTAATTTGCAGAAGTTATTTGATAGACTGGTCAAGTTCAAGCTGAGGCTGAATCCGAACAAGTGTACGTTTGGAGTGAGATCAGGGAAGCTGTTAGGCTTTATTGTCAGTGAGAAAGGGATTGAGGTTGATCCAGCGAAAGTCAAAGCTATTCAAGAGATGCCTGAACCGAAGACGGAAAAGCAAGTCCGTGGGTTTTTAGGGAGGTTGAACTACATTGCAAGGTTCATATCTCATCTAACTGCCACATGTGAACCAATTTTCAAACTACTCAGAAAGAATCAGGCGATCAAATGGAATGATGACTGTCAGAAGGCATTTGACAAGATCAAAGAGTATTTACAGAACCCTCCAATCCTGATTCCTCCAGTTCCTGGGAGACCGCTGATAATGTACCTGTCAGTTACCGAGACTTCGATGGGGTGTGTATTGGGGCAGCATGACGAGTCTGGTCGAAAAGAGCATGCCATATACTACCTAAGCAAAAAGTTTACCGACTGTGAAACAAGATATTCACTGCTCGAGAAAACTTGCTGTGCTTTGGCCTGGGCTGCTCGCCGACTAAGGCAGTATATGTTGAACCATACTACTCTGTTGATTTCTAAGATGGACCCAGTCAAGTACATCTTTGAGAAGCCGGCTCTCACCGGACGTGTTGCCTGTTGGAAAATGATCCTAACAGAGTATGACATTCAGTACACGTCGCAGAAGGCCATCAAAGGTAGTATTCTGTCAGACTATCTCGCCGAACAACCAATTGATGACTATCAGCCTATGATGTTTGAATTCCCTGATGAAGACATCATGTACCTGAAGACTAAAGATTGTGAAGAGCCACCTGTCGAGGAAGGACCGGATCCTGATGACAAGTGGACACTGATGTTCGATGGGGCTGTGAATATGAATGGTAACGGTGTTGGGGCAGTATTGATCAATCCCAAAGGTGCTCATATACCTTTCTCTGCCAGATTGACTTTCGACGTTACCAACAATGAAGCTGAGTATGAGGCTTGTATCATGGGGATAGAAGAAGCCATTGATCTGAGAATCAAAACACTTGACATTTTTGGAGATTCGGCTCTAGTGATCAATCAGGTCAATGGAGATTGGAATACAAACCAGCCGCATCTGATTCCTTATAGAGATTACACCAGAAGAATACTGACGTTCTTCAAGAAGGTGAAGTTGTATCATGTCCCCCGGGATGAGAATCAGATGGCTGATGCCTTGGCTACCTTATCGTCCATGATAAAAGTTCATTGGTGGAATCATGTGCCACATGTTGCGGTAAATCGACTCGAGAGGCCTGCGTATGTGTTTGCAGCCGAGTCTATGGCGATTGATGAGAAACCGTGGTACTATGATATCAAGAACTTCCTCAAAACTCAAGAGTATCCTGAGGGTGCGTCGAAGAATGATAAGAAGACCCTGAGAAGGCTAGCTGGAAGCTTTTATTTGAATCAGGATGACGTGTTGTATAAGCGGAACTTCGACATGGTCTTGCTTAGATGCGTGGATAGACATGAAGCAGACATGTTGATGCAAGAAGTGCACGAGGGTTCGTTTGGTACCCACGCTGGTGGTCATGCAATGTCGAAGAAATTGCTGAGAGCCGGATATTACTGGATGACTATGGAATCCGACTGTTTCAAGTACGCTCGGAAATGCCATAAATGTCAGATCTATGCTGACAAGGTGCATGTACCACCAAGCCCGTTGAATGTCATGAACTCACCCTGGCCGTTTTCCATGTGGGGTATTGATATGATTGGGAAGATCGAGCCTACTGCTTCGAATGGACATCGCTTCATCTTGGTAGCGATCGATTACTTCACCAAATGGGTAGAAGCAGCTTCCTTTGCCAACGTCACCAAACAAGTGGTTGCCCGGTTCATCAAGAAGGAAATCATCTGTCGTTATGGAGTCCCTGAGAGAATCATCACTGACAATGGTTCGAATCTCAACAACAAGATGATGAAAGAGCTTTGCAGAGATTTCAAGATTGAACATCACAACTCTTCTCCTTACAGACCGAAGATGAACGGTGCTGTAGAGGCGGCGAACAAGAATATCAAGAAGATTGTGCAAAAGATGGTCGTTACGTACAAGGATTGGCACGAGATGCTGCCTTTCGCTTTGCATGGGTACCGTACTTCAGTGCGTACGTCGACCGGGGCAACCCCCTACTCCCTTGTGTATGGTATGGAAGCAGTCCTACCTGTTGAAGTGGAGATCCCTTCTCTGAGAGTATTATTGGATGTGAAGCTGGACGAAGCCGAGTGGATTCGTACAAGGTTTAATGAGTTAAGCCTTATCGAAGAAAGACGGTTAGCAGCTGTGTGCCATGGGCAGTTATATCAGAGAAGGATGAAGCGAGCCTTTGATCAGAAAGTGCGTCCTCGGACATTTCAGATTGGTGATCTAGTTTTGAAGAGGATCCTTCCTCCCGGTACAGATAACAGGGGCAAGTGGACTCCTAATTACGAAGGTCCGTATGTTGTGAAGAAGGTCTTCTCCGGTGGAGCCTTAATGCTTACAACAATGGATGGTGAAGATTTCCCTTCCCCTGTTAACTCAGATGTAGTCAAAAAATACTTCGCATAAATTGACCCGCTGGACAAAAAGAATAAAAGAGTCCAGGCAAGAATGGGCATCCCGGCATACCAAAAAACAGAAAGGAAAAGATTCGGGCAAAAATTAGGGATAAAATGAAAAGATTGTACACCCGGTAAGTCGAAAACCCGCAAGGGCGGCTTAGGCAAAAATGGGTATCCCGGTGGATTGAAAACCCGAAAGGGCGATCCAGCCAAAAGAGGGATTAAAGCGAAGACTACAGTCTGAGTCATCTGTACTTCATCACGCTTCGTCAGCTGCCATCTCAAAAGATGTGATCGGTCCAGTCAGTCTTCTCAGAAAGCAAGGAGTTGGGAGGAAATTGATGATCTATGGGTTATAACAGAGTTGGGAAACAGTGCATGCCGTGTTCACATTGCCATTAGGATAGTTTATTTTCCTTTTGTGCGCAATTACCTCTTTCTAGGAATTGCTTCCCAATGTATTTGCCTTTTCAGGCGCACTTTCAATCAATAAAAGTCGTTATTCAGATAAATTGCTCTCTTGTTTTTGCTTTTACTGTTTTGTTTGCAAAAACGTCCGAATTTTTGATAAACATTGCATCTAAAAACATGAAGGCTAAACAATAACGTGCAGAAAGATTAAAACATTTGAAAATCATTTTGAATGTTGAGGACACTTGAGTGTATCTTGTCCACGTATCCTCTGGGGCATCTATTGTTCCGTTGTACAGGTCGTCACCTGTGAGCATTCTCCAGCAGTTCTTTCCCAGACAGAGTCATTCTCCTAGCTATGGATTGTTTAAGTCTTCCCCAGTGAAGCAGTTATCTCTCCAGCAGAGTTTATCCTACCAGTGGATTGGCCGAGTTTCCGTAGCAGATTGGTATTCGCATCCCCAGCTGGGTTTGTTTCTACCTGTGGATTGCGAGGGTCGTCCCCAACGGAGCAGTTATTTCCCCAACGGAGCAGTTATTTCCTCAGCAGAGCAGTTATTTCCCCAAGCGGAGTTTTTGTGGATTGATTGGGATATCCCCAGCAGTTTACTTTTGTCTATAACAAGTTGCTTTATTACTCCCCAGCGAGTTGCCTTGTCTTCCCCTAGCGGATTTATATTGTTGGTTCCCCAGCAGTTGCCTTGTTTTCCCCCCAGCAGAATTGTTTTGAAGATTCCTCAGCACAGTCGTCCTGTGTATCCCCCAGCGGAGTTCTCATCATATTGCATTGCATGTAGTAATCATTGCATCCTCAAAACTGCGTAGCATTTCCATTCCATATGGAGCATTACGCCATAGAAAAATTCAAACATATGCATTCATGTGTTCGAGACCCCATCAGACTGTATCCCCGGCAGAGGCGGATCATTTTATTCAACATCAGCATAGCACGTCCGCTACAGTTGCTTCGACAGCATTCAGAATTGATACCCCCACAGAGGTTTATTTCCTCACCCGATGGTGACAGAAAGGTTGTTTCTCCTCAGTAAGATACCCAGCAAGTGATCAGCCTTGCTTTGACATATCTCAGATGTCCGTTCTTGTAATACCAGTCAGTATCATGTCAGCACCCGCGTGTGCTTTCATTATTTTTGGTGTCGGTAAACACCATTGTTTCGGTGTCGGTAAACATCGAGTCTTACCCAGTCATCGGTAAATGTCTGGTCATTTTTGGTGTCGGTAAACACCATTGTTTCGGTGTCGGTAAACATCGAGTCTTACCCAGTCATCGGTAAATGTCTGGTCATTTTTGGTGTCGGTAAACACCATTGTTTCGGTGTCGGTAAACATCGAGTTTTACCCAGTCATCGGTAAATGTCTGGTCATTTTTGATTTCGGTAAACATCATCTTTCGGTGTCGGTAAACATCGAGTCTCACCCAGTCATCGGTAAATGTCTGGTCATTTTTTGATGTCGGTAAACATCATTTTTCGATGTCGGTAAACATCGAGTCTTTCCCTCAGTCATCGGTAAATGTCTGATAATTCCCCAGTTAGAAATCCCCAGTAGAGTCATCTGTAAATGTCCTATCTGGTTTCCAGTTGCGAATATTTGTTTGTTTCTCCCCAATAAATTCCTCATTCCCAGTCATCGGTAAATGTCTGGTCAATTCTTTGGATGTCGGTAAACATCATCTTTCGATGTCGGTAAACATCGAGTCTCATCCCAGTCATCGGTAAATGTCTGGTCAATAAAATCAAGACCCCCAGAAGTCGTCGGTAAACGTCTTGTCTGGTTCCACCACAAAGATTTTGTTCTTCCCCAAGCAGAGATGCCATCGGTAAATGGCCCAGTTTTCTGCGATATCGGTAAATATCGAATTCTCAGTTGCAGCAGCCATCGGTAAATGGTCTTGCTAAAGTTGACATCGGTAAATGTCAAGCTTCTTTGAAGCCACCATCGGTAAATGGTCTTGCTTCCTCTCTACAGCAAATTTGTTTTCCCAGCAGCCATCGGTAAATGGTCTTGCTGAAGTTGATATCGGTAAATATCAAAGTCCCAGTTTTAACCATCGGTAAATGGTTTTAGTTTTTAGAAGTTGTTTTTCCCAGCAACCATCGGTAAATGGTCTTGCTGAAGTTGATATCGGTAAATATCAAGTTTTAACCATCGGTAAATGGTTTTCACTCTTCAGAAGTTGTTTTTCCCAGCAACCATCGGTAAATGGTCTTGCTGAAGTTGATATCGGTAAATATCAAGTTTTAACCATCGGTAAATGGTTTTCACTCTTCAGAAGTTGTTTTTCCCAGCAGCCATCGGTAAATGGTCTTGCTGAAGTTGATGTCGGTAAATATCAAGTTCCCAGTTTTTAACCATCGGTAAATGGTTTTGCTTTTCTCAAGTTGTCATACAGTTGTCATCGGTAAATGACATGGTTCTCCTTGTATTATATCCAGTCGGTGCAAATTTCTACGGTTCTTTGGTATTCAATCCCTGTTTACCCTGAAAGTCTGACAGCCATTGCTCTCATCCATTAGGGTTCCCAGCTGATTGAATAGGGGCAGCTGTAGCACCTCAAATTTGCACCTATCATTGTACATACATTCTCATATTAGGTCATAGCATAACATGGTCCACTGCATAGCATTGCATTGTCCCTTCTGCCTCAAGTGCAAGATCATCAGGAGAATTAGGTCAAACTGATCAGGAGATCAGTCAACCAAGCAAGCAAGCACAATTTCCAAGGAGCCAAGGCCCTAGAGTTGGTCCAACATGTTCACATGACTTGGGGGTCCATTTGAAGTGTTTAAGTCAAAGATTGGATGTTCAGAGGTCATCAGTCCATGCACAATCAGTCAGAAACCCTAAAAAGTCAAACTTGGTCAACTATGATTGATTTTATGGTTTTGATGGATGGATTTGGTTTGAGAGAGCTTATTCATGTCCAAATAGGCCTCATACATCATGGCAAACATCATCATTGAAGAATTTGAAGCCAAATCAGAAATTTCCCAAAATAGAAACTGGACCTGTAATTTTAACTGCCAAAAATGGAAACTTCTTGAGCCTAAACTTACATCATGATACAAGATTCAAATGAATTTTTGCCCAACATGAAAGTTGAAGATCTTGTTCTCCCATTTCCAAAAAGTCCAAGAACTCTCAATTCCCATGTATGGTTGGCAAGATATGATCAATTCATTTTCAAAAATTCTTGAACTTCAAAAGGCCATATCTCTCAAACCATTTGGCCAAATTTGGTGAGGTTTTTTCCAACAAGTCATATTTAACCTCCTCTTTCCAAAAATGTAACCTTCATGTACCAAAACCCTATGGATCAAAATGGCATTTTTTCACTATCATGATTTATTTTCAAGTGTGGTGCAAAAGTGAAATTGTGAAATAAACATTTTTAATCAGAATGGCCAATTGGGAATGACTTGAAATGTTGTTTGTGACTTGTGGAAGGCCCAAATTCGTGACCTTTGCCATCACACCTCACCATGAGAACCAAAATGGTCATTTAGCAATTTGATTCATAAAACAAAATTGTGATTAGCTCTCATTAAACCAACCTTAAACAGAAGTATATAACTCTTTTTTCTGCCTTTCCAAAGCCCTAGCAGCCACAATTAGAAACAGAAAAACTTCACTCTCTCAAATTCTCATTTTCTCTCATTTTGAAATTCTGTCAAAGAATCCCAAGAACTCGAGCCTGTCTTGTTTGTTCCACCATCCATCACCATTGTTGAGCTCATTTCAACCTTCATTCACTGACTGTAAAGGCCATTTGCTCGACTGTTTTTTCAAAGCATCTTCAATGGCAGCTCAAGGTTAAAGCCATTTCAAGTTGTTTCAAGCCAAACCTTCTTCATCATTCATCATTTGGAGGGTTATAGAGCACCTGTTTCGAGCTTGGAGCACCAAACAACCACTGTTTCATTCGTTTCTTCAAAAACAAGTAAGAACACGAATCTCTAATTTCTCAAAATCATGATATACAATGTGTAGATCTTGTTACCCTGGTCATTGTAAGCTTTGATTTGAAGAAAATGGTTGATTATTTGTGAAGATATGCTGTTTTAAAGTTTAATGATGAAATTTATTCTTGCTCGATTCATGAGTTGTATCGTGTTTTAGTGAAAATAAATGATGGATTCATGTTAGTTGTGCTTTGCTGAGTCGATTGGTGTGTCTAATTGCAATTTCTGGAAAAAAAAATTGTTGAATCGATTGGGGAAGATGAAGGTTGTGTACTGTTCCCAGAAACCCTAGTTCATGTTGCCTTGCCCAGGATTTTGAATCTCCACGTGCGTGCATGGTCCTGTAGCTCCATACTGGCCAATGAAATTATTTCGTCCTCTTGTCCAAAACGGCCGCGTTTAGATTAGTGACCCTGGGAATTACAAAATTGCCATCCGTGGCATGTGACATATCAAATTATGTTGTTTCTTTTCATTTTCAATTTCATTTTTGATCTCAAACTTGTAAAAATCATAAGTCAAGCATACTTTATCCAAAATTCATGGGATTTTTTGCATTCTTTTCATCATGATCTCTAATTAATTGTCATATTTTTTCCAGATTGTTGTGATGAATGGATTTTATTTGGCATATTGGTTTGTAACATGTATCCACATTTTGCACATTCCACCAAATCATTTGTGAAATAGTCATGCTTTATCCTATAGACTTGAAATTTTTTGTGCACAAACTAGACATCCCTATGGTGATTTTGGTATAAAGATCATGAATTTATCTTATCTGGTTTGTAAGCTATGAATTTTTTAAGTAGGGTGTGACAATTTGTGTCACACCATTGATGTTCAACTTGTTGATTTTTATAGCCATGCCTATTAACCTCAAAATGGATTGATTTTTTACATGATTGAGCTTGAGTATGTCTAGTTTGTATATGATTTTTTGTGGATTTGTTTATGGCATTTTCCATTTGATTGAGATTTTTGTTCTCTGTTTGATCTTATGTTGACTTTCTTTGACACATGTGCCCATTTGTTTTGTGAAATGCTCATACTTTATTAGATGGACATGAAATTTGGTATGAGATTACTAGACACCTTAAGCTTTTCCATGGTTTTAGTCCCATTCATTTATCTTATGCCATCTCTGATTTATGATTTTTCTAAGTTGATGCATGTTTGGTTGACTTCTTTGAACATGTTCAAAATTGCTTTGACTTTCTGATTTTCATTGACTGCCTTCCACTTGTCCAAATGAGATGAAATTTGACATGCTTACCATGATATGTGTTATGATTGATCATGATTTATTTGGTGATTTTTGGAAATGTTTGAGTTTGCTTTTGATGCAAGTCTTGCTGTTGACTCCTATGAGCTTCTAAATGCCATGCCTTGACTTAACTTGTTCATGAAATGATGATGGTGATTGATATGAAATGAAACCAATTGGTATTGTTTCTTAATTGTTTGAACATGATTTTGGATGCTTGCCACTTGCTGTTTGAACTTTTTCATTCCCTTTTGCCCCTAGGCTTGCCCTAGTGGTCCTATTACTCACAGTTGAGTTCATTTTTTCAGGTTGATCACCAAATGACCAATGAGACCAATTCTTTTTGATTGAACTTGCTTGAATACCATGACTAACATGTTTTGTTTTGTAGGTTGCTTGGCTCACATGCCTTGAGCCTTGTGCCTTGCACATCCATTTGCCTATGATTAACTGTTAATGTCTGTTTCCTTTTGCTTTGTTTTGAAGTTGCATACTAACATCTGCTTGACTATTTCAGGTGCTTTTAGTTGCTCAGTTCCTTGTGAACTTTTGCTTTGCTTTGCTTATATAAGCAATTTGCATTGAGGTATATTTCTAATCTTCATGTAGTCTGGAAGACCTGGCCTGTTACTTGGCCAGGCAACTGTCTGAAGTCCTCCTTAAGAGGCAATGTTTGTGTATGTTTATAATTTGTCCCTGTATATATGCAAAGTCCTCCTAAGTGAAGAGGCAATTGGCAGAACCCAAGGGATAAGCAACCTATCCCCTGCTAGTCTGTGTGTCACTCACATTGCTCACACTACCTGTGTTGATGCATAGTGGGTAAAAGCCCAAGATCTATAGAGTCACTTGTGGAGAGAGTTCCCCTATTCTGAACTCCCACACCTTCTGATATTGAAATGCTCTCCCTGGCCAGGGATAAGAGCAATGAGGCACACCCCTCATCTCCTTTCATCTGCTTCACCTTGGCTCTCAATGTCAAGGTTAAGAGCACCCTTTACCCAGTTCCAGAGGTTTGTTTGTTGAGGTTGATATGACCCCTCGACTAAAACCTAACCCTTGTTTGAGCCACTTGCTTGTGTATAGTGTGTGCTATCTGTGTTTGTATGTTTGTTTGACTTGCTTCTTGTGCAAGTTAGGGTTAGTTTAGACTTGCTTCCTGTGCAAGATAGGTTGTGCTTGGCTTGCTTCCTGTGCAAGTTAAGTGTGTGTGTGGCTTGCTTCCTGTGCAAGTTAAGTGTGTGTGTGGCTTGCTTCCTGTGCAAGTCATGTCTAGGATAGGTTGGCCCTTGTGCCAGTTAGCTAGAAACCTTAACTTAGGGACAATCTTGCATGATAACATCTAGGCTCGAGTCATAGTCTCCCTAGTTGTGTCTCCCTCTGTTATCTGGTTAGGCTAGGTCCTTTGTCCCTGCGTAGGGGAACTACATCGCCCTGATCTTCATACCAGATGAAGTATGTAGGCAGGAGATTGAGCTGATCTCTCCGGGCGCCCTTTTTCTTTTTTGTGTGTGTTGTTTGACAGTTGCTAGGCTCGAGTGCCTGACTCCTTAGCAATCTGTCGTCTGTTTGTTTGAGTGTGTGCTTGACAGTTATAGGCTCGAGTCCCCGACTCCCTACTAACTTGTTGTGTTGTTGTGTGCTTGGGAGATGATGTAAGTCCATCGAGTGGCATTTGGGTTCCAGTGTGTGTGTGTTTTGGTTCGGATGCTGATGAAAGTCCAGTGATTGGCATTCGGGCTCCATGTTTGCCTTTGCCTGTGTTTGTTTGTGTGCGTGTCAGCCGAGCTACGAATGCTCTGATTCTCCTTCGTCCAAAGGAGATACGTATGCATAGGATGCGACATCCTAGCGAGCATGTGTCGCTTCCCCGGTCCGAACTACTTCGACTCTGATGTCTATGCTTGATAGACTAAGTAGGCCCAGGATGCCATATCCTGCCGAGTCAGTTTCAGTCTCGTCTGTTTTCTTGTGTCTCTTTCAGCCAGTGTGTGTGTGTGTGAGCAGCGTTTTAGCAACCATTTTCCTTTCTATTGTGCGTGGATCCCGTCGAGTACGACGGATGCGTAGGGGTGCTAACACCTTCCCTTCGCATAACCGACTCCCGATCCCATTCTCTTTGGTCGCAAGACCATGGTCTTTCCTAGGTTTACTTCGAGCGTTTCCTTTCCCTCTTTTGGGATAAATAACGCACGGTGGCGGCTCTGTTGTTCTTCGTTTCCCGCCGGTTTTTCGCGTGATGCGACACAGAGGACATGGAAAAGACGACATCCATTACACCTTGGGGCACATTCTGCTACAAAGTGATGCCATTTGGGCTGAAGAATGTCGGTGCTACCTATCAGAGGGCAATGACGACTCTCTTTCATGACATGATGCACAAAGAAATTGAAGTGTATGTGGATGATATGATTGCGAAGTCGCAGACAGAAGAGGAGCACCTGGTTAATTTGCAGAAGTTGTTTGACAGATTGGTCAAGTTCAAGCTGAGGCTGAATCCGAACAAGTGTACGTTTGGGGTGAGATCAGGGAAGTTGTTAGGCTTCATTGTCAGTGAGAAAGGGATTGAGGTTGATCCAGCAAAAGTCAAAGCTATTTAGGAGATGCCTGAACCGAAGACGGAAAAGCAAGTCTGTGGGTTTTTAGGGAGGTTGAACTACATTGCAAGGTTCATATCTCACCTAACGGCCACGTGTGAACCAATTTTCAAACTGCTTAGAAAGAATCAGGCGATCAAGTGGAATGATGATTGTCAGAAAGCTTTTGACAAAATCAAAGAGTATTTACAGAAACCTCCAATCCTGATTCCTCCAGTTCCTGGGAGACCATTGATAATGTACCTATCAGTTACCGAGAACTCGATGGGGTGTGTATTGGGGCAGCATGACGAGTCTGGTCGAAAAGAGCATGCCATATACTACCTTAGCAAAAAGTTTACCGACTGTGAAACAAGATATTCACTGCTCGAGAAAACTTGCTGTGCTTTGGCCTGGGCTGCTCGCCGACTGAGGCAGTATATGTTGAACCATACTACTCTGTTGATTTCTAAGATGGATCCAGTCAAGTACATCTTCGAGAAGCCGTCTCTCACCGGGCGTGTTGCTCGATGGCAGATGATTTTAACAGAATATGACATTCAGTACACGTCGCAGAAGGCCATTAAAGGTAGTATTTTGTCAGACTACCTTGTCGAGCAACCAATCGATGACTATCAGCCTATGATGTTTGAATTCCCTGATGAAGACATCATGTATCTAAAGATGAAAGATTATGAAGAGCCGCTTGTCGAGGAAGGACCGGATCCTGATGACAAGTGGACACTGATGTTTGATGGGGCTGTGAATATGAATAGTAACGGTGTTGGGGCAGTGCTGATCAATCCTAAAGGTGCTCATATACCTTTCTCTGCCAGATTGACATTCGACGTCACCAACAATGAAGCTGAGTATGAGGCTTGTATCATGGGGATAGAAGAAGCCATTGATCTGAGGATCAAAACTCTTGACATATTTGGAGATTCGGCTCTAGTGATCAATCAGGTCAATGGAGATTGGAATACAAATCAGCCACATTTGATTCTGTATAGAGATTACACCAGAAGAATACTGACATTCTTCAAGAAGGTGAAGTTGTATCATGTCCCCCGGGATGAGAATCAGATGGCTGATGCTCTGGCTACTTTATCGTCCATGATCAAAGTTCATTGGTGGAATCATGTGCCACATATTGCAGTGAATCGACTCGAGAGGCCTGCGTATGTGTTTGCAGCCGAGTCTGTTGCGATTGATGAGAAGCCGTGGTACTATGATATCAAGAACTTCCTCAAGACTCAAGAGTATCCTGAAGGTGCGTCGAAGAATGATAAGAAGACCCTGAGAAGGCTAGCTGGAAGCTTTTACTTGAATCAGGATGATGTGTTATACAAGAGGAACTTTGACATGGTCTTGCTCAGATGCGTGGATAGACACGAAGCAGACATGTTGATGCAAGAAGTGCACGAGGGTTCGTTTGGTACCCATGCTGGTGGTCATGCAATGTCGAAGAAACTGTTGAAAGCCAGATATTACTGGATGACGATGGAATCCGATTGTTTCAAATATGCTCGGAAGTGCCATAAATGCCAGATCTATGCTGATAAGATGCATGTACCACCAAGCCCGTTGAATGTCATGAACTCGCCTTGGCCGTTTTCCATGTGGGGCATTGACATGATTGGGAAGATTGAGCCTACTGCTTCGAATGGACATCGCTTCATCTTGGTTGCGATTGATTACTTCACCAAATGGGTGAAAGCAGCTTCCTTTGCTAACGTTACCAAACAAGTGGTTGCCCGGTTCATCAAGAAAGAAATCATCTGTCGTTATGGGGTTCCTGAGAGAATCATCACTGACAATGGTTCAAATCTCAATAACAAGATGATGAAAGAACTGTGCAGAGATTTCAAGATTGAACATCACAATTCTTCTCCTTACAGACCGAAGATGAATGGTGCTGTAGAGGCAGCAAACAAGAATATCAAGAAGATTGTGCAGAAGATGGTCGTTACATACAAGGCTTGGCATGAGATGCTGCCTTTTGCTTTGCATGGGTACCGTACCTCAGTACGTACGTCGACCGGGGCAACCCCGTACTCCCTTGTGTATGGTATGGAAGCAGTCCTACCTGTTGAAGTGGAGATCCCTTCTCTGAGGGTATTATTAGATGTCAAGCTGGACGAAGCCGAGTGGATTCGAACAAGGTTTAATGAGTTAAGCCTTATTGAAGAGAGACGGTTAGCAGCTGTGTGCCATGGGCAATTATATCAGAGAAGGATGAAGCGAGCCTTTGATCAGAAAGTGCGTCCTCGGACATTTCAGATTGGTGATCTAGTTCTGAAGAGGATCCTTCCTCCCGGTACAGATAACAGGGGCAAGTGGACTCCTAATTACGATGGTCCATATGTTGTGAAGAATGTCTTCTCCGGTGGAGCCTTGATGCTTACAACAATGGATGGTGAAGATTTTCCGTCCCCTGTTAACTCAGATGTAGTCAAAAAATACTTCGCATAAATTGACCCGCTGGACAAAAAGAATAAAAGAGTCCAGGCAAAAAAGGGCATACCGGCGAACCAAAAACTGAAAGAAAAGGTTCGGGCAAAAATTAGGGATAAAAATGAAAAGAATTTGTACACCCGGTAAGTCGAAAACCCGCAAGGGCGGCTTAGGCAAAAATGGGTATCCCGGTGGATTGAAAACCCGAAAGGGCGGTCCAGCCAAAAGAGGGATTAAAGCGAAGACTACAATCTGAGTTATCTGTACTTCACCACGCTTTGTCAGCTGCCATCTCGAAAGATGTGATCGGTCCAGTCAGTCTTTTCAGAAAGCAAGGAGATTGGGAGAAAAACTGATGATCTATGAGTTATAACAGAGTTGGGAAACAATGGATGCCGTGTTCACATTGCCATTAGGATAGTTTATTTTCCTTTTGTGCGCAATTACCTCTTCCTAGGAATTGCTTCCCAATGTATTTGCCTTTTCAGGCACATTTTCAATCAATAAAAGTCGTTATTCAGATAAATTGCTCTCTTGTTTTTACTTTTACTGTTTTGTTTGCAAAAACGTCCGAATTTTGATAAACATTGCATATAAAAACATGAAGGCTAAACAATAACGTGCAGAAAAATTAAAACATTTGAAAATCATTTTGAATGTTGAGGACACTTGAGTGTATCTTGTCCATGTATTCCCTGGGGGCATCTGTTGTTTATTTTGCAGGTCGTCACCTGTGAGCATTCTCCAGCAGTTATTTCCCAGAACAAAGCTTTTCTCCTAGCTATGGCTTGGTTAGGTCGTCCCCGAGTGGAGCGGGTTTCATGAAATATTTCTCCAGCAGGGTTCATCCTACCGGTGGGATGGACGGGTTTCAGTATCAGAGTGATATGTGCATCCCCAGCTTGAATCTATTCTACCTGTGGATTGCGTGGGTCGTCCCCGGCGGAGTAACAGATATTCCCCAAAGCAGAGTTTATCCTACCTGAGGCTTGTTTGAGTCTTTCCCAGTGAAGCCGCTTTATCACTTCCCGGTAAAGTCGTCTTGTTACTCCCGTCGAGTATTATCCCCAGAGTTGCCTGGTCTGATCCCCAGCGGAGTTTTGGTTGCTTCCCAAGCGGAGTCCCCGAGTGGTTTAGGTCCCGTGAAGGAGGTTCCCCAGCGGAGTTTATCTTTTCCCCGACAACAGTATTTGTTTCTCCGGCATGAGTGAGAAGTCGAGGCTTTCCCCGCAGAGTGTTCCTCAGTCAGAGTCTCCCCGCAGAGTTGGAGTATCTGATCATTTTGGCTCCACCGCCAGGGTTCATTTGCATTTTGCATATAGTAATCATTGCATCCCCAAAATGCGTAGCATTTCCATTCATAAATGGAGCATTACGCCATAGAAAAATTCAAACATATGCATTCATGTGTTCGAAACTGTGAAAGAATTCTTTAACTTGAATTAACTTTTAATGATAGCAAATTGTGTGAACATCATCCAAATTGGTTGTGCATTGCATTACATGATATAATTGTGTTTTTACCTTGTGATTCATCCCACTCCATTGTTGCATAACCACACATATACATGTACATTGAAAAATTACTTAAAATAACTATTAAAATGCATTTTGTAACAGTATGTATCAATACATGAATCTGTGCATCGATACATGCAGCCTTGATTAAATGACAAAACAAATTATGTTCAGTATGCATCGATACACACGAGCCATGCATCGATACATGGAAGTGCAAAAGTTCTGTGCATCGATACACACGATTTCTGCATCGATACATGACCACTTGTGTTAGCCTGTGCATCAATACATGAGCATTAAGCATCGATACAGATTAGTGTAAAATACCACATGCATCGATACACACGACCTTTGCATCGATACATGATTAATTAATTTGACCAAATTACAAACAACTTACAGTATGCATCGATGCACACTCCTGTGTATCAATACACAAGGCTGTTTTAAGTCATAACAGAATCTGTTTTGCAGCATACATATACAGGTTTTGACAGCAAATGTGGGACACGAATTCATTGAGCAAAAAGAGACAATTGAACACAAGATCAAAGGAGTGTTGGAGCAATTGTCAGTGAGCACATAGAAACCTGAAAGAGACTTCATCTTCTTCATCTTCTCAATCACTCTTCTTTCAAGAACATTTACACATAACAATTCTTGTTCTTTGGATTAACGAAGCATTGAGATAACGTTCAGTGGTGTGATCAAGGATCTAGCTGTGGGTTGCAGTGGAACGATCGAGGATCTAGCTGAGTAGAAGATTGAAGGGGGTTTCTAGGAAAAACCTACTGGTTTGTCCTTCAAGAACTGGTGTGTTCTTGAGGGTTTCGGAGTCACATTTGCATAACAGATTCAGCCGCAGCGTTGCGTTTGGAGATCGGGGGATTTCGCAAGCAGGTCGTGGAACCGGTGAATTGTTTGCAACTTTGTGCAGGAAAATCTTGATCAAGCTCAGATCAAGTGAAGGTTTATACAAGAAGAGGTTCTTGGTGATTAGAAATTCTGTCTTTGTATCAAAACCTTGTATCAACGGATTCGGCAATAATTGATAATCAAAGTTCTCAATTTCATTTGAAATTGAGAGGGAGACGTACCCACACGCGAGGACGACGTGGGGAACTTCCTTAACAAATCTCTGCGTATCTTCTTTTACCTTAATCTTCTTTACGTTTCAAATACTGTTTTGCAAATTCTGTTAGTGTGTGGTGATTGATTAAATTTCTGGACAGCAGTGATAACAAAACCTTTAGTCATACACCATTGCTGTTTATCATCAAACACTCACACACCAACTGTTTGACAAAACGGTTAACTTGATTGTGTTCATTGGAAATAGTATTTGAGGATAAGCGCATTCAATCTGTTAATATTCTGTGTGTATTATTTCTGTCATTTTCATTAAAATCCAGCAACTGCACTTGCGTGTCCGGCTTTCTAGTAGCAGTTCAGAATAGACGGAAGTCGATTCGGGACTGCTTTATCCGCTGTTTTTGAAAACTCTGATTAAACGTAAAAATCCGTAAATTTTAAAGAGGTGATCTATTCACCCCCCCTCTCGATCACTAGCCACACCGTCTAACAAGTGGTATCAGAGCGCCGGTTCGCTGGTGCTCTGTGGCTGCCTGTAACAGTATGGATTCTGAACCAAAGGGGGCGTATAATAGAGCGCCTATTTTCAACGGTGAAAATTACGGCTACTGGAAAGACTGCATGCGAGTTCATATAAATTCTGTGGATAGGTTAGTATGGGCTGCCATTGAAAACGGTCCGTTTCAA
The DNA here is from genome assembly GCF_024323335.1 of Lathyrus oleraceus. NCBI lineage: Eukaryota > Viridiplantae > Streptophyta > Magnoliopsida > Fabales > Fabaceae > Lathyrus > Lathyrus oleraceus. Next base: position 288,818,158 of record NC_066582.1, on the reverse strand, counting down.
ATTACAATGACCAATGCGGCTGGCGCCATAGTACCTAAACCGGAAGATGATTGGAATGAGAAAGATGAGAAAAAGTGGTCGTGCGATTGGAGAGCTCGAAACATGTTAATTTCAGCACTTGGTGTTGATGAATATTATCGAGTATCACATTGCACGACTGCTAAAGAAATGTGGGACGCTTTAGAAGTTGCCCATGAGGGTACTACTGAAGTAAAACAGTCCCGCATTAACACACTCAATCAGGAATTTGAGCTCTTTCGCATGAAACAAGGAGAATCCATCTCCGACATGCAAAAGAGATTCACCTATCTAACTAACCGATTGAATGCTCTTGGAAAACCTATTTCCAATGAAATTGCTACTAATAAAATTCTCAGGTGTCTTAGCAGGGAGTGGCAACCTAAAGTTACAGCAATCAAGGAAGCCAACGATCTTACAAGACTTACAATTACAACATTGTTTGGAAAGCTGGAAGAACATCAGCAAGCTTTGGAAAGTCTTGAAAAATATGAGAATAAAAGTAAGAAGGAGAAGGAAAAGAAAAGAGACAAAGAGGGAGAGAAGAAGCCAATAGCTCTTGTGGCTTCTAGCTCTAAGTTCTCACGAAAAGAGCAAAGCGACAATGATTCAAGTAGTGACAAAGACTCGGATGATGAGGAAATGGGACTGTTTGTAAGGAGATACAATAGATTCATTCGAAAGAATGGAGTCAAGCATTCCGACAAAAATCTCATGAGGTTTCGAAGACAATCCATAAATTCGAAACAAGAAGAAAACAAGAAGAGTAGAGGAAGAGGATCATGCTTTAATTGTGGTAAATCCGGACACTTTAAAACGGAATGCCCTATGAAGTATAAGGACCAAAGAAAAGACTCACCAAAAGGTCACAGCAAGCAAAGGAGAGCGTATATTGCATGGGAAAGCGATAGTGAGTCATCAAACACACAAAGCTCAAGTGATGATGATGAAGCTGCAAATCTGTGCCTTATGGCTCACTCAAAAATTCAGTCCTACCACAAGAAGAAAAGCAATGATAAAAAGGTAAAACAAGCTTACTTCAATAACTTCTCCTCTATGTCTTTTTCAGAATTAAAAAATAGCTTTTGAAAAACTGCATAATGAAGCTGTAGATGCTTTTAAACGACTTGCTTCCGACAAACATATCTTCTCCTTTTTGGAAGGAAAAGTGAACAAAGCTGAAATTGATTTAGAAGCATTGAAAACTAGTATTGCAGAAAATTCAAAAACTATTGACATTGACGGATGTAGTAGAGTTAGGTATTGTGACGCTTGTTATGTTTGGCAAAAGGAGGTAAACACTCTTAAGGCCAAATTAGAGAAAGCGCTACAACCTAAAATTACTTATGCCGTTGACCCCAAGTTGTTTAAGAAGTCATTGAATCCTCCTTATGCAAAATACTCTTTTATTCTAAAGGATTCAATGAACAAGAAACAACAAACACATCATCATGGTCTATGTCATTATTGTTGTCATGCTGGCCATACCATTGAAAAATGCAAATTTAGGAGATTTCTAGTCCCTAAAGGTATTTATCAATGGAAGCCAAAAGGCAACCATGTTAACACTTACCCTCTTGGACCCAATGAAAATTGGGGACCAACTTCTCTCTTTTGATGTTGTAGGATGAGTGCCTTGCCTCCGTAGATAGAAGGTGGTTTCTTGACAGCGGCTGCTCAAGGCACATGACCGGCGACATATCGCTTTTTATAGACTTCAAGGCGAAGAAAAAGGGATATGTTACTTATGGAGACAACAACAAAGGAGCTATACTCGGCAAAGGTAGTGTAGGTAATCCCTCCACCACTACTATTTCAAATGTCCATTTAGTTGAGGGACTTAAACACAATTTGTTAAGCATAAGTCAACTATGCGACATGGGCTATAAAGTTTCGTTTACAAAAACTTGCTGCATAATTGAACATGCTGAACAAAACATTGTGTTTAAGGGTGTAAGAGTAAACAACATCTATATGCTTGACTTGTTTGATGTACCGTTAACAAATACTAAATGTCTAGTCACCTTGAATGATGATTCTTGGCTTTGGCATAGACGTTTAGCTCATGTTAACTTCGATTTGCTAAACAAGGTTGTATCTAAGGATCTAGTAGTTGGTCTACCAAAATTAAAATTTTCAAAAGACCACCTATGTGACGCGTGCCAAATGGGAAAGCAAACAAGGGTGTCTTTTAAATCTAAAAACGTAATTTCAACTTCACGACCCCTTGAGCTTCTCCATATGGACCTCTTTGGACCTTCTAGGACAAAGAGCCTAGGTGGAAACTACTATGGCTTTGTAATAGTTGATGACTACTCTAGATTCACTTGGACTATATTCCTTCATAGCAAAGATGAAACTTTTTCTGCTTTCAAAAATTTTGCAAATCTGTCCCAAAACAAAATGAATTCCAAAATAGTTACAATTCGTAGCGATCATGGTGGTGAGTTTCAAAATTATCACTTTGAGAAGTTTTGTGACAAGTATGGCATTGAGCATAACTTTTCAGCCCCTCGCACTCCACAACAAAATGGCGTTGTGGAGCGGAAAAATCGTGTTTTAGAGGAGTTGGCAAGAACAATGCTTAATGAGGGTGGATTACCAAAATACTTTTGGGCTGATGCTGTTAGCACAGCCTGTTATGTCCTAAACAGAATTTTAATTCGCCCTATTTTGAACAAAACTCCTTATGAACTTTTGAAAGGAAGAAAACCAAACTTGTCACATCTTCACGTATTCGGTTGTAAATGTTTTGTTTTGAATAACGGTAAGGAAAACATTGGGAAGTTTGATGCAAAAGCGGATGAAGGTATTTTTCTTGGTTACTCAATGTCAAGTAAAGCATATAGAGTGTATAATAAGCGTTTACTTACTGTTGAAGAGTCGGTTCATGTTTCTTTTGATGAGTCTTATCCGAAAAATGTCGGAAAAGGTATTTCTTTTGATGACGCAGGTGTATCTACAGAAGACATACTCAAGGAAGCTGTTGAGGAAATTGATCAGTCCAAAACAGCTGCCCATGAGAAGGAGGAAGATACAAGTCATGAAGAAATTGAGGAAGAAAAGACAGCTGAAGTGAATGATCTTCCAACAGCTTGGAGATCCTCAAAAGACCACCCCATCGACAACATTTTGGGAGACATTTCAAAGGGAGTAATGACCCGGTCTAAGATAAGTAACTTTTGTTCTCACTTCGCGTTTGTTTCACAAGTAGAGCCTAAAAATACCAAAGAGGCCTTGATTGATGAGTTTTGGCTAATGGCCATGCAAGAAGAGCTTAATCAATTTAAAAGAAATGACGTTTGGGAACTTGTCCCTCGTCCGCGAGATCATCATATCATAGGCACTAAGTGGGTTTTTAGAAACAAACTTGATGAAAACGGAGTGATTACTAGGAACAAAGCACGCTTAGTAGCACAAGGATATAACCAAGAGGAGGGCATAGACTATGAGGAAACTTATGCTCCAGTTGCTCGCCTCGAAGCTATACGTCTTTTGCTCGCCTATGCGTGTTCTAAGGATTTTAAGCTTTACCAAATGGACGTAAAGAGTGCCTTTCTTAATGGTGTCATAAATGAAGAAGTATATGTTTGAAAATGCTGAAAATCCAGATCATGTTTTCAAGTTAAAAAGGGCTTTGTATGGTCTTAAACAAGCCCCTCGGGTTTGGTATGAAAGGCTTAGCAAATTCCTAATTGATCATGGATATTCAAGAGGTTATGCAGGGTGAATTTGAGATGAGTCTAATGGGGGAGCTAAACTACTTCCTAGGACTGCAAATAAAGCAACTTGAGGAAGGTACTGCAGTATGTCAAACAAAATACTGCAGAGAACTACTCAAGCGCTTTGGAATGAATGACTCAAAATCAATCGACACTCCAATGCCTACCAACGGAAATCTAGAAAAGGATGAACACGGTAAGTGTGTAGATGTCAAAAGATTCAGAGGTATGATTGGATCTCTCTTGTATCTTTCTGCTTCTAGACCCGACATCATGTTTAGTGTTTGCATGTGTGCACGCTATCAATCAAATCCTAAAGAATCGCACCTAAAAGCGGTGAAGCGCATATTTAGATATCTTCATGGAACATCCAAATATGGGCTTTGGTATTCTAAAGGAAGTGATTGTAGCCTAGTAGGGTACTCCGATTCTGATTTTGCTGGCTGCAAATCAGATAGGAAAAGTACAAGTGGTACGTGTCACCTATTTTCAAACTCCTTGGTCAGTTGGCACAGCAAAAAGCAAGTTTCTGTGGCTTTGTCAACTGCAGAGGCTGAATACGTTGCAGCCGGTAGTTGTTGCGCTCAGATTCTATGGCTGAAGCAGCAACTACAAGACTTTAACATTCAACTCAAACGTATTCCTATCAAATGTGACAACACTAGTGCCATAAACCTTACTAAAAACCCTGTTTTACACTCACGCACTAAACACATAGAGATTAGACATCATTTCCTTCGTGACCATGTTGAAAAAGAAGACGTTGTCTTTGAGCACGTTGACTCCAAAAACCAACTTGCTGATATTTTCACTAAACCATTGGCAACGGAACCTTTCTTCAACATTCGTCGCGAATTAGGAATCTTAGATCTATCTCATTTGATGTCATAGGCATGTTGCATCTTAATTATATTATGCCTCACCGTGTGTGACAAGCACTGTTTTAGATGTCAATTATACTTCACAAGATCTCTCCAACAGAGGTAATATCAATCCTTTCTACAATTTTCTTATTGATTAGTGATTGTGGTTGTTAGATCAAATGTGCTTACTCTAGTTGATGTAAAGTTTGCTTGAATATACTCCTTGTCCATAATGTGTGCTCATTAACATGTCATATTGCAAACTGCATAATCATTCTGCATTAAAACACATTAAAAACCAGTTCAGCATCAGTATGTATCGATACATACGCAGCCTGCATCGATGCACATACTCTAAAATGAAATTTTTTTGAAATACAGCTTCAGTATGCATCGATTCATATATCGCCTGTATCGATACACAAGGGAATTGTAAACCCTGGCATCGACGCATCCATCGTATGTATCGATACAATGAAAATTTTCAAATACCTAGCATCGATACATAACTCTCTGCATCGATACTCACTGCTGTCATCTGAATTAAATGCATTTTTTTCTCTCTCATGCATCGACACATCAACCAATCATATCATCTCTTATCTCATTACTTCATCTCATCTGCCCTCAAAAACCCCAAAACCAGTGGCTAACCCTAATCCTTCTCATCTTCACTCTCTCACAAACTTGGTAAAACCCTAAAATCTAAACATCACCATGCCTCCACGCACTATTCCAGTCAGAGCCAAAGGAAAAGGAAAGGGAAAGGAAGCAGTCGGTACGTCTCAGCAACCACCAGATGTTCCTTCAAATGCCTTAGACATTCTTCATCCTGCCATTGCTGCTGAATGTGAGGAATCCTTCAAGGCCAGGTTGGTAATGAAACCTCATATCTTTGATAAAACAGATGCTGTTCACCTGCACCTAAATGAAGTAGTTGAACTGTTACATGCACAAAAACTTGGGTCCTTTCTATCTACAAAAGATGACTATCATGAGGATTTCATCCGGGCCTTTTATGCTGGTTTACACACTGGTCCAGGCTATATGTTCCGGTGTTCTATCGGAGTCAGAACATATACCTTTGAAGCCGCTAATTGGGAAACGGTGTTTCAAATGCCGCTTCCGTCGATGGCTTTCAAGTCCTGGCATGACCTGCACTTTGATCCTGAATTTGACCTGAGGGACTTTACAACTTCAATCCTAAAGATTGATAGACCGTTGAGTGAGGACGAACACGTCACGTCAGGTATGATCAAACAAACTTCGCGTATTCTGCACTGGATCATTACTCACATTCTGCGTCCAACCAACAGTGGCCACTCTCGGTTGGATAGGCCTAGCATACACCTTCTCTACATTCTGCAAAATAAGATTCACTTAAATTGGGCGAATTACTTTGTAAAACGTCTATTTTATGTGCGAGACAGCAAAACTGTAGCGCTAGGGTATGCCTCTCAAGTCATGAAAATTCTAAAGTTCTGGAAAGTCACAATCCCTATTGTTCCTCTTATATCCCCGTCTGCTGCTCAAGAGTTTGACTCTGCCACTCTTTCGCATATGGGATATCGATGGGACAAAGACCGCAAGTGCTTCTATTTTTACGAAAGGAAATCCAAAACCAGAATTTACAACTTTGACATCCCTTCGGAGCGCATCCATGTTGCTGAAGATCAGGCTGATGAAGAGATGCAGGATGCGGATGATACTGATGCACCACAAGCTGCGGCCAATACTGGTTGGGGTGAATGGGTGCCACGAAGGTGGTCTCCTACCAACTATGTCCCTGAACCTACGGCCCCTCCATTCACCGGTGGTACTTCAGCATCAACACCGCCTGTGGACATCACACACATGCTGCAACAGATGGAACTTGTCAACAAAGAACGCCATGACGAAGCGCGCTATTGGCATGTTCAACAAACTGAATGGCACAATGAGCATCGTGAATGGCATGATGAGCACACTCGGATGTATCACAATCAACATGCTTGGCACCAAGACTTGGTCAAATGGCATCAAGTGTTCTACAACGAAATGTCCGGCTTTATGGATGACTGCCGTGAAAATCCTGGGATTATGGACAGCTTTCGAAGCGTTGAGGTTCAGAATCGGTTTAGGCAATACTCCTTCATGGGACATAATCCAGACACGATGCCTCCTCCTCCACCTCCGCCAAGCTACCGAGACCCCGACAGACATGATGAGGAATCCTGTGGTGGCCACAATCCAAATTAACCCACCATTCCTTTCATTTCAATGCATTTCATTTCATTTGGTTGCACATTATTTGTTCTAGCTTATGTAACTCCTAAACTTGTTTGCACACTTTAAATGCTTTTAAGGTTCTGTTTATCTCTATCTGTTATTTCCCTTACCTTTTGAATGATTCTTTGTGAATGATTCTTTAACTTGCAGCTTCTTTCTGTGTGATTGATAGCGTATTATCCTTTTGCCATGCCCTGCTTCACTCTCTACTTGATACCTATAGTTCTTCCTCTTTTTGATGTTGACAAAGGGGGAGAAAATGCAGATATGCACAAACTCAGGGGGAGTATCACACATCTTGCCAAGAATTTGCCATCATCAAAAAGGGGGAGTTTGTGAAAGAATTCTTTAACTTGAATTAACTTTTAATGATAGCAAATTGTGTGAACATCATCCAAATTGGTTGTGCATTGCATTACATGATATAATTGTGTTTTTACCTTGTGATTCATCCCACTCCATTGTTGCATAACCACACATATACATGTACATTGAAAAATTACTTAAAATAACTATTAAAATGCATTTTGTAACAGTATGTATCAATACATGAATCTGTGCATCGATACATGCAGCCTTGATTAAATGACAAAACAAATTATGTTCAGTATGCATCGATACACACGAGCCATGCATCGATACATGGAAGTGCAAAAGTTCTGTGCATCGATACACACGATTTCTGCATCGATACATGACCACTTGTGTTAGCCTGTGCATCAATACATGAGCATTAAGCATCGATACAGATTAGTGTAAAATACCACATGCATCGATACACACGACCTTTGCATCGATACATGATTAATTAATTTGACCAAATTACAAACAACTTACAGTATGCATCGATGCACACTCCTGTGTATCAATACACAAGGCTGTTTTAAGTCATAACAGAATCTGTTTTGCAGCATACATATACAGGTTTTGACAGCAAATGTGGGACACGAATTCATTGAGCAAAAAGAGACAATTGAACACAAGATCAAAGGAGTGTTGGAGCAATTGTCAGTGAGCACATAGAAACCTGAAAGAGACTTCATCTTCTTCATCTTCTCAATCACTCTTCTTTCAAGAACATTTACACATAACAATTCTTGTTCTTTGGATTAACGAAGCATTGAGATAACGTTCAGTGGTGTGATCAAGGATCTAGCTGTGGGTTGCAGTGGAACGATCGAGGATCTAGCTGAGTAGAAGATTGAAGGGGGTTTCTAGGAAAAACCTACTGGTTTGTCCTTCAAGAACTGGTGTGTTCTTGAGGGTTTCGGAGTCACATTTGCATAACAGATTCAGCCGCAGCGTTGCGTTTGGAGATCGGGGGATTTCGCAAGCAGGTCGTGGAACCGGTGAATTGTTTGCAACTTTGTGCAGGAAAATCTTGATCAAGCTCAGATCAAGTGAAGGTTTATACAAGAAGAGGTTCTTGGTGATTAGAAATTCTGTCTTTGTATCAAAACCTTGTATCAACGGATTCGGCAATAATTGATAATCAAAGTTCTCAATTTCATTTGAAATTGAGAGGGAGACGTACCCACACGCGAGGACGACGTGGGGAACTTCCTTAACAAATCTCTGCGTATCTTCTTTTACCTTAATCTTCTTTACGTTTCAAATACTGTTTTGCAAATTCTGTTAGTGTGTGGTGATTGATTAAATTTCTGGACAGCAGTGATAACAAAACCTTTAGTCATACACCATTGCTGTTTATCATCAAACACTCACACACCAACTGTTTGACAAAACGGTTAACTTGATTGTGTTCATTGGAAATAGTATTTGAGGATAAGCGCATTCAATCTGTTAATATTCTGTGTGTATTATTTCTGTCATTTTCATTAAAATCCAGCAACTGCACTTGCGTGTCCGGCTTTCTAGTAGCAGTTCAGAATAGACGGAAGTCGATTCGGGACTGCTTTATCCGCTGTTTTTGAAAACTCTGATTAAACGTAAAAATCCGTAAATTTTAAAGAGGTGATCTATTCACCCCCCCTCTCGATCACTAGCCACACCGTCTAACAGAAACCCCATCAGACCGTATCCCCGACAGAGGCGGATCATTTTGCTCAACATCAGCACAGCACGTCTGCTACAGTTGCTTTGACAGCATTCAGGATTGATATCCCCACAGAGGTTTATTTCCTCACCCTTTGGTGACAGAAGGTTTGTTTCTCCTCAGTGAGACCCCCAGCAAGTGGTTTGCCTTGCCTTGACATATTTAAGAGGTCGTTCTTGTAATGCCGTTGAGTTGTCGTATCAGCACCCGCGTGTGTCCTTTGATTGGTGTCGGTAAACACCATTGTTTCGGTGTCGGTAAACATCGAGTCTCACCCCAGTCATCAGTAAATGTCTGGTCATCATTTTTGGTGTCGGTAAACACCATTGTTTCGGTGTCGGTAAACATCGAGTCTCACTCCAGTCATCAGTAAATGTCTGGTCGTCTTTATTTGATGTCAGTAAACATCATCTTTCGATGTCGGTAAACATCGAGTCTTTTCTTCAGTCATCGGTAAATGTCTGATAATTCCCCAGCTAGAGATCCCCAGTAGAGTCATCGGTAAATGTCCTATCTGGTTTCCGGTTGCGAATATTTGTTTTTCTCTTCCCCAAGTAATTTCTTCCCCAGTCATCGGTAAATGTCTGGTCATTTTTGGATGTCGGTAAACATCATCTTTCGATGTCGGTAAACATCAAGTCTCATCCCAGTCATCGGTAAATGTCTGGTCGTGTGTCACTTTCTTGTTAATAAAATCAAGATCTCCAAGAGTCGTCAGTAAACGTCTTGTCTGATTTCGTTACAAATATATTTTGTTCCTCCCCAAGTGGAGACGCCATCGGTAAATGGCCCCATTTTCTTCGATATCGGTAAATATCGAATCCCCAGTTGGAACAGCCATCGGTAAATGGTCTTGTTGAAGTTGATATCGGTAAATATCAAGTTTCCAGTATCCAACCATCGGTAAATGGTTTTGCTTTCTTGAAGTTTGTCTTGCAGTTGTCATCGGTAAATGACGTAGTTCTTCTTGTATCATATCCGGCAGAGTGCAAATTTCCACGGTTCTTTGATATTCAATCCCTGTTTACCCTGAAAGTCTGACAGCCGTCGCTATCATCCGTTCGGGTTCCCAGCTGATTGAATAGGGGCAGCTGTAGCACCTCAAATTTGCACCTACCTTTTGTACATTCATTTCATATTAGGTCATTAACATAACATGGTCCACTGCATAACATTGCATTGTCCCTTTGCCCAAGTGCAAGCCATTCAGAAGAATTAGGTCAAACTGGTCAGGAGATTAGTCAGTCAAGCAAGCCAGTGCAATTTCCATTGAGACAAGGCCCTAGGGTTGGTTCAACATGTTCACATGACCTAGGGGTCCTTTTGAAGTGGTTTGGTCAAGGTTTGATTGCTCAGAAGTCATCAGTCAGTGTGCAGTCCACCAGAAACCCTAGAAAGTCAACTGTTGGTCAATTGTGCATTTAATCAGTGATTGGATGGTGGGAATTGGTTTGAGAGATCTCATACATGTCCATATAAGCCTCATATAACATGTCAAGCATCCACATTGAAGAATTTGAAGTCAAACAAGAAATTTCCAAAAATAGAAAGTTGACCTGTAATTGGAATTTGCCAAAAATGGAAAGTCTTGATCCTCAAAATTACATCATCATACAAGCTTCAAATGAATTTTTCCCAACATGAAAGTTGAAGATCTTGTTCTTGCCTTTCCAAAAAGTCCAAGAACACTCAATTCCCATGTATGGTTGGCAAGTTATGATCAAATCATTCTCAAAAATTTTTGAACTTCAAAGTGGCATATCTTCCAAACCATTTGGCCAAATTGGGTGGGGTTTTTTGCTACAAGTCCTATTTGATGTGCTCTATCCAAATTTGTCATCACAATTCATCAAAAGTTTACCAATCAAAATGGCCATTTTCAAAGTAGCATGAATTAAATTAAGTGAAGTAAAAAAATGGACTTTCAATTTAAACATCTCCAACACTTTGTGCCAATTGGAATGGTTCTGAAATCACATTTAGAGATTGTCTAAAGCCCAAATTCGTGCACATTCATACACCCCGTGTAATTTGGCTTGGTTTTTAGCAATTGTCCAAAACACTTCAATTATGCAAATTCTGATTACACTTCATTAACCATGCTTAACAAACACTAAACAGAACATATATACTTCATTTTCCTGCTGAAAAGCCCTAGCCACTTTGTCTAAACAGATCAAAACTCATTTTTCTCTCAAATCCTCATTTTGCTTACTTGAACTTTTCTTGGTAAAACCTCAAAGAACTCGAACTTGTGTTAGTGGCTTCATCATTCACCATCATTTTTGAGCTCATTGCAAGCCCTAAACCCCAGCTGTAAAGCCATTTCATGCTACTGTTCCATTGAAGCATTGCCATGGAAGATCTTGATTGAAGCTAGAAGCAAGGCTGCTGAGCTAAGATTCATCATCCATTCACCAGTACAAACCTTCATGTACATCTGTTTCTACTTTGTACGGCCAAACAAACAGCAAATCATCACTGTGCTCCAGAGTTGGTAAGTTCTCGACCCTAGCCATTTTCAAAATTATGACATGTTTTAGAAAGATCTTACTATGCTGTTTACAATGAAGTTTGAATCGTGGCATTTGGTTAAGTATTTTGAGAGTTACATTGATTTTAAGTTTGACATTACAATATGTTTTTGCTTGATTCATGCTGTTTAGCTCGAGTTAATAGAAATTAAGGTTGGATTGTGCTTGTACGAAGTTAGACGAGTTAATTAGTGTGCTTGTTTCCCATTTCTGGGAAATTTGTTCATCATTGATGATGAACGTCACTGTAGCAAACCCTAGTCTTCCTCAAACCCAGAATTCCATTTGCCCGTGTTTGGTTTTTTTTCGTCTGCATGTAAATTTCACTGTGCCATTGTCATGACCAATCAGAGCGCGGCTTTCCTTTAAGTGAAACGCAGCGTTTCACTTAAAGTTCCAGATATTTACCATTATGCCATTCCGTGTCTATTTATTTAATTAATTCATTTTATTTTGCAATTTCATTTCATTTTGTGACACCATATTACAAAAATCATAGAACACTCAATTTTGATCCAAATTTCATGGGGTTTTTCGTGATTTGCTCATCTTGATCTCTAGTTTTTTATCATGATTTTTCCAGATTTTTTGTATGAGTGAATTTTGAAATGTGCTAGGGTTTGTCATATGTGTCCATTTTATGTATGCTATGCCAAATTGATTGTGAAATGGTGATACATTATCCAATGCTTCCCAAATTTTTTGTGCTTAAACTAGACACATTCATGGTGATTTTGGTGTAGATTTTGTGAATTTATCATTGTTGGTTTGTGAGTTACGATTTTTTGAATAGGGGTGTGACAATGTGTGTCACACCATTGATGTCCAACTTCACGATTTTAATTACCTTGCCTAATGAACTCTAAATGGTCTGATTTTTTGCATGAACATGCTTATGGATGTTGAGAATGTGTATGAATTTTTCTGGAATTATTGATGGCATTTTCTATTTGATTGATAATTTCTCCCCTGTTTGACCAAAATGTTGACTTTTGTGACACATGATGCCATATGATTTGTGAAATTCTCATACATTATTGGATGGACATGAAATTTGACATGTGATTAGCAGACATCTTAAGGTTTATCATGGTTTTAATCCCATTCATTTCTCATATGTTGTCACTGATTTATGATTTATTGAAGTTGGTGCATGTTTGGTTGACTTCTTTGAGCATGTTTAAACTTGCCTTGCCTTTCTGATTTTCATTCCCCTACTTCCCATGATCCAAATGAGCTGAAATTTGGTATGCTTATCATGTTATGGATGATGTTTGATCATGAATTATTTGAGAATTTTTTGAATTGTTTATGATTGGTTTTGAGTTGAATCATTCTGTTGACTTCTTTGAGGTTCTATTTGCCATGCTTTGACCTATTTTGCTTATGAAATGATGATGATGATTGATATGAACATGAAACCAATTGAGTTTGTTTCTTGATTGTTTGAACTTGATTTTGGACACTTGTCACTTGCTGTTTGGACTTTCTTATCTCTTTTTGACCCTAGGCTTGTCCTAGTGGTCATGTTGCTCATGTTTAAGTTTGTTGTTTCAGGTTAAGCAACAAATACCCAAAGAGATCAATACAAATTGAATAAGCTTGATTTGATTATCATGACTAACTTGTTTGTTTTGTAGGTTGTTTAGCTCATATGCTTTGAGCCTTGTGCATTGCACATTTAACTGATTATGTTGACTGTTAATCTCTATCTCATTTTGATTTAACTTTGAGTTGTATACTGATGTTGTCTGACTGGTTTCAGGTACCTTTAGTTGCTTATAGTTCTTTAAGAACTTTGCTTTGCTTTGCTTAATAGCAATTTGCATTGAGGTATAACTTCTTATCTTCATGTAGTCTGGAAGACCTGGCCTGTTACTTGGCCAGGCAACTGTCTGAAGTCCTCCTTAAGAGGCAATGTTTGTGACTGTTTACAATTTGTCCTTGTATATATTCAAAGACCTCCTAAGTGAAGAGGCAATTGGTAGAATCCAAGAGATATGCAACCTATCTCCTACTATTCTGTGTGCCACTCACCTTGCTCACACCACTTGTGTTGATGCATAGTGAGTAAAAACCCAAGATCTATAGAGTCTAACTTGTGGAGAGAGTTCCTACTTTCTGAACTCCCACACCTTCTGATATTCAAATGCTCTCCCTGACCAGGGATAAGAGCAATGAGGCACACCCCTCATCTCCTCTCATCTGCTTCACCTTGGCTCTCAATGTCAAGGTTAAGAGCACCATTAACCCTATTCCAGTTGGCTTCAATGCCTAACCTTTGTATGAGCCCATTGCTTGTGTATAGTGTGTGCTACTTGTGCTTGTGTGTTTGTTTGACTTGCTTCCTGTGCAAATTAGGTTTAGTTTAGCTTGCTTCTTGTGCAAGTTAAGTTTAGGTGTGGCTTGCTTCCTGTGCAAGTCATGTTTAGGATAGGCTTGCTTCCTGTGCAAGTTAGCTAGAAACCTTAACTTAGGGATGATTTTGCATGATAACATCTAGGCTCGAGTCGTAGTCTCCCTAGTTGTGTCTCCCTCTGTTATCTGGTTAGGCTAGTCCTGTGTCCCTCCGTAGGGGAACTACTTCGCCCTGATCCTCATACCAGATGAGGTACGTAGGCAGGAGATGAGCTGATCTCTCCGGGCGCCCTTTTTCTTTTTCAACCTTTGTGTCTTAACCCTCTTTGGTGTGAGTTTTGGTTCGGATGCCGATGTAAGTCCAGTGATTGGCATTCGGGCTCCACGTTTGCCTTTTTGTGTGTGTTTTGGTTCGGATGCTGATGTAAGCTCAGTGATTGGCATTCGGGCTCCACGTTTGCCTTTGTCTTTTTGTTTGTGTGCGTGTCAGCCGAGCTACGAATGCTCTGATTCTTCTTCGTCCAAGAAGATACGTATGCATAGGATGCGATATCCTAGCGAGCATGTGTCGTTTCCCCGGTCCGAACTACTTCGACTCTGATGTCTATGCCTGATAGACTAAGTAGGCCCAGGATGCGGTATCCTGCCGAGTCAGCCTTGTTTGTTTTCTTGTGTCTCTTTCAGCCAGTGTGTGTGTGTTTGAGCAGCGTTTTAGCAACCATTTTCCTTCCTATTGTGCGTGGATCCCGTCGAGTACGACGGATGCGTAGGGGTGTTAATACCTTCCCTTCGCATAACCGACTCCCGATCCCATTCTCTTTGGTCGCGAGACCATGTCTTTTCCAGGTTTACTTCGAGCGTTTCCTTTCCCTCTTTTGGGATAAATAACGCACGGTGGCGGCTCTGTTGTTCTGTTTTCCCGCCGGTTTTTCGCGTGATGCGACACTCATGAAAATTTTTGAGGGAATAGCTAATAGAAATTTTTCACACTAGGGACTTAACTTAAAATATATTATAAGAAATTTTGTTTTTCTTTTTTTTTTTATATTCAAGGGAAATAACAATGAAAAGAAAGGTACATACTTGAAGAAGGGAGGATAGAAAGAACACGTTTTCCCCCCCATACTTAAATGAAACATTGTCCCCAATGTTTCAAGGAAATCAAAAGAAATACAAAAAGAAAAGGAAATTAAATCAATGTTGCCTTCCGCCTCTTGTTCTTGGACCTGGTGATCGTTGACGTACTTCTATGTCGTCAAACCTGCTGAGCAACTCAGTGAACCGCTGATCGGTTATAGCATTCCTCGCTTCCTGTTGTTGTTGCATTTGGCGCATCATTTGCATCATTTCGAGATTCTGCGCTTGCATACCATCAAAAGCATCCATGATGTCGTCGTTGGTTGCAGGTCTTCTTCGTCGACGACGTCGTGAGGATGGGCCAGCTGCATTATCGGAAGGGTTGAGCGGGACTGATTGTTGTGCAGGAGCATGATCACCTAGCTCCATTTCTTCGAACTCGTCTGTAGACGGGTTTGCATGTGAAGGCTCGGTAGCGTCGGGAGAATTCAGATCATAGAGGTGGCGGTTGGGGTTGGTGACATCCGTTAGGGCAATGTTGGGTAGAACAACGCTTGGGACTTCCTGGTTATTCACCATAAGGTAATATTTTCCGCCTACTCTGTTCTTAATTAGGCGGCTGGACCGACAGTAGCTTATATCCATAAATAGGGGAGGTAAAGATTCTAAAGTTTGGAGTCGGTCCCCTAGGTTTAAGCCAAGTGCTATGGTGGTGATTAATCCACCAATTACAAAAGGTTGACGGCCTCTAGCACATAAGGTGCGGATATGATGAAATAGGAAGGAGGCGGCGTTTACCTTAGTATCCGGTTCAAAGACGCATTCGAGGAAGAATAATTCCTTTGCGTTGACTTTGCTGTTGTTCGGTCTTCCAAAAACTGTGTTTTGCAGGATGCGGATAAAGTACCGGATAGTTGGGTTATGTATATGGGAAACAAGGAGCTCTTCCCAGTTGTTGGCATCTACACCGGATATTTTCCTAAAGAGGTCGAAGGCGTGTATGTTCCACTGGGAATTCGGAGGGATTCTCGGGTGGACTTGACCTTCTACAGGGAACTGTAGCATGGTACTCAATTGGTTTTGGGATAAGGAGTATTCGGTGTTGAACATACGGAAGGTTGCGGTACCGGTTAAGTACTCGTCTTCACCGGTGGGAGTGGTGTACGCATATGAACTTAAAAATTCTAAGGTTAGGGAGGGGTAGGTAGGTTGATTATGCGTGCATAGAAAGGTTAAATCAGCAAGACGGAGCATCCATTCTATACCTTGAAGTAATCCTAATTCTTGTAAACAAGTTAGATCAGGATACCTGGTAGAGGTGACACCTCATTGTTGGAAACGCTCGAACTGCTCCCTTTGATAATTATCATCTTCGGATCGGAAGATGATATTTCCGAAAGCTTGGTTGCCCGCCATATCGATAAGTGGTTTGAAAGAGGTAATTAGGGGAGAAGGGAAATGAAATTGATTTTAGAGAATGGTTTGTGGTGTATGAAGAAAGGTATGGTGGGTATTTATAGGAAAAAAATTTGGAAGTTGGAAAGGGAGTGGTTGAAAAGTAAATAAATGTGGGTAAATATGAATAAATGGGGAAGGTAAAAAGGTGAAGTGGTGTAACGGTCGTCTCCCAACGGTTAGTAACATTTACATGGTCAGACGGTGTCACGCTCGTGACAGGGGCGTTACAGGCGTCACAGGCACTTGGTGTGACGTCCGTGATAGATTGTGTAACGCTCGTCACACAGTCTTTCTGGCACGTTACTGCTTGCGTTCTTTATAATAATTATAGTAATTTATTTTTATTATTTTGTTTTGCTTCAGTTTATTTTATTTGGCTATTGTGATACTTTAAATTGCCTTGCATGCTATTCTACTTTCCATAATATATATATATATATATCTTTAATAAGTTATGTAGGTAGCATACAGTAGAGAGCATTATTGCTAGATATTGCATAATTCATAGTAAAGTAAAATAAATCAATAGCTTCATAAAATAATCATAATGTAACATTGGAGGAGAAAACAACAAAAAAATGCGAAAGAGAAACAAATACGAACATAATTTGAAATAACATTAATGAATAATCTAACTAAAATTAAATAACTAAGAAAAACAACTTCTATCCATCTGCACGATCTCTGGCCGGAGGAGCAAAGGAGTTAACACGGTTTAGCAACTCGTGGAACTGATTTGTCATACTGTTCATGTATCCCAGAAATTCTTGTCCCATGTTAGCTAACTCTTCTCTGAGGGCGTCTTGTTCTGACATCAAAGCTTGAATGGTGGTGTTATAATCAGCTCCGGGCATATGATGTCTAAGATCGGGTATCGCCGATTCTTCGGCCGGGGTAGGTTGAGGAGGAGGATCAATATCATAATAACCAGATGGTGTCTGAGGGTCAGATTCAGCATAAGGGATATGGTCATCACAAATCTCATAGTCCTGGATGGATTCAGTAGATCTAGCTGGAGAGGGTGTTGCGTTCAGATTGTAGAGCCAGTTATTGCGGTTATGAACACTAGTCCTAGGACTGGGCAAGGTGAATAGGCAAAGAATTTGGTTATTAATTATAAGCTCAAACTCTTCAGATCCTAGGTTCGCTATAAACATAGTGTTGAAGAGGAAGGGTATACTCATAATCGTAATGCCACAAAAAGGGCTTAAGTCAAGCATAGGTTGACGTAATCTGATAGCATTACCAATCATGGTTATCAAACCGCCTATTCGAATTGGTGCTCGTTCATCTTGGATAATGTGGTCAAAATTTGCCAACATAAAAGTGGCACCGTTTACTGGACGGTTCTGGGAAGCACAAAATATGATGAAGAGCTCATCACGTGAAACTGAGGTACTGTTTGACTTCTTCCCAAATAAGGTGTGGGTCAGGATCTTATGGAAATAACGGAAGGTCGGGTTATGTATGTTCCCAGAGAGAAACTCATGTTCCTCGGGATCGTCATTTCCAGTCAAGCTTCCCCAAAAGTGTTCAAGTTCTCTATATTCAAAAAGTTCTTCTTGGCTCACTGTGAATGTATCAAGGGAGGTAGGGAAACCTAAAAGGTTGGTAAAGTCTTGAATATTAAATTGATACTCCATGTTAAACATTCTGAACTGGATGAAACCTCTGCTTATTCCTTTCCCATGGCTGGGTAGATAGATCAGGGAGCTAAGGAATTCTAGTGTTAGTCTCCGGTAGGTGACGAAATGTCTACAGATAGGAGAGGTTTCCCACCCAATCTGACTCAACAAATATAGGACACTTTCTCTTAGTCCAAGGGCAGTCATTGCCCAGTCATCAGCATACAAACTAGGCAGCATCTCTCTCGTGGCTAGTTCCTCAAACCTTTGTTTCTGAGCTTTCCCTCTGAATTTGATACCCATACGATCAATTTGTCCCATCAGGTTAGTGTTATCTAGAGAAAAAGAAAACAAGAGTTTTAGTCAGGATTTGGCAAAATGCCGAAAGAAGAAGAAAAAAGTTTTTAATAAATTAAGAAAGAATACTAAATAAAATTTAAAAGAATAATTAAGGAAGAAATGAAAATATAAATATTTGTGGGTTGTCTCCCACTAAGCGCTTTGTTTAATGTCGCAAGCTCGACATAAAAACTATCAATTATAATCTATAAATTTTGGAGGCATTTCGTCTAAGTGCAAGACTTGCGAATCTTCATTGTTTTCTGCATAGTGATAATGTTTTAGACGTTGCCCGTTTACGGTAAATGGTTCCATAGATTTGCCTTTAATTTCTACCGCTCCACTGGGAAAGACATTGGTGATATGAAAAGGACCTGACCATCTAGATCGTAGTTTTCCCGGGAATAACTTTAGCCTAGAGTTAAATAAAAGGATTGTATCGCCTTGTTTGAAGATTTTCCTTGATATGCGCTTGTCATGCCATTGTTTTGTTCTTTCTTTGTAGATTCTGGCATTTTCGTAAGCGTCTCTTCTGAGTTCCTCTAATTCGCTTATATCAATGATTCTCTTTTCGCCGGCGGCCTTATAGTTTAAATTTAGATTTTTAATAGCCCAATAGGCTTTATGTTCTAATTCTACCGGGAGGTGGCAGGATTTTCCATAAATGAGCTTAAATGGGGTTGTCCCTATGGGAGTTTTGTAAGCAGTTCGATAAGCCCATAAAGCTTCTGGTAATTTCAATGACCAGTCTTTCCTTGAGGTGGCGACTGTTTTTTCTAATATCTGTTTGATTTCTCTGTTAGACACTTCCACTTGCCCACTGGTTTGAGGGTGGTAAGGTGTCGCTATTCTATGCCTTACGCCATACTTAAACAGTAGTTTTTCGAGTACCTTGGATATGAAATGCGATCCACCATCACTGACTACTATTCTTGGGACACCAAATCTTGGAAATATTATATTCTTAAAGAGTCTAGTTACTACTCGTGTGTCGTTTGTTGGAGAAGCTATAGCTTCAATCCATTTTGATACGTAGTCAACTGCCACGAGTATGTATTTGTTACCGAAAGAGGATGGAAAAGGTCCCATGAAGTCTATCCCCCACACGTCGAAAATCTCTACTTCCAAAACGCCCTTTTGTGGCATCTCGTCACGTCTAGATATGTTTCCTGTGCGTTGACATCTATCATATTTCTTAATAGCCGCATGCACATCCTTCCATATATTTGTCCAATAAAAACCGGCTTGTAGGATTTTAGAGCAGGTCTTGGATGTACTTGCATGTCCACCATAAGGAGCGGAGTGACAGTGTTGGATGATATTTTCTACCTCTTCTTCGGGTATACACCGACGGAAAATACCATCGGGGCCTCTTTTAAAGAGTAAGGGGTCATCCCAGTAATAGGGTTTTATGTCATAGAAGAATCGTTTCTTCTGCTGGTAGGATAAAGTAGGTGGAACTATTCCGGCAGCTAAATAATTGACGAGATCAGCGTACCATGGTGTAACAGATATGGCTAAGGTGGTTTCTACCTGTTTATCAGCGTTATTTTCTCCCAAAGTAGCTATAAGTTTATCGTACGAGAAATCATCGTTAATTGGTGTTCTTTCCGGTTCAAGGTTCTCAAGTCTAGAGAGGTGATCTGCTACTACGTTTTCAGTTCCTTTCTTGTCTTTGATTTCCAAATCGAACTCTTGTAGCAACAGGATCCACCTTAGGAGTCTAGGTTTAGCATCCTTTTTTGTTAAGAGGTATTTGATAGCAGCGTGGTCAGTGTAAATGATTATTTTGGCTCCGACCAAGTAAGAACGAAATTTATCTAGCGCAAATACTACTGCTAGAAGTTCTTTCTCGGTCGTGGCGTAATTCATTTGTGCTTCATCTAGAGTTCTACTTGCGTAATATATAACGTGAAGCTTTTTATCCTTTCGTTGTCCTAAAACAGCACCTACAGCGTAATCACTGGCATCACACATTATTTCGAATGGTTCATTCCAATCTGGTGTCTGCATTATGGGTGCGGAGATCAATGCTTGTTTAAGCGTTTGAAATGCTTCTAAACATTTATTGTCGAATATGAATTCAGCATCCTTCATCAATAGCCTGGTTAAAGGTTTAGTTATTTTAGAGAAGTCTTTAATGAATCGTCGGTAAAAACCGGCATGTCCTAAGAAGCTTCGTACTTCTCTCACAGTTTTCGGGGGTTGAAGGTTTTCGATTACCTCTATTTTGGCTTTGTCTACTTCAATTCCTCTGTTCGAGATGATGTGTCCTAAAGCAATTCCTTCTTGTACCATAAAGTGGCATTTTTCCCAATTAAGTACTAGGTTTACTTTTACACATCGCTCTAGAACTCTTTCTAGGTTTTCAAGGCATTCTTCAAAGCTTTGTCCGCATACGGAAAAGTCATCCATAAATACTTCCATGATGTTTTCGAGAAAATCGGCGAATATTGCCATCATGCACCTTTGGAAGGTTGCAGGAGCATTACACAAGCCAAACGGCATTCGTCTATAAGCGAAGGTACCAAAAGGACACGTGAACGTTGTCTTTTCTTGGTCATCAGGATGAATTGGTATTTGAAAGAAGCCTGAGTAACCGTCTAGATAGCAGAAATGAGAATGTTTTGCTAATCATTCTAACATCTGGTCAATGAATGGTAAAAGGAAATGATCTTTTCGGGTTGCTTTGTTTAGTTTCCTATAGTCAATGCACATTCTCCATCCCGATTCGATTCGTTTGGTTATAGTTTCTCCTTTTTCATTTTCAATAACTGTTATACCTCTTTTCTTTGGTACTACGTGTACAGGACTAACCCATTTGCTATCAGATATAGGATATATGATACCTGCCTCTAATAACTTGGTTATTTCCTTCTTCACTACCTCACTCAGGATCGGGTTTAGTCTCCTCTGGTGTTCCCTAGAAGTTTTACAGTCTTCTTCTAGCATGATGCGGTGCATACAAATAGAAGGACTTATTCCTTTAAGATCGGTGATGTTGTATCCTAGTGCGGTTGGATATTTTCTTAAGATATGCAGGAGTTTTTCTGTTTCGAGTCTTCCTAAGTCTGCATTAACTATCACTGGTCGTTCAAGTTCTAAGTCTAGGAATTCATATCTCGGATTTTTGGGAAGTGTTTTCAGGTCTAGGGTTGGTTTCTTAAGGCATTGTGTAGGGTCCGGTGTTATTGCTAAACATTGGTTAAGTTTGTCTTCTACAAGATAGTCAGATGATTTGTCTTTTTCTAACTCTGTTTCTTTTATGCATTCATCGATGATATCCATAAAGTAACATGTATCTTTTATTGCAGGTGCTTTCAAAAATTGGGAAAGAATGAACTCAATTTTCTCTTCTCCTACTTCGAAAGTGAGTCGTCCTCGTTTTACGTCTATGATCGCAACGGCAGTTGCTAAGAACGGTCTTCCCAGTATAATGGGTGTAACTTCATCTTCTCTAATGTCCATAATTATAAAATCAGTTGGAATGTAGAATTGACCTATGCGCACGGGAACGTTTTCAAGAATTCCTACAGGATATCTAACGGAACGATCTGCTAGTTGCACAGACATTTTAGTTGGTCTTAATTCTCCCATTTCCAGTTTCTTGCATATGGATAAAGGCATAACACTAATACCGGCTCCTAAATCGCATAAGGCTTTGTCGATGACAAATTTTCCTATGTGACAGGGTATAGAGAAACTACCTGGGTCTTTGAGTTTAGGAGGCATATTCTGGATTATAGCGCTACATTCAGCAGTGAGTGTAACGATTTCGCTATCTTCAAGTTTCCTTTTATTAGAAAGAATTTCTTTTAAGAACTTGGCATATGAGGGCATCTGCGTAATAGCTTCTGTAAACGGAATTGTGACGTTTAATTGTTTCAGTAGGTCAACAAATTTTTTAAATTGGCCCGCATCTTTGGTTTTAATAAGCCTTTGAGGGTAAGGGATAGGTGGTTTATAAGGTGGTGGAGGTACATAAGGTTCCTTCTTTTCTACGGTTTCCTTATTACTCTCTTCCTTTTCCTTAGTTTTATTTTCTTCCTCAGTTGACTTTTTAGAGTTTTGGTTTTCTATCCTTGGGTCAGACGGTCCTTCCACTTCCGTTCCACTTCTTAGTATGATTGCATGAGCGTGGCTTCTCGGGTTAGGTTGGGGCTGTCCAGGAAATGTACCAGTTGGGGCAGCAGTAGGCGCTTGTTGTTGAGCTACTTGTGATATTTGCGTTTCCAGCATTTTGTTATGGGTAGCCAGGGCATCTACTTTACTTGCTAGTTGTTTAATTTGTTCGCCAGTGTGTACATTCTGGTTTAAGAAATCTTTATTGGTTTGCTGTTGAGAAGCTATAAAGTTTTCCATCATGATTTCCAAGTTGGATTTCCTAGGGGCGTTATTGTTAGGTGTAGATGGGATCGGCTTTTGATATCCCGGAGGTATAGCTGGGGCTTGATTCGGAGATTGTCCAGGTGCGTATAAAGCATTATTACTCTTATATGAAAAATTTGGATGATTCTTCCAATTTGAGTTATAGGTATGCGAGTAGGGGCTTCCTTTAGCATAGTTTACTTGCTCCGCTTGGATTCCTGTTAGGAGTTGACAATCTGCAGGAGTGTGACCTTGGATTCCACAGACTTCGCAATTCTGAGTTAGGGCAACCACGGTGGCTGGAGGTGATACATTTAAACTTTCAATTTTCTGGACCAGAGCATCCACTTTTGCGTTAACATGATCAAGGTTACTTATCTCGTACATGCCAGTTTTAGTTTGAGGTTTTTCTACCATTGTTCGTTCGCTTCCCCACTGATAGTGGTTTTGGGCCATGCTTTCGATAAGTTGGTAAGCATCAGCATAAGGTTTGTTCATTAGTGCACCACCTGCGGCGGCGTCTATTGTTAACCTTGTGTTGTACAAGAGACCATTATAGAAGGTATGAATTACTAACCAGTCCTCTAAACCATGGTGTGGACAAAGTCTCATCATGTCTTTGTATCTTTCCCATGCTTCGAAAAGAGACTCGTTATCTTTCTGTTTAAATCCATTTATCTGGGCTCTTAACATAGCTGTTTTGCTCGGCGGAAAATATCGGGCAAGAAAGACTTTCTTTAACTCGTTCCATGTGGTGACTGAGTTGGAAGGAAGAGACTGGAGCCATCTTCTAGCGCTATCTCTTAACGAGAAAGGAAAAAGACGAAGTCGAATTGCCTCTGAAGTGACACCGTTAGCTTTAACAGTATCAGCGTATTGGACAAATACGGATAAATGAAGGTTTGGATCCTCGGTAGGATTTCCAGAGAATTGGTTCTGTTGTACTGCCTGCAATAGTGAAGGTTTAAGTTCGAAGTTGTTTGCTTCGATTGCGGGTGGAGCAATGCTCGAATGCGGCTCATCTTGCGATGGAGCGGCGTAATCTCGAAGAGCACGAGCTGGTTCTGCCATCTCGGGTATCGGCGAAGGAAGAAGATTTTTGAGATCAGGAAGTTCGACAGGAGGGAGATTGTTCGCAGCACGGTATTCCCGAATTCGTCGTAAGACTCGGAGATATAGTTCGATATCGTTGATTCATAAGTAGAACGACTCGCCTTGTGAGCGAGTATGTGGCATACAAATCAACGAAAGAAAGAAAAGAAAAGAAAAATAAGCCTTAGTCTCTACAGCGTAACAGAAGAGTTACGATATCGACTAAATAAAAGTCCCCGGCAACGGCGCCAAAAACTTGATCGCGACTTAATGAGTCGAATTTGGGGTACAAACTGCAAGTGCACAGTTCTATCGCATAGTTTTAAAAGACATCGATCCCACAGGGACTTATGAATCGATATACCGTTTTCTAAGGTTACTTCGTAAAGCTAAGGCGGATAATACTTTGATTGTTTGGGGGAAAAGTTAAAACTAAAATAAGATCTAAATTAAATATTAATTAAGCGGATATCGGTATGTAGTTCGTCGTAATTAGGGAATCAATTCTTCGTTGGTTTCTTGGTTTTAAAATAAATCTTTTCAGTAGACACTATTGATTAAAAGCCTTTTCTCAAACTATGCGTATATCGGTATGTAGTTCGTCGTAATTAAGCGGATATCGGTATGTAGTTCGTCGTAATTAGGGAATCAATTCTCTCGCTCTGTTGAATAAACTATGATTTTATATTAACGTAGCTGTCACTTATTAGTTAAGTCCAAAATCACTTTTTGAAAACAATAGAATCCGTAGAAACTCTTTTTAAGAAAACACTAAACGTTTAAACATCCTTGTCTCAAACTCTCACTCTGTTGACTTAGATTATATAATTAAATTCAAATGCTTAACTCTCGTCCTCACATTCAACCTTTAAAAAAATACTTTTTGAAAAAGATTAGAATTTAATTAACTCTAAAAATTGCTTTCGCCCTGATCTAGAATTAATGTCCAATTTACACTGTCCAGTTAAAAACTCAAACTCTCGTTCTATTGATTTTAACTTCTTTATGTCTTTTACTTTCGTACAAAACCTTGTTATTAAACCTGTAAATTGAGACCGTAAAAAGAGTGATTTTATTTTTAAATGTAATTAAACCAACTTAGTTTTGATTCCTTCATTCCGCTTACTCTACATACCAATACCTAAATAAATTAGCCAGACATGCTTAACAGATCTAAATAATCAGCATGCATAAATAATTCCATCTCAGGCAAATAATATAAATAAACAGTAAAGCAGAGCATATATAAATTCAAACAATAATTAAAGAACCTGAATAATTTATAGCAATCTTGAACACTCCACCACATACCGGTTGGATTTGTTCTTGAATTCTTCAATCGGACAGGAAAATAAAAGTGAAGGAATAAAAATCTAGGGTCTAACGTAAGGTTAGATCTAGTAAAAGATACACAATAGTTTCCGGTGTAGAAACTATTGTGCGAAAAATTAATTAAGTGCTGAAAGATTAACTGGAAAGGAAAGTAAAAATAAGAATTGCAATTAAAAGAAAAAACAGTAAAGGAAAAATAATGGTATGCTTGCACGGCTGGAAGAAGAAAATTAAACGAAGCGGAGAGTCCCGCAGGGTTTGCCAAAAGCTACTATTTATATTGGTCACTTGTTGTAACTGTTTCCAAAGGTCTTCCGTGTAAAGAGTCTTCACGTTGCAAATGGTCAAGCGTAACAATAGGCCTCAACGTCTTTGTTGCGCTTCTGAAGCCAAAAATATAGGGGAATGGTGTGACGTCCGTCACACCATGTGTTACGCTCGTAACACAAGTAGGTAGGGCGTGACGCTCGTCACAGCTTGTGTGACGCTCGTCACGGGCGCAGCGCCTTGCTTTTGGGTTGGGCTTTGGCTTGGTGGAATTTGCTTCTTTTCATTTCTTTTTGCACCTCCTTTTCTTCCTTTTTCACTTGTGCTTCAAATAAGCTACCTGAGATAAATAGAAAGAAAATACCGAGTAATATCGAATAAAATGAAATAAATTGAAGTAAATAATAATGTAATTTAATTAAATCGAGTCCTAGAATGTGATATTATTTCATGTTATCATTCCCCAAAGCTCTCATCCATCAAATATGCCTCCCAAGTATCTCAATTCATCATTTTTATCAAAGAAAACCAAAGGGTTTGAGGTTTGTTTCCCAAGGAAACCCTAATTCATTTGTTCATCAATTGTGCCTTGCTCATGAAGCAACCTCAACCCATGATCAAATGAAATCAAGGGAAGTTCTTTAATTCATCATTTCATGCATATTTGAACTTATTTGAGTGTCCTCAATCATCAATTCATCAAGATATGAGGTTTGGACTTGAGAAGTTGATCAGTCAATTCACCTGACTATTTTGAAATACACTGAGACCTAACTTTTTATGTGTTTGTCAAATGGAGATGGCCCCAAGTGAAAAAATGTTCTTAGAACCATATTAACAACTTTCATGTTCATAAAAAGTTTATTTGAAGCTTGGAAGGTCATCATCCATTTCAAGACATTATAGGTCATTTTGACTGAAACCCTAATTTTGGGTCAACTTCCCAAGGACATAACTCATTCATTTTTCATGATTTTGAGGTGAGATTAAGTGAATTGGAAAGCTTAAGATGTCTAATTCAAATGTTATGTTGATCAAAACTTAAAAATCTTAAAATAAATACATGTGATAATGCAAAACATTATAGGTCACTTTAGACCAAATGCATTGAAATGTGAAAAAGTCCAACTTCAAGTGCCCATAACTTCTTCATAAAAAATCCAAATGATGCAAACTTTAAGTCCAAATTGATTTTCTTGAGAATATCTATAACTTTGATGTTGAAGATTTTGTCATTTGGAGTTTTCATCATTTAAACAGAAGGGCTTGAACTTTGGCCATTTTTGAAATTCTCACATGTGCATGTTTTGCACCCTACACTTCATGACCACTTTTCATCAATTTCCAAGTTTCAAATGAAGTTTTAATCAACACAACAAATGATCCTCATGCAAAAAGATTTCCAACCATTAATCATAAGGTTGTGTTTCAAGTTTGGACATGGCATTTTCGAAGACTTAAACATATTGGTACAATTTTGGAAAATCAATTAATTTGCATTGCATGAGCTAAGCTTGTACCATTTACACGTCCAAATTGCATCTATTATTGTTCAGCTACCAAATCCAAGTGGAATTGGTCCCTCCATGCGCCTGTACAGACCCATGCATGGAGGCCATTTCCATTCATGCAAGCATTTTGATCATGCAACTCAGCCTTGCTTTGGCTATAAATACAATGCTCATGCCTCTCATTTCAATAACCTAAAGGCGCCCTAAATGTTGCACGACTGATCCCTCAACCACACTTCAAAAGGAACTCACCATTTTCATTCACAATTTTCAGATTTGAATTTTAATTTCCTCAATTGATTTTCAGATCTAAAAGTTCCTAAACCTTGCTACCTCATTCCCTAGAATAAACTACAAGCATCCATAGCAAGGAATTATGCTCACAAACTCTGTAAATCAGAGGTTTACTTCAGTTTTTATTTTCTTCGAATCAACCCATATTTTGCTTGTTTCTTGATGCTGTTGTGTGATCTGAAGTCCTCTCCATAGAGGCAGTTGATTTGAGCCTTGAATTGTCAAATTCTAGCAAGTTCAGTTGAATACCATAGAAATTCCATCTCTGATTTCTCTCAGTGTAGAAACCTAGAGTGGATTTGGTTGGTACAGGGGTGATATACTTGATTGGATCCATTCTGGATATCAACCAAGTCGTCTGATTTAACATGTAGTTGCGTAAGCGCTTAGCAGCCCAAGCCAAAGCACAACAAGTCCTCTCAAGCATTGAATATCGAGACTCACAATCGGTAAACTTCTTACTTAAGTAGTAGATGGCATACTCTTTCTTTCCTGATTCATCTTGCTGACCGAGGACACAACCCATAGAGTCTTCAAGAACAGTCAGATACATAATCAAGGGTCTCCCTTCTACAGGCGGAGATAGAATCGGAGGTTTAGACAAATACTCTTTAATATTGTCAAAAGCTTTCTGGCAATCCTCGGTCCAATCATGAGATTGATCTTTCCGGAGGAGCTTGAATATTGGCGCACATGTGGCAGTCATGTGGGATATGAATCTGGAAATATAATTCAAGCGGCCAAGAAAACCTCGGACTTGCTTCTCAGTTTTGGGCGCAGGCATCTCTTGTATTGCTTTGACCTTTGCAAGATCAACCTCAATACCTCTTTCACTAACAATGAAACCCAATAACTTGCCAGAACGGACTCCAAATGTACACTTGTTGGGATTCAGACGAAGCTTGTACTTCCTCAAACGCTGAAAAAGCTTCAACAGGTGCTCTACATGCTCAACTTCCGTTCTCGACTTAGCAATCATATCATCAACATAAACCTCGATCTCTTTGTGCATCATATCATGAAACAAGGTGGTCATAGCTCGTTGATACGTGGCTCCGGCGTTCTTCAAACCGAAAGGCATCACTCGATAACAGAATGTTCCCCAAGGTGTGATGAATGTTGTCTTCTCCATATCCTCAGGTGCCATCTTGATCTGATTATATCCTGAAAATCCATCCATAAATGAGAAGACATTGAATTTAGCTGTATTGTCTACCAACATATCAATATGTGGTAGAGGAAAATCATCTTTTGGACTAGCTTTTTTCAAGTCCCTATAGTCCACACACATCCGGACTTTTCCGTCTTTCTTAGGCACGGGCACAATATTGGCCACCCATTGGGGATATGTGGAAGTCACCAGAAACCCTGCA
Organism: Lathyrus oleraceus; assembly: GCF_024323335.1. Lineage (NCBI taxonomy): Eukaryota > Viridiplantae > Streptophyta > Magnoliopsida > Fabales > Fabaceae > Lathyrus > Lathyrus oleraceus. The sequence goes on along the minus strand of NC_066582.1, from coordinate 288,789,603 downwards.
TCAATTTTCTTCTGAACCTCCTCTTTGATCTTCACTGCCATATCAGGATGAGTTCTTCTGAGCTTCTGCTTCACAGGCACGCACTCAGGCTTCAAAGGCAAGAAATGTTGCACGATATATGTATCTAGACCCGGCATGTCTTCATATGACCAGGCAAAGACGTCGACGTATTCTCGTAGCAACTCAATCAACCCTTTCTTAACAGATTCTTCCAGGAGTGCCCCAATCTTCACTTCTCGCACACAATCCTCAGACCCCAAGTTGACTGTTTCCAGATTCTCAAGATGCGGCTGAATGGTCTTCTCTTCATGCTCAAGTAGACGGATAATCTCATCAAGAATCTCTTCAATATCATCTTCTTCTGCCTCAAATACAGGGAATCCAAAGTTGGGAGATGGTGTTGGATCATTATGTTCAATGGGTTTGATTAACCTGCGTAATGATTTTGGATATGAAAGCTTTAGAATTCAAACAAGGAAGATCATTATGCAGATGAAAACATTGATTTTTTTTCTTAACTTTTTAGGGTTTTATGTGATCACCAATTTCATGCAAAAGCAAAAAGGGAAAATAATTGGAAAAACAAACATTTAACATGAATTTATTGAATGAAAACATCATTGTATTTATGTGCCAACAATTTCATCACTCCTCCCTTTGGCATGGGAGGAGGTTTTTTAAACACAATGGACATTACTTTGACTTATGGATAACTGTTGGAATATCCACAGCGACCCAATTATTACAGACCCCTCCAGGGATGATGAAATTGCCAGAATCCTCTTCCTCTTCTTCCAAAATGGCAGCAGCCTCTTCGCCTTGACTAGTGTGTATGAACCCTCCACTCTTGAACAGCCCTCGCATGTTGGAAACCCCAGAAGAAAAACCTATGCCAGCCCGAGACTTGTTGTCTTCTAGCTCAATCATCTTCCCTAAACCAGCGGTTGCACCACACTCAATGGCCAACTTTGCATCTTTGTAGGAAGCAAATGAAGGAGTTCTCTTCTCAATAGGTTCAGCAACAGATAAAGCTTGGAAAGGAGTTCCAACTTCATCCTCAGCATCTATATATGAGAAGGAAGACAAATGGCTAACCAGGAGAGCCTTTTCTCCCCCTGCCACCACCAGCTTCTTATTCTTTACAAATTTCAGTTTCTGGTGTAGGGTGGATGTCACGGCGCCTGCCTCGTGAATCCATGGTCTGCCTAAGAGACAGCTATACGATGGGTGAGTGTCCATAACCTGAAAGATAATCTGGAAATCACTTGGTCCGATCTTGATTGGGAGATCAACTTCCTCAATCACAGTTTTGCGAGACCCATCGAAAGCCTTCACAACTACTCCACTCTACCTCATGGGAGGCCCTTGATATGATAGTTTTAAGAGAGTGGATTTTGGCAATATGTTCAATGATGACCCAGTGTCCACCAGCACATTGGACATGGCGTCGTCTTTGCAACCCATAGATATATGCAATGCCAAGTTGTGGTCTTTTCCCTCCTCGGGGAGATCAGAGTCACAAAAACTCAAGTTGTTACAAGCAGTAATGTTTGTAACAATGCTATCGAATTGTTCTATCGTGATCCACATATGCCACATCCAAAACCTTCTGCAGAGCCTCTCGGTGTGGTTCTGAATTCAAAAGCAAGGATAACACCGATATCTTGGATGGCGTTTGGAGAAGCTGGTCTACAACATTGTATTCGCTCCTTTTGATGAGCCTCAGCATCTCATCATTGTCTTCTTTCGCGTTGCCACTTGGGCCAACAGAAGTAGGAGTTCTCAATATAGAGGAGGGCTTAACAGCAAGTGCCGGATTCGGAGAGCTCACCGCATTCCCAATCGGGCGTTCAACAGAATCAGTACTAGCTTGGGGCTTTGGCGGTGCTGAAAATACACGACCTCTACGTGTCAGACCGCTAACATCCGCAATATTAACAACAGCTGAAGATGGCAAGGACACCTCTTTCCCATTTTCCACTGCTACGCATTGTAGCGATAGGGGACCGCTTTCTCAGAAGAGTATGGTACTGGTCCGGCTGGCTTGATGGTTAATGCGGGAGAACCCTTTTGCTTGCTACCATCATACTTGATGATAACAGGCTCGGGGATCCGAAATACTGGAGAAATTACGTTGACCTCATCAGCATCTTCGTCAACATTTCTGTTTTGAAGGATCTCGATAACTCCTTCATCCAGCATTTCTTGAACATCTTTGCGTACCTGGTGACAACCTCTTTGATTGACAGAACAGACTCGGCATCTATCGTGGTCATGCTCATAATGACTATACTCACATAGCAAACGATGCATCTCAACCAGAGATTGTCGAATATGACTGACATATTTGACTTTGTACTTTCCAGGGCAGCCCTGGACCATGTTGACAGACTTCCCATGCTCGGGCAATGGGTTCTTTTTCACGTTAGGGCCTACGTCCTCGAAACACAGAATGCCATACCTCACAAGGTATTGAACTTTGGTCTTCAAAGGGTAGAAATTCTCCACGTCGTGGCCGGGAGCACCAGAATGGTAAACACGATGTTATTCGGGCTTATACCACCACTGGGGGTTAGTAGGTATAGCCGGTGGGTCTCGCGGAGTAATCAACTTCCTCTCTATCAAAGAGGGATATAATTCTGCATACGTCATCGGAATAGGATCGAAGGTGACCCTTTTCCTCTCGTAACTCATGCTGGTTTGATTACTATTCCGAGGCTGGTAGGCCTGCTGTTGCGGACGGTGCTATTGATGTTGATATTGCGGATGTGGTTGCGGATTGTTGTTATGTTGTTGGTACTGCTGATTATCTCTGAAGACAGGTGCTATATGAGCCACCTGATGCTGGTTACCGGCTGGACGCACGGTCTTCCTCCTCACAGAGGGTCTTCTTGGTTTCACATGGGAGGTCACAGCATGTGCCTCTCCATCTTTCTTCTTTGCAAACGACCCATAACGTTTGGCAGAAGAGCCTTCTTCTCTGGTCAGATGTCCTTCTCTAACCCCTTCTTCTAGACGCATCCCCATATTCACCATCTCGGTGAAGTCCGAAGGAGCGCTAGCGATCATCCGCTCATAATAAAAAGAACTTAAGGTCTTCAAAAAGATCTTAGTCATCTCTTTTTCTTCTAGCGGAGGCACGATCTGTGCTGCTAACTCTCCCCACCTCTGGGCGTATTCTTTAAAGGTTTCCTTGTCCTTCTGGGACATGGCTCTCAATTGATCCCTATCGGGAGCCATATCCACATTGTACTTGTACTGCTTGACGAAGGCCTCGCCAAGATCATTGAAGGATCGGATGTTCGCACTGTCTAAACCCATGTACCAATGCAGAGCAGCACCGGACAGACTGTCCTGAAAGTAGTGGATGAGCAATTGGTCATTGTCGGTCTGAGTCGACATCTTCCTGGCATACATGACCAGGTGGCTGAGAGGGCAAGTATTTCCCTTGTATTTTTCAAAGTCAGGGACCTTGAATTTCACAGGGATCTTCACATTAGGAACCAAGCAGAGTTCGGCAGCAGACTTGCCGAGAAGATCTTTTCCTCTGAGAGTTTTCAATTCCTTGCGAAGCTCAAGAAATTGATCGTTCATAGCGTCCATCTTCTCATAGACATCTGGTCCCTCAGACGGCTCAGAATAATAGATGGTGTCGTCTACTCTGGGCAGAGTATGCACGACAGAAGGAGGAACAGCAAGGACCGGGCTAGATGCCGGCATAGAAGCAAAGGTGGGAGCAGGACCCTCGAGCATGAAATTGGGAGGCATCCCCCACGAGAATCCGGTTGGCATGGCCGTTAGAGCAAAGTGTGCACTGGCTGCAGGCACGGTCGAGGATACAATCTCAGAGATGACTGTCCTCTGGGGAGGAGTTGAAGGTGTCGGAGAAGACTGGCTCTGGGCAGCCATGAATGACTCCATCAAGGCACTTAATCTGGCCACTTCCTCTTTCAGCTCGCGGTTCTCTTGTTCCAGATGATCCATCAGTCTGGAAATGTTGGCTCTGGTATAGTACCGGTGAGTCAGCTTGTCTTCAAAATAAATGAAGAACACAGAGTTAGACCACAGGACAAGAAGCCGGGAACAAAACCTTCTTATGCACATGATCCATGCAATGCTTGTGCATATGATTTTTTTTTTATTTTGAAGGAACTTTAGGGTTCTATTTGCAAATTTTGGAAATATTAAACACTTTTATATAGATGCATAATATCTGGGAAATATTTCACACCAAAGAAGTACAGCTTTGGTAACCATATACAAGAGAAAAGGAAAATAAGCATCCTATGGATCCCTATAAACAATCATCTAAAGCTCGGGATACAGGAAGATAGGATGCACGAAGTCTCTTCACCTCCCTCTCGTAGGCTGCCTCCATTTCTGCCTTCTCCTTGGCGAGTCGGTCGTACTTCCTCTTCCAAAACCTGGAAGACTGAGGAAGTAGAGAAGTCCATGCATCATCAAGATCATAAATAACCTGATGTTCAAGGAACTCTATCAAAGCATCATTTTCCTTGATTTGCTGAAGCAACTCTTCTCTTTCACGGATCCAAGCACGTGACCGGTCTTCGTCTCTCAACTCCTCTACTCCTTGGTCAGGGAGGGTTGAAGGTCCATCCATAACCAAAGGTGTAGGTCTTGGATACTCGTAAGGCATGAGATACTCAGACGCTCTCTTCCTAACCCAAGCAGTGTAAGGCTCCATAGCAATACAGTTCTTAGGACCCAACTCTTTCCTTCCTTTCCTTTGAATCTTGCGCCAAGCGCGGACCATTCTGCCCTTCAAGTTTTGGGGATATTTACCCTCCTGAAAGAACACACCTTCTAACAGAATGTTATTAGGTTTATCCTTTAGGGGAAACCCAAGCTGACGACGTGCCAAAACAGGGTTGTAGTTAATCCCACCGCATGTACCAAGAAGAGGTACATTGGAGAATTCACCACAAGAGTCAATAATATGCACACCATCATACACACGGTTGTACCAAAAGATATCATCATTAGTGAGAGGCATAAGTCTCGTAGACCACCGTAGACATCCCTTGTTCTCCTTGAAGGCGACCGTCTGCGGTAAGTGAGAAATAAATCACTTATACAACAGAGGCAAACAACACACAATGGCACCACCACCCTTTGCATTCCTCACATGCAAAGAAAAATAAGTGTCACCCAACAGAGTTGGAACGGGATTAAGAGTAGAGAAAATCCTAATAGCGTTCACATCCACAAACTTGTCGATGTTGGGGAACAATACTAACCCATAGATGAGAAGTACAAATATGGATTCAAAGGCATCCTCACTCATGGCCTTCCCATACACAATAGCTTGAGCAATGAGGAACTCAGAAGGGAGACCCTGAATTCCACCTTTGGTAGTCATATGAGCACCAACCAGAGATTCGTCTATGTGCAACATGTCGGCTATCTCTTGAGAAGTAGGAATACTCTCCAAGCCACTGAACGGCAACTGGTCTAAAATAGGTATACCCACAAGGTAGGCATACTCCTCAAGTGTAGGCAAAAGCTGGAAGTCCGGAAACGTGAAGCAACGGTACAAGGGATCATAAAACTGCACCAATACACTCATCAATCCTTCATCCACCTGAGTAGTCAGAAGAGGAAGAAGCTTCCCAAAACGAGCTTTGAAACCCAAAGGATCTAATACATAGGATGTCAAATTCCTTAAATCTTTCAAATCTGGTTGCCTGAAACTGTACTTCTTTGTATTCCTTCTTTGTCTTTCCATGTCTGAAAATTTACAAATATACCTCTTAAGTTCCTTGAAAATTTTCTTCATTATTGATGATATGGATGCAAATGGGTGCATGAATGCATGAATGCAACAATCACACTCAAGGATCAAGCAAAGCACACCAAACAAAGGTCATGGGACGGATCATGTCATCCTTAATATCAATCATCCATTTTGGTGGATTATGGTTTACACCTTATCAACACCCAAGTTCCATTGATATTAAGGATACATGAACGGATCAACCACGAATCAAGGGTTTGTTGCGAGTCACGAGCATGGAGTCTCGGTTAAGAACCACCCAAAGGGAGTGTACTAGGGTTTAAACCTGCCAAAATGTTCTACAAGAGGTTCCCATAGTCGTCATCCCATCTTTCGGATATTATCGGATAAACGACTACTCGTATTCCAAAAATATTCTCAAGAGAGACTCTTATGAGTGTAGTATCGCGTAACAATCGTATCAAATCTTACACTTGAACGACTTTCACACTACATCCTAAGAATAGGCCAAGATGGGCTTGGTAAACTAAGGTCCTTGGCTTCTAAGGTCTATATTGGAAAGAGTAATGTCTAACCACAACTACTTGTGTGACATTATTGATCCCAACATGACCTCCACCAAGTGAATGGACTTGCAAGTCAACTTGCTAAGGAATAACTCCACACAAGTCAACAAAATTATGCCATTCTCCTATCCTAAGTGCACTTGAGTTCGGGTATAGAACTCATCTCACAAAGATCACCAAGCACACAAGGAAATAATATTCAAGCAATTCAATCATTACATACAATACAGTAATCCCAAATTGCACAAAAAATATGTCACAAAACAATATAATACAATACAACAAGATATGAAAAGTTGGCAAAACCCACTGGACAAAAGTCTTTCCCCAGCAGAGTCGCCACTTTTCTGTAGCGGGGTATTCGTTACCATTAGAGATATTGACTAAATCCAAGGTAAACCATACAAGTCGAGTCGCCACCGCACTTCTATTTATCCAAAGGAATGGTTAGAAAGCGAACAAAAACCTAAAAGTTTTAACAAAACCTAGTAAAAGAGAAACAGAGATCTGGGTAAGGGGGTTGGTTATGTAATGGGAAGGTGTTAGGCACCCAAAACATCCTAGGTACTCCTAGGGAGCCCTTTTCACACTTGTTGTAAAGGTTGTTGATTTTTGTGAAAAATTTGTTTGTGCAAACATGATTGAAGAGATGAGAAGAGAATATACAAGTTATTTACATTTTTGTGTTTCAATGGATGAACTCATTGCCTACGTACCATCTTAAAAGAGATTAGGATCAAAACCTCGTAGTTCGGGGTAAAAATTTCAAAATGAGTTGGTGAATTGATTGGTCCAAAAGCCTTGAGGTCTTTTGTTATCAAAGGGAGAAAACTCAACCTAAAACCACAAATCGACCATGTGAGGATAGCTTCAACATGCTAGTGAGGGGTTAACCCTATAATAAGCATGGAAGACTCATTGTCCATCACTAAGGATATAGGTGAGTATTACATCTACCATAAAGATAACTCAAACCTAATGGCTAAAGGTTATGAAAATTTTGATTAAAGAAATGGCCATTGGAACCACAAAGAGGATACTTGAATGGGTTACATTTACCAATTAGAAGTATATACAAAAATGGTCAAAGTTGACTTAAAGATTCAATTCAAGATAAGTGTTATGAAAAGAAGGTTTGAAAATCAAAAGCCTAAGGCTTAGGTTTCTAATGTTTGAAAACAAATGTTAAATGTTTGCATAAAATTTTTGGCTTGGGTTAGAGTGGAGGGAGGAAGAAGAATGGCTAAGTCCTAAATAAAGCTAAAAGGTTAGGGATAAAGAAACAAAACCACAATGGAGTTACTCTCTTGAGATCATATTGATGATCCAAGTAGCTCCTATCCTTTGGAATAAGCAATCACACAAAGCATAAACTCCAGCAATCAACAATCAATGAACTCTTGGAAAGATTCCTCAATGTGTCTTGGATCTTTCTCTCTTGGAAGCTATGGTAATGGTTCCACAATGAAGCTCAAGTTAGAATCCCTAGCACAAAGAAACACACACATCAAAAGGTTCTATTTACAAATCAAAGAATGGACAAGAGGGAGTTTAGAATATAATCCTTTCAATGTTCATCTTCAAGCTTAACCATTCTAAAGGCCCAATGCCGAGTTGCTCTTTGACTTCAAATTTGCATAGGGAAAGTCCTAAAGTCTAAGTCCATTTTGTCCATTTCTTTGCATTTGGGTCACAACAAACAGACAAACACAAGCACAAAAGATATATACACAATTATATACCCAAGTGGGCAAAAGGCAAATGGCATTAACATAAACATGTGCTCCAATGAGCAAAGGAAAAAGCAAATGAATAATATGTACAAGAATGATAAATTGCATAAAAGTAAAGTGCATAAAGTAAATGTTAATTGTTAGTGGTCAATAGTTAGTGTGCCATAAGGCAAAATTTAGTGCTATGTTAAGCAATCGTAATTGGACTTATGTAGAAGTCACAACTATCTGAGGCCGGTCAATAATAATGTAGGCAACAACACAAGTTAGAAGTCTTGATTAGTGAACCAAGTTCCAACAACTTGCCATGCCAAAAAAGAAAAAAAGAATTGATCTTGTATTGGTTTAAGCCTTTTGCATGATTTAGAAAACAACCTATCCTTAATGCAAAGTCATTCACTTGATCAATTGATCAAGATGAATTAGATTTGAATCAAGGAAGATTAAGTCTCCCTAATCAATGCCAACTTATCAACCTTCAACTCATTGATCAAAAAGAAAAAGGAAGAAGAAGAAGAAAGAGGTGAATAATGGAAAAGGAAAAGAAAGAAAGAATAAAGTGCATAAGGTGAAATAAAATGTACCAATCCATATGTCTTGACCAAATGACATTGAAAGTCAAAGTCAAACAATAAGAAATCAGAAATGAGATGAAGATTGGAAGATCAAACAATAAGCATAATATTTTTGGTATTTTCAATATTAAAATAAACTTGAATTAAAAATAAAAGAAAGGTCAAACTTCAAAATCACTTCAAATCAACCTTGAAAGGTCCAAGTGATTTATCCCAAGTTCAACAAGATGAAACTAAGTTTGACAAAAAATTCCAGCATTTTTAAAAGTCAGAAACTATTTTTAATCAATTAAAAATGAATAAAAATAACCTAATTGAACTAAAATCTCAAATAAATCTCAAATCAATTATAAAATTGATGAGAATATTTTTCATAGATTCATCATCATCCAAATAGGTTAGGAAAATATTTTTGTATTTTTTGAATATCAAAAACTATTTAAAATGAATTAAAAATAACCAGAAAAGAGAAAATTCACAAAAAATATCAAATGACAAAATAAAAAATATTAAAAATCAGAATCAAAAACTAGAAATTATTTGGAGAAGAATGCAATTGGTCCCATATTTTTTGGATTTAAAATGAAGAAGATATTGATTTTTGAAAATAGTGGAAATAAAAGAAATTAAATCAGAAAATAGAAAATAAGAAAAAACAAGGAGCGTTGGATTGGATCTCATTAAATGACGTGGCCAATCCTGAGGTTCAGAAGCGCGCGCTCATGGTAAGTCCAAGTCAATGAGAAACATCCAACATTAAAATAAGTCATAACAATGGAAGGCCACGATTAGATCTGGAAAATGAATCCAACGATCCAGATTCAAACTGGCAATGGGACGGCCACCGGAGCCACCTTCTTCTCCGGTGAGCTTGTGTTTTCCGGCCAAAATTGCAGGCAACCAAAACTTAACCAAAATATACGATCCATACATCATTGGAAAGTTGGGATGATGTACATCATCCCTGTATCACTCAATTCCACTCTAGATCTCTATATTGAGAGAAATCAGAGATGGAAATTTTGTGATGTTCATGAGAACTTGATGGATATTAAATGCACAGTAATGATGCCTCCATTGAGAGGACTTCAGCCAACACAAAATCCAAGCAAATAGGTCAATAGATGATGAGTTTCGAAGAAAAAACCAGTTGAATAACAACCTTGGATTCTGGAGATTTGAGCTTGATTCCTTGCTTCCTTTATCAAAAGAGAAGATCAATGAACTGAAGGATGAAGGTTTAGAAGCTTTAGATCCAAAGACTCAACCAGATGTAGTTGAATTTTAGATCTGAAAAATTTGAAGAAAAGTGAAATAGCTTCTTTGGTGAGAGGTTGGGTTTTGATTTCTGCAGTAATTCAGGTTGATTCCAGGGTGAATTTTGAATGGAATAGAGCTTCTATTTATAGAGGAAATGGCAAGGAGAGGGTGATTCAATCCGTGTGCATGAAGTTGGACAATCCTTGCATGGGCTTGCATGATCATGCACAAGGCCCAAAACCAAAGCCAAATGCAATCTGAAATCATACCAAAGTGAAATGGACGTGTAATCTGAATGGTAATTGCTTGTGCATGGAACTTTGAGGTGTTATGCATAATTGAACCAAAAGCTTCTCCTCTTCGAAAATACCATTTGCCAAATCCAAACATGAGCATGTGAGTAATGCTTGGAAAGGTTTTGATGTAAGGAACAATTGTTATGTTGGGCAAAAATCCATTTGAAGTGTGGAAATTGGTGAAATTGGAGTTTAAAGTGCAAGGTGCAAAACATGAAAAGGCAAAGTTTCTAAATTTGGCCAATGTTCAAGCCCCTCTGTTTTGATGATGCAAACTTCAAATGAAAAAACCTTCAACATCAAAGTTGTATATCTTCTCAAGACATTCAAAATGGACTTAACTTTTTCATCATTTGGAATTTTTATGAAAGAGTTATGGGCACTTGAAGTTGGACTTTTTTTACCTTTCAATGCATTTGGTCCAAAAGGACCTCTAATCTCTTGCATTATCACATGTATTTCCTTTGAGATTTTGAAATTTTGTTCAACATAACATTTTAATTAGACATCTTAAGCTTTCCAATTCATTTGATCCCACCTCAAAATCATAAAAAATGAATGAGTTATGTCCTTGGGAAGCTGACCCAAGATTAGGGTTTCAGTCAAAATGACCTATAATGTATTGGAATGGGAGATGATATTCCAAGCTTCAAATCAATTTTTGATGAACATGAAAGTTGTTCATATTGTCCTTAAGAACATTGTTTCGTTTGGAATCATCTCCATTTGACCAACACATAAAAAGTTAGGTCTCAGTGCATTTCAAAATAGTCAGATGAATTGACTGATCAACTTCTCAAGTCCATGACTCATATCTTGATGAATTGATGATTGAGGACACTCAAATAAGTTCAAATATGCATGAAATGAAGAATTAAAGAACTTACCTTGATTGTATTTGACCATGGGCTGAGGTTGCTTCAGGAGCAAGGCATTGTGGTGCACAGATGAATTAGGGTTTCTTTGGGGGACAAACCTCAAACCCTTTGACTTGCTTTGATCAAAATGATGAATTGAGATGCTAGGGAGGCATATTTGATGGATGAGAGCTTTGGGAACCATTACCATGATTGTTATCATCTCCTCTTGGCCATATCTCTGCACAAAGGATCTCCTTGAAGCTCTTGACCTTGTGATTGCTCAAGCTACAAACACAAGATGTTAGTGACATATTTTTGTGCTTTTAGTTAATAAAACAAAAATGAGAAAAGCAATGATATACAAATCAAGCATGCTTGGTGATCTCAAACCACTCACAAGAGGTCCCACCCAAAGGCAAAGGGAACCAAGATGCTAATGATCCTTGAGGCAATGCAAAATGCAATGTTATGATGCCATGAGGGATCTTAGGGACAAAATTGGGGTCTTACACCTAGATCGTGGCATTTGGTGCACATTTATTTCTCTGTAAATTTTGAGCCTCGCCGGAGCTGGCCAGAGAAGACGGTGGCGCTGGTCACCGTCCAATCTCCAGATTGAATCTGAACCATCCATCTATTTTTCCATATTCAATCCAGGCCATTCAATGTTATGACCTATTTAATGGCACTATGTGATTCAGTTGACTAGAGTATATGGTGAACGCACGCTTCCTGGCCGCGTGATGATCCACGTCAATTAATGAAAGACGCTCCACGTTTTTTCATCATTTTTAATTTCTGATTTTAATTTCCTTTTATTTCTTTTAATTCCATTTCATTTTAAAAATTCATATCTCCTTCATTATTGGTCCAAAAAATGTGAGACCAATTGCATTTTTCTTCTTTTAATTTCTAGTTTCTAAAAATGATTTTTAATATTTTTTATTTTTTCATTTGATATTTTTTAGGAATTTTCTCTTTTCTGGTTATTTTTAATTCATTTAAAATAGTTTTTGATATTCAAAAAATACAAAAATATTTTTCCAACCTATTTGAATAATGATAGATCTATGAAAATATTCTCATCAATTTATTAATTGATTTAGATTTTTTTTTGAGATTTTAATTCAATTAGGTTATTTTTATGCATTTTTAATTGATTAAAAATAGTTTCTGAATTCTAAAAATGCTGAAATTTTTTGTCAAACTCTGTTTGACCTTGTTGAACTTAGGATAATTCACTTGGACTTTTCAAAGTTGATTTGAAGTGAATTTGAAGTTTGACCTTTCTTTATTATTTTAATTCAAGTTTTATTCTAATTTTGAAAAATACCAAAAATATTTTATTTGTTTCTTGACTCCTAATCTTCATTTTGCTTCTGTTTACTATTGTTTGACCTTGATTTCATATCTCTTTGGTCAATGCTTGTTGATTATTTCTTTTCATTTCCATTAATGTACTTTAATATTCATCTCCTCCTTCTTCTTCTTCTTTTTCTTATTTTGATCAATGAGTTAAAGATTGGTGGTTAGCCTTGATACATGGGAGGTTTAACCTTCCTTGATTCAAATCTAATTCATCTTGATCATGGATCAAGTGAATGGCTTTGCATTAAGGATAGGTTGCTTCCTAATCAACCAAAGAACCTAAATCAATACAAGATCATTTCTCATCTTCTTTTTGGCATGGCAAGTTGTAGGAGTTTGATTCACTAATCAAAATCTCTAACTTGTGTCGTTGCCTACATTATTATTGACCGACCTCAGATAGTTGTGACTTTTACATAAGTCCAATTACGATTGCTTAACATAGCGCTAAATTACCTTATGGCACACTAACTCTAACACTAACCATTAACCATTAACATTTAATTCTTGCTCTTTACATTTATGCAATTTACTATTCTTGTACATATTATTCATTTGCTTTTTCCTTTGCTCATTTGAGCACATGTTTATGTTAATTCAATTTGTTTTTTGCTCACTTGAGCACATAATTGTGTATATATTATTGTGCTTGTGTTTTGTTTTGATTGTTGTGAACCAAATGCAAAAATGGACAAAATGGACTTAGATTCTAGGACATTCCCTATGCAAAATAGAGTAAAAAGGCCTTAATGTTGAAGATGGATTAGAAGGACCAAACCTCTAAACTCACTCTTGTCCATTCTTGATTTACTTCATGGAACTTTTTTGATGCATGTGCTTTTGTGCTAGGAAATCCTATTTGAGCCAAATTGAAGAACCATTGTCATGTGCTTCAAAAGAGAAAGATACAAGAGCCATTGGGGATCTTCTAAGAGCTTTCAAGATTGATTTGATTGCTTGAGCTTTTACTTATTTGCTTGCATATTCCAAAGGATGGGAGCTACTTGGATCATCAATATGATCTCAAGAGAGGAGCTCCATTTGTGGTCTTGTTTTCTTATCCTTCACCTCTTGTATGATTAGGACTTTAGCCATTCTTCTTCTTTCCTCCACTCTAACCCAAGCCAAAACTTTTGTGCAAACATTTAACACTTGTTTTTTAAACATTAGAAACCTAAGTATTATGCTTTTGATTTTCAAAACTTTCTTTTCATAACACTTATCTTGAATTGAATCTTTAAGTCAACTTTGACCATATTTTATAAATACTTTTCATTAGTAAATATAACCCATTCAAATACTTTTGTGGTTTCAATGGCCACTTCTTATCAAAAACTTTTCATAACCTTTAGCTATTAGGTTTGAGTTATCCTTGAGGTAGATATAATACTCACCTATATCCTTAGTGATGGACAATGAGTCTTCCATGCTTATTATAGGGTTAACCCCTCACTAGCATGTTGAAGTTATCCTCACATGGTGGATTTGTGGTTTTTAGGTTGAGTTTTCTCCCTTGGATAACAAAAGACCTTAAGACTTTTGGACCAAATTAATTCACCAACTTGTTTTGAGATTTTTACCCCGAACTACGAGGTTTTGATCCTAAACTTTTTTAAGATGGTACGTAGGCAATGGGTTTATCCATTCAAACACAAATTGTAAATAACTTGTATATTCTTTTCTCATCTTTTCAATCATGTTTGCACAAACAAATTTTTTCACAATATACCAACCTTTACAACAAGTGTGAAAAGGGCTCCCTAGGAGTACCTAGGATGTTTTGGGTACTTAAAACCTTCCCATTGCATAACCAACCCCTTACCCCGATCTCTGACATTTTTACTAGTTTTTGATTCGATAAAACTATTAGGTTTTTGTTCGCTTTCTAACCATTCCTTTGGATAAATAGAAGTGCGGTGGCGACTCGACTTGTATGGTTTACCTTGGATTTAGTCAATATGTCTAATGGTAACGAATACCCCGCTACACAGTCGCGAGGTTCGAATCTATTTGTCTCCTTGTATCTTGTGTTGTTAATAATTATATTAAATTATATCAAATGGATGTCAAAAGTGCGTTTCTAAATGGTTACATTTCTGAAGAAGTGTATGTCCATCAACCTCCTGGCTTTGAAAATTCAAAACTTCCAGAACATGTTTTCAAACTTAATAAATATATGTATGGTCCGAAGCAAGCTTCTAGAGCTTGGTATGAAAGACTTAGTTCATTTCTTATGGAAAATTATTTTATCAGAGGCAAAGTGGACTCCACTCTCTTTTGCAAAAACATCAGAAATAATCTTATGATTTTTCAGATTTATATTAATGATATAATATTTGGTTCTGCTAACACCTCTGTATGCTAAGAATTTTCTGAGTTACTGCAGGCAGAATTTAAAATGAGCTTAATGCAAGAACTAAACTTCTTTTTGGGCATTCAAATAAATCAAACATAAGATGCTCAATATGTCTATCAAAGAAAATACATAAAAGATCTTCTGAAGAAATTTAACATGTCAGAAAGCAAGCAAGCCAAGACTCTCATGCATCCTACTTGCATTCTGGAGAAGGAAGAGGTAAGTCAAAAGGTTTGTCAGAAACTCGATCGTGGTATGATAGGCTCTCTCCTTTATCTGACTGCTTCTCGTCCTAATATATTATTCAGCGTATGTATGTGTGCTAGATTTCAGTCAGATCCAAGGGAGTCTCACTTAATTGTTGTTAAGAGAATCCTTAGGTATCTGAAAGGAACACCTAATTTTTGCTTGATGTATAAGAAAACATCAGAGTGCAAGCTTTTTGGATATTATGATGCAGATTATGTTGCAGATAGGTTAGAACGCAAAAGCACATCTCGGAAATGTCAGTTTCTAGGAGGAAACCTCATCTCATGGGCAAGTAAAAGACAATCAACCATTGCACTGTCAATTGCATAAGCAGAATATATCTCAGCTTCACTTTGCAGCACTCAGATGCTCTGAATGAAGAATCAGCTTGAGGACTTTCAGATCTATGAGAGTAACGTTCCTATCTTTTGTGATAACACTGCTGCTATTTACTTAAGTAAGAATCCAATTTTGCATTCTAGAGCGAAGCACATAGAAATTAAACACCAATTTATTATAGAGTATGTTCAGAAAGGGAAAATTGTTTTAAATTTTATGGATACAGACCATCAATGGGTTGATATCTTTATAAAACCCTTATCTGAAGATAGATTTCTCTTCATTCTGAAAATTTTAAATATAGAAGATTGCCCAAATGACTCTGAACATGTGTTTCTCATCTCTAATGTAAAATAAGACTCTGACTCAAGCATATGATGTCTATCTGATTCTGATTCTGATACTTCTACAAGTTAGAAGATATCTTTATCAGAAACATCTCAAGTTAGAAAACTTTTGGTATTCTTGACTCCGAGTACATCAACATGTGGCCTCTCAAACGTGTGGCTCTGGTTATTCTAGACCCATGTCTAGCTCATAACTCAATGGCCAAACTATTGAGATCCCCTCAAGCAGTGTGAAAATCTTGAGATTAGAATATCATCATTAGCTGCATTTAATTTTCCCCATGATTATCAAAACTAGTTTTTAGCAAAAATTAGTTTTTGTTTTTCTTCTCAAGTTACTATTGTTTCTTTATATACTCCCACGATTCTCACTATTCACACTTTCAATCTTCAGTACTTACACAAATCCAAACCTCCAACTTTTCTCTATAACCTCTCTTCATTTTTCTCTGAAACTTCATCATGAATGCTCAAGAACAACAAGTCTTCAAGTTATCTCGAGAGATGAACGCCCAACAATAACAAGTTAAACCTCACAACAAGTCGCCTCTACTACTGCTCTTCAAACAACAACCTCTTATCAAGAACCTCATGTTCTTGATTGTCCAGTCCACACCAACATGTCAACACCATTTGTACAACTGGAAGTTCTTTGTGAGTGATTTTGAAAACCTCAAAGACAATGGTATGGATCTAACAACAGAAATGAAACATCAGGGTTGGCTCACCTACATCAATCGTCTCTATGGTCCCATCTACACAAATCTGGTAAAAGAATTCTAGAGATTTGCTGACTGCGAGGATCATTACATTGTTTCTCATGTTTTGGGTATCATGGTAGCAATAACTGAAAAGTCTATTGTTGCGCTTTTGAACATGGAGAAGGCTATGGGCATAAGGATCTACAACATCAATCATATGGATAAGTATATGTCCTAGGAAATCATCCCCACCATATTTTCCCAAAACCCTGAAGGACTTACATCATCTAAGAATCAAGAGCTCCACAAGAATTTGAGGGTGTGGCTCAAGATAATTCTGGGATGCATCCACCATCGTCCATCGTCCAGCTCTTCTGACTACGTCAACAAAGATCATAAGTGCATCCTCTAATGCTTTCACAGGGGTCTGAAGCTTAACCTACCATCTCTTTTCTTCAAATACTTAAGAGATTCTGTTAGAGATACCATAAACAACATGAAGCCAAGGAACTACGTCCTTTTGGGTAGGTTGATTTCAGATGTTCCGATTAAGAGTGGCCTGGTAGATCATCTCATTCATCTAAATATGATGGAAGACGTCACATTGGACGTTAAGAAGCCCCTTAATGGGAGGAATCTGAAGAGTATGAGATTGATATACAATGTCCTTGTCAAACCTACCAGAAATACCTCCTGGGAGGAACTGAAGGACAAAAGAGAGAAAGCGGATGAGATGTACCTCTTCACCAAGATTGATACTCCAGAAGTCATAGAATTTTATCTGAAAGATCTGGAAGCTCAAGGCTACGACATATTTGGCTTCGGCATGGATTCGCTCCCAAATCATCCTCCTAACTTCTTGAAAAGAAAGAGGGAACCCTCTCATAAGAAGATTTTTAAAAAAAAGAAGATTCTCAAGCTGGGAGAGTCGTCAGCAACCAAGAAGAAGCCATTGCCTCTGACCTCTTCTTCAGCACCTTCTGGTAAGATCTCCATCTCAGAAACTCTGAATTCCTCTGTCTCTGGCTCTAGGCAACTTGCCTCATCACTTCCTTTACCACCTCCCACAATCTCAACCATAGTTACAACTTCCTCCACTCCACTTACCACAAATATTAACGCTCTCGCAGAAAAATCCAAATCTCAACAACCAACAATCTCACTCCCTGCCTCATCTGAACCAACACTATACATACCAATTCATTCTAAACTAAACCCATCTAACCAAACTCACTCAGAACCTACTCCTTCTCAATCTTTTCCATCATAACCCACGAACTTTGACCCCAACCCTCTCAGAACCATAATACCTACACCTTATCCTCCATTACCTCTCTTCAACCTCCAAACAACCTCCATCCCACGATCTGAAGCACTCTCTTTCAACGAATCCTTATCACCAACCCTCTCCACCACCCACAACTCACCTCCTTACTATGACCTTACCACATACTCTGAACACTCTGGTTCAGATTATCCCGACCCAACCTCCCCAAACCTTGAAGATTTTTAAGCCACGGCTAATTCAAAAAGAACTACTTTTGTACCAGCAGACAAACCAATTACTGAACCTTCTAAACCTGAACTCACCCTACCAACCTTTGATGAGGCATTAGCCAAATTCTCATAAAGTTCAGCTTCTATGTTCAAGAAGCTCTCTGATGAATCCAGCACCAGTGAGAAAATCCTTCTGAAGTAAGGACTAACTAGAACAGATTCATCAGATGGATGACATATGAGATCTTCAAGATGAAGGGCCTCTTTGAACAAGTTAGAAATGAATCCATCATAAGTGTTGAGGAAAGGCTAGAAGCTAGGTTGGCGAAGGAAACGGCAGAAAATGTTGAAAGGGAAGCAGCTGAGAAAGCTGCCAAGGAAGATGATGAGAAAGCAGCTGCAGAAGCTACTACCAAAGAGAAAGTTGAGCAAGAAGCAAAAGCAGCAATGGTCGCAGAAGCTACTCATAAGGCTACATCTAATAAAGTTATTGATGTTGCTCTGACTCGGGGAGTGTCATCAACAACTGATCTTGCCCCTCTGGTCATCGGAACTCTGGAAGAGTTGCAGAAGGAATAGCAATTGGTCAGAGCCAAACTCGACAAACAAGATCAGGTCAACACCAGCATTCATAACCTGCTAGCCGAGCTACTTCACAGGATGCCTCCTCCATCTAACCCTTAGACACTTTAGGACTTTTTGTAAAAAAAAAATTCTAAGTGTTTTTAGTTTTAAAGCTTAGTTTCTGATCTTTTCTCGCTGTACTTTCCAAAGTTTTTCTAATCAAGGAAATTATGCCTTATTTCCTTTTTGAGTCTGACAAAAGGGGGAGAATTAGATAGAAGTCTTTCGATGAATTATTTTATCTAAATCTCATAAATACACTGCTTACATTCTGACATAAAATTATTGCATAGTTCTAAGTTATTTTCAGGACCTATCTGAACCAAGGGAAGTTGAATTCTCATCTAAGAAACTACTAAATCAAGTCAATCAACCTAATAAGATCTGGTAAGAAATTCTCTACCCCAGAAAACCATATCTGATAATAAATATCTTTAAAAAAAATCAAGTATCGCACTTAGAGGGAGATTGCTAATCTCAGGGGGAGTCACTTTTCTATCTGATTCTGATCATTTTTAGTTTAGTATCTCTTAAAGTACTTATTATTTCATCAAAATCCTAAGTTTTTCATCATAAAAAAGGAGGAGATTGTTAGAACAAGATTTTGATTCTGCAATGTATCTCTAAGTTTTGTTGATAACAAAGAATGAAACCATTTTGTACCCTAACAGTGTTCTTAAGTGTGCAGGATTCTAAGTTGAAATGACTCTGATAAGTCACTTTCTGATTCTTAAGAAACTAATATTTGGCATCTGAAGTAGTCCAGAAGCGCTGACCTAGCGTAAAGAGAAATCACATCTGACTCAGAACAGAATGCATCTGAGGAGCAATCAGCTGAAGAATATGACT
Source organism: Lathyrus oleraceus (assembly GCF_024323335.1). Taxonomy (NCBI): domain Eukaryota; kingdom Viridiplantae; phylum Streptophyta; class Magnoliopsida; order Fabales; family Fabaceae; genus Lathyrus; species Lathyrus oleraceus. Next base: position 288,770,228 of record NC_066582.1, on the reverse strand, counting down.
CTAAAGTTCAAGCTCTATTGATTTGATTCTAAGAACTCTATCTGAAGACTCTACAAAGAGATATCTGAAGACTCTAACTCTGAAGACTTTGATCATGCTCACCTCACTCTTACACATGCTCATAAACATGTCATCAAATGTCACCTGGTCAGGAACTTAAGTTGGAAGCATTCAAATTATAGTACAATCCTATTAAGGAAATATTTGATTATGCTTCTAGTCTGCTATGGAAAGGACAAGGAGTTTACTACATTTGTCTCCCATAACTGGCATGATCTCTTTGTTGATCTCCCCCCAACGATATTATCTCAAGTGCTATATAAGGGCCTCTTCACAACTTGCCAAGATACACAACTTTGATACAACAATTTTATCATACAAATTTTTCATCATTCTTACGAAGAACAACTCACGCTCTGCATACTCTGATTACTTCTTCAATACTGTTGTTGTAAGAAAAAGTTTCCATACAAGAGTTGCTGCTCAATATTGTGTGGTTATCTTTCACTATTCTTGAATTGTGTTCGTACTGCTTATCTAGAAGCATCTAGCAAAACACTTTGTAATTCTTGTAATTTTTTTTTATTCCTCAAGTGACTTGTTTAGGTATGTAGACTTGAGAGGGCTAAGAGGTTATTGAACCCTTAGACGAACTTTGTAATCTGTTGAGATTAGTGGATTAAGTCATTGTTGAAGGTGAAATCACCTTGGCCGGGTAGACTGGAGTAGATTTGATTTTCAAGAGAACTAGGATAAATCGTTTGTGTTATTATTATTTCTTCTGTGCGTGTGTTGTTATGAAAATCCTTCAATTCCTGTGAAAACAATTCAAACCCCCTTTCTTGTTTTTCTCTACCTTCATGTGTGAGAGACATGATCTTTTATGACCATAAAAGACCATCCTTAAGATCCCAAAAAGCAGTAGACTGAGGCAAGTGAGAAATAAGCCACTTGTAAAGCAAAGTCACACATCATATAATCATCCCCCCACTATAAGGGTTTCTGAGATGAATGGAATGGTAGGTATCTGTAAGTATAGTGGGAATTAGATTTCCAATCAAGAATATCTTAATAGCATTAACATCAACAAAGTTGTCAACATTAGGAAAGAGGAACAATCTATAAATGAGCAAGGCAAGAATAGCCTCGAAAGCATCCATACTCTTCATACTAGCAAAGTGACGAGCTTTATCCATCAAAAACTTTGCTGGAAACCCAAGAATACCTCCCCTGGTGGTCATATGAGCTTTAATCTCAGACGTATCCAAATGAGTAGCTTCAGAAATAACTTTATCCTTAGGAATCTCCTCCTATCCAGAAAATGGCATATGATCAGAAATAGGTAATCCAAGCAAATAGGAATACTTCTCTAGTGTGGGCATAAGATGGTAATCTGGAAAGGTGAAGAAATGATATAATGGATCATAGAACTAGACTAGTATGGAAAGAATTCCATATGTCATGTTGGTCTTCAATAGTGATATAAGTCTCACATATTTATCCTTGAAACCTATTGGATCAGCAATCAAATCCTCTAGTTCTCTTAGATCTTCTAGCTTAGGACTCTTGAAAGTGTATTTTTGAGTTCTTCTTCTTTAAAAAACCATGGTAAAAACGTTCATGTGATATTTGCAACAAGTGTTTCTAAGTTCCTTGAAAACTTGGTTTAAAATGATGAATGCATCAATGTATGGATGCACAAACAAGAACACAAACATATGGGGTTCAAAGGTTCGACGTCACGAGCATCGAGTCATGGGTTCAACCATCCCAAAAGGTATGTACTAAGGTTTTTTGTACCTGTAGAACAATGTTCTAAGAAGGTTCCCAAAGTCATTGATCCATCTTTTGGATATTACTAGCACACCAATTACTCAGAAATCAATAATACTCTGAAGAGAACCTCGTCTGAGTGTAGCATCGAGTATCAACTATTTCAGGTTTACACCTTCATAGCCATCACACTACATCCTAAAAGGCCAAGTGGGGTAAATGGATACTAAAGTCCTCAGTTTCTCAGGATCCTAGGTCAAAAGTAGAAATGTTTTCACGATTACTTGTTTAACAAAGACTACCCTCAAAGGGGCTTCCACTGAGTGGGGGATTCTCAAGTCAGCTTGTTCGGGATTACTCCATCCAAGATTTCTCAACTATACCACCCTCATATCTTATTTATGTGCTCAAGTTAGGGTTAGGACATATCTCACCACATATGAGTCACCAAAAGAAACCCAAACAATAAAGCAAATAATATAATAACGCAAATATATACAAGATAGGTTAAACCCTCTTGGGGATGTCCCTAGTGAAGTCGCCATTTCTGTCGTGGTGAGAATCGGAGACCAAGCTATTAGGTTAACTTGACTCGTGAAACAAAATGTCACCACTGAACTTTAATTTTTCCAAGGGAATTGGAAAAGATCAAACAATCCATAAATATACAATGCAAAACAGTGCAATAACAAGATTGAAGGTTTGGGGGTTTGTTATGAAAATGGAAGGTACTAGCACCTTAATCATTTATAATATCCTATAGGAACCTCTTGATATATTTTTGTTTGGTTTATTGTTGTTTTTTAAATATTGGGGAGATGAAAAAAGAAGTGTGTTTTATTGCTTTTTCTTATTTGAAAAGACATAAAGTCTTGTGCTTACATACCAATGAAGGATCAAAATCCTGTAGTTCGGGGTACAAATGATAAAAGGGTTTGTTTAGTTGATTTTAGAAGAAGAGACTAGTTGTCATCTTAAGGAAAATACTCATCTAAACCACCACAAATATAAGAAGATGGATCTTTTCATCATTATGAAGGAAAGGCTCCAACTTGGATATAGAATCTACAAGTATGCCACTAACTCCTTAATATGGAAAAGAATCAACATCAATTTCAATCATTACTATGGGGTAGGAGATTTATATCTCAAATATAAAGATTATTCATGTCTAGTCTCTTTCGATAAAGGGTTTAAAAATGAAAAAGCCAAGTGGAAAAAGTTTTGAATGAGATTTGTGTTTTTTAGTCTTATAGAAAGAGTTTGATATGCTTAAAGTGTTTTTGAAGCATTTATAAAGAAAGAAAGTTTGAAAATTCAATGACCTAAAGTCAAGGTTTTTTATGAAAGAAGTTCAAGTTTGAAAAGTCCTAAGATTGGACTAGGGTTTATAAGGGGCTAAAAGGAACAAGGTGCGTAAAGGAAGCAAAAAAACACACACAATGAATATGAACATGACAACAAGTCAACTATAATCCCTTTTCCTCAGATTGAAACATAAGCACAATTATCATGCAAGAAATATCATAGATTAACAATATGCACTAAGCAAGCATATGAACAAAATCACTATCATGTATCAAGCTTAAACATCTTAAGACACCAATCAAGGTCATCAATAAAGAATAGAGCAAAAGGCATGGCATAGAGAATAGTTCATAACACATGGATCATACAAGCATACGAGCAAAAATGCCTCAAGAATAATTTTTCAAAGTTCATCAAGTCAAAACATCAAACAAGATATATCATGATATCAATCACAAGATATGTAAAGCAATGGTCGAGGCATTTTAAAAGTGGACCTATAAGGAGCATATAAGCATGTTAAACCTTAAACAATTATGTCATGCATCAAGACTAAAGCAATGTTTAGGAGCAAGTCCAAAGCACATCAAAGTATCCTTTTATGACAAATGTTCACCTCATGCAAGGGTGCATGCCTCTAAGGTTCATACATTAGTGTTTCAAAGCAAGTCATCAACCATAAACATCCATGTACTTCAAGCACAAATAAAATAAACAAGTTATCATCAAGTCTAAGTCCAAGTATAATCAAGGTGTTCAACACATATGGATCAAAATGGGAGAAAGTTAATCATGGGAAAAGTTGAATCAAATCATACTTAAATGAAAAAATATAAAGGAAAAAATAATAAAGTTTTTTTTTGGATTTTTTAATATAAAATTAAAAACTAAATAACAAAATAAATGAGATTTTTATAAGGGAGCTCATGTTCAAAACAAACATAATGGTAACAAGAATAAGTGAAAATGATTTTTTTATGAGGGAGTTCAAAATGAGTTTTTTTTTACCTAACGGAGTGTGTCCGTTACATTAGTGGACCGGCAGCGGAGGAAAAATTGATGTTCTTCCCTGAAATTGATCATCTCATAGCAAGTGTGTATGATATACTGTGTATTGATCTTACAAGATACGGTATTTCGAAAACTTTTTTCCACTACGCATCATCTCACCTCAAAATCCAAATGATCGTATTATGTGTATTGGGTGACTTTCAAAATCACGGCACTTTGTTTAAGTTTATTTGAAACCGGGATGCCATATACCACTTATATCAGTGGAGTGGACGGCTCATTCAACAACAAAAGTCGAGACTTTGTCGGACCAATTTGTGGAAAGGATGCAAGAGTTCACCAAATTGAGTGACATTGAAAGAGAATCAAATGCACAAAAGTCAAAAGGGAAACCACTCATACTTATAGATTTAGCCGACGACAAATATTTCGATTCGTTTTAGTTTTTTGTCATCAATTAATTAAATGTAATTGTGTATTACTATTAATAAAGTGTAATATATATACAATTTCAAATATTTTAATACATTTTGATGTTTGCCAAAATATTTATCCATTTGTCAAACAAAACACATAGGTTTTGTTTTTTGTCTAGTACAGAAGAGGTTCCGGAGTTGAATCTCTGGAATAAGATAATAGTGTGGTATCAGAGATGCATCTTCGGAACCTCCACTAATACAAGATAGAATTTTTTATGTTCATATTTGTTTACCACTTTTATAAATATAGGCTCGTATTTTTTATTTCATACAAACAGAAAATATCGCAAATGAACATCATCTGGTATTTCGCAAATGTCTCTTTTTCCAACGCGACACCAGGGCAAAAATTTAAGATCAATGAGTACACCTCTTTTGCAGATCTGCAATACGAAGTGCAGAATCTCCTACCTTACGGAGATAATCAAAAATTATGAAGCTCGAGTACCGTTCACTGTCAATTAATAACGAATGCAATATTGAGTTCAGCAACTATGAGGTCAAAACGGATATAGATGTATGAGCCATGTGTAATACATTTTTCTGTTTCGAAACAAAAGTTCTGATCGAGGTGGAAGCGATTATTTCAAGATCGGCCAAAGATATTATGAAGATGTTGAAGCGTCCACTAGGATATTGAAACGTAATGTTTGATTTTATGTTAACGTCGCCTATGTAATATTGATTTTATGTCATGAATGGTAATTCTATTTTGTCAAAATACAACTTTCTGATTTTCTACTTCTGTTTTTGTTTCAGTATGTTACAAAGATACATCTATGGATAAATTCCGAAGATGCATCTCTAGATAAAAAAAAAACCTTTTAGAATACATCTCCAAAATCTAAATATTTTCACATGAAAATATATATATTTCATATGAAAATACATATGATAATATATATATTTCATATGAAAATACATCTTATTAAAAAAATCCTTTTCATATTGTTTTTATACCGTGCTTTAAGGCCATTATGTCACGTTTCATGGATAGTAAAACTGGGTTCTTTAACTTGTAAAAGTTGTTGCAGTAAAGAACGATATATTTCATTTTAATTGGATATATAGTTAACTTGTCAGATATAAAGGGGATTTAAAGAGAGCCATTTTAGAATTTTTAAAAGATTGTATTATATTTAAAAATTATAAATGAGATATTTAAATAAGTAAAAATATATAATAATATAAAAAATTAAGTGAGATTCATTTAAAAAATTTAAATGAGTGTAATGAATGTAAATGCTTTAAAAAAAAACTTAAATATGTAATAAACTTTTAAAAATTAAAAGTAAATATCATTAGTTATTTTACATAGGTAAGTATTTTAAATTTATTTGAAATTGCATGTTTGATCATTAATATATAGTAGAGCAATAGTCATTGAATTAATAAAATTAACTTTGTAATGATTTAGTATTAATACAGCTAAAGTATATTTTGGTTTTAATTTAAAAGACATTCATTCATTAAATGGATAGAATCAAATAATACAAATTCAAAATCGCTATAAACCGAATATATAACAATAAAATACCTACAAATGTGACGGTATATGACGAAATTAAAATGTTCAATACGAGTCTATAGTGTTGACGACGTCAAAATCATTTATTAAATATTCATTGAGTCAAAATTAATTTGTCAATCTGAATCGAACAAACACCACACCAAGACGGAAAAATAAAATAACGCCGCAATAAGACGACGACTAAAACAACATCACGCTAAGACGACGAAATCACGAAAAAAAATTAAAAATATCTGTGAAATCTCTTGAATCAAAAATTGACCCTAAATTAGAGGGATTATCATAATCAAGCTAAAAGTAATATTAAAATTTAAGACATCAAGATATATGTGTAAGCGATATTAAAAAAAGAAATGTATCCGTAAGCAAGGCATAAACAAATATTACAAAACATTTAAAAGATTTGTTTTATAGTGTTAACCTCTGTTAAAGATATTTTTTTCATATAACCAGAAACCAAACACCCAACCAAATGCTCAAGAATCCAAAAAAATATAGCACTTGTGCTACACTGTTGATAAAATAATTGTCAAAACCATGACACGTTGCAAGGCTCTCAAACACAAAAATTTACAATTACACTACACTAGAGGAGGAAGGACTCTATACAAACTTAGTCAAATCTAATACAGAAACTAACTGAACTGCTGCTTCCCCATCTTCTCAAAATCTTTAACACCATAAGGATGAGAAATACATAAACTGTCATAATAGCTTGCTTGCATCTACAATGGGAATCACAAGCTATTAGTAATATTCACACGTTGGTTTCAGAACTCATACAAGCGCAAGCACAAAACACAAAAACAACTTAACAACCGAATGAAGTGAAACTCCCAGGTAGTTATTACCTTGCAATGCTGCAAGAGAATAATCGGCATTTCCCCATCAATCATCATCAATACTTTCATCATCCTTCATGTACTTCTCTTGCACAGCTGCCACTGTAGATTGCTGAGTTAAGGGAATCTCATGATTATTGAAAACTAAAATAGTGTCCAGGAAAGTGCTCAGAAAAAAATGAGAAACATGTAGTGTCAAGATTTCTAAATCAGATTAACCATTATACACAATGGACAACATATATATCATGAGCAAATGTTCAAAGGCTGGCCTTTTAACATTCGAATGAAAAACAAGGGCCAAGATGCCTGCCTACCTGAGCTTAGCATAGTCACTAATCTTATTATGAAGTTCAAAAGATACTTCAACAGTAAATAATACACAATTTCATAGACAGCAAAAAGTATATTTTTTATATAAAACTGACAAAAATGTGTGTAATGCAGAAATGCGCTGTTTTAACTCCACAAATGGGGCGGCCTGCATTTCCTTATTCTGTATAAAGCTGTCTTTTAAAAACTGATTCACGGGTTTCGTAGTCTTTCCATAACCATGGAAGCATAGCCTATAGTAGCTTGACAATCCTAAGAACTCTCTCAATCCTTCTGTATCTCTAGATTTAGGCCATTACCACATACACAACTTCAATTTTTTAGGATCTGGCATGGTCAAAAGTACACTTTGCATGGGCCCATCAAAATAATAAGACCAGAAGCACCCATTTCCCCGGGGAAGAACCTGTTTCTCTACTCAGCCTGCAAAAATGAATCATCTATATTTCTTATATCCTTTCATCTTGTACCCATGTCCTTTTTATTCTTTCCGTAAACTAACTATAACATTAGTTACTACTTACAACCATAATTCCTGTAACAGCAAATGGAAAATGAATTTGGAAATCATATAGTGTAGAAGACATGTTTCCCAAAGGAAGGCAACTTTTGTGTTTATAATACTATACCCTCGTCTCTTTTGTTACAAGAGGACTTTAAAACAGTTCAGAAGGAGAATAAACAATCAAAGCAAGAATCTATTCAGATTAAAAGTGTAGAATGGTAATTCTGTTGATCAAATGCTGAGCAAATGATGTCATTTACTATAGTTACTAATCGCGAGGTAAAAGATAAATCAGTCAGAATAATCAGATGAGAAGGGGAAAAAAAGGATATCTATAATAATCCCAATCAGGAGTTCCCATAGCAATCTTGCTAAACTCAACTGCACTTGCATCTATGCCAGCAAATATGTACCCGTTGGTTTTGTCTATCAGCTTCACTAAATTCCCTACACTCTCTTTGTCCTGTAAAAGAAAAGTACAACTTAGAATTCTTCTGAACATTTGATATGAACAAATGAAAAACCTATGAAAATCTGGCGCACCTGAATATCTAAGGTTGTAAAGTTCACAAGACTAAAGTGTTCAACGACGTCACACAATTCCTTTGTGAGCTTTCTGCAAATATAATACATAATTCTTCTAAAAAAACTCGCACAATAACAAAATTGTGTACATGCGATGTTTGGATATCATAAAATGAATAGAGTGGAATGGAGCAGAGCGGAGTGGAATGGAGTGAAACGTAATGAAGATTTCATTCAATTGTTTGGAAATTTTAGGACGGAACTAGGCAAGTTCTTCATTCCGCCCAGATCGGAGGGGAAGAAATATGGCGGTATGTGATGGAATGGAATCCATACCACTCCATTCCGCTCCGCTCCATCCGATTTTAAATGATCCAAACAATGAATATCATTCCATTCCATCCCATGAAGTGGACCGCTCCGCTCCATGCGATTCCATCAATCCAAACAAAGCATTAAGGATGCAATAGATAACATGACAGAATAATAACTTCCATTTGACCCATTTAAGCCAACTTCAATCACCATTTCTAACTCTTCACTTCAGTTTTAAGGATACTGTTAGAGCTAGTCATATGGTGCACAAGTGAGATAAGTCTTGCATCATGCACAAGTTAGATTTTCGTTTCCGCCATTGGATCAATAAATCCTACAATTGGATCAAATGAGATATGATGGGATCTACTGATCCAATAGGTAAAAACACACTTGTGCACAGTGCAAGACTATTTTACTTATTTATGCACATTAGACAAAACCTACTACTAGACGCTAAACAAACAGGGAATTCAGTACATCAACAAAAACACAATTTCACATCAGGATAACTTCAACAGCTGTAGTACCCTTTAATCATTGCAAACGAGGAAAGTAAACAAATGGCTTGATTCCAAGTATATTTTCAAATTGCATTATAAGCTCCTACAATAAAAGGAGCACCACAGTTCACAATAAAGAGATAACACAACTTTAACCGATTCGAGGAGTGTTTCCATCTATTACCTATTCCATATTTTATATTAGTGTCTCTGACCAAGTATGAAGTAATTGACAGGAGCTTCAAAAGTCAAAATATGTGTCCTTGTCCATTCTAGTTTCATGTTATAGAGAGTCTATTAATAAAATCAACTTCGCAGCAATTTAATATGCCATGAAATGGCCAGCATAGACAAGACAGATAACAAAATACAACTTAGAAAGGTACATTTTAATAAAGGAAAATGTCTAAAAGTTCTAACAAATACAAAACACTACATTACTATGTCACTCAGAAACTTCAAAATCTAAAACTGCTACACTCAGAAGAATAGACAGTAGGTACAGAATCTCCACACAACAAATCACACCTGTACTTAGCAGAGCGAGGATCTTTATCGAGATGGTGTTGCAAATACGACAAATCTTGCACGTCTGTATAAAAGTCAAGGTTGAAGGCTGAAACAATCAAAGGTAAAATCAATGTACAATTTTGTCATCTAGTAACCAACTTAAAAGAAAATACACTTAAGTTTTTTTTTTAACCACTGAAATCTAAAAGTAATTACAGCACCTAGCTTTCCATAGCTCTCAATTAAATCAATTTTTGACAAGACATTTATGTGGGGGAGTTCTAGATGTAGCATTGTCGATAAGGTTAGAAGCAATGCACTGATGTACTTCCCAGGGTCACTGCAAAGATGGGCATCAACCAAATGCACAGCCGTTAACTGCATAGAATGAACATACAAATTAGTTCTTATAATAAGACACGGTTTGACTCTAACAAGACGGGAAGAAGAGAACTATACCTGTAAGTTTAATTTCTTTATGAGTTTCATGATGACATTCTTGGCATTTGAATGAAGAAAAAATAGTTCCACTTGGCCAGGAAAATCAAAGAGTAAATAATGATCTGAAACGTAAATAATATTGTTAGAACATTAGAATAGTTAGTGAGTGTATTTAAGGATGATTAAGAATGTAAATCTACAAAATAAAGTATAATATATAATAACCTTTCAGAAGAGGTTTCAATCTTTCTTCCAACCAGTCAATATTCTTCTCTAGATAATCCATACAGTATACAAGACCTGCTTACACAACACATGTGAACCTTCAGAAAATGCATCCAGTAAGACACAAATACCTCGTAAAACGCAGTGTTGTCCTTTTCAAAAGAAAAAATGATTTGCATATTGAGTAGCTTGTATATTTCTCATATATGCTCTAAATAGTAAAACTTCAAAAAATCCATCACCTATGAAACACAGATACCAGACACACACCAGTAACACTAACACATAGACACAAGCAATAATTTAAAAAAAAATTAAAGTGACTGAATGTAACTACATTGTCGGTGTTGAGGTTCTAAAACACGGACCGTTACCGCGAATATGGCGGTGAACAAACGGTATCAGAAGGTGCCAATACCGATACCGTTATTCACCGTTTTATGGTGAAAAAGAAATTGTAGTTAATTCACACCGCCATGACCGCAATCAGTAGCACAACAACTGTAGCAACCGAAACTTCTAAAGCCTTTATGGAACCGTGATCGTTATTTAAAACCTAACGCACTTTCAAATCTAAAGTATTGACGCTATGTACACATGCCTACACTTCAAATATGACATCACACAGTACTATTGGTTGCGAAATCAAAATGAGCAATAAATTTACAATAAACAAAAACTTCAAATAATAAAGAAGGAGTAGACTTACCTCCATTGGGACCAAGAGAATGTTCTATCATGACATCACTAAGTTTCACAAGATCCTCAATGTTCACAGCACAGTCATATCTATATTCATTATTAGGGTTAAATCATATATCAAATCATTCAATTATATACAGCTAAAAAAAACTTATAAGAATAACAACAATGTTTGAAAGAGATAAAGAGAAGGATACGGTAATGAATCATTAGCTGGATCCAAGTTGACAATAGCAACCTTCCTGCAATTGGAAAAGCAAAATACAAAGGCAAATTCAATACCCAAATCATTAGAACACCTCTGAAAAAATGTGTGTCGTATTGGTGCCAGAAGTATTGGTGTCAGAAATCGTCCAGACACTTATGATTACATTTAATTTATTCATTTTTTAAAATTATTCCCGGTGTCAAAATCTCAGGGTCTGTGGTGTTTCAAGTGTCAGTAGAAATTTAAGAAAAAAAACCTAGATAACATATTCTAAAGAGAAAAGGTTACCTTCCAATTAGATTGAGGAACTGAGACATGCCATTACAGTAAGTTGTTTTCCCAGAGCCAGGAGGACCAACTACTACTTGACCAAACACCATTTTTCTTCCTTCCTTTCAATCTTGTGCCGTTTTAATATAACTGTGAGATTAACCATGTACATTTTCAGTTACGCAAAAAGTTATTTGATTTTATATTTTGAGGAAAAACAATAAATAGGGGTTTTAGGGTTCTTGAGAGGGATTGAGGGAAAAAAATGAAGAGGGAGAGTGAGGGACTAACCTTCTGATGGAGAGGGAGGAAGACGAAGTGAAAATGAAGATGCTGAATTGACTCGGTAGAAAAGAAACAACGAACTAGTGGCCTCTTAGAAGATGAGCAATTGGTATGTGCTATAACTATTATCAAGGTTAGAGAATTTAATTATATATTTTTCGGCTAAAATATACTTATATTATATATTATACTCAATTTTATGTTTTTAATAGGGCTAAATAGGTTTGCAGAAAGGATTAAAAGTGTGGGAAATAAATTTAAGCTGAAAAAAACTTAGACGTACATCCGTACGAATAAGTTCAATAATTTTTTTTATAATTATTATAATTTAATTCAATAATTTAGAATATATTTTTATAAATATTTTGTATTAAAAAATTGAATATAAATGTGAAATAATATAAAAATACAATATGTAAAAATTTGAACTTAAAATAGAAAAAATAACAATGTTAAAATATAAATAGTAAAATTAGAAGAGTTCGTTATAAAATACTATCATCATGTATATGAAAATTTTATAATAAAAGATTTAAAATAATTTAATAATTTACATCTTTAACGATATATTAATTTTTTTATATTTAATAACAAACATATAAATTATGTTTTTAGAATTTATATGGGTTGGTTATAATTTAATAACAAATATAGTAAAATTGGAAGAGTTCGTTATAATTTAATAATTTACATCTTTAACAATATATTAAGTTTCATTATCAAATTTAAGATGTCTTCTCCAACTTTTATTCTTTGAGAAATGTCAAATTCTACTTGGAAGGGCATGTGCCAAGAGAAAACATTATAGGTCATTTTGGGTCATCATCATTGAATAAGCAATCTTCCTCAATTTCTAAAATGCAAAATCCAAATGATGTCAAATTTAAAAGGATTGAAAGAGCTACAACTTTGGTGAAGAAATCGTTTCCATTTGGAACTCATAGCAAAAGTTATTCAAGGTGGAAGAAGAGGTCATTTGACTTTGTATTTAGAAAAACTTCAACCATGTTTGATTTTTCCAACTTTCACCTCAAAATTCATCATGATCCAAGCTCCAAATGGAAAAGTGTTCAACATCAAAGTTGTTCCCCTTGATGTCACATTTCCAAATCATCTAAAATCACTTCATTTGGACAAGAATTGAGGGACTTGCACATGGATACTTTGCATGGCTTGTTTTGGCAACTTTTGAATTCATTTTCCAATTACCATTGCATGACTTCATGATATGATCTCAGCATGGTTTGTGCGCGAATTTGGACTCAATACAATCATCATTTTGGGCCTAATTCATATCCATGCACATCACATTACTATTTTTGGACAAATTATGGAAAGGTGTGGAAAGAAACTCTCATGTTATAATTACATTGCCTTGTTGCTCAAAAAAAAAGATCCCCCTTGCCCAAGTTTTGCACTATTACCTCCTTAACCTCCATTAAAGGATAAACTTGAAGATTTCACTTGAAATTAGTTTCAATTCTCATTCTATTTTGAGCTTGAAACTCCAAGAATCCAAGCAATTCATTGATCCATTTCACTTCCTGCAAACTATTAGAGTCGAGCCAAGGCAAATTGGAAGCAAGATCAAGCTCAATTGAAGCTACCCGAAGGTGAATTTTCTCAAACTTATCTTATTCGATTCTCCCTTATTTCTCAACTATTTTGATTGATTATTGGTTGTCTGAAGACCTACCAATGTAGGCAACAAGATTGAGTTGCTTTTAGGCCAAATCGAAGCAACTCAAATCATACACATCAAACTTCCAAGTCCATGTATCTTTCAATATACTTGGAATTTGGTGAAATTGAGGCCAGATTCGAGCTCTTGAGCATTTTTTCTTTAAAATAGTGTACTCACTTTTTATTTTAATGGTGGTTGGTGGTGGACTAGTCTGGTGAGGTCCACCAGAGAAGATGATCAGAGCTAGGGTTCCGGTGTTGCGCTCGAACGTTCCAGACCATCTGATCATGACACCGCATTCTAATCTCAGCCTTCCATTGTGATTACCACTTGTGTCGTGCATTTGACTCAGGTGTTTGGTACACTCTAGGATTTTTTATCCAAATACCCCTTATTTTCAAACAAAATCCCAAAATAACCATGATTTCAAAAAAAATCCCAATCTACCTCACTTTTTAGAGGAGGCGCTAGACCAATTGGCTACAGCATATGGTGCTACCAATCCAATTGGCGCCCATGTGTTATTTGGTAGAGGAGGCGCCAATTGGTCTAACGCCTCAGTGTAATGTGCAATTTTTTGTGTTATAAATAGAGGTGTTGTGTGAATCATTTTTCCACATCTCATTTCATCATATTGCAAACATGTTTGGTGTTTGTCGCCAACAAGACGCAGTCGTTTGGACTGCATGCACACCGATCATAAGATCCACCACTGTGGAGATGCACAATGGTGATCGTGTTAAATTGCAGTTCGATATGCTTCAACATATCCCAGATCCCCCAGCAAACCTAGGAGAATGACATCTACACAAAGTTAATGACCAATGGAACTTTAACCCATAACAAAGCTTCACTAGATCTGAGTGTCGCAGATGGAAGCACCGCCATGACCATGTCTTAACTGACGTTGTGATGTCAACTAAAGAAAAACCAAGTCATAATTATATGGCTTGGTACATATCGGTTGGATTTGAGTTCATCACCGATGATATGTACCTATACGACCCAGGTTGGGCAACTTACACACCAGAAGGCTCAACATCTAACCCCAACAACATTGTCAGACCAGCTACTCACAACCCCCTATCCATCAAACTTTCTGATCCACAAACATACAACCCTAACATGCCATACACCCAACCACAATACCAAGAGCATACCTCGTACCACCATCAACAACTAGATCATCATCAAGATACTCAACACCGCTATGCACCCAACACATCACCATACTATAGCCTGTAAGACCCCAATTTTGACCCTAAGATCTCTCATGTTATCTCATCATATGCATTAACATTGGGATCACACCTTGGCATTCTCCTTACCCCTCATTCATTGGGTTTGTATTGGGAGAGATCACCAAGCCCTTTTGATTGTATCATACTTCATTTTTCTTTAGTTTACTAAGCAAAATACCAAAAGTATGTCAATGTATAGTTTATTGTTTTTGTAGGTAGTGTACATGTTTCCATATGCTCTATCAAGCTCATATCTAGGGTTTAAGACCCTCAATGCAAGGAGCTTAATAAAGATATGATTTACTATGGCTCTAAGTATCATATATGGATCCCCATGATCTTCACATGTTATTTTGATCAAGAAATCATTAAGAGTTTGGAGTTGGTTTCCCTTGGAAACCCTAATTCATCTGGGTATCTTATGTGACTTCTTCAACAAGTTTCTTCAAAAATTGATCAAATATTTCAAGTGATACTTCATATTACATCATATTATGCATATATGATCCCCCATGAGTCCCAAAAGTCAAGAGAGTGTCAAGCTATCAAGTTGGTTCATGGTGGTTGACCAGAGGGAGTCAACTAGTCAAAACTGGGGTTCCCTAGACCCTATCTCCTACCATTTTTGTCATATGAAAATTATTCTAAGAGAAACTTTACTCTAAAAGACATCCCAAACAACTTTAATGTTGAGGTATAGAGCTAAGTTTGCTTGTAAAGCCATTTTTTATGGTGAAAGATTATAGGTCATTTTGTCTAAACCCTAGTTTGGAGGTCAACTTCCCAAGGCCATAACTTGCTCAATTTTTATGAGATGAAATACATTCAAATTCCATGATCAATTTAAATATTTCTTCTTCAACTTTGATGTTTGGAGGAAGTGCAAATTCAACATTTAAATGCATGTGCCAAGAGGAAACATTATAGGTCATTTTGGACCAATACCATTGAACAAGTGATTTTCCTCAACTTATAAAATGTATAACTCCTTCATGCCAAATCCAAATGAGGTCAAATTGGTGACCAAATTTAAGATGTTTGAAATAGATACAACTTTGATGAAGGAAATTTTCTCATTTAAAGTCCATAGAAAAATGTATTCAAGGTGGAAGAAGTGAACATTTGACTTGGGACTTAGAAAATTTTCAAATATGTTTGATTTCCCAAACTTCCACCTCAAAATTCATCATGATCCAAGCTTCAAATGAAAAAGTGTTCAACATGAAAGTTGTTCCCCTTGATCTCACCTTTCCAAAAACATCCACGGCCATCTCATTTGGACCAAAATTGGAGGACTTGCGCATGGTTTCATTATGGGAAGTGATTTGGCAAGATTTAACTTCACATGATCATTTCCATTTGCATGCTTACACATGATGGTTTCAACAGACTTTCTACACGATTTGGAGTTAGATTGCATCACTCTTGAGGCTCAAATGATTGCCTATGCACCCATGCAAGTGAATTACTATTTTTGTCCAATTTTCAAGTGGTGAAAATATCAAACACATTGCCTATTTAAACGAGCTTAAGGCTTCAGATTCATCATCAACACCTTGCCCAAGCTTTGCTAGACCTCTGCAAACCCTCACTGCCATAGAATTTTCTGAGATTTCTCTTGAAATCGAGTTTGAACTTCACCTTCTGTTTGGAAGTTCAAACTCCAGAAATTCACTTCCATTTTCAATTCATTTGGTTTCTGCAAGCAAGAGGAGGAGAAAACAATCAAATCCAGATCAAGATCAAGTCAAATTGGATCAACTCGAAAGTGAATTTTCAGAAACTTCCACTCTTCGATTCTCTCTCATTTCTCCACTATTCTTGTTGATTTTTGGTTATATGAAGTCCTACCAATGTAGGCAACAAGATAGAGTTGCTTTGAGGTCAAATCGAAGCAACTCAGTTCATGATCCTCAAAATTCAACTCCTTGTATCTTCTTATGTACTTTGAGTTAGACAAAATTGAGGCCAGATTCGAGCTCCTGAGCATTTTTTTCTTTAAATTCATGTCTTGCTTTTTCATTTTGGTGATGGTTGAAGGTGGACCAGTTCGGTGAGGTCCACCGGAGAAAAAGATCGGAGTTCTGGCTCCGGCGATGTGTTGGCAAGCTTCTCAACCATAGGATCTATTTAAATTATTTTAATCCTGAGTGTTGTTTCTAATTACCACGCGTGCAGCTCAGTTGACTAAAGACCACATGGAACGCGCGTTTTGGACCATCTGATATGCCACCTCAATTAATGAGGGAGATCAGATGGTCCACGTATTTTTGAATTTCTGAATTTTCATTTTAATTGCTTTATTTTCATTAATTCATATTAATTTCATTATTGATCCAAAAAATATGGGACTTTTACCAAAAAAATTCAAATATTTTCCTCTTTCATTTTCTGAATTAAAATTATTTTTTGGATCAATATTGATATTTTTCATGATTTAATTGTTTTTGTGCATATTTTAAATTGTTTAAAAATACTTCTGACTTTTTAAAAATAGTGAAAAAATTTCTCCAAGGTCCTTTGACCTAGTTTGACCTATGATAAATCTCTTGGCCATTTATTTGGTATTTTGAAGTGGTTTTAGGTTTTTGATAAAACATAATTTAATTTAATGCATTTTTAATTGATTTTTAATTTGTTTAATTGAAATAAATTGTGTTGTGCCATTTTTATTGACTTATGGAGTTTGACTATTGTATTTGGGCTTTGGTCAAGGTTGATTTGACTTTTGTTGGATTAAAATCATTGGATTTAGGGGATTGATGAAATGTACATTTCATCTCCCTAAATGAATGAAGGATTTTAATTTGATAAAATTCCTTCCATGACCAATTTATGTTTGTCTCATCTTCCCTCCCTCTTCATCTTGAACCCCTTTCTATCCCACTTCTCTCATTGGCCAATGATATCTCAATATCCTAAGGCTAATTGGTTCATGAATCAATGCAAGTATGGATGAGATTAGGTTCACCCTTTGATCATTTTCTTTTTGTGTGTGGTATGTTTTAGGAGTATGGTTCATTATACCATATCTCTAACATGCATTAACACCAAAAAAAAATTTGCCCGGCCTCAGATAGTTGTGACTTCTACATAAGTCCAATTAGGATTGCTTAACATAGTGCTAAATTTTGACACAAAAGACATAGCATTCTAGTAAGTGAGATTGTAAGTCTCCCCCTCTTTCATGGTATTGTGTGGAAACTTGGCCTTTTTTCCTTCCTTTGGAAGATGTCTTAGTTCAAGGATCCATGCTTGTGAATAGAGGGTTGAGTGTTCTCTAAAGAATGACTTAAAAAAGTTGAAAATCAAAACTTTACTAACATCTAATCAACTAACATTTGACTAACTTTTAATTTCAATCTACTTACTTTTATGCACTTTAAATTCAATCCTTTTATCATTTGCCATTATACATATAATTTGACTTGTTTATTTTAATGTCATTTTCACTTTGCTCACTTGAGCCATATATTGTGATTGTGTATACTTGTTTTGTATTTTGTTTGTGTTTGTGGTCTTAGGACCTTAAAGTATATAATAAACAACAAAAACCCTAAAAAAATATTTGTGTGAACTGTTGGATTATGATCTGAAACTTGGACTTAGAATTAGGCAACATTCCCTATGCAAAAGAACTTGGCCAGTGCCAACATTTTTGAAACCAAGCCATTGTGAAGTGAGCTTTCATCAGATACAAGTAGTGGGATCCATATGAGTTCATCTGCTACATGGTCTTGATGCAAATGTTACTTTGAACTTGTGTCTAATGCCTTATTCTGAGTCATTTAAGGAGTATGTTATCTGGTACATGGGGAAGATTATGATGAAGATTATGAAGTTTCTAGCTTGGATGTGGCTATCTTTATTTGATGTCTTGCTCTTCATCTTGTTATGTGTGTATTGATATTGCTTGATCCTAAAGTCCAAGGGAAAAATGGGTTTCTACATGACATTCTTGTCTATTGGACTGCATCCAATTGGTCAGATCTTTTCCACTCTTAACATTTTAAATTTTTGCTTAGGATTAATCTCTTCATCTCCTCCCACTTCTTAAATTTCATATATCTCCCTCTTTTCAAAAAAACCTTCTTTGCTTGTGATTTCTAAACTTAGACTTTATTGCAAATTAGAAACTTTGGCCTTATGCCATTGCATTTTTAAACTCTTTTCTTAAATCAAACTTGTGAATAAATCTAATCATATTGACTTAAAGTTTCAAAAGACAAAAGAACTAACACTAATTCAAGCTCTTTTAGGCTCTTTGTGCCTCCTTTAAACTTAAACTTTTGTTAAAACCAATTCACTTACTTTGAAATTGATACCACAAACTACGAGGTTTTGATCCCTCATTTTATGTTGGTACGTAGGCACAAGTCCGAAGGTCTTGTCAAACACAAAAATATAATAAATGAATTCTTTTCTCACCCCACACTCTATTTATTACAAACATCTTTTATACCAAAAACACATACACACATAAAAAAGGGCTCCCTAGGAGTACCTAGGACACTTTGGGTGCTAACACCTTCCCTCAGTGTAATCAACCCCCTTACCTGTAATCTCTGGCATTTTATTGGTTTTGATTTGAAAACTTCTTATCTTTGGGTTTTGTTCGTACTTTTCCCTTTTCCTTTGGAAACAATAAAAGCGCGGTGGCGACTCTGATTTTATTGACATTAAGTTTATCCATAGCTTAATGGTCATTGTAAGACCCCAATTTTGACCCTAAGATCCCTCATGGCATCATAACATTGCATTTGCATCTTGCCTCAAGGATCATAGCATCTTGGCTCCTTAACCCTAGGGTGGGATCTTTTGTGAGTTGGTTTGAGATCACCAAGCATGCTTTAATTGTATATTATTGCTTTTCTCATTTTATTTACTAACCAAAAGCACAAAAATATGTCACTAACATCTTTTGTTTGTAGCTTGAGCAGTCACAAGATCTAAAGCTTCTAAAAGACCATATGCTCATTAATGTGACTAGTTGAAGGTGAAAGCAAGCATGACAATGGTTCACAAGGCTCTCATTAACCAAATATTTCTCCTAAGTATCTCAATTCATCATTTTGATCAAATCAAATCAAGGGGAATTGAGGCTTGTTTCCCAAGGAAACCCTAATTCATCTGTTCATCAACTGTGCCTTGCTCATGAAGCAACCTCAACCCATGATCAAATACAATCAAGGGAAGTTCTTTAATTCATCATTTCATGCATATTTGAGCTTATTTGAGTGTCCTCAATCATCAATTCATCAAGATATGAGACATGGACTTGAGAAGTTAATCAGTCAATTCATCTGACTATTTTGAAGTACACTGAGACCTAACTTTTGATGTGTTTGTCAAATAGAGATGACCCCAAGAGAAAAAATGTTCTTAAGAACCATATGAACAACGTTTATGTTCATAAAAAATCCATTTGAATCTTGGAAGGTCATCATCCATTTCAAGACATTATAGGTCATTTTGATTGAAACCCTAATTTTAGGTCAACTTCCCAAGGACATAACTCCTTCATTTTTCATGGTTTTGAGGTGGGATCAAATTCATTGGAAAGTTTAAGATGTCTACTTAAATTGTTATGTTTAATAAATTTTCAAAATCCTAAAATAAATACATGTGATAATGAAGAATATTATAGGTCACTTTGGACCAAAGGCATTGAAATGTAAAAAAGTCCAACTTCAAGTGCCCATAACTTCTTCATAAAAAATCCAAATGATGCAAACTTTAAGTCAAAATTGATTGTCTTGAACATATCTACAACTTTTATGTTTAAGGTTTTGTCATTTTGAGCTTGCATCATTGAAACATAAGGGCTTGAAGTTTGGCCATTTTTGAAATCATCGCATATACATGTTTTGCACCTTACACTTCATGATCATTTTTCACCAATTTCCAAATGTCAAATGAAGTTTTGGTCAACATAACAATTGATCCTCATGCGAAAAGATTTCCAACCATTACCCATAAAGTTATGCTAAATGGAGTAAAAAGGCCTTAATGTTGAAGATGGATTAGAAGGACCAAATCTCTAAACTCACTCTTGTCCATTCTTGATTTACTTCATGGAACTTTTTGATGTGTGTGCTTTTATGCTAGGGTTTCCTATTTTATCCAAATTAAAGAAATATTGTCATGTGCATCTAAAGTGAGAGATACAAGAGCCATTGGAAGATTCCTAAGAGCTTTGCTTGCTTGATTGATTGCTTGAGTATACAATTATTTGCTTGCTTATTCCAAAGGATGGGAGCTACTTGGATCATCAATATGATCTCAAGAGAGGAACTCCATTTGTGGTCTTATTTCTTATCCTTCATCTCTTGTTTGATTAGGACTTTAACCATTCTTCTTCTTCCCCCCACTCTAACCCAAGTCAAAACTTTTGTGCAAACATTAACACTTGTTTTCAAACATTAGAAACCTAAGCATTATGCTTTTGATTTTCAAACCTTCTTTTCATAACACTTATTTTGAATTGAATCTTTAAGTCAACTTTGACCATATTTTGTAAATACTTTTCATTGGTAAATATAACTCATTCAAATGCTTTTGTGGTTTCAATGGCCATTTTCTTATCAAAAACTTTTCATAACCTTTAGCTATTAGGTTTGAGTTATCCTTGAGGTAGATATAATACTCACTTATATCCTTAGTGATGGACAATGAGTCTTCCATAGGGTTAACCCCTCACTAGCATGTTGAAGCTATCCTCACATGGTGGATTTGTGGTTTTAGGTTGAGTTTTTTCCCTTGGATAACAAAAGACCTTAAGGCTTTTGGACCAATCAATTCACCAACTTGTTTTGAGATTTTTACCCCGAACTACGAGGTTTTGATCCTAATCTTTTTTAAGATGGTACGTAGGCAATGGGTTTATCCATTCAAACACAAAATTGTAAATAATTTGTACATTCTTCTCTCATCTCCCCAATCATGTTTGCACAAATAAATTTTCACAAAATACCAACCTTACAACAAGTGTGAAAAGGGCTCCCTATGAGTACCTAGGATGTTTTGGGTGCTTAAAACCTTCCCATTGCATAACCAACCCCCTTACCCCGATCTTTGACATTTTTATTAGTTTTTGATTCGATAAAACTTCTCGGTTTTTGTTCGCTTTCTAACCTTTCCTTTGGATAAATAGAAGTGCGGTGGCGACTCGACTTGTATGGTTTACTTTTGATTTAGTCAATAAATCTAAAGGTAACAAATACCCCGCTACAGTCATGAATTTACCGCTACATAGCTGCCTTAGCCAAAACACTCAACGATCATTTAACACCAACCATCCCTCCTCCTACCATAACCAAGAAGCCCAAACATCTCAAAACCAAAACCTTCAACAACCGTATGTCTACTAAACACCACAACAATCATTTCAACCTTTCTTTGACGCATCATTCACACCAATGTCTCCCTTCAATCGTCCTGGTCGCCCTCCAACAACTCAAACACAACCCAACTACTTTGGCATGGGTCATGAACTCAACTATGGCGGTACCCCTTTGATGCATACACAAGACTACGCTGATTTGTTTTTGAGGGAATCTCCTGCAGTTGGTGGTGATGTTCCTGGGTCCTCAGATACTCAAACACCTGGGGTGAATCATGAACGTGGGTTAGGGCCACGAGTTCGGGTAGCTAGGAGATGTGGGACAGGAGGTCGGTGTGGTGATCCCAGTCATCAACGTTAGTATTTTTTGTGTAAACAGGTATTAATATTAATATGAATTGGTCTGATTTCGACTTTGTCTATCATGTAGAATATTTTTCAAAAAAAATTACAAAACACACACAGGTGCTAGACCAATTGGCGCCTCCCTTAAAGCTTAACACATAGGCGTCAATTGGATTGGCAACACAAGAAGCACTAGTCAATGCAATTGGCGTCTCCTCTCTAAGTTTAAGAGCAGACGCCAATTGGTATGTGTCGCATCGCGCGAAAAACCGGCGGAAAAGAAAGAACAACAGAGCCGCCACCGTGCGTTATTTATCCCAAAAGAGGGAAAGGAAACGCTTAGAGTAAACCTGGGAAAGAACATGGTCTCGCGACCAAAGAGTATGGGTTCGGGAGTCGGTTATGCGAAGGGAAGGTATTAGCACCCCTACGCATCCGTAGTACTCTACGGGATCCACGCGCAAAAGGAAGGAATATTGGTTGCTAAACACTGCTCAAATATTCACACACACACTGGCTGAAAGAAAGGAAAGAGACTGACTGAAACTGAACTCGGCAGGATGTCGCATCCTGGGCCTACTTAGTCTATCAGGCATAGACATCAGAGTCAAAGTAGTTCGGACTGGGGAAACGACACATGCTCGCTAGGATATCGCATCCTATGCATACGTATCTTCTCGGACGAGAGAAGAATCAGAGCATTCGTAGCTCGGCTGACACGCACACAAACAAACACAGGCAAAGGCAAGCGTGGAGCCTGAATGCCAATCACTGGACTTATATCAGCATCCGAACCTAAAACACACACAAAGAGGCAAACATGGAGCCCAAATGCCAATCACTGGACTTACATTGACATCCGAACCTAAACGCACACAACAGATAGATAGGGAGTCGGGGACTCAGCCTATAACTGTCAAACACACACAAACAGACAGCAAATGCTAAGGAGTACGGGGACTCGAGCCTAGCAAAGGTCAAACAACACATACAAAAGAAAGAAAAGGCGCCCGGAGAGATCAGCTCAATCTCCTGCCTACATACTTCATCTGGTATGAAGATCAGGGCGATGTAGTTCCCCTACGCAGGGATAAAGGACTAGCCTAACCAGATAACAGAGGGAGACACAACACTAGGGAGACTACGACTCGAGCCTAGATGTTATCATGCAAAATCATCCCTAAGTTAAGGTTTCTAGCTAAATGGCACGCGGGCCGACCTATCCTAAGCATGGCTCACACAGGAAGCAAGCCACACACACTTAACTTGCACAGGAAGCAAGTCTAAACTAATCCTAACTTGCACAGGAAGCAAGTCAAACTATCCTAACTTGCACAGGAAGCAAGTCAAACTATCCTAACTTGCACAGGGAGCAAGTCAAACTATCCTAACTTGCACAGGAAGCAAGTCAAACAATCCTTCAAGCACAGATAGCACACGCTATACACAAACAAGTGGCTCAAACAAGGGTTAGGTTTTAGTCAAGGAGTCATATCAACCTCAACAAACAAACCTCTGGAACTGGGTGAATGTTGCTCTTAACCTTGCCATTGAGGGGCTAAGGTGAAGCAGATGAAAGGATGAAGTGAGGATGAGACCTCACAGCTCTTATCCCTGGCCTGGGAGAGCTCAAGACAAGAATGTGTGGGTTCAGAAAGTGGGAACCCTTCTACACATTTAAAACTGACTCAACTGTACAGTTTGTACAAGATCTTGGGTTTGTATCCGCAATGCATCAACACAGTGGTGTGAGCAAAGCAGATGACACACTGAATAGTGGGGGATAGATTGCATATCCCTACCTTCCACCAATTGCCTCTTCACTTAGGAGGACTTTGACTCTATGCAGGGACAAAAGTAAACATCCACAAACATTGCCTCTTAAGGAGGACTTCAGACAGTTGCCTGGCCAAGTAACAAGCTAGGTCTTCCAGACTACATGAAGTAAAAGAGACATACCTCAATGCAAATTGCTTATACAAGCAAAGCAAAGCAAAAAGTTCACAAGGAACTAAGCAACTAAAGCACCTGAAACAGTCAAGCAGATGTTAGTATGCAACTTCAAACAAAACAAACAGAAACAGACAACAACTGTCCATTAGAGGCACATGGATGTGCAATGCACAAGGCTTAGGGCATGTGAGCCAAGCCACCTACAAAACAAAGATGTTAGACAACAATATTTAACCAAGCCCAGTCAAAAGGATTGGTCTCAATGGCCATTTGATGGTCAACCTGAAAACACAAACTCAAAGGTGAGTAGCAGGACCACTAGGGCAAGCCTAGGGTCAAAAGTGAAAGAAAAAGTCAAGGCAGCAAGGAAAAGTAAACTCAAAGTCAAAGTCAACCAATTAGAAAGCAATTACAATTGGACCCACATTTATATCATGCATCATGGTCATTTCATAAGCCAAAGAAGTCAAAATATGGCAAAGAAAGCATACAAAAAGTCAACAGCAAGACTTCATTCAAAAGTCAACTCAAGCAATCTCAAAAATCATGAAATAAATCACACTCAATCCTAACATCTAACATGGTAGACATGTAAAATTTCATGGCATTTGGATGAGAGGAAGGCAGTCAACTAAAATCATGAAGTCAAACCAAATTTGAGTAAGCACAATGAAAGTCAACAAGCATGGGTCAACTTCAAAAAATCATATCAAATTGAAAACAGAAGAGAAATGAATGAGATTAACACCAATGCAAAGCTTGAGATGTCTAGTTATCACATATCAAATTTCATGTCCATCTAATAAAGTATGAGAATTTCACAAATGAAATGGGAACATGTGTCACACAAAGTCAACTATTGACTAGGCAGGGGAGAAAATCTCAAACAAATGGAAAATAGCTCAATTAAATCCAAGAAAATTCACAAGTCAACTAGACATACAAGAGTAGGCTCATGCAAAAAATCAAGTCATTTGGAGGTCAAGAAGCATGGTAATGAAATTAGGGAAAATGCATGATCATGTTGTGACACCAAATGTACACTTCAACTTCAAAAAATCATAACTCTCAATCCACACATGATAAATGCACAAACTTTATATGGAAATGAAGGTCAAGGTGTCTAGTTTCACCACAAAAAATTTCAAGCTCATTGGATGCATCATGACAATTTCACAAAAGGAATGGCTCAAGGTATCATTTTGGCATACATGTTGGGAAAATAATTATCATTAAAAATCCAGCCAATGAAAAATTAATTAAAATTCATGATAAAAAACTAGACATCTTCATGAGTTTAATGCAAAAAATCCCACAATTTTTGGAGTTAAAATGAATTTAAAATGAATTTGGCAAGTTGATGAACATTTGAAGCAAAAATGAACAAGATAGCATGGCAATGGGTCAACATGAAGTCAACGGTGGCAGTCTTGTAATTCTGAGCCCACTAGTCTAAACTACTGCGTTTTGGCAAGGCAAAACGAAATGTTCTGATTGGCTCCCAGCCAATAGAACAGTAATTTGGCCAATGGTTCAAAATTCTGAGTTTTTACATAAACCCTTAGGGTTTCTAACAGTATGGCCAACAATGCAAGCAAACAGCATGAATTTTCAAACAACATCATCCATGAAAAAAAACAACCAGCATCAAACCAACGAGCATGGCCATGAACACTTATCATTAAGCAACAACAACCAACATTAGAACAAGCATGCTCACACCAACAGACAAACAGCAAGGCATCCTTATGATATTTCCAACATCAACACCAAAACTCGATCAGCATACAACAGCATTCATCATCCAAGCAAAGTTTGGTTTTGACAAGTATTTTAACAGCAGCATGTACACATTCATCATCCAAGTTCATCATCATATCGAAATTAAACAAACACATGGAAACCACAAATGCAACACAAACATGATGCTCATATAACAAACAACAATCAACATACATGAGCTAGTTTTCTGGAAAAACAACAGGATTTATCATGGCAAGTTTCAGCAGCATGGTTCATGGGGTTTCAAACAGCAGCAGGGTTGAATTATCATGGCAGCTCATGTTCATCAACAAAACTTAAACCTAGTTCATCTAAGCAATCACAACAGCATACACATTGTCATTGAAAACTCATCATTAATTGAAAAAATAACAGCAAGGCATATGGCATAGCAAGTGGTAGTGGCTCATGCAATCAAAACAAACAAACAGCAGCAGTATTCATTCATCATCATGTCCATCACCAAGTCAAGCAAAACAAACAACAGCACATAGCAGCATAGCATTTGGCAATGTGTAGCAGCAGGCAATCAACAGCATACAGCACAATCAAATGGATTTCTAACAGCAACCAACATGCATCTTCATGAAATCATCAAAATAAAATCCGACAGCATTCCACATACAGCATGGCATTTGTAAACAATCAGCATTCATTTTCAAACAACATCATCCATGGACATGAACAAAAACATATCCAGCATATGGCAATGAACGTTAACAGCAAAACAACATAATCATGGGAATTTTTCTGGACAGAACAATCAGGTTTTAAACAGCCGCAACAACATCATCACCTCATGATCATAATCATCAAACAACAATCGAAACAAGCAAATCACAACAGCCTGGTAAGAACTTCATCATGCAGCACCAACCAATAAACAAAGCAAAACATGGATCATGGGAAATCTGGACAGAGCTGGGTTTAAGCAAACAGCATTCAGTCATCAGGGAAGGACCAATCTCAAGCAACATTATGCGAACAGCTAGGTAATGGGACAACAATGTTCGTGCACCATTCACACAACAATAAACCAATCACTAAACAAGTGCACTTCTGGTCAGGTTAAAATGATTTAAAACAGCAGCAGGCATTGGCATGGCCTCAATGTGCAAACAACAACCAAACAGCAGCACACCACATATTTCACATGGATTTTTATAGGCATATTCATGAGGTTCAAAACAGCAGGGGTATTGGCATTTAATGGTTCATCATCCAAGCATCAACCGTAACCAACATCAACAATCAAAACAAACAATGTAACAGCATCACTAAACAGCATCAGCCAACATCAAAACAAAAACATTAATCAAGGGAGAAATATGAGCATGGTAGGTTCATGTAACAGCAAAACAACATGATCATGGGAGTTTATCTGGATATAACATCAGGTTTGAACAGCAGCATTGGCATTCAGCATTCAAACTCATGTAACTTCATGCAATATCAAAATGAAGTCCAACAAACAAACTCAAAACAGCAGGGCAATGCATCAAGTTCATCATTCAAACAGCACCAGCTCCAAATAGCATACAGTGAAACAAATGATACTCAGGCAATCACCATTCAAACAAACAAAACACAAAAACCTTAAATTTCTGGAAATGAACTTAGGATTCTAAAACCTAACAGCATTCATCTTCATTATTCAAGCATCAATCACCAAATCATGAACCAACACCCACAATAAAACATGGTCATGAGCATTTATCAACAAGCAGCCCTAGCTAACAGCAAGACCACTCAAGCATGAGGAATTTCTGGACAGAAATAGGGTTCAAGCATCACAGCAGGATCATCAACTTCATGTAAGCAGAAAAATCAAAATGCTCAGATCCCAAAATTAATTGCACCAATAGCATCATCAAACATTCAGTATCACAAACATGGCACCACTTTTCACCAAATCATTATAACCAAGCTAAATCGATGAAAAATGCATTTGTTCACCAAAATGAAAATCAAGATATCTCACAGCATAGTCATCCATTTAATGTGATTCAAAGCTTAAATCATCCTACTAAGTAAGACCTACATGAAACATGGCATGTCTTAATGAATGATGAAGTTCGAAATATTACCAAATTTGAAGCACAATGGTGATGCAGTGGTGTTTTGAAGTTGTTGTGCTCGAACAGTCCTTCCTTGTGCTTGGCAATGAAGGATACTTGGTGTAGACAAGCTCAAGAATGCTTGGAAAATCTCACAGCTCGATTTGCCATTTGTTGAGCTTTGAGAAAACAGGACATGAAGATGGCTATGCAGAGGATGTTTGATGCAGCAAATCACTTCCAAATGGAGTCCAGATGAAGAAATAATGAAGGTGGTTCAAGGGTTTTTTGATGTTTTGCTCAGAACTCCCTTTGTGCAAAAATGCAAGATGAGAGGAGAATGGATGTTTTGGTCTGTGGCTGCTGTAGTTTCTTAGGGTTTGTTTTTGGAAATTTTTTTGATAGCCCTCTCTCAATGAATGCAGTTATGTGGCTGTGGAATGCAGATTAGCAGGGCCAGGTGTTGTGACCTGTCTTGTGGTAGGGCTGCTATTGGCTAGGGGTTTGTGGTGTGGCAGAAAAATAGTGATCAAATGGCAAGGTAGGTTCCTTGAAATCAGCTTGCCTTTCCCAATTGCCTTGGCCAAAGAAATGGTTTTTGTGTGATGCCCCTTGCTGCTACCAGTTTTATGACAGGAAGTACCCCTACCATATGTTGCTGGCTGCTGTTGCTGTCCTTTAAAAATGACAGAAAGGCTGCTTGTACTTTGCTGCATTAAATGTGGCATGGTATGGTTGTATGGTTTTTTGAGAAATTGCCAAGGCTTTCTATCCTCTGTTGCAGTATGGTGATAGACTTTTTTAGGGGAATGGCCAAAGGTGTTTGGTCTTGTGGTAGGGCTGCTGCAGCAGGTTTTCTATTGTCCTATGTGTGTCCTTTGCTGCTGCAGTATTGTGACAGGAAATGGTGAGAAGAAATGGTATTTGGCCAAGCTAGTTTAGTCCATTTTGTGTGTTTTGGTTTGACATCCAATGATCAAATCCAAGCAAACAAGGATGAGGTTTTAAAAAATCAGTGAGAAGTGTTTGGTCCCTTTTTGGTTATGGCCTCAATCTTCCTTTCCAAAACTCCTAGCAGAATGCTGCATAATTACTTGTTCTAGTACCAAGCAAAGTGTGGGCCAAGTTCATTCATCAATTTCTGCTGCATTACCCCCTCTTTGTTGTAGCTGCCATGCCTTTTCTCTTGACAGGAAAATGGTGCTGTCCCAACTGCTATTGGACAGTACAAATTAAGGCATGGAAGTGTGGTTGGTTTTGTCCTTTTCAAAATTTAAGCAAGCAAGGAATGGCTTCTTGTACAATTGTTTATTTTGCTGCATAATGAGGCTCTAAGGACAGAAGAAATGCTGCATAATTGCTGTCCTTTTGAGGTACAAGGCAAGGCATGGACAAGTATGGTGCAAGTATGGTTAAATGGTACTTTTCTTACAATCCAAGCAACCAAGCAAGATCCACATGTTCTGCATAATTTGGCTTTGCAAACACACTTAAAATGATATTTATGAGCTGTTCCAATTGGCCAAATGTTGAAAAAATGCTTGAGTCAAAAAGTCAACTCTTGGTCAAACTTTGAATTTAAATGAAAAAGGTCCAAAAATGCCATTTTGATTGGTAAGGTTTCAGGTCATGAAATTTAT
This sequence comes from Lathyrus oleraceus, assembly GCF_024323335.1. Classification (NCBI taxonomy): domain Eukaryota; kingdom Viridiplantae; phylum Streptophyta; class Magnoliopsida; order Fabales; family Fabaceae; genus Lathyrus; species Lathyrus oleraceus. The sequence goes on along the minus strand of NC_066582.1, from coordinate 288,740,418 downwards.
ATTTTTGGAAAGAGGATGAAAAATGTGGTTTGTAGGAAAAAACCCCACCAAATTTGGCCAAACGGTTTGGGAGATATGGCCCTTTGAAGTTCAAGACTTTCTAAAATCGATTCGATCATAACTTGCCAACCATACATGGGAATTGAGAGTTCTAGGACTTTTTGGAAATGGGAGAACAAGATCTTCAACTTTCATGTTGGGCAAAAATTCATTTGAGGCTTGTATCATGATGTAAGTTTGAGGATCAAAACTTTCCATTTATGGCAAGTTTCAGTTACAGGCCCAGTTTCCATTTTGGGAAATTTATGATCTGGCTTCAAATTCTTCCATGATGGTGTTTGGCATGATATATGATGACTATTTGGACATGAATGAACTCCCACAAACCAATTCCAATCATCAAATCACTGATTAAATGGACAGTTGACCAACAGTTGACTTTTAGGGTTTCTGCCTGATTGTGCATTGACTGATGACTTCTGAACCCTAATTCCTTGAGAATTTGACTTCAAATGATGTCCCAAGTTGTATGGACTCTTGATTATTGATCATGATGCCCAAATTCCACAAGAATGACCACCATCCACTGCTTTGACTGACAGTTGACTTTTCTAGGGTTTTTGACTGTCTGTGCATGAACTGATGACCTCTGAGCCTTCAACCCTTGACATGAACTCTTCAAATAGACCTCCAAGTCATGTGAACTTGTTGGACAAACCCCAAGGCCTTGATTCAATGAGAAATTCCTTTGCTTGCTTGGTTGACTGATCAGGAGATTAGTTTGACCTAATTCTTGACTGCTTGCACTTGAGGCAACTGAGGAACAATGCAAATGCTATGCAATGGATCATGACATGCTATGACCTAATATGAAAATGTATGTATAATGATAGGTGCAAATTTGAGGTGCTACAGCTGCCCCTATTCAATCAGCTGGGAACCCGAATGGATGATAGCGATGGCTGTCAGACTTTCAGGGTAAACAGGGATTGAATACCAAAGAACCGTAGAATTTGCACAGACTGGATATAATACAAAAGAACTACGTCATTTACCGATGACAAACTGCATGACAGCTTCAGAAAAGCAAAACCATTTACCGATGGTTGAGGAACTGGAATCTTGATATTTACTGATATCAACTTCAGCACGACCATTTACCGATGGCGGCTGGGGAAAACAAACTTCTGGAAAACAAAAACCATTTACCGATGATTAGAACTTGATATTTACCGATATCAACTTCAGCACGACCATTTACCGATGGCTGCTGGAAAAACGAATTGATGTAAAAGGGAAGCAAGACCATTTATCGATGGTGGCTTCGAAGAAACTTGACATTTACCGATGTCAACTCAGCAAGACCATTTACCGATGGCTGCTGCAACTGGGGATCCGATATTTACCGATATCGAAGAAAACGGGGCCATTTACCGATGGCATCTCCACTTGGGGGAGGAACAAAATCCTTGTGGTGATACCAGACGAGACGTTTACCGACGACTTCTGGGGATCTTGATTTCACGACCAGACATTTACCGATGACTGGGATGAGACTCGACGTTTACTGACATCGAAAGATGATGTTTACCGACATCAAAAGAATGACCAGACATTTACCGATGACTGGGGTGGGACACGATGTTTACCGACATCGAAAGGTGATGTTTACCGACATCCAAAGAAATGACCAGACATTTACCGATGACTGGGAACGAGAAATTTATTGGGGAGATACGAATATTTGTAACTGGAAACCAGATAGGACATTTACAGATGACTCTATTGGGGATTTCTAGTTGGGGATTATCAGACATTTACCGATGACTGAAAGAAAGACTCGATGTTTACCGACACCGAAGCAATGGCGTTTACCGACACCATAAAAATGACCAGACATTTACCGATGACTGGGTGGAGACTCGATGTTTACAGACATCGAAAGATGATGTTTACCGACATCAAAAAAATGACCAGACATTTACCGATGACTGGAGTGAGACTCGATGTTTACAGACATCGAAAGATGATGTTTACGGACACCAAAAATGATGACCAGACATTTACTGATGACTGGAGAAAATACTCAATGTTTACAGACACCGAAACAATGGTGTTTACCGACACCAAACAAAGAAAACACACGCGGGTGCTGTCGTGACACTGACTGGTATCACAAAGTACAATATCTGGGATATGCTGATGCAAGGCTGATCACTTGCTGGAGGGTCTCACTGGGGAGAAACAAACTTTCTGTCACCATCGGGTGAGGAAATAAACCTCTGTCACCATCGGGTGAGGAAATAAACCTCTGTCACCATCGGGTGAGGAAATAAACCTCTGTCACCATCGGGTGAGGAAATAAACCTCTGTCACCATCGGGTGAGGAAATAAACCTCTGTCACCATCGGGTGAGGAAATAAACCTCTGTCACCATCGGGTGAGGAAATAAACCTCTGTGGGGAATAAACAAATCTGAATGCTGTCAAGAGCAACTGTAGCAGTCTTGGTGCTGATGTTGAACAAAAATGATCCGCCTCTGCCGGGGATACGGTCTGGTGAAGTTAACACATGAATGCATATGTTTGAATTTTTCTATGGCGTAATGCTCCATATTTGAATGGGAATGCTACGCAGTTTGAGGATGCAATGATTACTACATGCAAAATGCAAATGAACCCTGGCTAGGGAGCCAAAATGATCAGATACTCTGACTCTGTGGGGAGACTCCTCTCGGGGAAATACTATGCGGGGAATTCTGTTTGGGGAATGGCAAAGCGACTTCATACTCATGTTGAAGAATATCCCTGCTACTGGGGAAAGATAAACTCCGCTGGGGATATCCTTCAGTCCACAGATAGAAAAAATACTGGAGATAAAAATTTAATGAACTGCCTCACTCGGGGAGGAAATCGGCAAATACAGGCCTACTGGGGATAGGCAATCTTTAGATCTGTTGGGGAACAGAAGGCACTATCTACGGACGTCTTCGCAGGGGAACACAGCTCTGGCAGCTTCCAAACTTGCTTGGGGAAAAATACCTGCTGAGGAAACGTCCTCACAGACGCTCATCTGAAAAACAGCGCAACAAAATGCCCCCAGGGGATACATGGACAAGATATGCTCAAGTGTCCTCAACATTCAAAGTGATTTTCAAATGTTTCATCATTCTGCACATTGTTGTGTAGCCTTCATGTTCTTATATATGCAATGCTTATCAAAAATTCGGACATTTTTGCAAACAAAACAATAAAAATAAAAACAGAAAAGCTATTTATCTGAATAACGACTTTTATTGATTGAAAATGTGCCTGAAGAGGCAAATACATCGGGAAGCAATTCCTAGAAAGAGGTAATTGCGCATAAAAGGAAAAAATCTACCCTAATGGCAATGTGAATACGGCATCCACTATTTCCCAATTCTGTTATAACCCACAGATCATCAGTTTTCCTCCCAATTCCTTGCTTTCCGAGAAGAATGACTGGACGGATCACATCTTTCGAGATGGCAGACGACAAAGCTTGATGAAGTACAGGCAACTCAGACTGTAGTCTTCGCTTTAATCCCTAACTTTTGCCTGGATCGCCCTTTCGGGTTTTCAATCCACCGGGATACCCATTTTTGCCTAAGTCGCCCTCGCGGGTTTTCGACTTACCGGGTGTACAAATTTTTTCATTTTATCCCTAACTTTTGCCCGAACCTTTTTCTGTTTTTTGGTTCGTCGGGATGCCCATTTTTTGCCTGGACTCTTTTATTCTTTTTGTCCAGCGGGTCAATTTATGCGAAGTATTTTTTGACTACATCTGAGTTGACAGGAGACGGAAAATCTTCACCATCCATAGTTGTAAGCATCAAGGCTCCACCGGAGAAGACCTTCTTCACAACATACGGACCTTCATAATTAGGAGTCCACTTGCCCCTGTTATCTGTACCGGGAGGGAGGATCCTTTTCAAAACTAGATCACCAATCTGATAGCTTTGAGGACGCACTTTCTGATCAAAGGCTCGTTTCATCCTTCGCTGATACAGCTGTCCATGGCGTACAGCTGCTAGCCGTCTCTCCTCGATAAGGCTCAACTCGTTAAACCTCGTTCGAATCCACTCGGCTTCGTCCAGCTTGACATCCAACAAAACTCTCAGAGAAGGAATCTCCACTTCAACAGGTAGAACAACTTCCATACCATACACAAGGGAGTAAGGGGTTGCCCCGGTCGACGTACGTACTGAGGTACGGTACCCATGCAAAGCGAAAGGCAGCATCTCATGCCAATCCTTGTACGTAACGACCATCTTCTGCACAATCTTCTTGATATTCTTGTTTGCCGCTTCTACAGCACCATTCATCTTCGGTCTGTAAGGAGAAGAATTGTGATGTTCGATCTTGAAATCTTTACAAAGCTCTTTCATCATCTTGTTGTTGAGATTCGAACCATTGTCAGTGATGATTCTCTCAGGAACTCCATAACGACAGATGATTTCTTTCTTGATGAACCGGGTAACCACTTGTTTGGTAACGTTAGCGTAGGAAGCTGCTTCCACCCACTTGGTAAAATAGTCAATCGCAACCAAGATGAAGCGATGTCCATTCGAAGCAGTAGGCTCAATCTTCCCAATCATATCAATGCCCCACATGGCAAACGGCCAAGGCGAATTCATGATATTCAGAGGGCTTGGTGGTACGTGCACCTTATCAGCATAGATTTGACACTTATGGCACTTCCGAGCATACTTGAAACAATCGGATTCCATAGTCATCCAGTAATAACCCGCTCTCAACAATTTCTTAGCCATTGCATGTCCGCCGGCATGAGTACCGAAGGAACCTTCATGAACTTCCTGCATTAACATGTCTGCCTCGGGTCTGTCCACGCATCTGAGCAAGACCATGTCAAAGTTTCTCTTATACAGCACATCATCCTGATTCAAATAGAAGCTTCCAGCTAGCCTCCTCAGGGTTTTCTTGTCATTCTTAGACGCACCTTCAGGATACTCTTGAGTCTTGAGGAAATTCTTGATGTCATAATACCACGGCTTCTCATCACCCACAACAGACTCGGCTGCAAACACATACGCAGGCCTCTCAAGTCGATTCACCGCAACATGTGGCACATGATTCCACCAATGAACTTTGATCATAGACGACAAAGTTGCCAAAGCATCAGCCATTTGATTCTCATCCCGGGGGACATGATACAACTTCACTTTCTTGAAGAACGTTAGTATTCTTCTGGTGTAATCTCTATATGGAATCAAATGCGGCTGATTCGTATTCCAATCTCCATTGACTTGATTGACCACTAGAGCTGAATCTCCAAATATGTCAAGTGTTTTGATCCTCAGATCAATGGCTTCTTCTATCCCCATGATACAAGCCTCATACTCAGCTTCGTTGTTGGTGACGTCAAACATCAGTCTGGCAGAAAAAGGTATATGAGCACCTTTAGGATTGATCAATACTGCCCCAACACCGTTACCATTCATATTCACAGCCCCATCAAACATCAGTGTCCATTTGTCGTCCGGATCCGGTCCTTCCTCGACGATAGGCTCTTCGCAATCTTTCATCTTGAGATACATGATGTCTTCATCAGGGAATTCGAACATCATAGGCTGATAATCTTCAATCGGTTGTTCGGCGAGGTAGTCTGACAGAATACTACCCTTGATGGCCTTCTGTGACGTGTACTGAATGTCATACTCTGTTAAGATCATCTGCCAACGGGCAACACGTCCGGTGAGAGCTGGCTTCTCAAAGATGTATTTTACTGGATCCATCTTAGAAATCAATAAGGTAGTATGGTTCAACATATACTGTCTCAGTCGGCGAGCAGCCCAGGCCAAAGCACAGCAAGTTTTCTCGAGCAGTGAATATCTTGTTTCACAGTCGGTAAACTTTTTGCTAAGGTAGTATATGGCATGCTCTTTTCGACCAGACTCGTCATGCTGTCCCAATACACACCCCATCGAGTTCTCAGTCACTGACAGGTACATTATCAGAGGTCTCCCTGGAACTGGAGGTATAAGGATTGGAGGTTTCTGTAAGTACTCCTTGATTTTGTCAAATGCCTTCTGACAGTCATCATTCCACTTGATCGCCTGATTCTTTCTGAGCAGTTTGAAAATTGGTTCACATGTAGCAGTTAGATGAGACATGAACCTTGCAATGTAGTTTAATCTCCCTAAAAACCCACGGACTTGCTTTTCCGTTTTCGGTTCAGGCATCTCCTGAATAGCTTTGACTTTCGCTGGATCAACCTCAATCCCTTTCTCACTGACAATGAAGCCTAGCAGCTTCCCTGATCTCACCCCAAACGTACACTTATTCGGATTCAACCTCAGCTTGAACTTGACCAGTCTGTCAAACAACTTCTGCAAATTAACCAAGTGCTCCTCTTCTGTCTGCGACTTCGCAATCATATCATCTACGTACACTTCAATTTCTTTGTGCATCATGTCATGAAAAAGAGTTGTCATTGCCCTCTGATAGGTAGCACCGGCATTCTTCAGCCCAAATGGCATCACCTTATAGCAGAACGTGCCCCAAGGTGTAATGAATGTCGTCTTTTCCATGTCCTCTGGCGCCATCTTGATCTGATTATATCCGGAGAAACCATCCATGAAAGAGAATACCGAGGATTGAGCTGTATTATCAACCAATACATCAATGTGAGGTAATGGGAAATCATCTTTCGGACTCGCTCTATTCAAATCCCGGTAATCGACACACATTCTGACTTTGCCATCCTTCTTCGGCACAGGAACGATGTTGGCAACCCACGGCGGATAACTTGTAACAGCCAGAAAACCTGCATCCCATTGCTTCTGAACCTCTTCCTTGATCTTAGTCGCCATGTCAGGACTCGTTCTACGAAGCTTCTGCTTAACCGAAGGACATCCTTCCCTAAGAGGTAATCGATGCATCACAATGTCTGTATCTAAGCCAGGCATATCTTGGTATGACCAGGCGAATACCTCCACATATTCTCTCAGCATCTCAATCAGCCTCTTCTTGACAGAGTCCTCTAAAGTAGCCCCAATCTTGATTTCTCTTTTGTCGTCCTCAGTACCCAAATTAATAGTTTCCAACTCCTCCTGATGAGGTTGGATGACCCTTTCCTCTTGCTTCAGTAGTCTGGCCAATTCTGCAGGGAGTTCACAGTCTTCCTCACTTTCCTCTTCAGCTTGGTAGATGGGATTATCGAAATCATACTGAGCCATAACAGGACTGTTCATAGTGAATGCCATAAGATCGCTTCTGCATGTTTGATGCTTTGTTTTAGAAAAAGAGTTCAATAAAGTCACAAAAACAAAAAACATTGCCATTTTTATTGTTTTGAAAAAAAGTGAAAACAGAAAACAGAAAGACAGGGATCACAAAATTTGTTCAAAAAATGTCCTTCATTAATGATAATCATTAAAACATGATGAGGCCCTACAAAAATGAATCACTACGCCTTGGGCAGAACGTAGGATTTTCATGCAAAATGACAAAACAACAGAAAATTACTCTGTCAGAAGAGTAACTTGAACCACTTCTTCAGCCGTCCAGTTGTTGATAGACCCCCCTGGTGCACACGGGCGAACCCAGTTGTCCAAATCGCAATCACTGTCACAGTCTTCACTACTGGTTGCGGAGACGTCGCCATGATTCATCAGCCCAGCGCTGGTAAAAGTACTCGGACCCGCTTGACCCTTCTGCTCTGCTCGAAGAGGCTCATAACCAACACCAAATTTGTCTTCTTTAACCGGCAAATCCACCATCTTGCCCCAGCCTTCGGTTTTGCCAGAATCAACGACCTCCTTAGCCTGTTTGTAAGAAGTAATTGAAACACCCGGCTTCCTCTGCTCAGCGTACGCCACCTTCTCAAGAGCCACAGTCTCAAACGCCTGGCATAAGGTTTCGTGGATCTCGCCATCCACCTCAACATATTTGAACGAGGACAGATGACTCACCAGAATCTCTTCTTCACCGCACACAGTCACAATCTGACCGTTCCAGACATACTTGAGCTTTTGATGGAGAGTCGACGAGACTGCCCCTGCTGCATGAATCCATGGACGCCCCAATAGACAACTGTAGGCGGGCTGGATGTCCATAACATAGAAGATGATATCAAAAACCTCAGGACCTATCTTCACAGGCAAGGTAACTTCTCCACACACAGAACGTTTGGAGCCGTCGAAAGCACGAACGATCAGGTCACTGGGATTAAGCACAAACCCTTCCGCATCAATCTTCCTCAGAATCTGCTTAGGCAACACATTCAGCGACGACCCGGTGTCTACCAATACATGAGACAACACTGCCCCCTTGCACTCCATGGTGATGTGCAAGGCTTTGTTATGGTTTTGCCCTTCAGGCGGTAAGTCCAGGTTGGTGAAACCCACACCGTGTCTGGTGCTCACATTGGCCATCACACCCTCCAGTTGATTGACAGAAATCTCTTGAGGCACGTAAGCCAGATTCAACATCTTCAGCAAGGCGTTACGGTGTGCTTCAGAGCACATCAACAGTGAAAGTATAGAAATCTTGGACGGAGTTTGATTCAACTGATCCACAATCTTGTAGTCGCTCTTCTTGATTATCTTCATAAACTCCTCCACGTCTTTCTCAAATGACCCCTCGGGCGCTTCTTTCTGAACAGGCTCTTCCTCAACCACAGCTTGCTTACCCTTTGCTTTGGCGAGAGCTTCAGCATTATTGTCCCTTAAAGGCTGCGGTGCGAACAGACGACCGCTTCTGGTAAAACCTCCTGGACCCCCTACATTATCCACAGCCGGACCAATAGTTGCAGGAACTCTATTTGGTACACCAATCGTCACTGGAGTTTGATTCACTGGTCTCGTCTGACTTTCAGCCCTTCTGTAATTGCGGTGAGCATTATCATATTTCCACGGCACGGCTTTACTATTCTCAACAACCCTTCTCCCAGGCGCAACGGTAGTAGTTGGAACACTGATAGTTACAGGCACGGGAATGATAACTGGGGTACCATTTGCTGCAGGTGCACTGACAATCCTTTGTCCACGTTCTTCAGACGGTTTAAAGTAAATGGTGATAGTTGACGCTGTTCCACGATCTTTTACAGCCCTACTGAATTGCAAACAACCTTCATCCATCATACCCTGGATACCGGTCCTCAACTGGTCGCAACCATTCTCAGATTCTGCACAGCCCAAATAATTCTCATCACAGCCCGGGTAGACACCCCCATTCAGCAAACGACACTTCACAACTAGCAGAGAAGTCTGAACATCATTAACATTAACAACCAGATCTTCAGCTTCTTTCCCTTCAATATTGTTCACTCTATGCCCACCATGCTGAGGCATAGGGTTGTTTACGACATTAGGCACTGGAGCGAAGTTGATTGCCTTGGCATCGATCAAATCTTGAACCTTGTGCTGGAGGGCTCGACACTTCTCAGTATGGTGGCCTGGTGCCCCAGAATGAAAGTCACATCTAGCATTAGCATCATAGCCAGGAGGCAGCACCGTAGGCGGAGCCATTGTACGCAACTCAATCATCCCCAACTTGAGTAGTTCGGGTAGTAACTCTGTGTAAGACATGGGTAGAGGATCAAATCTTCTATCAGCCTGCAATTTCTGTCTGGGCTGATAAGGACGTTGCTGTTGTTGTTGTTGTTGCGGTTGTTGAACTCTTGGTTGTGGTTGTTGACGAGGTTGAGGTGCCGGAATAGTCACTGCAGCTACTGGACGATATTGATCTCTGTTAGCATTTGTTCTGTACACACCCCCTCTGTGCTGTACAGCATTGGTCTCTCCTTCTCTACGGCGAGGTGCCCCAGAGAAGGGTTTCTTTAATGAAGACGAGGAACCAACATCATGGATCCTACCAGCTTTGATTAGACTCTCAGTCCTCTCTCCACAAATGACGACATCAGAAAAACTACCGAACGGGCAACTCCCCATCCGGTCCATAAACACACCTTGAAGAGTACCGATAAACATATCTGTCAACTCCCTCTCCAGCATAGGGGGTTGAACTCTAGCAGCCAGTTCACGCCACCTCTGGGCATACTCCTTGAAGCTTTCATTGGATTTCTGACATAGACTCTGCAGCTGAGTCCGGCTCGGTGCCATGTCCATGTTGTGTTTGTATTGCCTCAAAAAGGCCTCACCCAGATCCCTCCAGCATCGGATCGAATCTCTCTTCAATTCCATGTACCAGTCCAAAGAAGCCCCAGATAGACTATCTTGGAAAAAATACATCCACATCTTTTCATCATCGGTATACGCAGAGATTTTCCGATAGTAAGCCTGCACATGGGTGCGAGGGCAAGAAGTACCGTTGTATTTGTCGAAGGACGGCGCTTTGAACTTGTGAGGGATTCTCAGACCTTCAACCAATCCCATATTAGTAACATCAAAACCAAGAGAATTCTGACTTTCCATAGCACGGATCTTCTCAGCAAGAGCCTCAACTTTGCGGTCTCTCTCATTAACCCTTCCCAGAACGTCTTCGTCTTCACTGAGCAGAGAGAACATATCTTCTTGTCTGTCAATAATCGTAGCAGGATTACGGGCCGGAGCACGGACTACTCTGGCATTAGCAGCATCTGGAACAATAGGTTGACCGTTGATTCGAATACCCCCCAACTCGTCACCTGCAGCATAGTTGTTGACGGGTACAGCAGCAGCAACATTGTTATCATTGACCGGGCCTCCCTCTGGCGGAGCATGGTTGATCGGTGGATTTGCAGCCTCTTGTCTCTGAACCATAGCTCGAAGCTCTTCTTGACCTTGCGCAACCCCTTGCATCATATTCATAAATTGGGCCATGCTTGCCTTCATCTCAGCCAACTCAGCTTGAAATTGATCCATACTTCTCTGTTGATTCAGTCTTGTTGAGTAGCGGTGCGGACGTTGATCAGCTATCCTGCCTGAACAGGAACCAAGAGTGAGAAGTCACGACCAAGAACACCTGTTATGCAAAATGATATGAGTATGATGCTAATGATGCGTATGATGCACATGATATGCTCATTTCTCAGGCATTCAAAGAGCCTGACCCATTCTGAAAAGACGGCCACCTGCATTAGCAAGAGAGCAAAGCAGATACAGGGAAATGCTGACATCCTTATACATAAGGGTAAAAAGGTATACAACCAATGTCAACAGAATATCTGAATAAACAACGTACAAAGAAAAAAGAATCCCATCCAACAAGCCTGGAGGTGATTCTTAACAAAAAGATCCAAGAGATGGCTTACACGCAAATGAATCCCATCCAACAAGTCTGGAGGTGATTCTCAACAAAATACAATCAGAGATACAAACTAAGACAGACGGTCTTCCGGAATGAGGGTCTTCAGGTAATGGCACTGGTCTATCAACAGTGAGCATTCTGAACAATCTGGTAAAGGAGTGATCTTTTCTTTCAACTGTCTTCTCAGCTCCAAGACTTCTCCTCCAAGGTGGTCCTCTGATGCCCGTCTCAAGTCTACTTCCTTCTTCAACTGGATGTCTTTATCTCTGAGTTGCTTCTCCAAGTCTCTGATCTTCTTCTGATAGTTGGCTTCTGCTCTCTGCAGTCTCAAGCGCTCCCTATGCTCCTCATCCAACATAGACTCTATCTCCTCATATGATCTCTTCTTGCTCCTTGCTCTACTAGCATCTTCTCCTTGCACTTCCCTGAGTTGATGGGCCATGTGCAACCTATCAGCTTTGGCTTTGTACAGCTCCATCTGAGTGTCTTGCTCTTTCTCTCTCAGACGACGATTCTCCATCAGGGCTTGCTTATAGTGCTCAGCAGGTACACTATCAGCAAGAACCAAAGGTGGTTGCTCCTGCAACGGCTCCATCCTATCGTAGGGCAACAACAAAGTTTCTACTCTCTTCTTGACCCAATCAGTGTAATCAGGCATTGCAATGGCAAACTTCTTCCCTAAGACGGATCCATCCTTCACACCAATAGACTTCCAAGCTCTCCCTATCTGCTCCAATCTAACAGGGTCACTCTGCTTCTTAAAATACACACTTTCAACTACCTCAGCCTCAAGTGGTCTTCCCTTCATCACAAACCCCAACTGGCGAAGAGAAAGAACCGGGTTGTAATTGATGCAACCTCTGGTCCCTATGAGTGGCACATTACGGAATCCTCCACAGCTCATAATGACGTTAAGTACATCCATCCGGTAAGATTGCCACCTGATGTCATAGGAGGTGAGTGACATGACCCTCTGAGTCCACTTCAGAGTGCTCTGGGTATCCACAAACGGTCCACTGGCTGGCAGAAGAGACATGAACCATTTGAATAGGAGAGGTAGACAGCACCTGATGGCTCCACCCCTACCATGCCTACTGTGGATGGCATAGTAAGTATCAGCTAGAAGAGTAGGGATTGGATTCCCTCTGATGAAAATGCTGATAGCAGTGAAGTCAATGAAATTTGGCATACTGGGAAATAGGATGATCCCATAGATCATGGCAGCTAGCTGTGCGTGAAAAACTTCCCAATTCCCCTTTTCTGCTTCAACTCTGGCTATTCTCAGAAGAAACTTCAACGGCAGACCCACAACTCCCCCACTGGGCTTCCAATTATCACAAACTTCCTTAACACTCAACCGGAGAGCTCTGGCAACAACCTTAAAGTCAACCTCCTTTGGTACGTCCAAGAAAGGAACCTGATGCTGAATCGGGATGCTCAACAATATAGAATACTCCTCGAGAGTAGGTGCTAACTGGTAATCTTGGAAAGTGAAGCATCTGAGCTCTGGGTCATAAAACTGAAGTAGTGTCTGCAGAGGCACTGGATCCACTACTGTCTTCAGCACTGTCAAGATATCTCCATACTGTCCAACGAAACTCTTCAGACGATCATCTGTCACAAAGCTACCCAACTCAATCAGTGAAGTCAACGGCTCACGATGAAAGCTGTAGGAACAGGTCTTCCGCTTCGGCTCTGAGACTGTTGCCATCTCTATCAGTAGACCAGCTCTGGAATGTACCTGAGAAATGATATGCATGCAGAGATTAGTTTTTTTCTTCTTCTTTTTTTTCTTTTCTTTTTTTTTTCGATTTTTTTTCAATTTTTTTTTCAATGCGTTTCTTTTGAAAAATAAATAGGCTATGATGCACATGATGCAGACTGGACTGGCTGGTTGTGCAATCTCTGATCACTAGGTCGAAGCTTCAGTCAAAACTCGGAACCCAAATCCAACTTAAAAGATCCAAGGTCAACTGAACACACTGTCTGAACAAAGTCACCAACAGAACCAAGTCACCAACAGAACCGAGTCACCAACGGTACCTGTAATAATGATCATTCCCTTCCCACTCACGGGTGTAGTCTAGGCCAGGGTAAGGTCGAGAGAAACGCAGCATAAATAACCTTTCGCAGAACATCATCATATACACACCCAAAGTATGTAACGATAATGCCCCACCAGGGTCTGAACTGCTCGTGATATCAATGTTCCGCTAAGTGGCGCCATACCACCCGCTTCCCATGAATCACTCTATTCCTAATCATCCTAGATTTTCACTCATGGTCTGGGTATTGGACCTTTTACCTCAACTGACTCCCCCCCCCCACATAGAGAAAACAGACAGCCAGCCAGGTGAACAGATGAATAAATGCAAACATTAATGCAAACATAAATGCAAACAATAGACAATGAATGCAAACAATAAATAATGAATGCGATAAATAAACACAGCACAAAGCAACCAAAACCCTAACCTAGAGAGCGCTAGGAGAGACTCGCTCAGGGAAGATGGACCAGCATAGGTCAACTTCTCTATTTCCCCAGCAGAGTCGCCAGCTGTCGCATCGCGCGAAAAACCGGCGGAAAAGAAAGAACAACAGAGCCGCCACCGTGCGTTATTTATCCCAAAAGAGGGAAAGGAAACGCTCAGAGTAAACCTGGGAAAGAACATGGTCTCGCGACCAAAGAGTATGGGTTCGGGAGTCGGTTATGCGAAGGGAAGGTATTAGCACCCCTACGCATCCGTAGTACTCTACGGGATCCACGCGCAAAAGGAAGGAATATTGGTTGCTAAACACTGCTCAAATATTCACACACACACTGGCTGAAAGAAAGGAAAGAGACTGACTGAAACTGAACTCGGCAGGATGTCGCATCCTGGGCCTACTTAGTCTATCAGGCATAGACATCAGAGTCAAAGTAGTTCGGACTGGGGAAACGACACATGCTCGCTAGGATATCGCATCCTATGCATACGTATCTTCTCGGACGAGAGAAGAATCAGAGCATTCGTAGCTCGGCTGACACGCACACAAACAAACACAGGCAAAGGCAAGCGTGGAGCCTGAATGCCAATCACTGGACTTATATCAGCATCCGAACCTAAAACACACACAAAGAGGCAAACATGGAGCCCAAATGCCAATCACTGGACTTACATTGACATCCGAACCTAAACGCACACAACAGATAGATAGGGAGTCGGGGACTCAACCTATAACTGTCAAACACACACAAACAGACAGCAAATGCTAAGGAGTACGGGGACTCGAGCCTAGCAAAGGTCAAACAACACATACAAAAGAAAGAAAAGGCGCCCGGAGAGATCAGCTCAATCTCCTGCCTACATACTTCATCTGGTATGAAGATCAGGGCGATGTAGTTCCCCTACGCAGGGATAAAGGACTAGCCTAACCAGATAACAGAGGGAGACACAACACTAGGGAGACTACGACTCGAGCCTAGATGTTATCATGCAAAATCATCCCTAAGTTAAGGTTTCTAGCTAAATGGCACGCGGGCCGACCTATCCTAAGCATGGCTCACACAGGAAGCAAGCCACACACACTTAACTTGCACAGGAAGCAAGTCTAAACTAATCCTAACTTGCACAGGAAGCAAGTCAAACTATCCTAACTTGCACAGGAAGCAAGTCAAACTATCCTAACTTGCACAGGGAGCAAGTCAAACTATCCTAACTTGCACAGGAAGCAAGTCAAACAATCCTTCAAGCACAGATAGCACACGCTATACACAAACAAGTGGCTCAAACAAGGGTTAGGTTTTAGTCAAGGGGTCATATCAACCTCAACAAACAAACCTCTGGAACTGGGTGAATGTTGCTCTTAACCTTGCCATTGAGGGGCTAAGGTGAAGCAGATGAAAGGATGAAGTGAGGATGAGACCTCACAACTCTTATCCCTGGCCTGGGAGAGCTCAAGACAAGAATGTGTGGGTTCAGAAAGTGGGAACCCTTCTACACATTTAAAACTGACTCAACTGTACAGTTTGTACAAGATCTTGGGTTTGTATCCGCAATGCATCAACACAGTGGTGTGAGCAAAGCAGATGACACACTGAATAGTGGGGGATAGATTGCATATCCCTACCTTCCACCAATTGCCTCTTCACTTAGGAGGACTTTGACTCTATGCAGGGACAAAGGTAAACATCCACAAACATTGCCTCTTAAGGAGGACTTCAGACAGTTGCCTGGCCAAGTAACAAGCCAGGTCTTCCAGACTACATGAAGTAAAAGAGACATACCTCAATGCAAATTGCTTATACAAGCAAAGCAAAGCAAAAAGTTCACAAGGAACTAAGCAACTAAAGCACCTGAAACAGTCAAGCAGATGTTAGTATGCAACTTCAAACAAAACAAACAGAAACAGACAACAACTGTCCATTAGAGGCACATGGATGTGCAATGCACAAGGCTTAGGGCATGTGAGCCAAGCCACCTACAAAACAAAGATGTTAGACAACAATATTTAACCAAGCCCAGTCAAAAGGATTGGTCTCAATGGCCATTTGATGGTCAACCTGAAAACACAAACTCAAAGGTGAGTAGCAGGACCACTAGGGCAAGCCTAGGGTCAAAAGTGAAAGAAAAAGTCAAGGCAGCAAGGAAAAGTAAACTCAAAGTCAAAGTCAACCAATTAGAAAGCAATTACAATTGGACCCACATTTATATCATGCATCATGGTCATTTCATAAGCCAAAGAAGTCAAAATATGGCAAAGAAAGCATACAAAAAGTCAACAGCAAGACTTCATTCAAAAGTCAACTCAAGCAATCTCAAAAATCATGAAATAAATCACACTCAATCCTAACATCTAACATGGTAGACATGTAAAATTTCATGGCATTTGGATGAGAGGAAGGCAGTCAACTAAAATCATGAAGTCAAACCAAATTTGAGTAAGCACAATGAAAGTCAACAAGCATGGGTCAACTTCAAAAAATCATATCAAATTGAAAACAGAAGAGAAATGAATGAGATTAACACCAATGCAAAGCTTGAGATGTCTAGTTATCACATATCAAATTTCATGTCCATCTAATAAAGTATGAGAATTTCACAAATGAAATGGGAACATGTGTCACACAAAGTCAACTATTGACTAGGCAGGGGAGAAAATCTCAAACAAATGGAAAATAGCTCAATTAAATCCAAGAAAATTCACAAGTCAACTAGACATACAAGAGTAGGCTCATGCAAAAAATCAAGTCATTTGGAGGTCAAGAAGCATGGTAATGAAATTAGGGAAAATGCATGATCATGTTGTGACACCAAATGTACACTTCAACTTCAAAAAATCATAACTCTCAATCCACACATGATAAATGCACAAACTTTATATGGAAATGAAGGTCAAGGTGTCTAGTTTCACCACAAAAAATTTCAAGCTCATTGGATGCATCATGACAATTTCACAAAAGGAATGGCTCAAGGTATCATTTTGGCATACATGTTGGGAAAATAATTATCATTAAAAATCCAGCCAATGAAAAATTAATTAAAATTCATGATAAAAAACTAGACATCTTCATGAGTTTAATGCAAAAAATCCCACAATTTTTGGAGTTAAAATGAATTTAAAATGAATTTGGCAAGTTGATGAACATTTGAAGCAAAAATGAACAAGATAGCATGGCAATGGGTCAACATGAAGTCAACGGTGGCAGTCTTGTAATTCTGAGCCCACTAGTCTAAACTACTGCGTTTTGGCAAGGCAAAACGAAATGTTCTGATTGGCTCCCAGCCAATAGAACAGTAATTTGGCCAATGGTTCAAAATTCTGAGTTTTTACATAAACCCTTAGGGTTTCTAACAGTATGGCCAACAATGCAAGCAAACAGCATGAATTTTCAAACAACATCATCCATGAACAAAAACAACCAGCATCAAACCAACGAGCATGGCCATGAACACTTATCATTAAGCAACAACAACCAACATTAGAACAAGCATGCTCACACCAACAGACAAACAGCAAGGCATCCTTATGATATTTCCAACATCAACACCAAAACTCGATCAGCATACAACAGCATTCATCATCCAAGCAAAGTTTGGTTTTGACAAGTATTTTAACAGCAGCATGTACACATTCATCATCCAAGTTCATCATCATATCGAAATTAAACAAACACATGGAAACCACAAATGCAACACAAACATGATGCTCATATAACAAACAACAATCAACATACATGAGCTAGTTTTCTGGAAAAACAACAGGATTTATCATGGCAAGTTTCAGCAGCATGGTTCATGGGGTTTCAAACAGCAGCAGGGTTGAATTATCATGGCAGCTCATGTTCATCAACAAAACTTAAACCTAGTTCATCTAAGCAATCACAACAGCATACACATTGTCATTGAAAACTCATCATTAATTGAAAAAATAACAGCAAGGCATATGGCATAGCAAGTGGTAGTGGCTCATGCAATCAAAACAAACAAACAGCAGCAGTATTCATTCATCATCATGTCCATCACCAAGTCAAGCAAAACAAACAACAACACATAGCAGCATAGCATTTGGCAATGTGTAGCAGCAGGCAATCAACAGCATACAGCACAATCAAATGGATTTCTAACAGCAACCAACATGCATCTTCATGAAATCATCAAAATAAAATCCGACAGCATTCCACATACAGCATGGCATTTGTAAACAATCAGCATTCATTTTCAAACAACATCATCCATGGACATGAACAAAAACATATCCAGCATATGGCAATGAACGTTAACAGCAAAACAACATAATCATGGGAATTTTTCTGGACAGAACAATCAGGTTTTAAACAGCCGCAACAACATCATCACCTCATGATCATAATCATCAAACAACAATCGAAACAAGCAAATCACAACAGCCTGGTAAGAACTTCATCATGCAGCACCAACCAATAAACAAAGCAAAACATGGATCATGGGAAATCTGGACAGAGCTGGGTTTAAGCAAACAGCATTCAGTCATCAGGGAAGGACCAATCTCAAGCAACATTATGCGAACAGCTAGGTAATGGGACAACAATGTTCGTGCACCATTCACACAACAATAAACCAATCACTAAACAAGTGCACTTCTGGTCAGGTTAAAATGATTTAAAACAGCAGCAGGCATTGGCATGGCCTCAATGTGCAAACAACAACCAAACAGCAGCACACCACATATTTCACATGGATTTTTATAGGCATATTCATGAGGTTCAAAACAGCAGGGGTATTGGCATTTAATGGTTCATCATCCAAGCATCAACCGTAACCAACATCAACAATCAAAACAAACAATGTAACAGCATCACTAAACAGCATCAGCCAACATCAAAACAAAAACATTAATCAAGGGAGAAATATGAGCATGGTAGGTTCATGTAACAGCAAAACAACATGATCATGGGAGTTTATCTGGATATAACATCAGGTTTGAACAGCAGCATTGGCATTCAGCATTCAAACTCATGTAACTTCATGCAATATCAAAATGAAGTCCAACAAACAAACTCAAAACAGCAGGGCAATGCATCAAGTTCATCATTCAAACAGCACCAGCTCCAAATAGCATACAGTGAAACAAATGATACTCAGGCAATCACCATTCAAACAAACAAAACACAAAAACCTTAAATTTCTGGAAATGAACTTAGGATTCTAAAACCTAACAGCATTCATCTTCATTATTCAAGCATCAATCACCAAATCATGAACCAACACCCACAATAAAACATGGTCATGAGCATTTATCAACAAGCAGCCCTAGCTAACAGCAAGACCACTCAAGCATGAGGAATTTCTGGACAGAAATAGGGTTCAAGCATCACAGCAGGATCATCAACTTCATGTAAGCAGAAAAATCAAAATGCTCAGATCCCAAAATTAATTGCACCAATAGCATCATCAAACATTCAGTATCACAAACATGGCACCACTTTTCACCAAATCATTATAACCAAGCTAAATCGATGAAAAATGCATTTGTTCACCAAAATGAAAATCAAGATATCTCACAGCATAGTCATCCATTTAATGTGATTCAAAGCTTAAATCA